>NC_060124.1:522480736-523697165 GCF_021461395.2 Schistocerca americana
GGGACGATGACATATTTTTTGCACGCGTTCTATTTAGCGGCGTAGCGTCATTCACCAACAGCGGAAGCGTAAACCGGCATAATAAACACTATTGGGCAACGGAAAATCCACGATGGCTGCGACAAGTGGAACATCAGCGACCTTAGCGGGTTAATGTATGGTGCGGCATTATGGGAGAAAGTATAACTGGCCCCCATTCTATCGATGGCAATCTAAATGGTGCAATGTATGCTGATTACCTACGTAATATTCTACCGATGTTACTACAAGATGTTTAATTGCATGACAGAATGGCGATGTACTTCCAACATGATGGATGTCCGGCACATAGCTCACGTGCGGTTGAAGAGGTACTGAATAGCATATTTCATGACAGGTGGATTGGTCGAGGAAGCACCACACCATGGCCCGCACATTCACCGGATCTGAACTCCCCGGATTCCTTTCTGTGGGGAAAGTTGAAGGATATTTGCCATCGCGATCCACCGACAAAGCCTGACAACACGCGTCAGCGCATTGTCAATGCATGTGCGAACATTACGGAAGGCGAACTACTCGATGTTGAGAGGAATGTCGTTAGACGTATTGCCAAATGCATTGAGGTTGACAGACATCATTTTGAGCATTTATTGCATTAATGTGGTATTTTCAGGTAATCACGCTGTAACAGCATGCGTTCTCAGAAATGATAAGTTCACACAGGTACATGTATCACATTGGAAGAACCGAAATAAAATTTTCAAACGTACCTACGTTCTGTATTTTAATTTAAAAAAATCTACCTGTTACCAACTGTTAGTCTAAAATTATGAGCCATATGTTTGTGATTATTAGAGTGCCATCTATCACAAAGCCAAAAAGTGGTCCAACTAAAACATTCATATTTCTTTACGTACTACACGAATACGTAATAAAAAATGGGGTTCCCATTTAAAAAAACGCAGTTGGTATTCGTTTGACCTATGACAGCGCCATCTTGCTGGGCAACCATAGCGGCATCCGGTTTCAAAAAAATGGCTCTGAGCACTATGGGACTTAACATCTGTGGTCATCAGTGCCCTAGAACTTGGAACTACTTAAACCTAACTAACCTAAGGACATCGCACACATTCATGCCCGAGGCAGGATTCGAACCTGCGACCGTAGCGGTCGCGTGGTTCCAGACTGAAGCGCCTAGAACCGCTAGGCCACAACGGCCGTCTCCACTTTCTACCTCACACGTCGAGACAAGCTCGTTCGTTCACACAGTATTCTCAACAAAACTGATGTTAATACTTCACACGAAATTTATTTCCACGTCAACTAATGATTACCTCTGATTCCAAAAGAAGGTAAAATGAAATGACTGAGAATTCGCATCTTAAATATTTCAAATTCCTCCATCTGTGGGCTACTGACAGTTCAGTCCCGACGGAATAGGAACCTTTCAGCACCCAGCTTAACCGCTTCCTCTACGCCTGAGATAGGGAGACCTGGTGGGGAGGCCACCAAATATTCAGACAACGTTACCTTCAATCTAACTCTTCTGTGTGCTATTGTACGGGATCGGGTGACCAGACTAGACCCCTCTGTCTTTCTACTTCCCCTAAAGCTTTTGGTAATAACAGACAGCCACTGGATACTGTTATGAAAATTCACATGTACGCGTTTAGGTCACGCACAACAGGTTAAATGATGGAACAAAATCATGGGAGTGGTTCAAGTGCCCACTTAATTGTAACATAATAAGGAAAAGAAAATACATATCCACGATTTCATGGAGCATTCTCAAGCCATCTAAATCGGACTGAAAAGCTTGAAATAATTTTTCCTAGCCCCATAGAGATTTCAGACCCTATACAGCTAGTTCGGAAAATTTGTTGTTGTTGTGGTCTTCAGTCGTGAGACTGGTTTGATGCAGCTCTCTATGCTACTCTATCCTGTGCAAGCTTCATCTCCCATGACAGAATTTTTAGTAGCTGCGAAAATATTTTTGAGATTTGTAGCAATAAACACGGGATACATGCAATAGATAATAGGAGGTGAATCACGCATGTATCAGCTAGTAAGCAATATAACAGCAAGGAGGTGAACTATTTGTGCATCAGCTACGTAATGAACGTGATCTAAATTTTTCGTTATAAACCATACAGTTATTATAAAAAAAATGGCTCTGAGCACTATGGGACTCAACTGCTGAGGTCATTAGTCCCCTAGAACTTAGAACTAGTTAAACCTAACTAACCTAAGGACATCACAAACATCCATGCCCGAGGCAGGATTCGAACCTGCGACCGTAGCGGTCTTGCGGTTCCAGACTGCAGCGCCTTTAACCGCACGGCCACTTCGGCCGGCTACAGTTATTATCACAGGTACTGAAAACTCAAAGTTTTCAGTGACATCTGCATGGGGCTACGACATTTATGATGCCGGGAGAAATTATTTTGTGTACTTTTCAGTCCGATTTACAAACGTGTTATATTAAAAATTGATTTTTATTTAAATAATTATTTGATATATAAAATCGGTTGTTAAATGAATAACACTTTCTCGATTTTTCAAGCCGCGTCGATTCGAATAAAATTCTCAAGCTTTCGATAGCTATCTGTGCCATCGTCACCAAGAGTAAAATGAATTGACTGCCAGGGACAGCAGGATTTTCCGCTTATATAGCGACGATTGCGACCGCTGGCACCAATCAGAGAGGACCGAAACGACGGCCGGCCGTAGTGGCCGTGCGGTTCTAAGCGCTACAGTCTGGAGCCGAGCGACCGCTGCGGTCGCAGGTTCGAATCCCGCCTCGGGCATGGATGTGTGTTATGTCCTTAGGTCAGTTAGGTTTAAGTAGTTCTTAAGTTCTAGGGGACTGATGACCTCAGAAGTTAAGTCGCATAGTGTTCAGAGCCATTTGAACCGAAACGACGGGTGCGCGGAAGGTGAGTTGGGCAGCTCACAACAGCTCCGAACCCCGTCGGTACCGAGTGGCGTCAGGTGGCGCCATGTTAGAAACTGCCGCTCCCGCCTGTCTACAAGCGTCAACCATTCGTCGTTGCTCCCTGTCGACGTCCCAAGCCGGCCCCCACGCACTACTGAGTTTGCACCAGTGCTCTCTGTTACATTGGTCGCTGTTCTTTCTAGTCTCTTCTATAACGGGATCCCAATATGTTGACGCATCAGCCAAGAACTGTATTTCGCTTTTGTTTTCCAGGCAGTGGTTAGCTATGGCTGATTTGTCAAGCTTCAAATGTTTAGTATGTCGCTTGCACAGAGTAAAGCGCTCTGCAAATGTGCGAACTGTTTGCCGTGCACAGGGTGTTTGGGGAGGAAAGGTCAATATTTTACACAGTGATAGTATAAGTAATTCATCATCATCATCATCATCATTTAAGACTGATTATGCCTTTCAGCGTTCAGTCTGGATCATAGTCCCCCTTATAAAATTCCTCCATGATCCCCTATTCAGTGCTAACATTGGTGCCTCTTCTGACGTTAAGCCAATTAGTTCAAAATCATTCTTATCGGAATTTCAGGTACCTTCTCCATGGTCTGCCCCGACTCCTCGTACCTTCTACTGCCGAACCCATGAGTCTCTTGGCTAACCTTGCTTCTCCCATGCGTGTAACATGACCCCACCATCTAAGCCTGTTCGCCCTGACTGCTACATCTATAGAGTTCATTCCCAGTTTTTCTTTGACTTCCTCATTGTGGACACCCTCCTGCCATTGTTCCCATCTACTAGTACCTGCAATCATCCTAGCTACTTTCATATCCGTAACCTCAAACTTGTTGATAAGGTAACCTGAATCCACACAGCTTTCGCTCCCATACAACAAAGTTGGTCGAAAGATCGAACGGTGCACAGATAACTTAGGCTTGGTACTGACTTCCTTTTTGCAGAAGAGAGTAGATCGTAGCTGACCGCTCACTGCATTAGCTTTGCTACATCTCGCTTCCAGTTCTTTCGCTATGTTGCCATCCTGTGAGAATATGCATCCTAAGTACTTGAAACCGTCCACCTGTTCTAACTTTGTTCCTCCTATTTGGCACTCAATCCGTTTATATCTCTTTCCCACTGACATTACTTTCGTTTTGGAGATGCTAATCTTCATACCATAGTCCTTACATTTCTGATCTAGCTCTGAAATATTATTTTGCAAACTTTCAATCGAATCTGCCACACAACTAAGGCATCGGCATATGCAAAACTGCTTATTTTGTGTCACATATCTTAATCTCACCCAGCCAGTCTATTGTTTTCAACATATGATCCATAAATAATATGAACAACAGTGGAGACCGGTTGCAGCCTTGTCTTACCCCTGAAACTACTCTGAACCATGAACTCAATTTACCGACAATTCTAACTGCTGCCTGACTATCCATGTAAAGACCTATAACTGCTTGCAAAAGTTTGCCTCCTATTCCATAATCTCGTAGAACAGACAATATCTTCCTTCTACGAATCCGGTCATATGCCTCTTCTAGATCTATAAAGCATAGATACAATTCCCTGTTCCACTCATAACACTTCTCCATTATTTGCCGTAAGCTAAAGATCTGGCCCAGACAACCTCTAAGAGGCCTAAACCCACACTGATTTTCATCCAATTGATCCTCAACTAATACTCGCACTTTCCTTTCAACAATACCTGAGAAGACTTTGCCCACAACGCTGATTAAAGAGATACCTCTGTAGTTGTTACAATCTTTTCTGTTCCCATGTTTAAAGATTGGTGTGATTACTGCTTTTGTCCAGTCTGATGGAACCGGTCCCGACTCCCAAGCCATTTCAGTTATCCTGTGTAGCCATTTAAGACCTGACATTCCACTGTATTTGATGAGTTCCGACTTAATTTCATCCACCGCAGCTGCTTTATTGCACTGCAATCTATTGACCATTCTTTCCACTTCCTCAAATGTGATCCTATTTCCATCATCATTCCTATCCCATTGTACCTCGAAATCTGAAACATTACTGATCCTATTTTCACCTACATTGAGCAACTCTTCAAAATATTCCCTCCATCTGCCCAAGGAATCCACAGGATTCACCAGTAGTTTTCCTCACCTGTCCAAAATACTTGTCATTTCCTTCTTACCTCACTTTCGAAGACTGATACGAGGGCAGTTCAATAAGTAATGCAAGACATTTTTTTTTTCTCGGCCAATTTTGGTTGAAAAAACCGGAAATTTCTTGTGGAATATTTTCAAACATTCCCGCTTGGTCTCGTATAGTTTCATTGCCTTCCGACAGGTGGCAGCGCTGTACGGAGCTGTTAAAATGGCGTCTGTAACGGATGTGCGTTGCAAACAACCGGCAGTGATCGAGTTTCTTTTGGCGGAAAACCAGGGCATCTCAGATATTCATGGGCGCTTGCAGAATGTCTACGGTGATCTGGCAGTGGGCAAAATCACGGTGAGTCGTTGGGAAAAGCGTGTGTCATCATCGCCGCAAGGTCAAGCAAGACTGTTTGATCTCCCGCGTTCGGGCCGGCCGTGCACAGCTGTGACTCCTGCAATGGCGGAGCGTGCGAACACACTCGTTCGAGATGATCGACGGATCACCATCAAACAACTCAGTGCTCAACTTGACATCTCTGTTGGTAGTGCTGTCACAATTGTTCACCAGTTGGGATATTCAAAGGTTTGTTCCCACTGGGCCCCTCGTTGTCTAACCGAACACCATAAAGAGCAAAGGAGAACCATCTGTGCGGAATCGCTTGCTCGTCATGTGGCTGAGGGAGACAATTTCTTGTCAAAGATTGTTACAGGCGATGATACATGAGTTCATCACTTCGAACCTGAAACAAAACGGCAATCAATGGAGTGGCGCCACACCCACTCCCCTACCAAGAAAAAGTTTAAAGCCATACCCTCAGCCGGTAAAGTCATGGTTACAGTCTCCTGGGACGCTGAAGGGGTTATTCTGTTTGATGTCCTTCCCCATGGTCAAACGATCAACTCTGAAGTGTGTTGTGCTACTCTTCAGAAATTGAAGAAACGACTTCAGCGTGTTCGTAGGCACAAAAATCTGAACGAACTTCTCCTTCTTCATGACAACGCAAGTCCTCACACAAGTCTTCGCACCCGAGAGGAGCTCACAAAACTTCAGCGGACTGTTCTTCCTCATGCACCCTACAGCCCCGATCTCGCACCGTCGGATTTCCATATGTTTGGCCCAATGAAGGACGCAATCCGTGGGAGGCACTACGCGGATGATGAAGAAGTTATTGATGCAGTACAACGATGGCTCCGACATCGACCAGTGGAATGGTACAGTGCAGGCAAACAGACCCTCATTTCAAGGTGGCGTAAGGCCGTAGCATTGAATGGAGATTACGTTGAAAAATAGTGTTGTGTAGCTAAAAGATTGGGGAATAACCTGGTGTATTTCAATGCTGAATAAAACAACCCCCGTTTCAGAAAAAAAATGTGTTGCATTACTTATTGAACTGCCCTCGTAATTACACTCCAGAATGGTTTTCCAGCAGCTTGACCCAAAGTCTCCAACCTGTTTCCAAAGTCTTTCCAAGATTACTTCTCGGATGCTGCAATTATCTGTTTGGCTTTGTTTCTTTCTTCAACATAACTTTCTCTGTCTACCTGAGTTCTAGTATGTAGCCATTTTTGATACGTCTTCTTTTTCCTTTTACTGGCTGCCTTGACTGTGTCATTCCACCAAGTTGGTTGCTTCATCCTACCTTTACACACTACTGTTCCAAGACATTCTTTAGCCACTTCTAGTACTGTGTCCCTGTACCTTGTCCATTCCTTTTCCAATGACTGTAATTGACTACGTTCAACTAACTGGTACCTTTCTGAGATCACAGTTATGTACTTGTGCCTGATTTCCTTATCCTGAAGTTTCTCCACTCTTATCCTCCTACATATGGAGCTGACCTCCTGCACTTTTGGCCTCACAATCCCAATTTCACTGCAGATTAAATAATGATCAGTGTCATCAAAGAATCCCCTGAATACACGTGTGTCCCTCACAGCCTTCCTGAATTCCTGATCTGTTATATATAGTCAATGACGGATCTGGTTCCCCTGCCTTCTCAAGTACACCGGTGAATGTTCTTATGTTTAAAAAAGGAGTTTGTGATTACTAAGCCCATACTGGCACAGAAATCCAAGAGTTGTTTCCTGTTCCTGTTGCCCTCCATATCCTCTCCAAATTTACCCATAACCTTTTCATAGCCATCTGTTCGATTTCCAATCCTGGCATTGAAATCACCCATGAGCAGAACACTCTCCTTGTCCTGTACTCTAACAACTACATCACTGAGTGCCTCATATAAACTATCCATCTTATCTTGATCTGGCCCTTCACAATGCGAAGATACTGACACAATCCTAAATTTCTTGCTAGACACTGCCAAATCTATCCACATCAGTCGTTCGTTTACGTACCTTATTGCAACTACGCTGGGTTCCATTTCTTTCCTGATGTTAATCCCTACATTCCATTGTGCTATTCCTGCTTTGACTCCTGACAGGTAAACCTTGTATTCTCCCACTTCCTCTTCTTTCTCACCCCTTACCCGAATGTCACTAACAGCTAAAACATCCAGCCCCATATTACTTGCAGCCTCTGCCAGCTCTACCTTCTTCCCAGAGTAGCCCCCATTGATATTAATAGCTCCCCATCTCATTACCATTTGTTTGCCAAGTCGTATCTTAGGAGTCCCTGGTTTGTCAGTTAGAGGTGGGACTCCGTCACCTCCAAAGGTCCGAGGCATTTTGCTCTGATTGTTGCCAGCATCACATTTAAAGTACCAGGGAAACAGGTTGCTAGCCTTACTTGCCCCGAGTCCCATTGAGTTTTACCCCTGATGGTTGAGGGACTAACCGGTGGATTTGGTAGTCTTTGCCATATGAGCACAAAGGTAACCACGACTCAGAATATGTCCGAGATGCCCAGCCTTATTCCGAAGTAACTGGTATCCCGACTGTCGGGACCACTTACTTGGCCACTCATACGTTGCCCGTGGTTCATGAACTAGGACATGACTACAGGAACCCACACCATGAACCACAGTATAAGTAATTCTGAACAAAAAATGTTATATGAACACTGGTCTACAAATGCTTCATTAGGAAGGTACAGATATTGAAAAGAACTTTACTTCTGCAAAACTGATGTGTACAGCTTCAACGTATGCCAAATACAACTGGACCGTAACGTGCTTTTCTTGAAAACAGTGTTACAGAGAAGTAAAGCTATGTTACAAATTTTTACATGATTTTCATTTACTTCGCATTTACTACATAATGCATTAAAACATGAATGTTACATGTATTCAGTTGTAAAAGACGTACCACGTTTGTTACAAATGGTTTTAATACTTGTCGGACAGATGTTGTACGGTTCACAGAACAAATGGCTCAAATGGCTCTGAGCACTATGGGACTTAACATCTTAGGTTATCAGTCCCCTAGAACTTAGAACTACTTAAACCTAACTAACCTAAGGACATCACACAACACCCAGCCATCACGAGGCAGAGAAAATCCCTAACCCCGCCGGGAATCGAACCCGGGAACCCGGGCGTGGGAAGCGAGAACGCTACCGCACGACCACGAGATGCGGGCAGTTCACAGAACAGGTTCGAATATCCCACCATGAACGTCAATGCACTTTTGTGCTCTAGCGATAACTTGTGTTGCTTGTTCAATTGCCTGTTGCTGGTTCCTAATCAATTCAGCAGCGTCCATGCTGTGACGAAGCAGTTCATCTCGTGTATTTACCTTTACTTTGTGCACCTCTGATTTGATGCAACCCCATAAACAGAAATCTAAAGGTGTAAGGTTAGGTGATCTTGGAGGCCAGTTAATTGCACCGCCAATCCGGCGATTAGGGTAGGTGCGGTTCAGATGGTCCCTCACACGTAAGGTAACATGTCGAGGGGCACCGTCATGTTAAAAGTACATTCCAGTTCGCTTGGCTAAAGGAACGCCTTCCAATAGTTCCACAAATGAATTCTCCAAAAAATGCAGGTAGCTCTCTCCCGTCAATCGCTGATAATAAATGGATCGAAAGGTTACCGATCATGGCGCACCAAACATTTATGGCAAAACGAAGTTGGAAATTGCTATCAACTAAACCGTGTGTATTTTCCCGTGACCATCGATGATTATTGCGTGTGTTGTTTATTCCATGTCGTGAAAACTGGGCGTCGTCAGTGAATAGTATGTATGGAAGCACATGACTATTCTCGATTACCCAGTGACAGAGTTGAATTCGTTGGGCATTGTCGCCAACGTGGAGATTTTGGACACGCTGTATGTCATATGGATACAGGTTTCCCGCATGTAATGTTTCCCATACACGTGTCTGTGGGACATTCATACACAGGGACAATCTTCGTATGCTCCTACCGGGACTTCGCGTAACACATGCGATAATTTATTCCTGCTCGTGCAATGTTTGTTGACGTGCACGCTCGGACGAAAAAGTGTCTACTTGGAATGGAGCCTGTTGCACGCAAGTGATAAACACTTTGGTAAACACCCTGCTATCAGGTAATCGCAGAGTCGGAAAGCGCCTGTGGTATTCTTTTCTTGCCGGCCGCGGTGGTCTAGCGGTTCTAGCGCGCAGTCCGGAACCGCGCGACTGCTACGGTCGCAGGTTCGAATCCTGCCTCGGGCATGGATGTGTGTGATGTCCTTAGGTTCGTTAGGTTTAAATAGTTCTAAGTTCTAGGGGACTGATGACCACAGATGTTAAGTCCCATAGTGCTAGAGCCATTTGAACCATAATACGTTGTAGGTTGCATAGCGTGAACATGGCATGTACCCGTGCATTGTTTGCAAGAAAATCACGATGCAGTCCAGTTGTATTGCATATACGTTCACGTTGTGCACATTAACTTTGCCGAATTAAGGTTCCTTTCAATACACATACCTCCCTAACGAAGCATTTGCGGACCTATGATCATATAACTTTTTTTTTGTTTTGAGAATTAGTTATACTATCAGTGTTCAAAATATTGACCGTTCCTCCCCAAAGACCCTCTGTAGAAGCTGCCGTATCCGCAAGGGACACCATACACACCGGACACACAAAAAACTATGTGGTATTTAACAGGGTGCAGCATATCCCTTGTTTTGGGGGCGAAATGGAACACTGAGCTCAGTCTAAGTCTCTGCGACGCACGTCCTATATTGCTGCTCGTTGCTCCACAACACGACGGGAAAGCAGTTCTTTTGGTTGTCTCTACCGATAAATAAGGCATCCTTCTTCGGTGGCACCTGAAAGCTTTTGCGATGCCTGTCTTGCATAATCAATTTCTCTGAACGCGTGTCTCAAGTGCTGCAATCCAGACTGAAGGTGGCCACCACAGACAAATATATGTAGACTGACAATACTGTACACAGTATCATTGGTGTCAATGAAGTCAGAAGTTTTGAATAGCAATACGGCGGTGAACGCAAAGGACGAGTAAACAGATGTTTATTTACTGACTTTAAAACTCATAATAAACGGGAATAAATTCATACAACTACCTTTAGATTTTTGACATAATTGTCAATAAACGCGCCGTGGTTAGCTGTAATTTTTCGTGCAGCAGACGTAAGATTCAAGGAAAGGAACATGTCTCAATGCAGACATAACTAAAAACATCATACACATTTTTGCTTTTGTACTGTATGTAATCCTAAATAATTACACTACAGTTTGCCTCATCCGAAATACCAGCAGTATTTAAAGAATATATTTCTATTTTTGGGTGTTAAATAATCTAATATTAACCTACGTAACTTAATGATGAGCTTTTAAACAATTTTTATCAACTTCGACTTTTCTTTGAATAGTATGATCGTTATGAAAGTGCTCCTATAAGTAGACCGTGCTATTTGTCGTTGATAACAAGCGTCTTTGTTTGTTTGAGTGTTCTTACGAAAATCACAGTCCGATTTAAACGTGTACATACGTAAACTGTGCTCTTCACATAACACGACTCTACACTGAATGTGTTAAAGTCATCCAGTACGCAAATGTGCTCAAATGCAGACATTAGTTAAACTACCTCGTAAAGCTTACAACGCCATTTCATTTCATGAGATCATGTTAGTGGCTTACACAAACTTCCTGACGCCGTCATCTAACCTCACCAAATGTCTGACTTCATAAAATGCTGTGTCTCTGCCAGTCCAGCAATCTACGTCTATGGTGGCCACCCTCCGGCATCAGTCAGTGGTTTTACTCCTGACGACGATGGCGGAGATAGCTGTCGAAACCTCGAGAATTTTATTCGGATTGCCACGGCTTGAAAACCGAGAAGATTTTGTTCAGACATGCCGCTAATAAACCTTCGAGGACACAGTTATTAAAAGACGAAAAGCTGCATAACGATAAGAAATCTGTACATAAACAGCCGGCCGAAGTGGCCGTGCGGTTCTAGGCGCTGCAGTCTGGAGCCGCGAGACCACTGCGGTCGCAGGTTCGAATCCTGCCTCGGGCATGGACGTGTGTGATGTCCTTAGGTTAGTCAGGTTTACCTAGTTCTAAGTTCTAGGGGACTAACGACCTCAGAAGTTGAGTCCCATAGTGCTCCGAGCCATTTGAAGCATTTTGTACATAAAATATGTTGTAGACAGACTGGCGATTTTAGGGACTTGATATTGTATAAATCATGCAACAGTCTTTGTGGTAGCCTAAAGCAGGCTGTAGATGGATAAACCATCGTGAAAAGTAATGGTGGAACTACGGGACTGTTAGAGTGGGATACAGAGACAGAGAGAGAAAGAGAGAGAGAGAGAGACAGACAGAGAGAGATCAGGGGTGGAAGGACAAGACACGGTGTCTCTGGCGCGGCGGAGACATCGGCATGTTATCGTGCTAGCAAGCTGCACTGCGTGATCAAGGGCTACAGTATGATGACATTTCTGTGAACGACACACTACACAGAATCGAATTCAGTGCAACAGCCGCCTGCCACAAATTCGGAAAAGTGGAATCGCTCGCGCACGCACTTGCCTGGGGGGCAGCGCAGGACGTGTGGAAGTTTTCTCTGACTAACCGTCACTGAGAGGACGAATGGACGCTACCTGAACGTTCGCGAACTGATGCGGCCTGAAGCACGCGATATCCAATTACTAAAAAACAATGCAGCTCTACGGATGATCGGAGATACAGCCACCTATATTACTGAAAACCGAGATGCTACATTATCGGGATACTTGTCCTGTATTGAAGTAATTGTGCTGGATTCCAATCACAGAAAAACATTTTGCGGCATTGTAAGTATCATGTCCACGGAATCCCCTCCAGTGCTCTGCATCGCTCCTGTCGCTAGGTAACCGACACATAGAGAATAAAAAACCCACAGAAAAGTCGTTTAAATTGATACAGCTCTTTCATGTTGGTGATATAGTTGAGTGTGAAAAAACAAAGGAAGGCAAGGAAGAAACAATTGTTCGTAAGGAAACAACTTCTCTACAACCGTCAAATTCTGTGTTCTGGCATTGTAAACTACTACAAATGTACACTACTGGCCATTAAAATTGCTACACCACGAAGATGACGTACTACAGACGCGAAATTTAACCGACAGGAAGAAGATGCTGCGATATGCAAATGATTAGCTTTTCAGAGCATTCAAACAAGGCTGGCACCGGTGGCGTCACCTACAACGCGCAGACATGACGAAAATTTCCAACCGATTTCTCATACACAAACAGCAGTTGACCGGAGTTACCTGGTGAAAAGTTGTTGTGATGCCTCGTGTAAGGAGGAGAAATGCGTACCATCACGTTTCCGACTTTGATAGAGGTCGGATTGTAGTCTATCGCGATTGCGGTTTATCGTATCGCGATAATGCTGCTCGCGTTGGTCGAGATCCAGTGACTGTTAGTAGAATATGGAATCTGTGGGTTCAGGAGAGTAATACGGAACGCCGTGCTGGATCCCAACGGCCTCGTGTCATTAGCAGTCGATATGAGAGGCATCTTATCCGCATGGCTGTAACGGATCGTGCAAGACAACAACAATCTGCACGAACAGTTCGACGACGTTTGCAGCAGCATGGACTATCAGCTTGGAGACCATGGCTGCGGTTACCCTTGACGCTGCCTCACAGACAGGAGCGCCTGCGATGGTGTACTCAACGACGAACCTGGGTGCACGATTGGCAAAATGTCATTTTTTAGGATGAATCCAGGTTCTGTTTACATCATCATGATGTTCGCATCCGTGTTTGGCGACATCGCGGTGAACGCACATTGGAAGCGTGTATTCGTCATCGCCATACTGGTGTATCACACCAGCGTGATGGTATGGGGGGTGCCATTGGTTACACGTCTCGGTCACCTCTTGTTCGCACTGACGTCACTTTGAACAGTAGACGTTACATTTCAAATGTGTTACGACCCGTGGCTCTACCCTTCATTCGATAACGCACGACCGCATGTTACAGGTCCTGTACGGGCCATTCTGGATATAGAAAATGTTCGACTGCTGCCCTGGCCAGCACATTCTCCAGATCTCTCACCAATTGAAAACGTCTGATCAACGGTGGCCGAGCAACTGCTCGTCATAATACGCCAGTCACTACTCTGGATGAACTGTGGTAACGTGTTGAAGCTGCATGGGCAGATGTACCTGTACACGCCATCCAAGCTCTGTTTGACTCAACTCCCAGGCGTATCAAGGCCGTTATTACGGCCGAAGGTGGTTGTTCTGGGAGTTGATTTCTCTGGATCTATGCACCCAAATTGCGTGAAAATGTAATCACATGTCAGTTCTAGTATAATGTATTTGTTCAATGAATACCCGTTTATCATCTGCATTCCTTCTTGGTGTAGCAATTTTAATGGCCAGTAGTGTATGTTTGCATGAGTAATGTATTCCTTGTTTTAAGCTGATGGATCCTTGTAAAATGCTCCTCGAGTTAACATATTAGGTTGGTGCGTAAGTCAGTAGTATGTCTTTTGATTTGTTTTGCACGTAGGTATTTCAATTGCTACCGGCTTATTTATCGATTGTGATTTTGTATTTGTAGTTCACTGTATAGCTGTTTAAGTTTACATATTGTCATTTTGTCATTTTGGGCTGTGAACACTAGAAACTGAAGTGCCAAATGGAGAAATCGGAAATCTGCGACGTATTTTTCTGTTTGAGTTCGATAGGTGGGTGACTGCAGCTGGTGCCCATAAACATTCTCGCCGCGTGTGTAGATAGTTCAATTGGACAGAGCATGGCACGAAAATTCTTTTTTCGTTCAAGGAGGATCGTTTCGAGATTAATGACTCTCCAAGTTCAGGAAGACTTTCGGAATTTGATGAAGATGGTTTAAACGCATTATTCCGCAATGATCCATGTCAGTGTAGTGGAGAATTGGCGAATGTGATGAACTGTCATCATTCCACCAACGTGCGACATTTGCATGAAATGGGGAAGGTTAAAAACCGGATGTATGGGTATGACATGGTCTAAGCCAAAATCACAAAAATCAGCGGATGTCCACAAGTGCATCTCTCCTTGCTCGCCATCAATTGGATAGTGAACAACATTCCTATCCTGTATTGTAACTGGTGATGAGAAATGGAGTCTTTATGCTAACATAATGAACAGAAAGGGAATGGTTGAGGCCAAACAAAGCAACAACTCCCCGTACAAAGATCTACTCGCATCCACAAATGGCTCTGAGCACTATGCGACTAAATTTCTGTGGTCATCAGTCCCCTAGAACTTAGAACTAATTAAACCTAACTAACATAAGGAGATCACACACATCCATGCCCGAGGCAGGATTCGAACCTGCGACCGTAGCGGTCGCTCGGTTCCAGACTGTAGCGCCTAGAACCGCACGGCCACTCCGGTTGGCTCGCATCCACAAAAGATAATGTTATGCATCTGCTTGAACAGCAACGTTCTACAAATCCCTTCCCGGAGGTGAAAGCATGACTGCTGACATTTAATGTCATCAACTGAGGCGTCTTGCTGACGCGGTCCAAGAACAACGACCAGGAAGTCTGCATGATGTGACGCCCGAATTCTGCTGGAGTGACAAAAGACGCTATAGAGTTGGGTTGGTAAGTCCTTCCGCGCGCACCTTATTCACCTAATCTTGCACCCTCTGATTTTCATCTTTCCTGTGCTCTATAGGACAATGCTGAAGGAACTTCCTTTTTGGATGAAAATAGGCTCCGAACATAGCTCGACGAGTTCTTCACCACATGATTTCTACAGTCGCGGATTCGAAAAGTTAACACCTGCATTGGCAGCCTGTTGTAAATACCGAAGGAGAATATATTATCAATGAGTAAAGTCTTTGTTACGTTTACTTGTTTCGTTTATTAAACTTACGTAAAAACTCTACGAACTTATGCACCAACCTAATATATTACTGATGATAAAAATGTAGCAGCATGTACTTGGCCACTGCCAGTAGCAGAAAAGAGGCAACGGGGCTGAACAGTGTTTCTGCCGATCTATTACCCCTTCTTCGCTACAGTAACACACTTTTAGCCGTGTAAAGGTCTTCCTAGTGTTTCGCATAATACGAGCATACATTAGAGATTTTGTGTGCAATGTGAGTGTAGACTGTAGCAATCACTTTCACAAGTCATTATCATCTGGACTAGGTGCTATTGTCCCGTATGTCGAGCGCCGCGCTTGGGATGCTGAATTTATTCATTTTAATGCAATTTGCTAACGTCGCCAGTAAAACTAAATTTTATCTCAAAATGAAAGTTCGGTTTACTTCGAAGTAAATAACTCATTAATCCCCATTAGAATATCAATAATAATACTTGAGTTTTAGAAGTTAATATTTGCATCAATTATGGATAGTATATAGTCCAGTAAATTTCAATAATTTGCTTTCTGTAAAGTTGTGCTGATTAAGTTTCATGCTTACAATGATGGTACCGAGATGTGGAGTAGTATTCCAGCGTTTCTTTCTAGAGCGTTTTATTGCTTGTTTGAAAGCATTAATATTTCAATGAAGGAACGTTAAAAAAAATATTTGGATACTTAAGTACACTTGCCTGTTAGCATTTCTGACAGTACGATTCGCAATGCGTTTCATCTATCGTCATTATGACAGTGGTATGTACAGAAATTATTGATTCCTCTCTTATTCTTTTAATCACCACATTAGGTCAAGCCTATTTAAAAATGTTGTGATTCTGAAATCGATTATTACAAAATTTTATTGTTACCTAAGTAAAAACGTCATTCTCTGCGAGTAGTGACTGAAGTCAGCAGTGTGAACATAACTGAATCACATGATAATGTCATTACTAATTGGTTCAAAGGGCAAGTCGCTCAACTTACGACTCCCGAACGTATTCTTTTGTGACCTTACTAATTTCACGGATATACGAATATTAATCAACTGTACTGCCACCTGACCAATCAAAATTGAATTTCACTCACTACTCCCCTAACTATATCACGTATGTATTTATGACGGACAGCCAAATGAAAGCCAAACACCCAACACAACTGGGCCTTGAAACGATTCCATTTAAAGTAATCACCATGCGCGTTAAGACATTTATCCAACTGGGTGATGAAACGATCAATTCCTGTTTCGTAGAACGCGGTCGGCCACTGAAGCCTCCACAACTGCATCTACTCTTATGCTTCCCTGTCCGACAGAAACCAACGTCCAAACGTGTCTTTCTTCAGGTCGTCAAAGATATGATAATTACTCAGCTAAATGTCCGTGCTGTATGTAGTATGTCGAACCAAATAGCTGAAATGTAGCCTTCATGCGACTGGCATGTGGGGCAACTGTTATCGTGGAGCACTTCGGCAGCCCGAGGGCAAACCGCAAAGCCAACATTGGAAACATGTCACATTTCTCCGTCAAAGATATCCAGTGCCGTTCACTCAATTCCCGGTAAGGTCATGATAACCTCCTTCGACTGCATGGGCCCTCCGCTCGTCGGAGTCCTCGAACCTGGAGCCACAATCATTGTGCAGCGCTACGAAGATGCTTTGCAGAAACTGTGGCTCGTCATGAAGTAAAAACGCTCAAGAATGCTGTCGGTCGTAATTATCGTGTTGCACGATAATGCCCGCCCGCACACTGCCAGCCAGACAATTGCTGCGCTTCACCGATTTGCTTGGAAAACACTGTAACACCTTCCGTACAATCTGGATCTTTCCACATGTGATTTTTCACGTCTTTGGTGACCTGAAGAAAGACGTCCGTCGTCGTCGGTTTCTGTCGGACGAGGAAGTGCAAGAATGGCTGCGGTTGTGGATTTGTCAGCAGCTGACAGCGTTCTGCGAAACAGGAACCGATCGTCTCGTCTTCCTGGAACACGACGACTCTTTGGAGGTTTTGCGACAAACTTCTATGAGTGAATGATCATGTCACGGTGAACAGCGTTTTTAAGAGGCTAACTGTCCGCTGATGCTTCCCAGCGACTCAAAGCGTTCTTTAGTATATGCTGGCCCTGGAACAACAAGATTTCACCGAACTAGCAGAATCTACTAACCAGGTGTGCAGCATATTACCTACACCAGCAAACTGAAAGATTCATTGGCAAGGTGACAGCTATAAGAATGAGTGTCTCTAGGCAGGAAAGGTTACTCCGGAAGAGAATTAAGAACATTAGTTTTGAGCGGCCTACCGCATGTCACGTCGAGCAAATGAGCAGATGATAGGCAACACACATAGCATACGAACGCCAGAGCGTATCTATGCTCTGTTGTCTATCAGGGGCGTAACCAATCCTTAGCGTCGCTGGGAAGCGGAAGTGAACAAAGCGAACATTTTGTCTGCAGCAAAAGTTATTCTAGTTGTCGTGTTTTCTCAGCCCTAGACATGTGTCATAAAGGTTTTGAAACCTATATATATGCCTTTTACAATAAAGCATTTCGCATTTCTTTATCAATATTTAACTTATTTTCATGCACTCAGTATTTTAAAAGGAAAAGGCATTTCTAACTGAAAGCAAGCGTATAATTTAAAGCGGAAAAGCTATTGTTCCTCGCGAGAACCAAACAAGGTACTTTACGATTACTAGAGTAAAACGCCACACACACAACTGATAAACTTTAGGTGTGTTCTGTCCTTAACAGAGCTCCAAAATATTCAAATATTCAAGGACGATTTTTTTTTTTAGTTTCTTTGAGGATCGTGTCGTATTACTTTAGGAAAGTCAGAGAGGGGCACTGACCTCCGGATGCTGCACGATGTTGCCCCGACCTTGAAGTCCACTTATGGACACTAAGTATATTGGCTCGGGCTCTCTCTTCCACTTGTAATTGCTGACTGATAATTTACCTCCAACAAAGGAAACACATTTCAAATCAAATCGTGTTCTAGTGTGTTAATAGATAAGATCCAATGTAGTCATTTAATTAATGCAGAAAGCAGTGCTATGAATTCAAGACCCGATGAGGTACAAAGTTTTAAATTCTGAACAATTTTCAGTGAAGTGCGTCTACACCTACGTGGATGCTTTGGGAACCACACTTAAGTGCCTGGCAGGGGGTTCATCGACCACCTTGACACTAATTTTCTGTTATTGCACTCTCGAACAGAGCGCGGAAGAATGGAATATCTATATCTTTCCGTGCGAACTCTGATTTCCCTTATTTTATTATGATTATCTTTTATTCATATATAGGTCGTCGTCAACAAAATATTTTTACATTCAGAGGAGAAAGTTGGTGATTAAATTTTCGTGAGAAGATCCTACCGCAACGATTTTCATCCAAAATCTTCTTTCACGTCCGTGAACTTTTTCCCCTATTTCTCGATAACACAGAACTTGCTGCCTTTTACTGAACTTACTCGATGTCCTCCGTTTATCCTGTCTGGCAAGCATCCGACACCGCGCTGCAGTTCTCCAAAAGATGACCAACAAACGTAGTGTAGGCAGTCTCTTTAGTAGCTCTGTAGCATCTTCTAAGTCTTCTGCCAAGAAAACGCAGTTTTGGTTCACCTTCCTCACAACATTTTCCATGTGTCATATCCAATTGTTCGTAATTCTAATTCCTTGGTAAAAGGATCCAATTATCGTTTTATTTCGGTTGCCAAGAATGACCGCTACCCATACTCAGTCACAGATATTACCTATTTACATTTCGCTATAAAGTAATCTACTTCTGACAGCACGCTCCACCACCAACTGTATTTAGCCTATCCCTTCTGATCACCGATAGGTCCTTCGCAAGAATTTGGGTTGAACTTTTCTCCGTCTTCAGCCATCTTTCAGTTCCTACAACGACTTGAGCATCGGTGCTTTCTGTTAGCACTTGGAACTTTGGTACTATTCAAAATACAGCTGCAATAATTTACAATTGTTGTACCGATGGTTCTTAGATCTACGTTGTTCCTGTGTTCTACCTACACTCTTTGAGACCGAAGCCATTTTTGTGTTTCGACGAGACCGTCGAACCTAAAAAACAGCTCAGCCCACGCCACACAGCCACGCTACCATCTAGCATGTGCCTCCTACATGTGATGGACTCCTGACATGTTTAGCAGAACCAGAAACCCCACCACTCTTTGGCGAAAGTCGAGGAATCTACAGTCTACAAGGTCTCAGGACCGTCTGAGTCTCTGATTCAGACCCTCTACTCGGCTCTGTACCTCTGGAACGCAGTCGGGCCTGTCGACTATGCTGTATATGGTGAGCTCTACTCTCATCTCACAAGCACAGCTGGCAGTCTTGACCACTTCATACTGTCGCTCAAAACCAAGAGAATCTCTCCTGATCCAAAGGTACACACATCATTATAACCGATGTGAATACAACCTGCAGTTGGCTGTATCGTACGCTCTTCTTGGCATCCGAAAGGATCCGTTCCATATCTGGAATGACTCAAACCGGTGTGAACATGAAGTGCTCGCTGGCTTTCTTCCCCTCCTTGGCAGCCATGTCTCTAAAGGGCCCCATAACACCCATACTATTGGAGCTCCCGGGTACAAATAACTCCACGCTCTCTGCGTGCCAAGATCTTACTGGCTAAGAGGTTTCCTCTGAAACAGGACAAGCGATTGAATCTGGCTAAGGGACATTGTCAGCCACAGACAGCACCGTGAACCTGTTTGTCGTCTGCTTGCCTCTGCACTTTCCGTAATGAGGGCAGCAGCGTCCTTGATGCGACCAAGCAATTCATCTCGCTTATTCACAATTCACTTGTACACCTCAGACTTGATCCAGCTCATAAATGAAAAACTCAAAGGCTGAAGGTCTGGTGATGTTTGTGGCCATTTAATTCTGTTACAGCGACCAGTCTAGCGATTAGGGTAATGGCGGTTCAAATGTTCCCTCACGATTTTGGTAAAATGTGAAGGGGCCCCGTTAAGCTGGAAGTACAGTGCAGTTAGCCTGGGCAAAAGGAACGTCCTCAAGGTGCTCAACAAACAAATTTTCCAAAAAATGGTAGTAATACTGTCCCATCATTCGCTCTTCTAAAATGACTGACCTACTGATCGTGCTGCACAAAAATTTATCGAGAAACGAGCTTGAAAATTAGTCTCCATTGTAGCGTGTCTGTATTCCGGCAACCCTCCACAATTATTACCTGTGTTGTTGATTTCAATCTGTGTGAACGTGGCTTCAGCTGTGAATAGTATTAATACGAACAATTTGACGGTTGTCATTTAACCAGTGACAAAATATTGAAGTCGTGTGGCATTGTCGCCAATGTGAAGTTTGTGGACGCGCTGTGTGTGATGGTTCATATGACTCTGAGCACTATGGGACTTAACATCTCAGGTCATCAGTCCCATAGAACTTAGAACTAATTAAACCTATCCAACCTAAGGATATCACACACATTCATGCCCAAGGCAGGATTCGAACCTGCGACCGTAGCGGCCGCGCGGTTCCAGACTGAAGCGCCTAGATCCGCTCGGCCCCACCGGGCCACACACCTCTTCCTTGGACAATAATAGGTGCAGAAAGTCGCCATGTTCTGATAGTACGACTACTCTTCACCATTTCAACAACGTGTTGCTGTTCCTGCACAAGTTGTCGTTGAGTGCAATGTGCCACAAACATTGGTAAACACTCTACGATCAGGAACTCGATGTGTGGAAAGCGCCAATGTTCTTCGACAGCAGCGGGAGCACTTATAGACGCAGAAGCAGCAAAAATTCACCATACCTGCATATTCCTCGTTAGTACTGATGTGTTGCTTTTCAGCGAGCTCGTGTACAAGAACGGATAACCGATGCTTTTCTCTAATAAACTCTCAGTCCCTCGAGAAAATATGAATATTTTTAGCAACAGATGAATATAGCGGTAAGATGAAAGTTGCGGGTATTGTCCTGCCTTTTGGACCAAGTACTTGTACTGCTGCTCTGATACTTCGCGAAGAGCACAAACGCAGACCTTCTAAATGGCCACGTTTTCGACTGTTGAATACAATATATTGGTGGAAACTCTGCACCAGCTCTCCTGGGCTATTATTCTGATTGTACAGTCTAGTCCAGCTCACAATGTTGCACTGGAAACAGCGGAAAGGAACAAAACGAACAGCTCTGAAATCCCCGTATACGCGCAGGTTTTCGGGCTCGCTGAAAAGGCGTCGTAACAAAAATGTTATTACATCCAACTGATACTGCATGCATTTAAGCCATACAATTAGGGATTAACGGCGCATGCCACAATTTGTTTACGAAATCCGCGGCCCTCTGTTGCCGCGGCGCTGCGCCGGGCGGTCATTTATTTAATTTTACTCCACCTCCTTCATTACTGTGTCCGCTCTGCGCAAAAGCTCTTTTTCCGTTGTGTTCCACTTTTAAAACTGTTATAGTGGGCACCAGCACGGCAATAAGGATAAAAGCGCGTGTAGTTTCTGCGGAATCTCGCGTAATAAAATTACAAGCTTGTTTCGCCGTTATCACCTTAACCGTACAGTTTGCCGTTGCGCCTCTAGGGACGAGTGTGATGTGCCGGAGAGGGCAATATGCCCCTGTTATTCGCAGAATTCTGACGGTCGACTGCCTGTTAATGCGAGCCCCTGTGTATTATTGTTCGTATTACACGGTTTACTGATATTATTCGCATTGCCGAGTGTGTCGTCGATCGTTGCAGTAACTGAGGTTGGTCACGTGACACAGGACAAACCCATTGCCAGCGAAAAAGTGTGCTCCTTACACTTCGCAGAATAAGAATACACAGATTTTGATGAATCTCTCCCAATTTCCAAATTACTGTAACCTTATCATTAACTGAGGCGTTTCGATGGGAAAGGGTTTTAGTCACAAAACAGGGATACCACAGGAGAAGTGAAAACGCTTTGTTGGCGTGCTGTTGGTTGTACAATCAAACTGCGAAACACACAGAGCACATGTGCGACAAAGAAACTTCTTTCCGTATCATAAATACACCGAGGTGATTGGATAGTGATATGAACATGTAGAGATAGCGGTAGTATGACATACTTTCTTTCTTTAGTTCTTTCACTGGTGCCATGTCCCTCGCTGACGCAGGGTCGGCATTGTTAGGAACGGATTTGGCAAGGTTAGTGGAAAGGGGTGGGAGGATGCCCTTCCTGCTGCCACCCCGTACCCCCGGGGACGGAATTAGTGCACCCCTGCTGTCTGTGTCTAGTGTAATTCATGGAATAGTGCGAACGTGTTCAGATATCTGCGAGTCGTGTAACTGAGGCGGAACGTGGGGACCAGCCCGGTATTAACCTAGCGGGATGTGGAAAACCGCCTAAAAACCACACCCAGGCTGGCCGGCACACCGACCGACGTCGGTAATCCGCCGGGAGGATTCGATCCGGGGCCGGAGCGCCTACGCGAGTCCAGGAAGCTGCGAATTAGCGCTCTCGGCTAATCTGGCGGGTCGGTAGTATCACATACGCAAGGTATAAAAGTGCAGTACATTTGTAGAGCTGTCATTTGTTGTCACGTGATTCATGTGGAATGCGTGATTGTGGCCGGATGACGACAATTAGCAGACTTTGAACGCGGAATGGTAGTTACAGCTGTAACGCACGGGACATTCCAGTTCGGAAACTGAATATTCCGAGATCCACAGCGTCAAGAATGTGTCGAGAACACCAAATTTTAGGCATTACGTCTCGCCACGGACAACGCCGTGGCCGACGGCCTTCACTTAACGACAGAAAGCAGCGTCTTTTGCGTAGAGTTGTCAGTGCTAATAGACAAGCAACCCTGCGTGAAATGACCGCAAAAATCAACGTGAGACGTACGACGAACGTATCTCTAAGGACACAACGGTGAAATCAAGCGTTAATAGCCTACGGCGGCCGACGACCGATGCAAGTGCGTTTGCTAACAGCACGACATCGCCTGCAGCGCCTCTCCTGAGCGTGGTGACCATATCGGTTGAACACTAGACTACTGGAAAACCGTGGCCTGGTCAGGCGAGTCCAGATTTCAGTTGATAAGAGCTGACGGTAGGGTTCGAGTGTGGCCATGGACTCAAGTTGCCAACGAGGCACTGTGCAAGCTGGCGGTGGTTCCATAATAGTGTGGGTTGTATTCACATGGAATGGACTGAGTCCTCTGGTCCAACTGAACAGACCATTGACTTAAGAGAGAATTTTCAACTATTCATGGACATTATGTTCCCAAATAATGATACAATTGTCACTGTTGTTCGCGACTGGTTAAAAGAAAATTCTAGAGAGTTCGAACGTATGATTTGGCCACCCGGATGGCCCGACATGATTATTATCGAGCATTTATGGGACATAATCCAAAAGTCAACTCGTGCACAAAATTCTGCCCCGGCAGCACTTTCGCAATTTCTGACAGCTATAAAGGTATTATGGTTCAGTATTTCCGCAGGGGACTTCCAAAGACTTCTTCATTGCTGCATTACGTTGGGCAAAAGGGTATCCGACACGGTATTGGCAGGTGTCTAACGACCCTTATTATCTCAGTGTATGCAGGCGCAGATTTTATTTGGACAACTGTCGCCTCAAATACATGTTTAATTAAAACATCATGTATGTCCATACGACGGTACTGGAAGTCACTCTATATTTCGTTGAGATTTATTGTCGTTGCGTTGAAGGCTTTTCGTTCAGGTAAACCTGTTTTACTTGTACATTTTCTCTGGGCTCTCGCCACTCTTTTTTGTGGTCACAAGTAGCGCCAGTACGTGGACGGGAATATGAAATGAAAGATTCTCTGTTTTATGCTTGCTGTCAATGCAATCACTGACCATTGATCATAGTGGCTTCAACTAATTGAAATGTATGGAGCGCCTCGCAGATTTTCAAATTCGGGCTTAAGACTGGATTATTATATTTGTATTGTGAATAATGTCTTTGTTTACCATGTATTTCAACCTGTGGAGTCGAATGGTGGATTCTTCGGTCGCTTTCATTTGTTCTTTCCCATTATCAAGGTCTTAAAACGATTACTAGTGAACACAAGAAAGAATTAATAAAGTACAATACTGATCCCTCATGGTACACCAAAAATTTCAGAACTCTGTTATAGCTGCGACAAAAAGCACGCCAAATTAAAAATGACAAAATCTGCAAGATTGGCGACATTTTACTGAAGGTCGTTACTTTGCGCAGATTTGAATATGGCATGTTTTTAGTATCTTTCAAAACAAAACTCTGTTTCCAGATCTGTCAGAAAATCTCGAAAGATTCTGATCCTATGTAAAGAAAGTACACCAGTGGCCAGACGCAGTTAGTAACTTCACTGCTCGATACCAATGATGATAATACCACCGATGACAGTGCCAGTAAAGCGCAATTACAAAACAAATCAATAAAGGAACGTCCTTCGCACCAGATTGCACATCATTTAGGTTCCTTTCAGAGTATGCTAATACAAGAGCTCCACACTTAGCAATCGAGTGCAACCGCTTATTCGACAAAATATCCATACCTAACGACTCGGAAGTTGCACATGTCATATCGAGAAAGGAAACATGAGTAATTCGATGAATCATAGACCCATGTCACTGACGTCAAATTGAAAGCAGAGTTTTGGGACACAAGCTGTGTTCGAACACTATGAATTACCTCGAGGAAAACGATTTATTAACAAACATCCAACATCGGTTCAGAAAATGTCGTTCTTGTGAAACACCGAGCGAGGTGGCGCAGTGGTTAGACACTGGACTCGCATTCGGGAGGACGACGGTTCAATCCCGCGTCCGACCATCCTGATTTAGGTTTTCCGTGATTTCCCTAAATCACTCCAGGCCAATGCCGGAATGGTTCCTCTGAAAGGGCACGGCCGACTTCCTTCCCCATCCTTCCCTAATCCGATGAGACCGACGACCACGCTGTCTGGTCTCCATCCTTAAACCAACCGAGCTGCCTGCCGACGTGGTACCCGCAATTGCGATTAACACTGTGTCCAGGTGGCGAAGTGATTAACGCAGCTGCCTATACGTGAGAGAGATCTTGTGAAACGCACCTTGAGCTTTATTCGCGGGAATTAATGGGTGCTATCGACAGGAAATCTCAAACTGATTCTGTATTTCTGTATTTTCAGAAGGCTTTTGGCACTGTTCCTCATAAGAGACTTCTAACCAAATTTTTGGCCTATGGAGTATCGTCTCAGGTGTGCGAATGGGTCCGTTATTTACCATCAGAAAAGTTATGGTTCCTAATAATCGACGGAAAGCCATGAAGTAAGACAGCAGTGACATCAGGCGTTCGCGAAGTAAGTGTTACAGGCCGTCTGCTGTTCCTTATCTACATAAACGAGCAGCTCTCATAAATTGTTTGCAGATTACTTTATCATTTATCGTATAGTAAAGTCGCCAGAAGATCATAACCAACTGCAAAATGATTTAGGTATCTGTTTGGTGCAATTACAAAATTATTTAGACACGATATCTGTGGCCGGCCGCGGTGGCCGTGCGGTTCTAAGCGCTCCAGTTCGAAGCCGCGCTGCTGCTACGGTCGCAGGTTCGAATCATGCCTCGGGCAGGGATGTGTGTGATGTCCTTAGGTTAGTTAGGTTTAAGTAGTTCTAAGTTCTAGGGGACTGATGACCACAGCAGTTGAGTCCCATAGTGCTCAGAGCCATTTGAACCATTTTGAACGATATCTGTATGTTACGAAAAGATGCACTTGACTATAAATAAGGAAAAGCGTGAGGTCATTCACGCGAGTACTAAAAGAAATCCGTGAAATTTAGGTTACACAAAAAATCACAGAAAGGTGAAGCCCAACAGATCAGCTAAATTGCTTGAAATTAGAATCACGAACAGCGTTAATTGCAACGATGACATAGATAAATTTGTGGGGGGAAGTAAATCATAAACTGTGTTTTATTGGCAGCACACTTAGAACATGCAACAGGTCATCTATAGGGACTATCTACACTCGAGTTCCTTTACGTCTCGACATTTATAGCGACTCTTGTAAGGAAACGTAACAAAAGATTTAAATAATAGTGAAGCTTTCCTGAATAGCATGCGTTACATGGCTACAAGAAGTGTCTAGTTACTGTTTGAAATGAATAATTTTAATTGGAATCCTGAGAAATTAATTATTTCAAGAGAGAAACACCGAGAAAAATGTAGTTGCGAGGGTGAAAATAATGAAAACATAATAATTAATTTGATCAGACATAGATTCTCTACCAGGGACCCCTCACATTCCACGACTAATGCCGTACGCGAAGAGCTGGGGAAGGTAGATTATCCCTTTAAGTGAGTTGTTGGTTTCAACTTGACACGGTCAGAGGTTGTATGTCAAGATAAAAAATTAATTAAAATTGACACATATACTATTAATGTATTTTACAGCTTAATAATTGCAGTTTTGAAATTGTGGGTTGGGGTAATTATCTGCCGTCATTGGAAGCGATTAATTCACTGAAGATGACGATCAGTTGTCGCAACCGACCGTGTAAGTACTGCAATTATTAAGCAATTATGAAGCAATAAATTAATATAAAAATATTTCTAAGGTCGCATATTTCCGTTTGGCAATATGTCAATTCGAAAAGAAGAAGGAAATAACTTTTCACCGTAGGTTGCTAATTACGTAGATGTCAGGAAGTATGGAGTGATCGGGAAAATATTTCCGAAAACCAGAGGCCAACATCGCTGATATTAACGAGCTTTACCAGCCACCGAAGTCCTTGCTTCATGAGTCTCTTGAAAGCGGTATACACATCAAGAAAGTGTTGCATCACCACGGTTCCCAGAACTCCTGAAGATAGACATTGACTGTGGGTATTGTATCACAGACACAGTCCCTTTGACAGTTCAGAGGTGTCACTAAACCCGCCCAAAGATGTAAACAACCATGCATGAGTAGCGCCTATTAGACGGAGGGGGTCCGACAGCCGATCATCTCCAGTCATTCCACCGGGAAGGAGATACACGGCTCGTGTTGTCTATACTTACACATGCCTAGATGATCAATACCACGGTTCGATCGCGTCCGCATTGTTCTTTTGTGCCAGGAAGGGCTCTCAACAAGGGAAGTGTCCAGGCGTCTCGGAGTGAACCAAAGCAGACATGGAGGAGATACAAAGAGACAGGAACTGTCGATGACATCCCTCGCTCAGGCCGGCCAAGGGCTACTACTGCAGTGAATGACGGCTACCTACGGATTATGGCTCGGAAGAACCCTGATAGCAACGCCACCACGTTGAATAATCCTTTTCGTGCAGCCACAGGACGTCGTGTTACGACTCAAACTGTGCGCAATAGGCTGCATGATGCGCAGCTTCACTCCCGACGTCCATGACAAGGTCCATCTGTGCAACCATGACACCGCCGGCCGAGGTGGCCGAGCGGATCTAGGCGCTTCAGTTCGGAGCCACGTGGTTGCTACGGTCGCAGGTTCGAATCCTGCCTCGGGCATGGATGTGTGTGACGTCCTTAGGTTAGTTAGGTTTAAGTAGTTCTAAGTCTAGGGGACTGATGACCTCAGATGTTAAGTCCCATAGTGGAGCCAAAACCAACCATGACACCATGGAGCGCGGTACAACAACTTGCCGAATGGACCGCTCAGGTTTGGCATCACGTTCTCTTCAGCGATGAGTGTCACATATGTCTACCACTAGACCATCGTTGGAGACGTGTTTGGAGGCAATCCGGTCAGGCTGAACGCCTTAGACACACTGTCCAGCGAGTACAGCAAGGTGGAGGTTCCCTGCTGTTTTGGTGTGGCAATATGTGGGGCCGACGTACGCCGCTGGCGGTCATTGAAGGCGCCGTAACTGCTGTACGATACGTGAATGCCATCCTACGACCGATAATGCAACCATATCGCCAGCATATTGGCGACGCTTTCGTTTTCAGGGACGACAATTCGCGCCTCCACCGTGCACATTTTGTGAATGGCTTCCTTCAGGATAACGACATCGCTCGACTAGAATGGCCAACATGTTCTCCAGTCATTAACGCTATCGAACATGCCGGGGATATATTGAAAAGAGCTGCTTGTAAATGACGTGACCCAAGAGCCACTCTGCGGGATTTACACCGAATCGCCGTTGAGGAGCAGGACAATCTGGGCCAACTGTGCCTTGTTGAACTTGTGTATATAGTATGCAACGACGAATACATACATGCGTCAATGCAAAAGGACGTGCTGTTGGGTATTAGAGCTACCGGTGTGTACAGCAATCTGGACAACTACCTTTGAAGGTTCCGCTGTATGGAGGTGCAACATGCAACGTGTGATGAGCAATAAAAGAGGCGGAAATTATGTTTATGTTGTTCTCTGTTCCAGTTTTCTGTGCAGGTTCCGGAACTCTCGGAACGAAGGTGATGCAAAACCATTTCGATGTGTGTATGTTAAGTGCTTAGAACCTTTGTGGAAACAATATTTTAAGAGATGGAAGTCCCACGGTTGTCCCTTATGACCACTGTATGCAGGTTGGCGTTCTATAAAATCTTTTTGGGCTGGCGTCTTGAAAGGCTCGATCTATCTGAAAATGTGCTGCAGTGACATGCAGCTATGTTTAGTAAGATGGTTCACTACCAGGCGTAACTTTCAGTAAAGTGAAAATGAGGATCTGCACATTCTTGTGGAGAAAGGCACATTCTCGTCCGAAAGTAAACTTGGGGTGCGTGATGGTCGAGTCAAGCCAGTAATATGTTCAGTGGGGCACAGCACAACCCCACTTCTTAGCACTGCCGTCACGCGATATGCAGGATGGTACACACGTCCCGTTGGTTCGTGATTGCATGCTTATTTCCCAGGATGATGGATTGCCGCATTACACTGTGACAATTCGGAACTAATGTCATGAGTCGTTTTCGTAGGGATTGGGCAAAGCAAGAAGTAGTGTACCGTTGAAAATCAAGAAGAGACTTGGATAAGTTGAATTCAGCAAATATTCGCTGTGATCACAAATAGTTCACTAAAAAGGGATTTCAACATTGTGCCTTAGGTGGAGGGTAGCAAGTGTAAAACATAGGGAGCGAATGGGTATTTATGATTTTTGCGGAAAGCAGACGGAAATTGTAAGAATCGATGAACATGAAAGGGAATGAAACGAAGTTGTAGCATGTTGCCAATGTTATTCAGTCTGTACAATGCCTCAACAGAAAGGGGAAAATGAAAAATCTGGTGCAGAAGTTGAAGATCAGGGAGAAGAACTCAAAAAATTTAGGTTTGGCGGTAACACTGTAATTATGTAAGAGACTGCAAAGGACTTGGAAGAGAAGTTGAACGGAATGAACTGTTATTTGAAAAGAGGACACAAGATGAACATCAATAAGAGCAATACAAAGGTGATGGGGTGTAGCCGAGTTACGTAAACCATACAATGGTGAGAGATTTTGATTGGGAAACGATACGCTAAAAGTAGTGTATGAGTTTTGCCATTAAGGGTGTAAAATAACTGGGGATGGCTCACGTAGACAGGATATAAAATGTAGACTGGCAATGGTAACTGATTCTGAAGAAAAGAAAATTGATAGCATCGTGTCTAGAATTAATCGAAGATATTTATCTGGCGTGTAGCCTTGTGTGGAAGTGAAATGTGAACGATAAACAGCTCAGACAATAAAAGAATAGCAGCTTTTGGTATGTGGTGCCACAGAAGAATTCTGAAGATTAGATGACTAGGTCTTGTAACTGATAAGGAGGTGCAGCACTGAACTACAAGAAATTGGTGGCACAACTTGACTAAAAGAAAGGATCGGTTGATAGGACAATTCTGAAACAACAAGGTATCACCACTTTAGTACTGGAAGGAAGTTTTGGGGGTAAAAATTGTAGAGGGAGACCAAGATATTAATTTAGTAAGCAGGTTGAAAACAATGTAGGTCGCAATAGTTTTTCGCAGTTGAATAGCGTTGCACAGCATAGAATAACATAGAGATCTGCAGCAAATCGGACTTCGGTCTGAAAACCACAACAACGACAACAACATGTGAAAATACTGGTTATATCATCGAATATTCAAATACTGTTATGCCTAATAACTAACTTGCACTGCACTTAAGTAATAATAAATTTGGAAAAATAAAGAACACTAAATATTCGAATTTATTAGAGAGATAATACAAGAAATGGTTTGGGAAAAGTTGCAAAAGGAAGGCATATAATGGGAAACACATATGGTATATTTACAGACCGCTACAATAATAATACGCCCATCTAAAAATGCAAAAAGGCACTAGATAAGGTACTGAAGCCTGAATGTCTATATGTCAGCGAATGTCCAGCGTTAAACTGTAATTTAGATAAATCAGAAGTTCAAGGAAGGCTAATCACTGGGAAGACGTTCGGCCCACGATAACTATGAAAAGTAGGAAATTACGAAGTAATGATGAAACTTATCGAAACAAAATCTGAAACATATCTAAACATGTCCGAATGAATGATAAAAATAGCATCGGTATTCTTTAACTATGCATAAGGAATCTAACACAGCAGGTTAACGAAATATGTAAGGTAAGGTAGGGTAAGAACAACATGCTTAATCCCCAGACTGAAAAACGACTCAGAAAAAAGGAGAAGAGTTATAACAGTTGAAGAAACAACTGACAGAGTAGCGCTTAGGGAAGAAGTATTGAATATGGAAAGAGTCCATTGCCGAAGAACGACAAAAAAGAAAAAAAAAGAAAAATTCCTCTGAAGCGCGCAGAAGACAAGAAGAAAAATCATAGTGTGCACATGAAAGACTACTGGAAGAAAAGAAATGAACAACCAATATGTAAATCAAGTCGGTACTTAGTTGGCAAAGGAGGTAAAGAAAGTTGCAGTAAGGCGAAAGGAATGAACGAAAAAAAAAATGCTTCGGAGAAACGAGTACACAAGATATCTAACGTATTAAAGTATTAAAGTGGTGTAAGAGAACGCTGAGTGATATAATGAAGGAAAGATACGAGAGTGTATGGACGGATATTAGATTTGGGTGTAACGAAGACGGAGCGGAAGCTAAAGTTTGAGAAGGAATTCGGCCCTGTGTTTCTTGAACCACACTTGTCTTCAGCAGTTTACGAAGATGACGAAAAATCTAAATTTGGGTATATGGGCACAGATCTCAACTGCCATCCACCTGAAACCGAGTGCTATTTTTTCTAGCTGTTGTACTAATCGGTTCACTTTGGTGAGGAAAGTGTTAATCGCAGAGCTATTTAAATGGAGATTACTTGACAAAATGGCTGTGATGTGTCCACTTTGCGAAGCCCTCAGCTACTTCGAAAGTAAAATTTAGTGTTAGCAGACGTGAAAGTCGCCTGCAGAGGGCACAACGAACGTTAGTAATTAAGGTACAAATTACTGCCGCAGGTCGCTCTGTTCCTCCATGAGATCCACAGCGCAACAGATACCGGCGCTCAGTTTGATGCTATGTTCTTTCTCTTGAAGAAAGCATTTGACACTGTCCCGCACTGTCGTTTAGTGAACAAAATACTGCTTACCGGGTATCGGACCAGATCTGTGACTGGATTCTGGACTTTCTTGCAGGCGGAACTCAACTCTCGCTCTTAACGGAATAAAATCGACAGACGTAAAAATAAATTCAGCTATACCACAAGGAAGTCTGACCCGACCGTTACTATTTACAACATACAGGGCAGTCATAAACGGGCTGTAAGACTTTTAAGTATGTTGTAGCATAGGTTGGGCTGAGGAATAATTACTACAAAAAGTTCCACACATTGTGGCTTTTCCGAGTTAATTATCACTGAAGTTACTCACAATCAGGCCCTGGCGCGTGCAAATTCAAACGATCAGCCAGATAAAGTTAGTGTCAGTTTTTCACGTGACGTAACTGTCTGCCCCTGGTAGCTGTGTGGTCAGCGCGACAGACTATCAATCCTAAGAGCCCGGGTTCGATTCCCGGCAGGGTCGGAGATTTACTCAGGGACTGGGTGTTGTGTTGTCCTAATCGTCATCATTTCATCCCCATCGACGCGCAAGTCGACAAAGTGGCGTCAAATCGAAAGACTTGCACCTGACGAACGGTCTACCCGACGGGAGGCCCTAGTCACACGACATTTACATTTACGTAGGGTAACTGATAGCCTCTGGCTCGTATTTGATCCTTATTTACGTCCCACGTCGAATTTTTGTAACGCTGTCTTGTGGGGTTTCAGGAAACCAGACGATGAATGCGTTTCAGGTTACTGTCTGTGGCGAGCCTCTTTTAATTTGCGCGCGCAATGGCAAGAGTGCCTAACTTCAATGATAATTAGGTCGGAAATGGAACAATGATGCGAATTTTTTTATTCCCCAGCACATCATATCTTGCAACACCCAAACAAGCTTTTCAGGCAGTTTCTGGCCACCATGTAGACTTAAATGATATAGTAGAAAACGTCGGAAGTTCCATAAGGCTGTTCGCAGATTGTGAAGTTGTTTACAGTAACGTAACAAAGTCAGAAGAAAGTAGTGATATGCAAGAGTTCCTACAGATAACTAGTGAATACTGCAAGGACTGGCTATTAGCCATAAACGTGAATAAATCTGTAATATTGCGGATTCGTAGGAGAAGAAATATACTAGTGTACATTTGCACTATTGATGACAAATTGATGGAAACAATATCCACCATAAAATATCTGGGAATACCTATCTGCAGTGAGCTTAAGTAGAATGACCACACGAAACAAATATTACGAAAAGCAGAGCCACACTGGCATTCACAGTAAGAATCTTAAGAAAATGTAACTCATCCGGGGAAGTAGCGGGTTACAAAACACTTGTTCGACCGAGCCTCGAGCATTGCTCAACAGTAAGAGATTGAGGAGATCCAACGAAGGGCGCTGGGTTTCGTCACGGGATCTGTTAGTCGGCGTAAGAAAGTTACAGGGAAGAGCGTTGCGCATCACGGAGACGTTAATCATCGAAATTCCGAGGGAGTACATTTCGCGAAGCGTCGGCCAACGTATTAGTACCTCCCATATATCTTCCGCAAAAGGATTACAACAAGAAAATTCCAGAAATTAGTCCTGATACAGAGGTTCTTTGCGAGCATCCTCCCCACCTGCCATTTGCAAGTGAAACAAAACAAGTAAAGGGGGGGGGGGATCAGCTGATGGCATCAGAGGTACCCTCCGCCAAACACCGTCAAGCGACTTGCTGGTTATTGATATTCATGTAGATGCATGGTTGATATACAATAAATCAAATAGTGCGCGATCTGTGTCGGTTTTATCTGTGAGTGAAATGTAATTGAGCGAAGTAACAAATAGTCGTAGGCAGTTTAGTCTCACGTGAAGTTAGTAAATGGATCAGACGCACCAGTTCAGGCATGCAGCGGTGTTGCCACTCGATAAACCAAAATATTTATCTCTTCAGTTACTCCTTCTACAGTTACTCCTCTTTCTATCGTCACAAGAGTGTGGAAACTAGAAATACTCCTGGAGCATAAGGCTTATTATAATAGAAAATGAACTGTAGTCATTCAACACATAAGAAAGTGTTTTCTGGAGAAAGGGAACGCTCCAAGACACTAGAAATAAACGATGGTGATTCCCGTTTTCCGTAAGGGTCGTGGTCGTGCATTATTGGCGCCAGTTCGTTGTGAAATTATCGACTCCGTATTGCGCTCGCGTTTTATGATTTTCTTGTAGAGCAGCAGTATCTTGTGTAAGAATCAACATTTAATAAACAAGAAGCCGTCTTTTGAATCTCGCTTTTTGGCCTTAAAATCCAGGAGATATGTGCAATTCGATCTCGTGTGTATGTACTACTAGAACGTATTCCACAATATTCTATACAACGAACAAAACACATTCATTCGGAATGTCGCATTGTCGTTGGATAGAACTCAGGAAATTATACATGAAAGCACCTCTAGGTGTACCCTACTGTAGTGTAGCATGCACACTGCAGAACAAAAGTAAAGCAGCATCACTTTTTCGAGTCCCCGTAATTGTCTCTAATTGCGGAGCATAATTTTAAAATCTATCTCAAAGGTACCCTCAACTTTCCTCTGTAATCGTGCAAAAGCGTGGCACCCTGCGACGCCACCCTCTAGCTCGAGGCCGCTTGGAACAGCACGGTGACGACGCATGCGACGAAAAGGTCACAGCTCAGAAGTTCATGTGAATTGTGAGGTGGGTTTACGATGTCACATTGGCATCAAATTGCACCACAATTCTGACGAACACCAGCGTGGACTTGTTACACGATGGGAATGTTGTCACAACTCGTCTTAACCACATTTCACCCCTCTTTTGACACCTCAGCGACGGAGGTCAGAACCTTGACACCAAGCTTTGAAATCACGTGGTTTTCTTGTCGGTGGCCGAGGAAAGCAGTTGAGTCCCACCGCGGCTCAGGATCAACACGATGAAGGATTGTTGGGGTGGTATAAAGTGCGTCAATGGAACCGCACCTTCCCTAGGGGCGTTGATCCCACACATTTCGCGATCGAAAACCACAGTTCGCAGCATGATGAACAGCAGAACATTCAACACTGCTGCCTGCTCTTGGGCGATTCAACCCTATTGTGAGAGCTATGTCGGGCTGCGAGCCCACGGAACGTGATATGTTTCGCTGTTCTAGCGCAGAGTAAAGGACGTGGTTGATTCAAAGCGCAGGGTGGACCACCAGACTATACTCCAAAAATGCTATTGCCCATAATCTAAACCACAGTGTCATAAAATTCTATATAAATGCAAGAAGATTAGAATAGGATCAACGTCTGTTGCTGTAGCAGGCAGCTGATCAAAGTAAAGAAAACGAAGAAAGAAAAAGGTGATGTACTGAGCTCGAAGAAGCAGGAGAATGTATTGTTATTGACTGATAGCACTACTGGCCATAAGTCACCATAAAGTCACACCCGTTAAATTCCTCGGTGCAGTAAAAATTGCCAATATCTCGTACAGACGACTTTTTAAATGGTAAATTGCAGTGAACACATAGTGCGTAGTGGGGCGATCATTCTGCTGCAGACATAATTCAAAAGCCAAGATCTTGGCTTTTCAATTATTTCTAAATGGCGTCAAGCTGAGAATCATTCATAGGCCACAAAAGGCAATGTTTGTCATTTAAGGAGAAATCTGGTAAGGCAAAACCAATGAATGTTTCTGTAGCATTAACCAGCAGGCTTAGATGTTACAAGGTACGATTAATAGAGGTTTATAGAGATGTACATGAGTACGAAACGTAATTCAGTTGATGAACCGCATTAATATTACTATAATGGACCTTTTTTGCAAATCTGTTGACTGTAACAATTATTATCGTCAGGAACAGATTTTACCGCTCGGAGAAACGTTTCAAGAACAGCAATGAATCGAGGTATTTCCTTTTCGAAGTTGAGTGACTGGACAAGTAGTGCCATAGGAAATGCAGGGCCCTGTTAGAGAAATTGATTTTTATGAGAAAGAGACGAGTTCAAACAGCCCATTTTTTTATTTAGATGAAATACGAATACAAAAATTGTTGAATTAAACATTTATGGTATAGCAACGGTATACGGTAGTGTTTGCTAGACAATATCGCCAGTTTTTCAGCAACAAAGGCTGTAATACTTGACAAGACCTACTGCAAAGTGGTAAAACTGAAATATGTTTTCACTACAGGCCTTACGTTTTCCTTGTGTGCAATAAGAAATTGCGGCCCATGCGTTTTTTCGCTACATCTGCAGAGAAGTACGTGTAGATATAGAGACATGCTGTTGCTCTTGGGTATAACGATCGTCGACAAATCACAAGGTAAAGCTGTCCTCAAACCGGTCATTGACTTCAAGACCACAGCGCTTTAGAGGGATTGTTCCTATTCTTCCCGACCTTCCGAACTAATCCTACCAAGCCAATTACAGGAGGCGTAGGGTTTTAACACATTCTCCGAACGACGGTGGCACTTTCAAATCGTCTTACGTACCATTTAGATGCAGAAGCGAAATCAAGGATGAATGCTATAAGAAAATCACACGGCAGACATGTATAGAGAAACTTTTTAAGGATATTTAATCTGCTTTTAATACGGTCTGCGGCAAACCAGTCAGAAGACTGACAAAAAAAGAATGTAACACTATTAGCCACCTATCCACATATCCCTTCAGATCATTAATCCACTTGGGCGAGGTTGTTCTGTGATAATACTTTAAGCGTCTTAAGTTTTTCATAAGTGATTTCCTGTGAATGCTAGAATATTTCTTTGAATGGCGATATTACCTATAAAGTTAGTCTCTGATACTCCAGAATCTTCTCATTATACTGAAGACTCTCATCCGTGGTGGTAATCACGGAAAACTAAGAATGGACTGAAATAATCAAAAAAGAAGATTCCCTAAATTTTCTTAAACACTTGTGATTGCTAATACCGTCAGCATTGATAAAACATTGACCTTTATCTGGAACGCAACGAACTTGAGTTATCTGGCTCATGATTTCCATAATTAATTTAGTTCTTTGGAAATGAACGATGTAGGAATGTTTATAGCTACAGTTGAATCGACTCTAAGGAACGGCGCGTATGCGTCACTTTAGACTTCTTCTGGAAAGTTTCATACGCTGATGCCACGCGTATGTAAGAAGAAAACCGTATGAATCTGGCAGTCTGCAGTATCCCTCTTGATGGGGGATGGAAGTTCGAGTATTTTACTTGAAGTGACTGGCTTTCAATGCACAGAAGGATTTACTGGGGCATACAGTCGCGGGAAATGCCGTAAGTAAAATGTGTAGCAGTTACGTTCAAGAGCATATTTGGATTTGCTCGTGGTGTAAGTAGTTGTGCTTTGTGAGGGAAAACGAGAGAAAATGTGTATAATTCAAAAGACAAAGAAATTATACTATATCGTTAATTACAAAATTTAGTGCTTGCCCGCCGGCCGCTGTGGCCGAGCGGTTCTAGGCTCTTCAGTCCGGAGCCGCGCTGCCGCTACGGTCGAAGGTTCGAATCCTGCCTCATGGATGTGTGTCATGTCCTTAGGTTAGTTAGGTTTAAGTGGTTCTAAGTTCTAAGGGACTGATGACCTCAGATGTTAAGTCCCATAGTGCTTAGACCCATTTGAACCATTTAGTGCTTGTCCTAACAAATGAGATAAGCAGTATGGATAACAGAATGAAGGTAGAGATGCAATTTTTTTCCGTGTGGATCCATTCTACTTGGTGGTGTGATAAAAATCTTTTAATTATTTTTAAACAGCATGTTTCTGCAGTAGCAAAACCTTCCCTGTTCTCGAATTCTGAAATATTTTTCTGGAAACACGAGTTCTAATGTCATTAGTGGCATATGAATTTGACAACTGACTAAAGCAATTCCTATAACTTTTATATGTGTTTTGATTTACAGACCCCGGTACATTGCTAGCAGCACATAATCTCATTGTCCTATACGCGAAAGACGGAAAAACTTTCATTCGTACCTTTATCATGCAGTCGATCTAAGTAAAGATTTCACTAATCACGGCATATTTATTCTACTTCACGCGTCTTCGCTTTAAAATACACGTATGTTGAACGTACAGAACTATTCAAAATTAGCATAGTGATCCAAAACGGATGCAGCTATTTCCTGTATAGAAATACGCCTGTAAGAATTGCAGAGAATGCAAAAGGAAGTTAAAATTTCTCTTATTTACTTTATTGATGTCAAATGGTTCAAATGGCTCTGAGCACTATGGGACTTAACATCTATGGTCATCAGTCCCCTAGAACTTAGAACTACTTAAACCTAACTAACCTAAGGACATCACACAACACCCAGTCATCACGAGGCAGAGAAACTTTATTGATGTCCTCTGCCACACAGACGGTATCTAAAATGAAATCCACTTCACACCGGCCAATTTGAAATACATACACCGTAACCGTCACGAGCACATTAGAAATGCATCATTTGAGTCTCGAAATTATTTTCGGCAAAGGAGGCACATTCACAAGGTCATTCACATAATCCTCGTAAAGAGAAATCCTTGGGTATCAGCTCTGGATAATTAAACGACCAAGAGCTTCGTAATACCCAGTACGACCGAGCCAACGGTCTTAAAAAATGTTGATTTAAGAATGTGCGATCCTCCATCACTCAGTGTGGGAGTGCTCCATTTCGCTGAAAAATGTTACTGCATGATCTATATTAATCTGCGGCATCAGCTGTTGCATAAGCATATGCAGCTAACTGTTTGCTGAAACTCACTGAAGAAAAATGGACCGTGCAACTTCCATTATAACGTCGCACAGAACATACTAACTTCCGGTGAGGCGCAAGGAGGCCATTCTGTACCCGTGTTCTAATGTGGTGGTGTTTAACCTTGCCTTTCATATTGAAGATTGCGTCACTGCTGAAAATGAAACATTTAACAAATATTGCTCCTTCCATGGCTTACAGCATTGTCATAGCTTAGTTAGTACTTTGGCCGCACTCTTTCTGTTTCGAAAGCTCTAAAATTGAATTAACGTGAGCTATTATTTTCAGATTCGTTTTCAGGACACGTGCAACTGTTGTTTATGAGTTTTGCAGCTCACTGTTGGCTAGATACGTCAGTTACCGTGAACTACATGCAAACAGAAAGTAAAATCTTTCACTGTAATGTGTCGATACACGTGAGCGATCGGTACTTTTTCCTTTGGAAATGCATCTTGATTCTTCAAACTGCGGATGACATGTGCGAATGTTGTAGCCCTTTGTAAGTTCTTGACTGAGTCACTAATTCAATTCTCTCTGCTCTGTGATGACAAAAGTCACTTGTAATTTAAAAGATGCAGAATGCCTTATGGGACTCAGCATTTTCACTTAAGATAGACAGATTTTCACCTACGGTATACACCATTGTACGTGCGCTGGCTTTCTATTCAGTGCGTTGCGCTACGATAAATAATTAGAAATTTCTTTTACATTCTTTGAAATTATGATGTATCGCTATGCATTAACCCGTGCGTCCCACAGAAATTATTTGAGGAGGGCAACCATCTAACGACAAGCTTTTGCAATGTGGAGAAAAGTACTAGGGAACTTGTTGTGGGCCATAAAGTGGGACGCCGTTTCTTTATGGTTGACTGATCAAATCACCATAATCTCGGTGAAAAGAATCTCCGAGATGGGTAAATGTATAAGGGTATATTATAGACATAGTTGGGTGTTTTACACTCCTTAGTAATTCTGCTGCTTTGTTCATAATCTGTGGGACCTACCCCACTAAAAGTTATACCGTAGATGCAGTTATACGTGGGTGAGTCAAATGAAATCCTTAAATATTTTCTAAATATTATTTATTGAGCAGAAGTGGTACAAAGCTATATCACTTTTCAACATAATCTTCCTCACGCTCAATGCAAGTCCTCCAGCGCTTACAAAGTGCATAAATTCCTTTAAAAAAATACTTTTGGTAGTCCGCGGAACCACTCATGCACCGCATAGCGTACCTCTTCATCAGAAAGGAACTTCTTTCCTCCCATTGCGTCTTTGAGTGGTTCAAACATATCGAAATCACTTGGGGAAAGGTCTGGTGAGTATGGTGGATGAGGAAGACACTAGAAATGCAGGTCTTTGATTGTTGCAACTGTTGTACGGGCAGTGTGGTGCCATGCATTGTCATGTTGAAAAAGGACACCTGCTGAAAGCAATCCACGTCGCTTTAATTTGATTGCAGGCCGCAGATGATTTTCTAGGAGATCTGTATATGATGTACTGGTGACAGTGGTCCCTCTAGGCAAGTAATGCTCCAAAATGACGCCTTTTTCGTCCCAAAAGAGAGTCAGCATAACCTTCCCTGCTGATGGTTCTATTCGAGACTTCTTTGGTTTTGATGACGAGGAATGGCGCAATTCCTTGTTCGCTCTCTTCGTTTCCGGTTTGTGGAAGTGAACCCAGGTTTCGTTCACGGTAACGATTCTTGCAAGGAAGCCATCACCTTCTCGTTCAAAGCGCCGAAGAAGTGCTTCACAAGCATCAACACGTCGTTCTCTCATTTCAGGAGTTAGCTGCCGTGGCACCCATCTTCCAGACACTTTGTGAAACTGGAGCACATCATGCACAATGTGGTGTGCTGACCCATGACTAATCTGTAAACATGGTGCAATGTCATTCAGTGTCACTCGGCGGTTTTAGTTCACTATGGCTTCAACTACTGCAATGTTCTGTGGAGTCACAACTCGTTGTGCCTGACCTGGACGAGGAGCATCTTCCACTGAAGTCACACCACTTGCGAACTTCCTACTCCATTCGTAGACTTGCTGCTGCGACAAACATGCATCACCGCACTGAACCTTCATTCGTCGATGAATTTCAGTACGTTTCACATCTTCACTATGCAAAAACCGAATAACAGAACGCTTTTCGTCCCCGGTGCAAGTCGTAAGTGGGGCGGCCATCTTTACACTGATACTGCGACGTTATGTGTGCATCTGCACTATGCTGCCACCTACAGGCCGTTCTGCACGCTGTTTGTAGTGCGCTTACTAACTTACAGGATAACGGCGAGAAATTTCGATTTGTTAACACAAATATTAAGGTTTTCATTTGACTCACCCTCGTACATTAATATGTAACATATTAGTCATCTTGATATTTCATGTTGAAAGTTTGTATGCAATATTTCATGTTTATCACTGTTGTGAGAATAACTTTGTACTGATGTCTAGGTTCGCTGTACTTCTTCTGTATTCAACTTCCTGATGAAATAGCTGCAAAAAAAATTAACCTAGAAAATCAAAGTTTCTAATTAAAATATGGATCCAGTTTTGTTCGTGATACATGCATGTACCACCACATTGATTTTCAAAATTGGTCGACTAATAAGGGAATCCAACTTAAATAATTTTTGTTAATGGAAGTGTAATACCGATCACGACGTAAATGCGTATAAAATGACTTTCAACCACAAAAGGTTTCAACTGTTTTTACCATTGGTAATCGACACATCCATTTAGAATTTCCCTCTATTAAAATAATCCTGTTCCATATGGAGGCGTCAGACCTACCTAAGCGCGACTATTCTGATGTAACTCAGCATGGCATGAGTGTCGAAAACGTTACACGGATGCAATTAACTATGAATGCATCTCCAAAATTCGTCTGTATGGTCATGTCACTGTTTCATACGCCCATTTATGGTGGTTACGGCCAGACAGATTACGTGAGTGCTGCACACTGAGTCTGCTTCATCGGCTACTCAGTGCGCAAGCACCCTCGCATCAAAGTACCTGTGATCGCATCATAATCGAATAATGGTGGCCGGCCAGAGTGGCCGAGCGGTTCTAGGCGCTTCAGTCTGGAACCTCGCGACCGCTACGGTCTCAGGTTCGAATCCTGCCTCGGGCATGGATGCGTGTGCTGTCCTTAGTTAGGTTTAAGTAGTTCTAAGTTCTAGGGGACTGATGACCACAGCAGTTAAGTCCCATAGCGCTCAGAGCCATTTGAACCATTTATTTGAATAATGGTGTCTCACTTATATGGTAGCCTAGATGTGCTCATTCATAAAACAGAAACATTCACGCACTCCTACGCTGCTGCTGATGTTAGCCTCTGGAACAAGCAGCCCTGCCCTCTACGCACAATGTAATGCCTTGCTGCTTTTAAGAAGAAGCACATCGTTCTGTCACCCTCAAACGTTTCCCCACCGCAGAAGTATTGTATCCTCTTCTGATTTGAACCATTACTACCAAATTCTTACCTCTTCCACTATGCGACATTCAGTGAGATCAGCGTTAACTACTGTTTCTTGGAGACATACTGTCAGCTATGAGTTTTTATCTATTGCAAAAGAGAGCGTCTGATGTGAGCGTTAATTTCGTTTTAGTTCTCATTTATTTGTGAACGTGGCGAAGAGACTTACCATTATAACATGAATGGCATCATAATGTTTAATTTACAGGTGAATACACGAGAAATAACCTTTATTTTCACAGTAACGAATCTGTACTCTTTGTGGCTTAATTGTAAACGTAGGCTTCCGCGGTCATTGTCACAATCAATAAAATTTTTCTCAGTTTGTGACCGCATTGTCAATATGTAACGCTACTGATTTTTCGGTTGCCATTGCAAATGACTTTCTTCAGGGTGTTTTTCCTTACAGTAAACAAAAACATTGTCTTACGTTATTAATTAAATACTTATTTTTATTATAATGTTGGTACAGTAACGCTTTGTGAAAACTGGAGCACAAACGAGCTACATTTAGCTTTAGATGTGTATCTCAACGTGGATCATAGATTAAATGTATGTGCGCGCATATGCACTGAGGTGACAAGAGTCATGGAATACCACCAAATTTCGAATCGGACCCCCTTTGCCGGCCGGAGTGGCCGTGCGGTTCTAGGCGCTACAGTCTGGATTCGAGCGACCGCTACGGTCGCAGGTTCGAATCCTGCCTCGGGCATGGATGTGTGTGATGTCCTTAGGTTAGTTTGGTTTAATTAGTTCTAAGTTCTAGGCGACTGGTGACCTCAGAATATAAGTCGCATAGTGCTCAGAGCCATTTGAACCATTTGGGCCCCCTTTTATCCGGCGTAGCGCACCAACTCGACTTGGCACGATCTCAACAAGTCGTTGGAAGTCCCTTGCAGAAAGAATGAGCCGCGTGTTGTCACGGTTCGCGCGGTTCCCCCCGGTCGGAGGTTCGAGCCCTCCCTCGGGCATGGGCGCGTGCCTTGTCCTTAGTGTAAGTTAGGTCAAGTTAGATTAATTAGTGTGTAAGCCTAGGGACCGATGACGTAAACATTTTGGTCCCATAGTCATTACCACAAATTTCCAAATTTTCCAGAAATAACGAGCCTGTTGCCTCTATAGCCGTCTATAGTTGCGAAAGCGTTGCTGGTGCAGGGTATTGTACACCAACTGACTTCTCGATTGTGTCCCATAACTGTTCGATAGGATTCATGCCGATCTGTCTCTCCAAAACATTTTATGAAACTGTCCAGAATGTTCTACAACTCAGTCGTGGAAAACTGTGGCCCGGTGACATGGCCCACTGTCATCCATAAGAATCTCATCGTCGTTCGGGAACACGAAGTCCATTAATGACTGCAAATGGACTCCAAGTAGCAGAAAATCCGGAAGACCCAATCCATTCCGTATAGACACAGCCCACACCCAGTCTATTGCGTATAAACACGGCCCACATCATTATGGAGACACCACCAGATTGCACAGTGCATTGCTGACAATTTGGGTTCCATGGCTTGGTGGGTTCTGGCCCAACTAAGATGGTCACTAGTCCAGGAGAGGCGCTGCTGGCGTCTGTTAGCAAAGGCACTCGCATCGGCTGTCATCTGCCATAGCCCATTAATGCCAGATTTCCGCGCACTGTCCTAATGGATACTTTGACTGTACGTCCGACATTGACTTCAGCGGTTGTTCCATGCGGTTGACTTCCGCAAGGCGTTCGATACAGTTCCCCACAGTCGTTTAATGAACAAAGTAAGAGCATATGGACTATCAGACCAATTGTGTGATTGGATTGAGGAGTTCCTAGATAACAGGACGCAGCATGTTATTCTCAATGGAGAGAAGTCTTCCGAAGTAAGAGTGATTTCAGGTGTGCCGCAGGGGAGTCTCATAGGACCGTTGCTATTCACAATATACATAAATGACCTGGTGGATGACATCGGAAGTTCACTGAGGCTTTTTTCAGATGATGCTGTGGTGTACCGAGAGGTTGTAACAATGGAAAATTGTATTGAAATGCAGGAGGATCTGCAGCGAATTGACGCATGGTGCAGGGAATGGCAATTGAATCTCAATGTAGACAAGTGTAATGTGCTGCGAATATACAGAAAGATAGATCCTTTATCATTTAGCTACAAAATAGCAGGTCAGCAACTGGAAGCAGTTAATACCATAAATTATCTGGGAGTACGCATTAGGAGTGATTTAAAATGGAATGATCATATAATGTTGATCGTCGGTAAAGCAGATGCCAGACTGAGATTCATTGGAAGAATCCTAAGGAAATGCAATCCGAAAACAAAGGAAGTAGGTTACAGTACGCTTGTTCGCCCACTGCTTGAATACTGCTCGGCAGTGTGGGATCCGTACCAGATAGGGTTGATAGAAGAGATAGAGAAGATCCAACGGAGAGCAGCGCGCTTCGTTACAGGATCATTTAGTAATCGCGAAAGCGTTACGGAGATGATAGATAAACTCCAGTGGAAGACTCTGCAGGAGAGACGCTCAGTAGTTCGGTACGGCCTTTTGTCAAAGTTTCGAGAACATACCTTCACCGAAGAGTCAAGCAGTATATTGCTCCCTCCTACGTATATCTCGCGAAGAGACCATGAGGATAAAACCAGAGAGATTAGAGCCCACACAGAGGCATACCGACAGTCCTTCTTTCCACGAACAATACGAGACTGGAATAGAAGGGAGAACCGATAGAGGTACTGAAGGTACCCTCCGCCACACAACGTCAGGTGGCTTGCGGAGTATGGACGTAGATGTAGATGTAGATGTTTTGCTAGTCCGTTAGCGCGGACGACTGTACTCGAACGATGGTGCTCTCGGTCGTTAAGTGAACGCTGTCGGTCACTGCGTTACACATGGTTAGAAGCAATTCCAGAAATGTGATATTTTCCTCAAACTCTTGACACTAGGGACGGCGGAATATTGAATTTCCTAACGATTTCGAAAATAACATGTCCCATGCGTCTAGCTCCAGTCACTATTCCGCCTTCATAGTCTGTTAATTCCCTTTGTATGGACATAACCTTGTCGAAAACCGTTTCACGTGGATCACATGAGTACAATCCGCCAATGCACTTCCGTTTTATACCTTTCGTATCTGAGAGTATCGCCATGTGTATACGTGCATGTTGTTACCCCGCGATTTTTTTCACCTCAGTGTAACATGTGTCTATGTCAACAATTGAGAGGCGTGCTGAAAATAAGGACAAAAATGCGAACGAGGATATAACATTTTTTGGCCGCAGTGAAGTGTTTTCCAACGAACTGAAAAAGCTTATTCCTACATGAGAAGAGATAATGTATGGTGTAAGCAAGTCACACGTTACACGACAGTGCAGAATGAAACGGAATGTCTTATTATCCCACTACTTTGGAAGACATGGCAGATAAAAAATTGGGCTGGAGGTTTCCTTCCAAGAAATATCTCAGAATCCGTGGTAAATAATGAAATGTTTCAAGCTAATCTTCAACGCCTAGCCAAGGAGTCTGTGAACTGAAGAGTAGTCCGCGCAAGAAAATGTTACCGCAAAACTCGTTTGTTAAAGAGAGGAATGGTATAAAGAGTTGTACGAGAAAAACCGAAGAGGAGATGTGATCAGATGCGCGAAAATCAAATTGTGGATTCATGAAAAATTTGCAGCGGTGGGGAAAGGAGTGAAAAATTAGTACTGGAATGCCTGCGGTAGAACTATAATAAGGGACATTTTCTTAAACTAAGATTAACTCATATCTTTAAGCTCAGGGACATAGGATAGTACAATTTATGCATTTTCTGGCACAATTTAGGAAACAGAGTCGTAATTTTTACCACTTGCAGATGTTGAAAAATTTGTGGTTATTTTTCTCAGAATTTCCGTCCTTTAAATCACATACCAACTACAAAGTCCTGCAGTTGTGGATGACATTATTAAAATAATTTTGTGAGCTACAGTTTAGGCTGTAGTGTTTAAAATTTCAAATTTACTGTTTAATTCTCTCTCCGCCATATAGCAATTTTTCCCTCTGTCAAACAGTAAACTCAGTTAACTGTCCCGCCTTTTCTCTTTACCTTTGCCTAGTTCCACTTTCCCACCTTCTTCTGCCCTTTCCTTCTAGCACTCATATTTGAAACCTACTTTCGAGTAATTTATATTGATTGCTGTACTTACCACGGACGAATATAAACTGCAGTTTTTATCTTCACTATTGCAATTTTAAATTTCTAAAAGTGCTGAAATATACACTGCCGGAAAAAATCGTAGTACACCTGGAAAGACTACGCCGATGACGGCATATTCCACCTGGGGGAAAGTAGATATTCTGATCATGATTTCAAGGTCATCCACCAACAGATAGCGTATTGCTGTGGCTACCAGAGCGCCGTATGTGTCTACTTTTTAATAGGGATTGCTTACAGCCAGAAGGATCACCCAGCGAGTTGACGCAGCGGTTAGCACACTGGACTCGCATTCGGGAGAATGACTTTTCAAACCCTCGTCCGACCATCCTGATGTATGTTTTACTGATTTCCCTAAATCGCTTCAGGCAATTACCGGGATGGTGTCTTTGAACGGGCACGGCAGACTTCCTCCCCCATTCTTCCCTCCTCCCAAATCAACCAAACAGCCAACCCTCTGATGCATCAGACGAATCAGAAGACCCAGCGTAGCGCAAACGTGAGAAGCAAGCAAGCAAATACGTGGCTCAAATTGTGGCCTTCCGAGTGGCGGTATAGTCCTCTTGTAGAATTGCCGCACATGTTGGCGTGCTGCGTCATTTGTGCAACGATGCTGCTGTCACTCGTCACGTGAACATTCTCACACGAGGTTCTGGACATAAATGCAGCACAGACGCCCGCTTGGGTCATCGTCGTAATGTTATGGCCGTAATGGCTGATGGAACAGCTACCACAGCTCAGTTAAGAGGAGTCCAGACGTGTCAAGATGAACTACTGCGCACCAGTTATTAGCAGTGGCACTATCGGCACGACCACCTCTAGTCCCTCTTGGACGAAAACGACGTGCACGGTTCGACTGGTGCCACTCCGGAGGAAGGCGGTTCAAATTCGCATCTAGCCATCCAGATTAAAGTTTCCTGTGATTTCCCTAAATCACGCAGGCAAATGCCGGGATGATTCCAGCGATAGGGCACGGTCGATTTCCTTGCCCTTCCTTGACACACCGCGAGGTTGTCCTCCGTCTTTAATGTTCCCTCCATCCTTCGACTGGTGCCGCTAGAGGATCACTTGGAGGATGGAATGGCGCGTACGACGGACCTTTGGGAGCGCAGTCTCGTAGAGTGCATTCGTGCTAGACAAACTACCTCCATGCCAGACCTGGGAGGCGATAACCTACAACACTCGTTCACCTTAGGTCGGGTTTCAGGAGGGGACGCTAACCAGCGCTTGGTACTTGCAGAATGTTGGTAGACCCGTTATTCAGCCGTTCTTTCGACAGGAAGGCGACGAGTTGTTCAAACAAGATAATTCTCCTCCACACACTGCCCCTGGAACTCACTCTGTAAGACGTGCAGCAACATCTCAGATCACCAGTACCTGCGAACTTGTCTCCAGACGAGCACCTGTGGGATGTGATGGGGACAGTAAGTGACTCGTGCGACTCACCAATCAACAACTCTTAGAGAAGTAAGTGAACAGGTCGAGCAGGGGTGAAGTAGTCGTCATCTGTATGATCGACTGGATGCCGGAGTCAGCGCCTGCATTGCCGCCTGTGGAACCTACACCACGTATTAATACACTACTGGCCACTAAAATTGCTGCACCGCGAAGATGACGTGCTACACTCGCGAAATTTAACCGACAGGAAGAAGATGCTGTGAAATGCAAATTATTAGCTTTTCAGAGCATTCACACAAGGTTGGCGCCAGTGGTGACACCTACAACGTGCTGACATGACGAATGTTTACAACCGATATCTCATACACAAACAAAAGTTGACCGCCGTTGACCGGTGAAACGTTGTTGTGATGCCTCGTGTAAGGAGGAGAAATGGGTACCATCAAGTTTCCGACTTTGATAAAGGTCGGATTGTAACCTATCGCGATAGGGTTTATCGTATCGCAACATTACTGCTCGTGTTGATCGAGATCCAATGACTGTTAGCAGAATATGGAATCGGTGGGTTCAGGAGGGTAACACGGAACGCCGTGCTGGATCCCAACGGCCTCGTATCAGTAGTCGAGATGACAGGCATCCCATCCGCATGGCTGTAACGGATCGTGCAGCCACGTCTCGATCCCTGAGTCAACAATGGGGACGTTTGCAAGACAACAACCATCTGCACGAACAGTTCGACGACGTTTGCAGCAGCATGGACTACCACCTCGGAGACCATGGCTGCGGTTACCCTTGACGCTGCACCACAGACAGGAGCGCCTGCGATGGTGTACTCAACGACGAACCTGGGTGCACGAATGGCAAAACGTCATTTTTTCGGATAAATCCACGTTCTTTTTACACCATCATGATGGTCGCATCCGTGTTTGGCGACGTCGCGGTGAACGCACATTGGAAGCGTGTATTCGTCATCGCCGTACTGGCGTATCACCTGGTGTGATGGTATGGGGTGCCGTTGCTTACACATCTCGGTCACCTCTTGTTCGAATTGACGGCGCTTTGAACAGTGGACGTCACATTTCAGATGTGTTACGACCCGTGGCTCTATCCTTCATTCGATCCCTGCGATACCCTACATTTCAGCAGGGTAATGCACGACCGCATGTTGCAGGTCCTGTACGGGCCTTTCTGGATACAGAAAATGTTCGACTGCTGCCCTGGGAAGCACATTCTCCAGATCTCTCACCAATTGAAAACGTCCTGCCAATGGTGGCCGAGCAACTGGCTCGTCACAATACGACAGTCACTACTCTTGATGAAATGTGGTATAGTGTTGAAGCTGCATGGGCAGCTGTACCTGTACACGCCATGAAAGGTCTGTTTGACTCATTGCCCAGGCGTATCAAGGCCATTACTACGGCCAGAGGTGATTGCAGTTGGTACTGATTTCTCAGAATCTATGCACCCAAATTGCGTGAAAATGTAATCACATGTCAGTTCTAGTATAATATATTTGTCCAATGAATACCCGTTTATCATCTGCATTTCTTCTTGGTGTAGCAATTTTAATGGCCAGTAGTGTATGAATGTTACAGCAGGTGTCGACACCTGGTACCTCAGAAAAGCTTGTGCTACTGATCGGCAAATGTAATCATTTCACGTACTTTCATGCACTTTTTCAACCATAAATCTTGAGTAAACTGGAAACCTCTAAAAGTATGTACTATTTTTTTTCTTGCTGTGTATGTAGAGTATGTGATTAGGTGTAAGAAAAGGCCTGATGGCAAAATCTTGCCAGGTTAGATAAATAAGTAAATAAATGTTGTTAGTTTTAGGAGGATTTAGTATTTGAAATACTTCGTGGCTAGTGTACCTATGGAGTAATCTCTGCTTTAATATCCAGCGCTATTAGAGGCGGTGCATTCATTGCAACGAGGTGGCGATTAATAGCAGTGTAGTGACCGTTCCGTGCCCCCACAATGGGTCGTCTGCCGTATCGGTTTCGCTCGGAGTAACGCGACGAGCCACTGTCCTATTTTTCATAACCGCCGCAATTGCGCGTGGCGCGCGCGTGTCGCGGTGAGCCTAGCGGGATATTTCACGCGCGTCGCACGGCCGGTTCGCTGATTGCCCCCGCCGCGCGACCGAAACCGAGTCCGCCGTTGTGATGCAAATCTCAATAAACAACGGCAACGCGCACGGGGTGCGCGCCGCGCAATAAACGCCCCGCGCAGCCATCGGTGCTACCTGCCGCGATCCGCCGGCGGTGCTCAATTAATGCGATAAAGCTCGGATTATCCAATAAAGCGAGCCCCGCCTCGTTCGGAACCGCATTTGAAATACTGTCGCATTATGTCGGCGCGCAAACCGCCCCGTCGTTCGCACGGGGGATATCTTCGATTGCTTCGATGCTAGGCGCGCTCTGCGCTCGTCGGCTTACCTGTAGGTGTGTGGGTGTGTGTGTGTGTGTGTGTGTGGTTGGGGGTGCGCAACCCGTCGCTGCGCGTATTGACTGATGTAGCAGTGTCAGATTCCGGGTGATGGACGGCTCCCGACGTGTTTGACGTATTTTCGATAAGCTGCGGCCCAATTCTTTTTCTCTCCGCCGCCTAAGGGGGGAAGTGCAGCTCTCGCAAATGTGTCGGCGGCGTCCTTCCATTCCCTCTGCAAAACCCACGGCTGCTGTAACACACTGCTGAGGGGAACACCTAGGTGGGCGCTGCCAGCAAAGACCTCAGTTCGGCAGAGCGCTGCGTTGTTACACTGTGCGACACGAGGAACTGGGCTTATCTGCATAGTACACGAGGTCGCTGTTCGTCATCCCTCCCTCTCTTTTTCCTCGACATGCTACAGATTTTTTTTTTCAGATTTATTGCTGTTGCTACAGTTAAAGCCCTCATGCGAGTTCTTTCGAATATGCAAGCCCGTATATATCCATCACTGTCCTGTTTCTAATCGGTAGGAAGGGTTTGGCAGAAAACACTGTATTTCATAACATTTCTTTCTGGCAGGTGCTTCATTCAGTATGATTCGAACATTAATCGATAGGATGTCTAGAAAAAGATTTTCGATATTAATAAAGGTTGTGACTACCCATCGAAGATTCCAATAAAAGTTGTTGTTTTTGTTGTGCACTTCAGGTCGAAAGCATATTTCTTAGACGTCTCCATCTTAAGGGGGGTAGGACGTCAAACGGACCGACTTGGAGCAGGAGAGGCACCACAGGACATTTTAATTTCAACTGTTTATACTTTCAAAAATAAATTCATAAAACTTTGTCGGCATGACCAGGAAGGATTCAGGATTCACTCTCATAGCTTTAGAAGTTCAAAAACATAACAAAATAATTCTTTTACATGTGAAATTTCATCATTTTTTCACTTACTATTGACTGCATTTGTTGCTATAGATACACTTTCCTTCGTAAATAAGAGAGTATCTTCGATGAATTTTGCATAGAATACAAACCTTACTTACAGGTGTATAAAATACTAGAATTTTTCAAATCTATTAAAAATGTGGTATAATTGAGATAATTAACTATAAAATTTTAGTTTTTTCTAAACATGAAGTTTAAAATGTAACACCTCATTCATTTTTTCATAAATTAAATAAATTGTAGAGTTTCATACAACTGTAAGTATGGTTTGTATTCTGAGGAAAATTCATCGAAGAATCTCTCTTATTTATGAAGAAAAGTGCACCCACAGCAACAAATGCAGCCAATAGTAAGTGAAAAAATGATGAAATTTCACATCTAAAAAAATTTACTTTTGTTATGTTTCTGAACTTCCACTGCTATGAGAGTGCCCTGAATCCTTCCTGCTCATGCTGACAAAGTCTTATGAATTTATTTATAAAAGTATAGACAGTGGAAATTAAAATGTCCTGTGGTGCCTCTCCTGCTCCAAGTCGGCCTGTTTGACTTCCAACCCCCCTCAACCTTTCCCACAAGAGTGTCTACGTCTCTACGTAGCTACTGCAGCCTACCGACACTATGTGATCAAAAATGTTCGAACACCTGCCTGAACATGTCTTACAGGTTCGTTGCGCCCTCCATCGGTAATGCTGGAATTCAATATAGTGTTGGCCCACCCTTAGACTTTATGACAGCTCTCGCAAGGATACGTTCAGTCAGGTGCTGGAAGGTTTCCTGGGGAATGGCAGCCTATTATTCACGGAGTGGTGCGCTGAGAACAGGTATCGATGTCGGTCGGTGAGGCCTGGCACGAAGCCGGCGTTCCAAAACATCCCAAAGGTGCTCTATAGGATTCAGGTCAGGACTCAGTGCAGGACAGTCCTTTATAGGGATGTTATTGTCGTGTAACCAAATCATCATAGGCCGTGTATTATGACCAGGTGCTCAATCGTGCTGAAAGATGCAGTCGCCATCCCCAAATTGCTCTTCAACTGTGGGAAGCAAGAAGAGGCTTAAAACATCATTGCAGGCCTGTGCTGTGATAGCGCCACGCAAAACAACAACGGATGCGAGATCCCTCCATGAAAAACACGACCACACCATAACACCACCGCCTGCGAATTTTACTGTTGGCACTACACTCGCTGGCAGATGACGTTCACCGAGCATTCGTCATGCCCGCACCCTGCTATCGGATCGCCACATTGTATACCGTTATTCGTCACTCCACACAACGTTTTTCCACTGTTCAATCGTCCAATGTTTACGCGCCTTACACAAAGCGAGGCGTCGTTTGGCATTTACCGGAGTGATTTGTGGTTTATTAGCAGCCGCCATGAAATCCAAGTTTTCTCTTCTCCCACCTAAATGTCATAGTACTTGCAGTGGATCCTGATGTAGTTTGGAATTCCTGTGTGATGGTCTGGATAGATGTCTGCCTATTACACATCACCACCCTCTTCAACTGTCGACAGTGTCTGTCAGTCAACAGACGAGGTTGACCTGTACGCTTTCGTGCTGTACGTGTCCCTTCACGTTTCCACTTCACTATCACATCGGAAACAGTGGACCTAGGGATGTTTAGGAGTGTGAAAATCTCGCGTACAGACGTATCACACAAGTGACACCCAACCACCTGACCACCTTCGAAGTCCGTGATTTCCGCCGAGTGCCCCATTCTCCTGTCTCACGATGTCTAATGACCATTGAGCTCTCTGGTATGGAGTACCTGGTAGTAGGTGGTAGCACAATGCACCTAATATTAAAAACGTACATTTTAACCTGCTTACTCTATCCGTCTCTTCGTCCTTCTCTAAAATTTTTACACACCCACACTTCCTTCCATTATCAAACTGTTAATTCTTTGATGACTCAGGATATGTCCTGTCAACTGATCGCTTCTTTTAGTCAAACCGAGTCGTAAATTTATTTTCTCCAAAAGTCAGTTCAACACCTGTTCATTACTTATTCGATCAGCATTATACTGTAGCATCACATCCCAAAATCTTTTATTGTGTTCGTATTTGTTCATTGTAAACGTTTCATTTTGGTACAAGGCGTATTCCAGACAAATACCTTCAGAAAACACTTCTTAATCCTTAGATACGTATTAGTTGTTAGCACATTTCTGTTCTTCAGAAATAAATTTCTTGCGTTTTAATTTTTACTAACTTCAACCATCGTCAGATGTCTGCAGAAATAGTCTCTCTTTTCCTCATCTAACTACCTCACCGCCATTTGATTTAATTCGACTTCTTTGCAATAACCTTGTCTCAGTTTTGTAGATTCTCATATTATGGTAATTACAATAGCATTCTGTGCAACTGCTCTTCCGTGTCCTTTACCGTCTCTGACAGAACTACAGTGTCGTCAGCCAATCTCAAATCTTATTTCTTCTTCCTGAACTCTAATCCAAACAACCTTGTTTCACTCCTCTATCAACTACGACTTCCCTTTCATATCCTTCGTCTCTTGCAACAGCGGTAGTCAGGTCCGTTCCACATCTTATGTAGCAACGGCGATGCGTTCTCTGAACTGTTCCGGTGTTCTTGGCAGCAGGTGTACGTAAACACTGTCTCCGGTGTGTCCCCAGTGGAAAAGGTCACATGGAATTAGGTCAGGTAACTGACCACTACTTACAGTACATGATGGTTAAGTTCGTCCTTTAGGCCGGCCGAAGTGGCCGAGCGGTTCTAGGCGCTTCAGTCTGGAACCGCGCGGCCGCTACGGTCGCAGTTTCAAATCCTGCCCCGGGCATGGATGTGTTTGACGTCCTTAGGCTAGTTAGGTTTAAGTAGTTCTAAGTTCTAGGGGACTGATGACCTCAGATGTTAAGTCCCATAGTGCTCAGAGCCATTTGAACCATTTCGTCCTTTAGTTAGCGGGAAACATCAACACACTAATGAATGAATGCCCCGTCTTAGTGAAATTCTCGGAATCAGTAATCAGTCATGGGAATAATAAGAAAAGCAACATATTAAGGTAAGACGTCTTCTCCTCAGGGAAGAAAAAACGGCCCGTACAGCTTCGTCAGTGACAATGTACAGAAAACATTAATTTCCGTCGAATCTCGTTCATCTGCCACAATTTCATGAGTCTTTTCAGTGTCCCACACTCTCATAACGCAACGATTAACCTTTCCAGGCAGGTGGAAGGCAGCTTCGAAGCTGAATATCAACTTGAAGGTGAAATGCTCCTCCTCAAGCGCTTCCGGCACTGTGATGCAAGATTGAATCCTCCAACCATGGATTTGAGGTTTTAATTGTTGGACAACCTGCAGACGGCACGGCTTGAAACGTTGCCGCCGTCGCAATATTTTCCACACAGTTTGCTACGGTATTTAAAGTTTGTGCCTGCGCGGACCGTTGACTCTTTGGATTCCTCTGTTGCACGTGACACACTGGGTTGACTGGTGCTCTTCTGTTTAAAGAGGCAACGGTTGTCCCTAAATCTTTGATTCTAACGTACAATGCTCTGTTAACACGGCGATTCTTTCCCATAATCCGTTGCATGTACGCTGCACTGTCATCAACGCGTCGTACATTCTTACACAACAACTCCTTTCTTGCTTTGTAACCATTTCGTTAATGTTGTGCGCATTATGCAAAATCGATGAGTTCACGGTTCTATTCAATCATAATCATATTCGTACTTATAATACTTTAACAAGCGCAGACCTTTCAAAACGAGTGAATCATTTATAGCGGTGTATATACGGAGTAAAGAGGATATAAAAAGCAGACTAGCGCTACCAAAAAGGGCATTCCTGGCCAAGAGAAGTCTACTAGGGCAGAACATAGGCCACAATTTGAGGAAGAATTTTTGAGAATGTATGTTTAGAGCACAGCACTGTATGGCAGTGAAAGATGGCCCGTAGGAAAACCGGTAAAGAAGGAAACTGAGGCATTTGAGATGTTGAAAATTCGGTGGACTAACAAGAGAAGGAATAAGGCGGTTCTGCGCAGAATCGGATAGGAAAGAAATATGTGGAAAACACTGACAAGGAAAAGGGACAGGAAGATAGGAAATCTGTTTAGACATCAGGCAATGCATTCAATGGTACTAGAGGAAACTGTGGAGGGCAAAAACCAAAGAGGAAGACAGAGACTGGAACACATCCAGCAAATAACTGAGCATGTAGGTTGCAAGTGCTACTCTGAGTTGAAGAGGATGGCACAGAAGAGGAACTAGTGGCGGGCCGCATCAAACCACTCAGAAGACTGACGACTCAAAAAAACAAAATGTATATATGCACCGAAGCGCCAAAGAAACTGTTACAACCATCCATATTCAAGTACAAAGATATGTAAAGAGCAGAATACGGCGCTGCGGTCGGCAACGCCTGTGTAAGACAACAAGTGTCTGGCGTAGTTTTAGATCGGTTATGGAGATTTAAGTGAATTTGAACGTGGGCTTACAGTCGGCGCACGAGCGATGGGACACAGCTTCTCAGCGGTAGCGGCGAAGTGGTGTCTTTCCCGTACGACCATTTCACGAGTGTATCGTGAATATCAGGAATCCGGTAAAACATCAAAGCTCCTGGAAGAACGGGACCAACGACAACTGAGGAGAATCGTCCAACGAGGCAGCAGTGTAACCATTCCGCAAATTGCTGCAGATTTCAATGCTGCGCCTTCGAGAAGTGTCGGTGTGCGAACCACTTAACCAAACATCATCCATATGGGCTTTCGGAGCCGAAGGCCCTCTTGTTGTGTACTCTTGTTGGAATCACGACAGAAAGCTTTATGTCCATTGGACTGTTGATGACTGGAAACGTGTTGCCTGCTGGGATGAGTCTCGTTTCAAATTGTATCGAGTGGAGACGTGTACAGGTATGGAGACAACTTCACGAATCCATGGACCTTGCATGTCAACAGAGCACTGTTGAAGCTGGTGGAGGCTCTGCAACGGTTTGGGGCGTGTGCTGTTCGAGTGATATTAGACCCCTGATACGTCTAGATGTGACTCTGGCAGGTGACCCGTATGTAAGGATCCTGTCCGATCACCTACATCCATTCACGTCCATTGTGCATTCCGACGGACTTGGAGAATCCCAGCAGGACAAAGCAACACCCCACACGTCCAGAAGTGCTACAGAGTGGCTCCAGGAACACTCTCGTGAGATTGAACACTTCCGTTGGCCATCAAACTCTCCAGTCATGAACATTATTGAGCATACCTGGGATGCCTTGCAACGTGCTGTTCAGAACTGATCTCCATCCCCTCGTACTCTTACGGATTTATGGACAGCCGTGCAGGATTCATAGTGTCAGTTCCCGCAAGTACTACTTCAGACATTAATCGAGTCCATGTTACGTCGTGTTGTGGCACTTCTGAATGCTCGCGGGGGCCCTACACGATATTGGACAAGTGCACCGGTTTCTTCGAACAGGGTACATGTTTGTACCCCATTTTAACCTTAACCTTTTCCTGAGTTATATCTCTCCCCCTTTAAGGTAAAAGCGTTAGTACTTCGTAAAGTCGTAATTGTTAAGCAGAATGATACTTAAAATTATGTTTTCTTATGTACAACTCGACTGCATGTAGGTCATCTCCACAGTACTTCTAAACGCTATGTAACATGTCTTGAGGTCGATCGGTTCTCTCTTGCACACACTGTTTTCTAGTTGATGTGGATGATTTATGTTTTATTAATTGCGTTTCTCTTTGTGTAAGGCGGACAAACTTAAGCTGACTGGGAAAATATTTCATAAGCCTTAACATATCGAATCCAACTGGTAACCTGTACCCGTGGTGTATCACGTAAGTTGGTCACAGAGGTCCAGTGGCAGAACCTGCCCTTTCAAATGCTCTTAATCCCTTACGTTTCTGCCCATGTGATCATTCCAAAGCACTGGTATATTCCACTTCCATCTACATAGTGTACATACTAGAGAAGCTCAGCGAAAGTTAACCCTCTGGGACTATTATAAAAAGTTTGAAAATGTATGCAAAATTTAGTTTACTAACAACATTTATTTTCTGAAAACAAAGACAGACCTAAATTAAGCTAAACAAGTTATTGATTGGATACCGTAAAAAACTAACAGGTGGTTTAAGACCATAATGGACAAGGATCCTGGTTGGCAGAAGTGACCGAAGTGCTCTGGCCCTAAAAATGTGGATAACGCAATCTGACGCCGAGAAGACTTTGATTGATTAAATCTGCTGTGGTTCCACTACATAGGTGCTGCTGACAGCAAGTGGCAATTGAGCTCTCTACGCCCTGACAGTGCCAGAGTGGCAGTACGTTACCCTGTTTGCTTCGTGCGGCGATGTTTTTATTTGCAGCTGGCGAGATGAGTTCAGAGGAGGTGAGACGTGAGACGGCACCTGTGAATCTATCGCGGCCACGAAAGAAATGCAAAAATCTCACTATCTAGCGATCAGGCAGATGGATCGCTATTTACTCTCTTCCACAGCCCTGAAATCACGGTAGATTTCAGGGTGTGATAAACCCGTTCGCTGGTCGTACCAAAGGCCAATTTGGCTCACTTATATTACAGAGCGCAACAAGGAAACCAAATGTCGAGACCGGTAAACCAAAAACCAATAAGTGGGCCCTCGATAAATGAGTAGACCGAGACGTTGGAAGTCATACTGTCGATATAGTAAGAACTTCACTACAGAGTCTCCGTCTAACTACTCGCAACCGAGCGAGGTGGCGCAGTGGTTAGCACACTGGACTCGCATTCGGGAGGCCGACGGTTCAATCCCGTCTCCGGCCATCCTGATTTAGGTTTTCCGTGATTTCCCTAAATCGCATCAGGCAAATGCCGGGATGGTTCCTTTGAGAGGGCACGGCCGATTTCCTTCCCCATCCTTCCGTAACCCGAGCTTGCGCTCCGTCTCTAATGACCTCGTTGTCGACGGGACGTTAAAAAACACTAACCTAACCTAACTACTCGCAAGTGAAATCAGTCTCAGAACAGGTCCCAAACACCAACCACACATGCCAGAGCTTCGACCAGAAGTCCTCTTGTCAGGCAAAAGTCCACCACCTGAGTGCTTCGCACCTCTTCAGAAAAAAAATCCCTTTTCCCACAAAGTGCAAGAACGACGCCGCCTTCAAACCGTCTTGAGCCAATCATAGGGCTCTGTAGGCGCTAATTCTCCCCTCCCACATGACATCACTAACTCCTGTCGAATCAGGGCAAGAGTTAAGAAACCTACATCTCTGGAAAAAAGAAGAAACCGCCATTTACTGCTTGTTTAAGTTTTCGCAGAGGAGGAAGATGATTTTCTCCAAAGTCACGTTGCTTCCCATGCCAATAAGAGAACAGTTAGTCCTAGCTATGAGGTGTAATAAAGATTCTATCTCTAAACGTTTCTCGGATGCCGGAGTTTCTTATACAACTGAGGTGGCCTATTTGCAGTATCGGCGAACATAAACATTACGCGCAGCACTTCACACAATGCCCGGTTTACAATTACACTGTGTAGATTGGCCCCTTCAGTCCGCCGCCCTCAGCCCAGGCTTCGGCTGGCGCCAATGCAAGTATCGTGGCATTGTCCAAGATAAGACGTGTAGGAGGGAGAAAAAGGTGTGAATTTTGATTTAAATTCCATAAATGAAATGCAAGGAGTGCTGTTCAACATATAAGTGGTTTATTCAGTGAAACTGCATTAAACGAGACATGCAATAATTTTGAAATTTTATCAAATTCATTTAAGAGTCACTCACAAATTATTCCAATAATGATAAACCAAAATAAAAAAAATTTGGTAGCCAGATACTGTAGAAAGTATCAAATAAAGAAACAACAAATAGAATTGAATTGGCACCAAGGGCTCACAACAAGTGAATTATATAAGGTGCCTGCCCTGGTATTTGCCTTTTAACATGAGCATTGCATGACTTCATTCTAATTTTACATATAAATAAATTACACGAGTTGGGTTCACCTGGTGTAATAAATGAGGAATGAATAAAAGAAAAACAGCCGAACATATGACTCTCTTAGAGGGCAAACAGTGAATACTGTGCCTTGCGTCTTTATGAGCATCTAACACATTGCAGAGAAATTAAGAAAGCGAAAGAAGAATGCGCAGCTAGGAAAGCTGGCGTTTTCTGTATTACCATGTTCATAGCGAGGTCGGCGTGGCGGTGGAGTCGGCTGATTGCGTGCGGCTGCATCAAGACTCTGCAGGTGACGTAGTTGATAGCGTCTAACATGCCCTACGCTGAAAATAGTGACCGAAACCTGCAACTGGAAGTTATCATTGCTGGACGACGGTGTGGGTCCAACTGCAAGTGCAAACCTACGTGAAGCCGTGCGGGATTAGCCGAGCAGTCTAAGGCGCTGCAGTCATGGACTGTGCGGCTGATCCCGGCGAAGGTTCGAGTCCTCGCTCGGGCATGGGTGTGTGTGTTTGTCCTTAAGATAATTTAGGTTAAGTAGTGTGTAAGCTTAGGGACTGATGACCTTAGCAGTTAAGTCCCATAAGATTTCACACACATTTGAAATCTACGTGAAACTGCTTTAAACAATGCTCAAAACTGTACTAACAGTACTACCGTCATCGGACATGTAGTAAATCAAAATGATCCTGAGTTAAGCTCTTGATAACGTGCACAGTGAGTGAAGCTCGCCTACTTGGATCTAACAAATTTTTCTCCCTACGCTGTTTGCGATGAGTGCCAAGTGCATTGTCTCATGACAAGCGATAAGAGAATCGGAAGCAGTCAAGAGTGAACTCCTGCCTCCTCCGAAGCAATATTCGGAATGCCCTAATACTAGTGCTCTCCTCGCACCTGGAGAGAGGGAGATCCGCTCCTCTCCAGCGTCTTGTCTCCGCCCTTCCGCAAATTACGTAGCTCGAACTATTTTTCAAAGCGAACATGAGATTCTTGCCAATGAAGAGGTCCGTTTCAAAATTTACTCCCTCATTGCCATCGCATTCCGCGAGGAAATGAAAGTGATACCCTGTGTGAGACACGGTCGCAGGTTCGAATCCTGCCGCGGGCATGGATGTGTGTGACGTCCTTAGGTTAGTTAGGTTTAAGTAGTTCTAAGTTCTAGGGGACTGATGACCACAGATGTTAAGTCCCATAGTGCTCAGAGCCATTTTGAACCTGTGTGAGACAGAGTATACAAATAAACCAAGACTTCTCCCTTTGAGTACTGCCGCTAAGTTCCCAGATATTCTGCTCGCGGGAAACGGCCAAAATTCCCCGGGCCACTTGAGATTCTTGGACACCCAAGTCGTGTTGTTGCTATTCAACTCGCCGCTGTGTCTACGTTACCTAGAATAGTGACAAAACTGTTTTTCGCTCAAAGTTTGTAGTTTCCGCTGCCTGGGGCACACGTGCTAATGTCCACGGCTTCCCTTGGCAGCGTGATGATGTATGCAGCGTCTTCGCCTGTCGCTAATCCTCTGGGGGCTTCCCCTCTGTGAACCGTGCCGACATGGGCGCGTGACCGCCGCTCGCCCGTGGGCACTACCTGTGACCACCTGGTCGCCGGGCTTCCCAGCTAGGAACGCATCGGAAGAATACCTTTCATGCACAAAGTGTACCAAGTGTGCTAAAATGGAGTTCAAACATGTCTCATGTTCGATTCTTTGTTGTACACACAGATTTAATCTCCCAGGGAGTTTCGGAATTCCATGGAGTTTCGGAACAGTGTACACTCCACTGTAGAGTAACAGATACATTCTGGATACAATCACATAGGTTATGGCTAAGCAATTCTCTGCAACATCCTTTATTCTAAGGGTTTTAATCCAGCAAGATATGTAGGAGAGCTTCAGCATAGTTTCTAAAGGAAGAGAAGGCTGCAGTGATAACCGTCCATCTGTTCACGCTACAGCAGTTTCTCAGAATGGTTACCACTCATCCTTACACGTCCTTCAACTCTCCATCTAGAACCAATCACAAATGGCGAACGCACCTGGCAGCCCCCAGATTTCATTACATGCATGGTACTTGAGAAGGGACAACTTACTCCCTCACCTGTTTTTCGTATACAGAAAATTATTAACAATTTTATTAGAACCTGATGCACCTTTGGTGAGTCTGTATAAAGTTAATGCTCTGAGCAGACTTTGATAGAGCCTGGTAGGGTACTAAAAGCATCAGGTATTTTCATGGTTGGGAGTTGGAAGCAATTGGCAGCGAGCCCATCCCTCAGTAAATCTTGACTAACAGGCCCACAGCCATACGAGGTAAGTGACAAGATTGAAATTTTACAAGACAATGTCTGTCCCATTGCTTGATTACGCAGAGTCGTTGGTTATAAATAAATACCAAGAAAGTCGCATACAAGCAAGAGAGATGAAATTTCTAAGAGCGGTAAAGGAATGCGCAAGTATTGACAGATTTAAAAACTCATTAATTTAATATTCTCAATAAAACACAGGAAAGAAGAAGCAAGTGGAACAAACGTCTCTAAAGATGTGTGGAGAATGATTGCTTGTCCAGGCAAGAAGATTTAACTCAGTTGGGAGAAGAAATCAACGAAGACCGAGTAAGTAATGGATAACGTAACAGGCAAAAGAAAGACCTAATGTTTGTAGCTGATAATGATGTATGATGTACCCAAGAACGTTAGGCTTAAATTACGAAACTCCTATGAAGTCGCACACACCATCGAACTCGGTTTGCGTATGGCAGTCTGCGCATCTTTGGCTACGTACTGTGACGGTACGTCACATAAATATTGACATTTTTAGCGGTTGTAAATCGTAGTTTACGTATTTTATGAATATAATTAGTGTAAAAGATATAGTTAATGTTGTTGAAACAACGGATATGCAGCGATACCATCTTTATTTAATGTCTATGAAAATAAAAAAGAATCGAAAGAGACGCGATTGTACGGCCGAGGAGGAAGGACGTATTTTGTGATAGAGACACTGTTTTGTTTCGGTATACGGAAGGCAGCCATTGAGCTGCTACACATATTTTATGTAAGTTATTCGTATGTTTTGCTAAAATAAACTTGTTATTATTATTACAAAATTAATTTCTTTGTAATAGTTGTCACCTCAAATAATCGCAGTGCCTAATTATTTTTAATAAGCATTTTTTTCAGTAATTTGTTCTGCGAGAAGCTCAGCCTCTGGTCGGCCATTATTTTTCAGTGTTAACAGTAACTGTAAATGCGAGAGATTTCGTTATAAGAACCTTTTTAAATTGCAACAGATAATTAATTTACGTTAAAGTTCGTGTTTTTAAACTATACAGATTCCATGAGTTCAGTAAGTTTTATCTTGGCTGCTGCACGGCAACAATCAAAATTCTCTCAAGCCTTGGTTCAAATGGTTCAAATGACTCTGAGCACTATGCGACTTAACTTCTGAGGTCGTCAGTCGCCTTAGAACTAATTAAACCTAACTAACCTAAGGACATCACACACATCCATGCCCGAGGCAGGATTCGAACCTGCGACTGTAGCGGTCGCTCGGCTCCAGATTGTAACGCCTAGAACCGCACGGCCACTCCGGCCGGCTTTCAAGCCTTGCTTTGCAATCAGTAAATAGAAATTAACAAAATTACATTCAATTCAGTTAACGGCAACTATATTTTAGTCATCACGTTCAAAACCTAAAGTTGGTACATGAATAACTCAGACCCTTCAAGAACCCGTTACGTAAGTAAAAGTGATAAGAGAAGCCAATATCCCTGAGAGAAAGAATCATGCTGATAAATTATAAATAAAAAATATGTAATATATATATACATATATATAAATAATTTCTTTGTATACGACGTCACGAATCACAACGGACGTCACAGTACGCACAGGCGAAATGTGTTAACGCCTCCTAATACTTCAGCTACTCCTTCCCTACGTACCCCCTCTCTGTTACTGAAAATGTTACTGAACCATTGTAGGTTAATAATTTCATCAGAAAAGTGCATTACCATCAGTAACTTTTCAGTTTTTGTCGATGCATGTGGCAGTATAATTCGATCTTGTACCCGCTGACTGATTTTTAATCGACTACCTTCAGATTCGTCGCCAATCTTTTTCACATCACATAGGCCGCTCACTTAGCCTGTATTCCAGTGAACGGCGCAGACAAGTCCCGTAATTAGCGGCCACAAGTGTGGACTCGTCGAAAGCCATTCAACCGAGAGTGAAAAATATTTATAGCGGACGTGGTTAATCCAAATCTGCTGCTTTTGTGCTCCGAAGATTTTAAGCGCGTAATCCTCTTTGCAGCTCCGGCTCTCGCGCCGCAGGCAACTGTTTATAATTACATTATGCCCCAGAAAGGAGGAAAAAATGACAGGAGTGAAATGAGGGACCGGAGGTGCTTTTGACGGCATTAGCTGGCAGCAGCGTGGCGGAGAAAAGAGAGCTGGAATTGTAGTATGGAAGCCGTGTAAAATTTAGCTCGCACCCATCGATTGCAGTAAGAAGATATATTCGTGTTTGGAAAATCCAGTTAGCAACGGCCATTACGAGGTTACACACCCTGCCGGGAAACGGTGGTAATGGCTGAGGGAACCCCCTTCTCCCACACCTCAGGCATCGTTTTGTGCCGCAGTCTATTATGACGAGGTCGACGACCAGCTATTCCGGAGGAGAGAAGCTTTTCCCCCGTAGCGCTCTCCTGTTTTGCCGTAAAACGTATTAACGGATATTTAAGTGCTGGCGCTCTCCGAGGGTCGCGTCCGTTGCCATAAAGTGTCTGGAAGTAGCCAATGGCAGCAGATGTGTGTGAAGAATACGGCAAACATAATACATTTAGCGGCCAGTAGCGTGCGCCGTTGCGTGTTAGGTGCTGCAACAGTAACAAATGTTGCAGCTGCCCACGCAGCTTTGCTCACGACAGCTTCCATCCGTAAAAGGAGCTGTTCTTAACTGACATATCATACTTTAATGCACCATTATCTGGCATTGTCTGCTCTTGCTACAATGAGCACCGGTTCGACAAGCACCTGTCCTGTTTGTGACCCATGAATACTTGCTGCCGTGATTAAATTTGGCTCAATATGGTTCAAATGGCTCTGAGCACTATGGGACTTAACTTCTGTGGTGATCAGTTGCCTAGAACTTAGAACTAATTAAACCTAACTAACCTAAGGACATCACACACATCCATGCCCGAGGCAGGATTCGAACCTGCGACCGTAGCGGTCGCTCGGTTGCAGACTGTAGCGCCTAGAACCGCACGGCCACTCCGGCTGGCATTAAATTTGGCACTTTGATTATTTACAGTGACTATGATCTAGCTACCAACAGCAAGTATGATGCAAAAATGGAAGTCACAGATTCAAAAAGGTACTTGCGTTACTAAAACGGTCACCCAGTCATTATGTATCAATTTCGGATTGTCTATCAAGCTGCTTCCAGAACACCAAAATTTTATATCTTCGTACTTCATGTAATTTGTAACGTAGGTTCTTGGTAGAGATAGGGCTGTGTGATCTGCAAGAGTGGGCTTAGTTTGACAGACAATAGTTATCAAACTAATATTGTAACCTCCCCACAGAAATATTTAAATGTAAATGTAAATGGAAATGGAGCCAAAATGTAACCTCCCCACAAAAATAATGTTAAATAATAATAGAGCCAAATGTAAACTCCCAACAAAATATTGTTAAATAGAAATGTGCCAAGCGTAGCCTCGCCACAAAAAAATGATAATTAAATGAATTTTAAATATTTTGACCTCCGAACAAAATTGGCTCCGATTTATTGTCTGTGTGCAGAAATGCATTCACATTTAATGTTACCACAAAATTCTTTTCTCATTTAATGTCAAGTTCGAAATAGAAAAATTCCTAAACACCAAAAATAATAAAAAAGTTTTGTAACCTGATGAATTTATAAGGACAGCGGCGCTGACCTTTGGCCCTGTATTCTGAATAACAAAAGCAAAAATTCTTACCTCAATAAAGCTGCAATTATATCTGCTCTTAATTATACATTCTTCGACACAGCTTCGTGCAATGCTGGCGTATATAAATATTTTTTTTTTTTTGATTCTTGGAGGGAATGCATAGGAAATATTCATTAAATTGAAATGAATGTTTTTCTTTAAAAGAGTTACTTTATAAAAAAAATTATTATTGGGGCATTTTTGAACAAATTAATTACAATTAACATACATTATTAGATATGCGTAATGCTGCTTCTTTACCTTCTACAACAATACTCATCGTCCAGAGTCCTGACCAGAGTCGCCAGCAGAGCACACAGCCGACGCATGCCGACTCCCGCAGACTGCTACTGTCCACTCGCTACTAAAGCTGACCGACTACTACAGCAGACTGACTACTACTGTCGACTCGCGCAGACTAGCACTGTCGACTCGCGCAGACTCGCGACAAGCAACAACTAACAATAAACTACTCTCTGGTCAGAGATTCTGTCATGCCTCGCCCATCGCCGGCGAAGCATACGCCTTACAATATATACTACTCAAAAGAATTAGAACATGACTCTGAGTGTCTGTCATACTCCACTGAACAATAACTGAGGACTGGGTATGTTGCCAAATTATACTTTAATCTCTCACAAATTAGGCACATCGTTAAATACTGGACCGTTTACATGAAAAGAACCGAAATGTCCGACGGGCGTCTAAAACAATGTGGGAACAATTACTCATCCCGTCGTCCTCGATGCTTTTCACTAGACTTTCAGAGCTTCAATAACGTGAATCCCCTCCGTGAGCACACATCACTGCCTAGCACCTTTGTGTCATACATCATAAGGGCCTACGCAGGTCACTCTGTGGTATCCGTTCCCATTCTTCACCGAGGCCACGTGAGTTCATGGAAAATCTTCGGTGGATCAGGGCGACGTCTGTCAAGCATGTTCCACATATGCACCATGTGGCTTAGGTCGGGACTCAATGTAGGCCACTCCACTATTCAATATCCACCCGCAAGACATCATTGCTGGTGGCCGCCACATAGGTCTTGGCATTAGAAGGAATTGAGGGCCACCACCGTATTCACAAGACACCACATGGTCTAGCGGGATTTGTTCGGTGTACTAAAAATGGTAAATGTGTGTGAACTCTTACGGGACTTAACTACTAAGGTTATCAGTCCTTAAGCTTACACACTACTTAACCTAAATTACCCTAAGGAGAAACACACACACCCATGCCCGAGGGAGGACTCGAACCTCCGCCGGGACCAGCGTCACAGTCCATGACTGCAGCGCCTTTAGACCGCTCGGCTAATCCCACGCGGCTGTTCGGTGTACTGCCTGGCGGTAAGGCGACCTTGACAACGACTGAAGCCTCCCCATAACATCACAGAACCTCAAAAAAAGTCGATATCCTTAACAACCTCTCACCACTGGTCTTGATATGAATAAAACCATCATCTTGCGTCAGAGGATATCTGGATTCGCCTGTGAATACTATATTTTACCAGTGACTAAGTTCCGGGTTGAAAATAGGACAGCAGAACTGACGGCGAGGTGTAAAATGTCGTCGTTTGAGTGGGGTACGCGAACAGGACGTCTGGCTTATAAGGTCCTTTCTCGTAGGCTGTTCATTACAGTCTGATCGGACACAGTAGCTCCAGATATCTGTCTTCATTTGGTTTGTAATATGTCGGCGACTCATCCAACTCGCCTTGTGTACTGATCTGTCTCGCTTTAGCCTGTCCGCAACCAATGGATGACATATGCATAAATATTGGCATCTGCAGTAAAACGAACGAGAGTAGGATAAAACAGACAACGCTTGCCACTTGCCCTGCATTAGGATGTCGCACTGCATATGCTTGATTGAATACAACGTCCATCAATGAAAACTGCCGTGTTTCTCACTAGAAGACACTGGTACTACATCTTTATGAGGGTTCACTTGACACTGCAATGCATAATCCAGCAATTAGACGGCGAACTGAAGACGAAGTTCTCAAGCCATATTATAACATTGGAAGTACCGCCTGTATTAAAATCGTTTTAACATACCGGGCATTGATACACGTGTTCCCTTAATTCTTTTGAACAGTAAACAAAACACCAGTTCACCCAACTGGTCCAGTTACAGATCTTGAAGCAACGGGATTTATAACACACAATAAATTATTTAAAATTACTTCAGCACGATAACAAAATAATTTGACATTAATACCAACCCAGTAACACTAAAACTGGGGCCAATACAAGAACACAAACATTTCATAACATTCAGCCTCTTGGACTGAAAAATACAATAAGCGCAAAATGAAAACAAAGACTGGCCAGGTGCGAGCAGTCCTCGCGAGCTGAGAGTTCAGTACAAACAGACAATTCATCCATTCTGAGAATCGAGAATCTCGTCCAGTTTTGCCTGTTATCGACATTGATGCTGCCAAGACATCGCTCCCAGAGATTAGCAGATTTTAGAGAATGTTTTAATTTTAATAATGTAGATGTGACATAAGTCATGCATTAGGTAGGCGACCATTATTATAATAATCAGCAATCCTCAATTCATGCTGACTGGGTCGCAATGGTATAAGGCGAAATCAGGCAAGGAATGACTTTACCGCTCTTATGAAGAATTTCGGAATTTATCCATGTTCAGATATCCAGGAGCGAATACTGATCGTAGACATGGCGTTTGAAGTTCTATGTGAAACAGTCATTAATGGACTAGTCTAAGCGTAGATGTGGCGTTTCAATTTGTTTGTGAAATAAGGGTTCACATACTAGTCTGCGAATGTTTATTTTACGTAAAAGTTGGAACGCCATGTTTACGCAGAGTAATCGCTGTTGGGTATCTCATGATGGATAAATTCCGAAATGAGTTCTAATGGTTCAAATGGCTCTGAGCATTATGGGATTTAACATTTGAGGTCATCAGCCCCTAAACTTAGAACTACTTAAACCTAACTAACCTAAGGACATCATACACATCCATGCCCGAGGTAGGATTCGAACCTGCGACCGTAGCAGCTGCCAGGTTCCTGACTGAAGCGTCTAGAACCGCTCGGTCACTGCGGCCGGCATCCGAAACAAGTCATTTGAGCAATAAAGTCATTCCTTGCCTGATGTTCGCCTTTTACCACTGCGCGGCCTAGTCAGCATCAGTACAGAACTATTGTTTTAATTTAAAGTTTGACGTTGGATAACAAATGACGAGAGAAGCTTCTTTTTCGTGTGATTTAAGTACATATTTTCAGTTTTCTAATTTTTTCCTTTGGTTGTACTGTGAGACATTGATTCCTGCCAATTTTCTTGATTCTAGGCCAATGGGAGGTACCCTGTATGTTTAGATGAGCGAGATTTCAAGTATCAAAATATGCGACATATATCTCCGTATCATTTGACTGCGTTGACTTAGAAGCTTCAGTTTCTTACACCGCCAAGGGACAATAAACCTCAGAATGTGACATAAATTTCAACTTGATGCGTCCACCCATTCCTAAGAAAAAGAGATCTTAACCGACGAACAAAAAGACATAGTCACGTAAGAACTGAAAAAAATACTTTTTTCATCTGATATAATTACAAATTGACAGTTTTCGGATCTTTTCCTTTGCTTGTTCTATGAAATCCTCCTTTTTGCCAATTTTTATGATTGTAGTCCAAGGAGAACTACCCTGCAGGATTTGATGGGTGAGATTGCAAGTATTATAGTATGTGACATAAATGGTCGTATCTTTTGCTTACGATGAATTATAATCTTCAGTTTGTTTACGTTGCCAAAGGACTATAGATCTCAGTGTGTGATATGATTTTCAACTTCACACTTTTACCTTTTCTGAGAAAAGGGTTTTCAACAGTCGGACAGATGGAGAGACAATAAATAGATCCTGTGAGGGATGCGTTTTTACCGACTGAAGCACGAGTCGTAAATAGCCTACAGTCAGAACCGAGTTAGCAGAAACAGTAATCAGAGTACCAGCTCTCAAACGTTATAATTGCACATTCATATGTTTAGAATAAAAATAAATGATACATCTACTAACCATTCCTCCACCAGCTACTCACTGCTTCCAACACTACTGCCTACCCGATAGAATACTACCGACGCAAAATCAGGAGTTGCAATATAAACAGAGTGCAACAAAAGGATATGGCCAAACCTCACACATACAAAATTAAAATATTTGGACCTTTGGATGGACTTAGGTCCAGGAAAGCTTTATTTCGAAGTTATAACTCAGTTTCTAAAACTTTCCAACGCATTAATCATGCAGGAAAAGAACGTATCAGCAAAGGAAGAAACACTTTCCTAAATTAAATATTCAAAATGTCCTCTTTTAGCAAGGGTTCATCCATCAACCCTCCATCGCATTGCGGACCTGATGCGCAGATCTATCTCTGGAGAACTACGTATTGTTTCACGGCATTCCACAGTACGACCAAGAAGACTCTGTACATCTCGTACCAGGGACCCTAAGACAATGATAAGTCGTTTCAAATGTCCGCCTGTGGGAAATTTCTCGGGATCAGGTTTCCGATGTGATTGTGGTGCATGACAGGTATTTACAGATTTTCAACGCGGCGTAGTAGTTGGAGCTAGACGCATGGGTCATTCCATTTCGGAAATCGATTGGAAACTGAATGTTCCTAGATCCACAGCGTCAAGATTACGCCGTGAATACCAAATTTCAGACATTACCTCTCACCACGGATAACGCAGTGTCTGACGGTCTTCACTTAGCGACCGAGAGCAGAGACGTTTTTGTAGAGTTATCAGTGCTAACAGAGAAGCAACACTGCAGGGAATAGCCGCAGAAATCTTGTACCTGTTAGGACAGCGCGGAGAATATGGCATTAATGGGCTATGGCAACAGGCGACAGACGCTAGGGCTTTTGCTAACAACACAACATCGCCTGCAGCGCCTCTGCTGGGCTTGGGACCCCAGACGACTGGAAAACCGTGACCTTTTCAGATGAGTCCCTGTTTCAGTTCAAATGGTTCAAGTGGCTCTGAGCACTATGCGACTTGACATCTGAGGTCATCAGTCCCCTAGAACTTAGAACTACTTAAACCTAACTAAACTAAGGACATCACACACATCCATGCCCGAGGCAAGATTCGAACCTGCGACCGTAGCAGCAGCGCGGTTCAGACTGAAGCGCCTAGAACCGCTCGGTCGCATTTCATTACCAAATTGACGATTCGTTGACGCCTCAGTAAATGTGCCTCACTAACCGAGCCTTTCTTTTAGTCAAATTTGGTCACAAATTTCGTATTTTCCCAGTTCCCTTCAATGCCTCCTCATTAGCTCTTACATGTACCCACAAAAGTTTCATCACTATGCTGTACTGCCGCATTTCGAAAGCTTCTGTTGAATACTTGTCTGGCCAACATATCGTCCACGTGTAAGGCTACCATCGTAATACTTACCAATCGAGTTGTCGCGACGAATGAGGAACAAGAGGATCAGAAAGTTCCCCGCACTTGGCACCCTTTCAAAGCGTCTGTGACTCTCGCACTCTCGCACGTGAAACCCATTGTTATCTTTGCGATAATGAATTACTCTTGTAATGCAAGTATCTGAAATCAGATAAAAATATCTGTCTACCTGTCTACCATCGTCATAAATTTATCTTCTCTCGACCAGCCTCTACCACATATAAAATTGATATACAAATTTGGACACTCATTCATCATTACATTTTCTCCACAGACTTTGTGCCTCAAGTGCGTAATATTGTCACGCAGAAGAAGGTGTAATTAAGTGAATGACGAACACTAACTTCATTTAACGAAGTTTTATTCAGCACTTGCATATACAAGAGCGCGGAGTGAACTGCCTACGGCCAGAACACATAAAGTATATACACAGCTACATAACATACCAATACAATGATTATTGACATTTGTGGATACTTGTAGAATGTACTCGAACCGAATATAGAAATTAAAATTGCTCACTCCAAGTGAGTTTTGAACCCACGCCCCTCCATATAACAGTTTAGTATCGTAACCACTAGACCATGGCGCTAGCTGGCTTATTTTGTGACAATATATGTTAATCCGTGTACTGCAAAAGTTTCACTATCGTTTCTTGAGGATCGTTAGACTTCAGTTTTCCTTTTATTTCCATCTGTCTCTCCTTTGAGGTTGCAGCAGACTCAGAGAACCATGAGGAGCTCTGTAAGGGGTCCTGTTGAACCGAATTGACTATTAAACGTATTATACGTAAAGTGTATTTGTTAATACTTTTCCAAGTGCTATAAATGGGCAAGGAAATAATGTAGGAGAAGCTTTGTTTTGCTAATTAATACGAGCAACAAGTGTCCAACAAAGTACTCACACATCAGAACAATATATACAATGCATGTCTCGCACTGCTTTACGTATTATGTGCAAAGTTGTAAATGAATGCAACACAATTTAAATTGGAAAGCTAAAATTTTGGCACAGCCACATGTAAGATAAATCATTACTTTCACGCGTTTCAAAGGCACATGCCTTCACGGTCGTCTAAACATTTTTAAATATGATCCACGTGATGAAGATTCTTGTGTGTAGATATTTCTGATGATGAAGGCATGTACCTTCGAAACGCGTTTACTTAGTGCTTTTGCATTGTGTGTTTCTGAACTTCCATTTCAGCCACGGCCTCACATACACAGTGAATTCGATTCTAACAGAGCTATATACATATTATGAATGCTGTTCTTGAAACACGTTTCGTCGCTCTTATTGGCTACTGCGTCAGTTGTTCGATGAACTAGCCAAAGTCGATTCCATAATAAGTACTGCTAAATCAGAAAATCTATATCGCAACATTGTGGATCCTAGAACATTTGTCATTTTTCCGCCCCAGGCACACCTACTGACACAGAACAAGATATTCTTAGAACTACACTGGGCGTTTTTACTCAACAATTGTGTTTCGGAACTGTAGTCTCTCTCTGACATTGGCACCATTAATTACTTCTAGATAATACATTTCTTGACATTGTAATTCTGTCAGAGACAGCAAAGGATTTGGAAGAGTAGTTGAACGTAATGGGCAGTGTCTTGAAAGGAGGGTACAAGATGAACATAAACAAAAGCAAAACGAGGATAATGGAATGTAGTCGAATTAAGTCGGGTGACGCTGAGGGAATTAGATTAGGAAATGAGACGCTTAAAGTAGTAAAGGAGTTTCCCTATTTGGAGAGCAAAATAACTGATGATGGTCGAAGTAGAGAGGATATAAAATGTAGACTGGCATTGGCAAGGAAAGCGTTCCTGAAGAAGAAAAATTTGTTAACATCGAGTATAGATTTAAATGTCAGGAAGTCGTTTCTGAAAGTATTTGTGTGGAGTGTAGCCATGTATGGAAGTGAAACGTGGAAGATAAATAGCTTAGACAAGAAGAGAATAGAAGCTCTTGAAATGTGGTGCTACAGAAGAATGCTGAAGATTAGATGGGTTGATCACATAACTAATGAAGAGGTATTGAATAGAATTGGAGAGAAGAGGAGCTTGTGGCACAACTTGACTAGAAGAAGGGATCGGTTGGTAGGACACGTTCTGAGACATCGAGGGGTCACCAATTTAGTATTGGAGGGCAGCATGGAGGGTAAAAATCGTAGAGGGAGACCAAGAGATGAATACACTAAGCAGATTCACAAGGATATAGAGTAGCATGGAGAGCTGCACCAAACCAGTCTCAGGACTGAAGACCACAACGACAACAACAATACATTTCTTCCAAGATATGTCAGTAACATAACCGGCCGGGGTGGCCGAGCGGTTCTAGGCGCTACAGTCTGGAACCGTGCGACTGCTACGGACGCAGATTCGAATCCTGCCTCGAACATGGATGTGTGTGATGTCCTTAGATTAGTTAGGTTTAGTAGTTCTAAGTTCTAGGGGACTGATGACCTCAGGAGTTAAGTCCCATAGTGCTCAGAGCCACTTGAGCCCTTTCAGTAACATAGACTTTGGTTTCTTTTGAAGCTCCACTGTGGATAGCCCAGGACACGTCCAGACCAAACCGAGATTCTAAAGCCCTCGCACAGGATTAGGGCAATCTGTGCGGTTGGACCTAGTCGAGGACAACGTCGGACACTGCGACTTATAGCGAAGTGTTTACTATTTACCAAATCAGTCGCTGATATCCACCGGGCCATGACAGTCCTGAAAAATGTGTCTCAATAGTCATTGTCACCGAATTCGGAATATTGAAACCCACGGCATGAATTTCCTTGCGTAGTCGTTGCAGGAAATTTTCACTGCTGTTAAGCAAATAAAACTAAAATAAATCTCCAAGCTTCCTCGTAAGGGTATCACTTAATTCCAGGACTACAAAAAGACTTCATGTACGCTCATATGTCTTTGGCACAATGAAGACAGCCCCTTCCTACCTTCATAAAGTCCCAACAATCCACCAGCACCACCTGAACAAATTCACTTTCGGATGAAACTTCCAGACACATGGAACCCAGGCAGTAGTGTTAGGGACAAACAAGACACATCTTCCTTGTCCAATTTTATTTCTTGATAGTTTACCATTATAGGTTAGTTAGTTGATTTGGGAGGGGGGAGAGGGGACTGAAGAACTATGTCGTCAGTCCGATAGGATTAGGGAAAGATGGGGAAGGTAGTCGGCCATCAACTTTCACAAGAAGCATCCCAGCATTTACCTGAAGCGATTTAGGGAAACCACGGAAAACCCAAATCGGGATGGCTGGACACATGTTTGAACCGTCGTCTTCCTGAACGCGTGTCCATTGTCCTAACCACTGCGCCATCTCGCTCGGTTTTACTGTTATACCACAACTGTCTACAACTCTCCACACAAACAAGCCATTCTGTGTTCATACCATCGTTCTTCTCTCCTCGTTACTCTTCACAACTACGTCCATCATACTCATTCCTTCTCCATCCACACATTACACTCATTCCTTTGCACCAAGCTATCTGACCCGGAACTTTCCCTTTTTTCAAGCCACAAAATCAATGAACTTTCAGTCTTCCATTTCATATGGAAAATGAAGCTTAATACATTGCAATTACATTTTACGTTTTTGCCATTGTATCAGCATCACTTTTCAATGAGACTGTATTTATATTTGATATCGTCGTTTAATACGAATCGTATAATAGCTTTAGTACACAAGCGCACTCAAAGGCAAAACAAACAAGAACAACAAAACGGTCCCGGCGGAAGTTCGAGTCCTCCCACAGGCATGGGTGTGGGTGATTGGCCTTAGGATAATATAGGTTAAGTAGTGTGTAAGCTTAGGGACTGATGACCTTATCAGTTAAGCCCCATAAGATTTCACACACATTTGAATCTGAACAACAAAAAGAAAACAACGCACCATGAAGGAACTATCCAAAAGGGACAGAAGTCGGTAAATAGGTGCACATGTGACAATTACAGCTTCAGAAAAACTTGGTCATTTATCCAGGAGAAAGAGCTTCACAACTGAGCAGTGCTGGTGTTGTCGCTGAGAGAATGAATAAATGATTTTACTTTTACTGATTTTACATATGACCAAAATCTCTTCCGGTTTTTACTCAGGTCGGTTGACAACATCTTACTTTTAAAATTATTGAGTGCTTCTCTCATTGGTCTCCTTATGCTCATTTTCGCTTCCTTCAGATTTTGTTTGTCAGCTAGGTTTTACTTCTCTTGAATTTGAGATGAAGTGCTCTTTGTTTACGTAGGACTTTTGTAATACGGCTATTAAACCATGATGGATCTTTCCCATCTCTTAAAACCTTACTCAGAACATATTTGTGTATAGCATATTGAATGATGCTTTCCATTTTTTCCATTTGTTCTCCACATCTTCGTCCTCATCACGGAATATTTCATGCTGACTGCTGAGATATTCTGAAATGTGTATCAAGTCACCCCTGCTGAGCAAATGTGTCTTTCTACCTTTTTAACATTTCTTGTAGGACACGTCGTCATAGATGCTGTGACAGCCTTATGATCAATGATGCCTTCCTCTATGTTAACTAATTTAACAAGTTCAGGTCTGTTTGTTGTCAGAAGTTCTAAGTACGCCTCCAAACTGCGTTCACCTTATCTCATTTATGCATGCCTCTGTTGTTATAAGGGTGGATATTGTTATGTTATTCGGTACATGAGATTATTACAATTGCCTCCTGTTAACAATACAGAGTTATTTTCTGGGGATTTTATTCTGTATCGTAATTATGAAGCTTGTAAATGACAACGAAATAAGTTCAGATTGGAATGTTTATCATAAGAACAAATTAGTCGCCAATGATGGCGGCGTGTTTATTGCAGAAAAAATCGATAAAATCTAGCGAGGTTATCATGGATTCTGAAAGTGAATTAATTTGGGTAAAACTGAGTGTCAATGAATGGTCAAAAATGGTGATTGGATGCTTTTTTAGACAACCTCACAGTTGTTTCACTAACTATCTGTTCAACGTAATTTTCAGACAAGACATCCAGAAAAATGCCACACGAATCCCTGTCTCTGGCACTAGTTTTGATGGCATAACACTCCCAATCTATACCTGGCAAGTTGAAGTCAGCCCCCCCCCCCCCTCCCCCCCAAAATTGCAAAGGTTTGATCAGGAAAATTACTGATGATATACTGCAAGTGCTGCCTGACGCGCTCTACGATTATAGATACTGACCCAAGTGGTCTATAAAAGCATCCAATCACCATTTTTGACCATTCGTTGATACTCAGTTTCACACATATTAATTCACTTTCAGAATCCATGATAACCTCGCTAGATTTTATGGAATTTTTTACTGCAATAAACACGCCGCCACCATTGACGACAAACTTGTTCTTATGATAAACATTACAATCTGAACTTAGGATTTCGTTGTCGTTTACGTTGTAAGGCGTCCGCATTTTTCGGATCTTACATGAGCTTCATAATTACGATAAAGAATAAAATCCCCAGAAAATAACTCTGTATTGTTAACAGGAGGCAATTGTAATAATCTCATTTACCGAATAACAAAACAATAACCACCCTTATAACAGCAGAGGCATGCGTAAATGAGATAAAGTGAACGCAGTTTGGTGGTGGACTGTGCATGTGGCTAATGGCATTGGGAAACCCCAATTAACATTAACAAAAGAAGGCCCAGCTGCAGCGCAGAAAGAAACAAGGTGATAACAATATAATACTTTTTAAATAAACACAGCCGTGACTGTGTGTAAGTGGCTAGGCAGTATCAACAAGGCTAGCGGTGACCCGGCAAGAAAAATAAAAATTCATTTATAACGAGGAAGTGGTTGGCTGAAGCCATACTGTGTGACGTAGAAGAGACATGGTGGGGAGAGTCACGTCATATAAAAGCATTTTTGAGAACTAAATTAACAGAGCTCTCTCGTCTTGCAGCAGGCCACACCTATGTGTTGTAAAAAAAGCGAATATGTTGAGACCTTTACATCTGCGAAGTGAGGGCGGTACGCTTCACGTATCATGGCGACAGATGTAAAGTGGTAGTTCATATTCCTGCGGGAATTTTTGCGAGCAGAGCATTGTGCACGTCACTCCATCCCATAGCGAGTCTGCAGTAGCCATTATTTCGACTAGGGACAGCTTAACGTTCCACGGAATGCAGGAAAGTTGAGACTGAGTTATTTAGTCAATGCCAGAGTAGGGAATTAGCGTTTCAGATCCAGCATGGAGACAACACTGCTGCAGTTCCTGATTGGTAATGTACCAATGCGCATTAGGCGACATTAAATGTTGAGTTGAGAGTTTGCTCACTCCAACCTGCAATGCTTTGAATACAGAATTTCAAGAGTTGAATACTAACATACCCTCCATTGAGTACATGAGAGTTTGATTACTTTAAAAGAAAAAATTTCATTTTCCAACAACTTAGTCCACTGAACAGCTACGACAACATAGATGTAAATTTCACTGATGAAAATTTCTTTGTTTTGCCAGTTATAACATTCTCATGTATAGAGATAATGATTTAATAATCACGTATTCTATGTCTAAATGTTAATAGTTTTGTTCAGAGTTGAAAGAACCCTGAAAGCAGTGAAACATTACATCTAGAATGAAAATAGGAGAGGTAGTGTTGTCATTTTAGAAAAAATCCCAAACTCTCATTTATATCAATTTGCGCATTCTTGTATTGTCGCAGCAGAATTTATAATTAATTTGAGACAATCCGCACCTAACATTTGCGGTATAACAGGGCCAAAATTAATAGCTATGTAGAATGTCTGTTTACCACCCTGGGCTTGATAAGACGTTAAGATACGTTATCCACTTGTGTGCGATCACAAAATAACTTTACCCACCAACACATTGAAAGGGTACAGTACTGCCCGACACTGAAAATAGGTACAACATTCTTCGTTATTCTTATCAGAACAACATATTTTTTCTAATAATAACCAGTGTGGGAAAGAATGACAATTTATTTATTTAATTGATCACATGTGCACTCCCACAAAATAAATCCCTGCATCCTGTTTGGTGAGATCTGTGAAATGAATGAATGTATGGTCGTCTGCTAACTGCAGATAGTGAATGTGAATATATGATCATCTTTGAGACGGTACTTGGGTCACCTAAGGTGGGACCAAAGATGAAATTTACCTGAGCCTTGAGCGCCTGAAATGTGGCTGACCAATACGGTAGCAAGGTGCTCCCCCACTTCGGCAGAGGTGCGAGAGGACCTGAAGAACGACCATGTTTCAGCACGCTGCCGCTGGATCTAGTGTTGGTAAGACCTGTCTTAGGCATGCTCCGTAAGGACAAAAGAGTGGAGACATGGTATGCATGTGAAATACTTAAGAGTAGTTTAGAATAGTAATTTCTCTATTTCAGGAACTTTTGTGGGGAGAATTAAAAGTCAGGCAGGTAGTATTAAGGGGATCGTAGTAATCTTCGGAAGTGACCAACGGTCACAATGAAACCACGTGTAGCAATAAGTTGAAATATTTCCGAGTGCTTAAGTTAAGCTGAATTACTAGCGTGTGTACTATAAGTTGGAAATATTTAAGAAATGGCATGTGCAGGACTTGAAATTAGAGACAAGTACTTCCACGTGGTGAGTACTGTGTGAGTCTCAATCTGTGTAGGAGACAAAGGATAAAGAGAAGTACTCATCCATGGTATCAGTTGAGGACTCGCATGTGTGATGATTAGGTACTTAATATTATTTTGTGTGTTATGTTTCCATGTGACGCTTGATTCAAACTATAATAAATGGCTCTGAGCACTATAGGACTTAACATCTGTGGTCATCAGTCCCCTAGAACTTACAACTACTTAAACCTAACTAACCTAAGGGCACCACACACATCCATGCCCGAGGCAGGATTCGTACCTGCGACCGTAGCTCAAACTGTAATACTCTGAGAGGGAAGCAAGGTGAGTCAGCCATCTATCCAGCAACGCCAATTGGCTTGCATTGCACAGGAAGACGTGCATATATCCTCCAGAGTTGCTAGTAGGAAAAAAAAGTTACGAAGTGGGGCAGTGTCGTGTGAAACTGGGATGAATACGAATTGAAGTGGAAAAGCTGAAAGTGATAATGTTGTGACTATTCCTTGTGTTGTATTTCATGTTACAGTGTGGTGTTTGTCATGTAATTTAAGTATGGGTGGTTTGCATGGGAGAGTAGCAAGGTAGTTTCAGAGGTAGTGGGTTATGCATGTTCCTTTTGTACCGCTCGGTCTGGAGGAAAGTTTCGTGATGATGGTTGTGAGAGTCGAAGTGTGAGATATAGCAAAAGATCCACCATCCTATCCAGAAAGTGCACTGTAGCGTTAAATAATTACGAGACCATAAGATAGAGAATCACCAATGTAAAGCCATGCCCACCGGGCGGAATTTCTCATGTGTTATTGTTGTAGGCTATAGAATTTGTGTGTTTAGGTTATAGAATTTATCGGAATAAATAAGATAGTGAAAAGAAAAAGATTGGTGGGCTTTTCCTTCGAATTGTATGTTGTCATGATATCCAGAATTTATAATGTGTGCGCCATTCATATTCAGTGCGATGGCCACGTGTTGATCAAAGGCGTTAAATAAGAAAGAAAATGGGGTATTGCCAGTGCGTAGTGAAGAGTCAGAGTTCTGTAAATTACTAATAGTCAGATGTGTATCTCCGTTGCGTAATATTCAAACAGGAGAATAACTTGTAGCTTAATTGTGAGCACTAGAGTTCATGTTACTCGATGGAAATGTGTGGCTAGGGCCTCCCGTCGGGTAGACCGTTCGCCTGGTGCATGTCTTTCGATTTGACGCCACTTCGGCGACCTGCGCGTTGATGGGGATGAAATGATGATGATTAGGACAACACAACACCCAGTCCCTGAGCGGAGAAAATCTACGACCCAGCCGGGAATCATACCCGGGCCCTTAGGATTGACAGTCTGTCACACTAACCATTCAGCTACCGGTGCGGACATGTTACTCGATAAATAAGAATGAGCCCACTCGCATGGCAGACCACTCAGCTTGCAGGCCTAACTGTTTGATGCCACAGTATGAGCAAGGCATGTGGGTGTCTCTCATAATTCGACCCTGCCAGAATTTTGCTGTTAGGGTTTGCTGTTAAGATTTTTTTGATGGAATATATTGTGATAGCACTAAGAAGTAGAGTTTTTTTGTTTGCAATTTCTTTCTGGATTGGTGAGGATCTTTTATTTTGTTATGTAATTAATTTCTATATCGTCCAAGGCTGGAAGATCGTTGTACAATTGTTTTTTGCGTAATGTCTGTAGTAACTAGGTCGCAGTCGAAAAGTGTAGTCACCACGGAGAATAGTGATTCTGGGGTGAACGTAGCAGTGGAACAGGATGTAGGTGTCGACCTTGGGTTAACAAGCGAGAACGGCAAACACTCGGAAGGGGGTGAATTGGTCAGCGGACCGTGGCCAGGTGATGCTTTATGCGGCGGGCTTTGTCCAAAAACGGGGGGGCTTTTCCCGCCGACGCGGACGAGCCAGGACTAGGTCAGGTATGCAGTGAAAGTGTAGCTAACCTTAACGAAGCTACTGCTTCTCAGGCGAACGAAGTGAGCGCGTCGAAAGTAGCAAATGATAATGTGCTACTGCAGTTTTTACAGAGGATGGATAGAGATAATACGGAGGGAGATAGGGAGTCTAAGGAAAGATTGGAAGCGAATAAGGAAAGATTGGAGGCAATGGATAAGGGAAATAAAGAGGCAATGAGGAAGCTACACTCAGTTATCGATGAGTGTCTGTCCGCAGTTAATAATCAGTTAGACGAGGGGGAGAAGAATCTGGGTGCGTTGAAGCAAGTATGTGACGCCGTGAAAGAAAAAGCCAATAATTTGGAGGTACAAATAATTGCAATAGAGAGTGATGTTACAGAACATAGGGATGTGTTGCCGGATGAGCGAATCAAAAAGATAGTGGAGGACTTACTTGCAGATAAACAAGGGGCATTAGACAACGTGGAAGCTCAAGTCACCCGACAGGAAGTGGCGCTAAACATCCATAGGGATGAAGTTGCGGAGGTAGTGGTCAGAATGAATACGATTAGCGCAAATGTAAGAAAGATCAGTATAAGAGGCGAAACAGGCTCTGACAGTACGTAGCGAGAGGTTTATGCCGACCAGGAGGAGATACAATCACTATTACAGTTTAAAGAGGCACAATTAGAAATAAATAGGAAACACAGGGAAGAACTAGCACAGTTGCAATTAGCGTGCAGTAGCGAAGGTGAAACACCACCAGGTAGATTGCAGAGGGAGAGTGAGGTAAATTCAAAAAACGATAATAGGCAGAAAGAGGAAGACGAATTCAGAGAGTTAGAAGAACGGTTGTGTCGGATAAAACAGATGGCAAACCCAACTGGGTATAGTCCAAGGTCGGAAAATATAAATGCGGAAGAAGAATGTAGGAGGCACTTCGTGTCGGTACAAATGTACACTTGTTTTCCGGATCCAGATGACTACCAACATCCATGCCTGTGGCTGTCTCAATTTCAAGATTCATTACATTCATCGTGGGGACAACTCCTCAAAATGAAGTTTGTGTGTAACCATTTGAGGGACGAGGCTAGAGCGAAAATGCAGGGAGTTATTAAAGACTGCAGTAGCTACAAAATATTTTGTGACAAGTTTTTAAATGAATTCTGGTCGAAAATAAGCAGGACCAGGTTAAGCAAAGCATATTGATGATGCCAAATTGTAAGGAAGGTGGTATAAGAGATCCTGTGGCGTGCTTTCAGGAAATGCTGATACGAAATAGGTATTTGGATGTGCCATACGAACCTCGGGAGCTCATTATGATCTGTATAACGAAGTTGCCAGTGACATAGTGACAACTGGCAGAGGCTTAGACAATTCTTCGCCATTTCAGCACTTGTTACAGGATCTTGGTAATGAGAGCAACATCGTAAACGGAGATACGACTCATAGGTCAGACAGAGTCGAGGATAGGAACAGCAGAAACTATCAGAATGACAGGAGAGCATGGAATCCTGGAATTTCTTTCTTTTCGTAATAGATTGATGGATCCAACACATCAACATATCAGCCCTTAGCATGTTGCCTTAAAACACTTGCTGCTGGCACTGAAAATTGTCTATGTAGCAGACATACTCTACTGAAATGTAAGAGTGCAAATACCATACTTCTGATCACAGCATAAAACACCAGTAATGGAATCTGTTAGGCTGGTCTCTCAGAGCAAAATTTGCAAATTTTGATTTGGAACACTAAAGTAAAAGGACTGTTTCCTAAAAAAAAACCAGTTGCTAAAAACGTTATGTAATAATGCCAATGAGTCCAGTTTAATTAGTGCGATTTCAGTATTGCAGGTACTTAACACGTAATGTAAAAAGTCAACATTGTGACCGAAGTTTTTAGATTAGCTGCCATCTGATCGGTAATATGTTATTGTCATAGTGACAGTTATGAGGTGCTGCATATGATTGTTCGGAATCTGGTGTTAGGGAAAGAGGCCACCAGCACCAAAGTTTCTAACACTTGGGCTGTCCCATTTCTCCCAGATTGTAATTCTCTGCACACATTTAATTTTCATGTAAGCACAGATTCCTAACTAGCAAATTCTTTACTGTGTACAGTGGACCATTCAGAGTTAGGCGTATTTTCCATGAAAATGCCGTATTGATTGAGGCGATCAAGGGAAAACAATTGCGTGGGCTTCATCACATTTCTAACATCAAATAATGGAAAAGTTTAGGATAGATCGAATGTAGGCAATTTATGGTAGATAGTCAGTGTATTTATTTGTGGTGTGTAACGTTGTGCAGGGTCAAATCGAACATAATAATTTTCAGGCGGGATGTCAGGAAGTATGACGGAATAGACTGTCGAATGAGTCACGAACAGGAGTCGACAGAGTGGTGAATGTACGTATTTTTTGTCATATGAATAAGAATCAAGCAGAAACGACGTGATGATTAATCAGTGGATAAAGATGGAAGATAGAGAGAGAAGCGACGTCATAAATAGTAGTGGATAAAGCTGATATTTACGGAGAGAAGCGACGTGAAGCAGTGTGATTAATAAAGAGAGATTCGACGTGATGAAACAGTGGTAAATGAAGGTGATTAGATTTAATAATGTGGAGATGTCTTAGATGTATGTTACAGAGAGGCCTGTGTATGCTGCAATCGAAATTGATTCGAATGGCGAAGGAAGACCTGGAAATGATGGAGTAATGGACGGACGGAGAGCCGAAGTACGAATGAAGAGATGAGGACAACTGCACAACGTGAAAGGACATAAAGGGAGTATGAGATCCAGATGGTGAACGTTGTGTAATACTGATGTAAGATGTAATATAAGTCTAAATCTAATTCTTATAGGGAGGAGGATATTAGTGTTTTAACGTCCCGTCGACAACGAGGTCATTAGAGACGGGGCGCAAGCTCGGGTTAGGGAAGGATGGGGAAGGAAATCGGCCGTGCCCTTTCAAAGGAACCATCCCGGCATATGCCTGAAGCGATTTAGGGAAATCACGGAAAACCTAAATCAGGATGGCCGGAGACGGGATTGAACCGTCGTCCTCCCGAATGCGAATCTAATTCTTACCATAATATTTGCAATATGAAAAAATTATTTTTGTTGTTGTTGTTGTTGAAGCCTGGTACCAGTATAACTAATCAAAACGGTACTAAGAATGTGTACAGTTATTTTGCAGGATGAATAATTTGTGTACTTTTTGTTCTTAGACGAAATGTCGCAATTCTAAAGTGATATTTAGCAGGATGAATAATCGGTAAAGTGAATGATGAGGTAAGCCGATGGAGAGAGGTGCCAGAGTGAAAGGACGAATTCGGAGACTGGAATACTATCTCCGAAACAACTCCATGTGTTATGTGGTTGAGTATAACGGCGCAAAGGTATGGAATGCTGTCGTGAGTGTGGTGGTGTTAAGGTTAGCTGACTTCTAGACCTATTCTGTTAGTGTATTAATGGATTGAATGAGAAGGAAAATGTGATGTCTGGTGAGTGAGAGTCGTAGAGTAGCATGCTGAATGCGCACAATCCCGTAAAGGGGATGCTACCGATCCATAACTAAAACATTATTGTACTTTATTGTTTGATTTGGATGAACCTTGATGGCAGGTCAGGATATGACGTCATGTGGATGGTACATACATGTCCTAGAAATGTTGTTATATATAATAAAAGGTAAAATATGTAGAGAGATACTAATTTCAGTCTGTCACAAGCACAAATGTGCATTGTATGTTGTAGTTTTAGAATCAACAGTTTCTAATATGTTCACTGTGATAGGAAGTTAAGGTAGTCTACTATTTGATATTGTAATTGTGTGCTGTATAGATTGTTTCTTATTTTTTTGTTAGAACACTTTCAAGGGGTATTAATTTCAGTCTGTCACAAGCACAAAGGTTCATTGTATATTGTAGTTTTAGAATCAACAGTTTCTAATACTTTCACTGTGATAGGATGTTAGAGTAGTCTACTATTTGATATTGTATTTATGAGCTGTATAGATTGTTTCTTATTCCTTTTCTTTTTTTTTTTTTTGACACTTTCATGTTTTGTATGAGGGACGACAGGTGCAATCAATAGCACAAGTGTGGGCTGTATACAGAAAAGAGAAATGTTGATGTTGTATGTGTAGAAAACTAGGGTGTATGATTTTATGTTTTTTAGAACAAAGATTCTTTTGTTACCAATGTATCTAATAGATCATACATGTAATCAATGAGTATTTAAACAATGTAAGAATATCCATTTGTCTGTATGTTGCGAGATGCACGGAAGTGTCTGACTGATTGGGTGTCGTAGCGCTGAGGTGCTACACAGAACGCACCAATACCGCTAGCGGGAGGCCAAGCTGACGTCGCCATGTGAGAGGCGGCAGAGCTGCGGCACTCCCCACTCCACTGCCGGTCGAGGTACACTCCACGCGCCCACTACAGCAGGTCAACGGCCTGGGGCGACACGCACTTACCACTGGCCATTCATAAGTTCCGCCACCCTTACGACTGGAGACAGTATCCCGCGGAGGCAACAGCGGGTGGTTTTTTTCTGCTAAACGGGTCGCATGGCGGCGGCGCGACGGCAGAATGAACGACGCGCGGCAGAGTCCAGCGGGCACTTTTTAACAGCAACTATTAACTAGTACTGGACTGTGGAGCCGTGAAACAAGATGACTGCTCGTATGTCTCCCTAAGGTGGAAAGTGAAGGACTGGTGTTTCCACGTAGTGAGTGGTGGAAAAGATTTTGTCTTTAGCAGACAGGACGATTGTCTTGTTTTTTCTTGACCACTGAACGGTGGGATCCATAAAGTTTTGGCAGTGACTTGTTAAGCGTGCTTTGTGAATTGCATGTGGGATGCTTGGTATACTTAAAGAGGACAGTTGTCGTTTGGTGACTAATTATTGTATGAACGCAAGAAACTAAAGTGGGACATTGACATTTGCATTTGTAGTAAGTGACATTTCTTTAATTGGTGCAGGAATAAGTGCTGTTTGTTGGAACTTAAGACTTTTAATTACACCATGAACTAAAAGGACAGAACCGTGGGTAATAGTAGTTGTAGGGCCATTTCTGGACGACCAGATTCGTGTGGATGGTACTCTAAGAGTGACTATGACATTTTTGTTTAATGTGTTCAAAATGCCGTTTTGAGTTTCGTTCGGGTAACCATGGGAGAGCTTTGACACCGAGACAGTGTTTCTAGGGAACCTGCCAGCAACTTTTTTGACCCCAAGAAAATCACAGAATGAAATGATTCCATATGACTCGCAAGATAGGGAATAATGTATTTGTACTTGTAATTGTGTAAATTTTTTTATATGTTTCATTCATGAAGGGGCAGCAAGTGTAATTGTATTTCACTAAAATTTGTGTTTAGAATAGTTAGTGTTTTTTTTTTGTTTGTTCTGGGTTATCAAGTTCACGTAGCATGTTTATTAGAATATTTGGTACAATGATGCTTTAATTATTAGCCAGTGGCGTAATATTAACGTAGCAGCTCTTGTTGCATTGGCCAGTAACGTTGTCACAGGGGACAAAAGTTTGCATTGCACAACAAATATCGGAATTAGCTGATGCATTTTGATGTCGTGGACAATAATGATCTTGTTGGTGTGTTGACTGTAGCCACTTATTTGCATTATCACAGTGGTGATATTTCACATTAAAGTGTAACGAAGGCTAGTCAAAATGCAAGTTCTTGTCGTCTAAATGTGTAACAACAGAGAAATGAACAGTAGTGTAAGATGTGAGAGCTACTGGTGGATTCAATCACTTATTGCTAACTATTTACTGCGTGTATTGATCGAAGGTGATGGACTGACTAGCTCAGCAGCAGGTATTTGTACTGGTGGACAATGATAAAGTTAAACTCACAGTCGAGTAGTGGTGGCAATTGCTTAAGTGATGATAGTTAATGAGGTATGACATGATGTCTTAGATTGACCATATTACGTAACCAATATGTAACTTGTGGTATATTTCGTTGTTTTTTCTTCTCAGTTTAATTTCTCTGTAGGTTTAACGTACATTTTAGAATAATGGTATGGAGCCTGATATTCTACATGTAACTAGCGTACGCAATTTTTTTTTCTTTTGTTGATTTTGTTTTGTATTTAGACATTGCTGTGTAAAGATTATTACAAACCAATTTATGAATGTCAGATTACTTGTTCTGTGTTTGGACGGTGAGCTATTTAAAATTGTATGAGTACAATTATTATTTTTTATTTGTTTTAGAATTATTGAAGTTTGGATTACTCCTAAAAATAACGGAGATCCCGGTAACTAAGCAAATTTTTATGTCACCATTATTTTTTATTTGTATGATGTAATGTTTTATTTGTCATTTGGATTGATATGAATTTGTATGTGTACGTTACTCCGGATTGTGGAGAGTACAATAATGCAACAACTGTGTCAATAATTTGGTAAAGTAACAGCATTTAGTCGTCTATTTGAGGTCACCAGGGCCTAAGGTCTCGTCCTGGTTATTTTGATGACTTGCTACGTTTGTTCTAATACAGTTTTCTTAAAAAATGATCGGAACTACCCTCGCATTGCAAGGATAGTACCGTGCCATTCCTTTCTGCATGGGTTACAATACCACCTGACATTGAAAATAGGTACAACATTCTTCGTTATCCTTGTCAGAACAACATATTTCTTCTAATAATAACTCAATTTCAATTAATACAGCGAAGCCGGATACCAGTGTGGGAAAGAATTACAATTTATTTATTTAATTGATCACATGTGCACTCCCACAAAATAAATCCCTGCATCCAGTTTGGTGAGATCTGTGAAATGAATGAATGTATGGTCGTCTGCTAACCGCAGATAGTGAATGTGAATATATGATCATCTTTAAGACGGTACTTGGGTCACCTTTGGTGGGGCCAAAGATGAAATTTACCTGAGCTTTGAGCGCCTGAAATGTGGCTGACCAATATGGTAGCAAGGTGCTTCCCCACTTCGGCAGAGGTGCTGTCTTAGGCGTGCTCCGTAAGGACAAAAGAGTGGAGACATGGTATGCATGTGAGATACTTAAGAGAAGTTTTGTGTAATAATTTCTCTATTTCAGGAATTTTTGTGGGGAAAATTAAATGTCAGGCAGGTAATATTAAGGGGATCATCGTAATCTTCGGAAGTGACCAATGGTCACAATGAAACCACGTGTAGCAATAAGTTGAAATACTTCCGAGTGCTTAAGTTAAGCTGAATTACTAGCGTGTGTACTATAAGTTGGAAATATTTAAGAAATGGCATGTGCAGGACTTGAAATTAGAGACGAGTACTTCCACGTGATGAGTACTGTGTGAGTCTCAATCTGTGTAGGAGACAAAGGATAAAGAGAAGTACTCGTCCATGGTATCAGTTGAGGACTCGTGTGTGTGATGAATATGTTCTTAATATTACTTTGGATGTTATGTTTCCGTGTGACGCTTTATTCAAACTATAATACTCTGAGATACAAGCACGGTGAGTCAGCCTCTATCCAGCAACGCCACTTGGCTTGCATTGCACAGGAAGACGTGCATATATCCTCCAGAGTTGCTAGTAGGAAAGAAAAGTTACGAAGTGGGGCAGTGTCGTGTGAAACTGGGATGAATACGAATTGAAGTGGGAAAGCTGAAAGTGATAATGTTGTGACTATTCCTTGTGTTGTATTCCATGTTGCAGTGTGGTGTATGTCATGTAATTTAAGTCTGTGTGGTTGAATGGGAGAGTAGCAAGGTAGTTTCAGAGGTAGTGGGTTATGCATGTTCCTTTTGTACCGCTCGGTCTGGAGGAATGTTTCGTGATGATGGTTGTGAGAGTCGAAGTGTGAGATATAGCAAAAGATCCACCATCCTATCCAGAAAGTGCACTGTAGCGTTAAATAATTACGAGACCATAAGATAGAGAATCACCAATGTAAAGCCATGCCCACTGGGCGGAATTTCTCATGTGTTATTGTTGTAGGCTATAGAATTTGTGTGTTTAGGTTATAGAATTTATCGGAATAAATAAGATAGTGAAAAGAAAAAGATTGGTGGGCTTTTCCTTCGAATTGTATGTTGTCATGATATCCAGAATTTATAATTGTGTGCCATTCATATTTAGTGCGATGGCCACGTGTTGATCAAAGCCGTTAAAAAAGAAAGAAAATGTGGTATTGCCAGTGCGTAGTGAAGAGTCAGAGTTCTGTAAATTAGTAATAGTCATATGTGCGTTTCCGTTGCGTAATATTCAAACAGGAGAATAACTTGTAACTTAATTGTGAGCACTGGAGTTCACGTTACTCGATAAATAAGAATGAGCCCACTCGCATGGCAGACCACTCATCTTGCAGGCCTGACTGCTTGATGCCACAGTGTGAGCAAGGCCTCTCAACGGTACACAAAATGACAACATGTAACGACATCTGGTTTTAACCAGCTTTCTATTCCCAGTACTACCTGTGCATTATAACCTTCAGTAAGCGATACTTATTCTGGGACCTTTCGTTGGATACTCATGCAGTTTACTAATCTTTTCAATCTCTGATCTGCGATGACCAAGATTCTCTGAGGTCTCTGTGCCTGATTTAACCGGCAAATCGCCTTTGATCCCAAAGGAGGGGTTCTCTAATCTAAAAAAGTTCACATAGAACGCCACATGTACTCCACTACTCTTGAGCCCCTTCCTGAGTGTGGAACACGCCAGACCTATTAAGGAGAACCCTAAAATACTGGAACCAATTGTGTAGGTCGAGAAATTCGCATCCGATGCCGTCGCAGAGGCGTCTGAGGGACCTTCGACTCTGCTCCAAACCAGAGGGCCGCGATCAACCCTGGATATGATGCTACAAATAGACAGCTTAGCCTGCACCCCGCGTGCATTGTTAGTTGCCCTCACCGAATGATCCAGCTGCCGAAAGGAGCTGAGTATGGCCTCAGAACACATGCCGACATATGTCACTACATGCTGCCTGTTGCGCCCATTGCGCTCGATTGCCGCTGGCAGGGCCTCCTGGCAGGGCTTCCTCCACCTCCCAGGAAACATGGAATTATTTCCCGCCTTGCGTGATATCTCCCTGAGGTGCTCCATCACCAGCCTAACATTGGAGCTCCCAATTATAAGCATACCAATCCTCTGTACTTGTCCAGAATGGGCAGAATTGACAGCTGACAATATTAACCAACATTGAATGTGGTTCTCTTCTCCATTCAACGATCACTGCATGTAGTGTTATCATATGAATTCCAATCCAATTAGTTCATTGTAGTAAAGCCAATAGGCACGAAATATTTACAGATTAATACACGAACTTTTTTCATGAATCACTCTACCTAGCTGGCAGGAGTGGCCGAGCGGTTCTAGGCGCTACAGTCTAGAACTGCGCGACCGCTACGGTAGCAGGTTCGAATCCTGCTTCGGGCATGGATGTGTGTGATGTCCTTAGGTTAGTTAGGTTTAAGTAGTTCTATGTTCTAGGGGACTGATGACCTCAGAAGTTAAGTCCTACAGTGCTCAGAGCCATTTGAACCACTTGAACCACTCTACCTGTTGGTAACAACTGCATTAAAATTCTTACATTAGCGTCTGAGATTAGCCCGAACATACACAATGAAGCAAGCGGGAAACTTCAATTTATGCATGTACAAAAGAAGAAGATGAGATTAAACAATGATAATGAGTGAGGAAAGGAAAATGTGGCGAAATAGAATTATAACAAGTAGTAAGAGTGAAGAGATTTTGAATGGAAAATTAAACAGTGATTATTGAAAGTCTGCTACTGTTAACAATTGCTATTAAATAATAAAAACGATATTTATATGACATTTCGAGATCGTATTCGTAGTTTATATGGGAAATAATCCCAAATGACGGTAACCATAGTGAATGAGTTGTTTAAAAATAAGTGAATACGAAATCTCAGGGAATGACTCATGCACATATTGTTGGCTATGGAGTTGATATTACTAATGATGAAATAGGGACAAGAGATGGGTACTGGTCCTACGGTCATAACTCATAAACATCCCGCGTTAACGACCAGTGTGTAAGTCCTACGCCAAACGTTGGTCCTAAGTTATTCATGGGTATATTCCCATGAAAGCCTTCTCATAGTTTGTGCCCTGTACTGCTACCTTTAGTAAAATGAGAGTTACATCTTGATAACACACGTTTTAACCTATACTTCTTGTCAGTGCTCCTCGCCGATTCTACGGATGTCTTCCTCATTTCTGATCTGGTCACCTAATTTTCAACATTATTCGATAGCACCACATCTCAAGCTCTGGATTTGCTTATTTTTCCGCTTTTCCCACAGTCGACGATTCACTCCCAAACAAAGCAGTGCTCTAAACATAGTTTCCAAGAAATTTTTTTCTCAAGTATAGGCAGATGTCTAATAAAAGCAGACATTTGTTTGCTAGCCTGGTTTTTATGGTTTCCTGGCTTCGTCCGCCGTGTGTCATTTTTCTTATTACTGCTGACTGATGTTGGAGACAGACGCAAAATTACAGAAGTGGCCCAACTTAATTCTGAAAAGTCGAGTACGTATGCTGATCGGTGAATAACGCTATGTTGTATGGCTCACTGAGTGTCGGACTTAGTTTCTTAGAGAACGCAAGTTCTCTTGTGCACAATAAAAGATTAGTAAAAAAGAATCTCATAATTTGTTAATAACTGTCTGGATCACACCAATGGCGAAAGTGCTCCATGCCAGCACTTTTCCATTTTTTTCACTTGTAGCTGCGAATAAAGCTGATAATTACAACAAATTATTAAAAATTTGTATGTTTACGTTGTTAAATAAATCAAACTCAGAGTTACTAATTTAAATATAATTAAATATATTGATGGCTCTTAAGATATAACAAGACTGATGTTCACATGTTGGAAGCTGAGAGATAGAAGACTATGAGAAACAGCAAAGCATATTCTTGCTATAAATAATAAATAAATGGTGCGACTTCTTTTATTATTACGTAAAATCATACAAATACATACTAACTTTTGTGGACTCTCCGGTTCATACGTTTCACTACTCCATGATCACAAAGATAGAAAAATTTCTTGGGGCTTAAAAATTTTACTATGGAGTGCAATCCAGATCACAATAAAGTATTTATTTTTAATCCAGCTAAACGTGTTCGGTCTCTATGACCGGCTCCAGATCAAAGGTTCGTGACACCAGAGCAGCTCCGTGAAGCGGATCCTCACGTCATCTGTAGAATTTTGTCTGAAGATGGTCGTATAGACTGAAATCTTTTGCCAGAATTAAAAAGAAATAATTTATAGCAATATAGACTGCTTCCTATTATCAAAATATTAAGTAAGATCGCTGTGGTCCCTCAGTGAGTTCAAAAGTCACCTGAATCACAGTTTAGACCGATAATATCCTTAAAATACAGGATGAGTGATGATGAAACCTTAAAAGTTTTTCATGTTCACTGGACTGACTCGCTCATAAGTCTGCCGTCAAGTGCTGTTTCACACTATGTAAGTGTCTCTGTAGCTAACGGCTTGCTGCGATAAACCAGAAGTACGCCATTCCGTACACGTTAGCAGCGGCTGCACTCTACCTTAGTCGATAGATCAACCTCAAAATCTTCACAAGTTCCTCCGCTTGTTACGCCAAGCGTTCGCATACACGATTACCATACGCTTAGTGGAAAGCTGCTCCGACACAATCCGACTAGGAGCGTCCTCTTACATGGCGCATAATCTGAGCCCCACTGATCCCAGGGAAGTTCCAGCGTACTCTGATCGCAGCTGCCTCCTCTTGTTCCCAAAAGCAATTCGTACAGGCTTTCCTCTGCTCCTGGGCGTTCCAAGTTTAGAACACATCGTAGTGATACTCGTCGTCTCGATTTCGTCTCTTTGGTTGCACTGACTTGTATAGCAACCCTGTGTACAGATATTTTGCGTGATGTGATAATTTGTACATCAGTTACATCCAATTGCCGTTTTCTATGCAAATTGACGGTACAATATTTCTAAAGTTACGATACTCTTCCGCCTGATTCACTCCTGCATATATCCTACATTTTGGGAACAATCTGATGCTTTTATAAAATGCAACTTCATTAAATCTTTGTTCAATTTCAGTTCACATACAATTATTTAGTTCATATGCTTATCTGACTTGTTGTTTGTAAGGTACATAAGACTAGTGATAGTTCCGTAAATACAGGGTTGAGAAACTAAAATGTCCTCAAAAATATTTTGTGCATATTAAGATTGGCTGCCCAACCTACATCTTCCTCACCCGAGGCAGATGATGTAAGTCGCATTTCCTGTCTTATAAGTTGGATGAAATAGTTTTGGGGTCAGTTTTATTTTCCCAACAAGTATTAGTTTATATGAAATATGGTATATAACTTCCAGCTTCCAATCAGTTTTATCCGTAAGTAGCTTGATAAGGGAAAGTATGTGCGAGATACTGCGTGTGTGTGTGTGTGTGTGTGTGTGTGTGTGTGTGTGTGTGTGTGGGTGACAGAGAGAGAGAGATGTGACAGGGAGAGATGCGTTTCAGACGTGTGAATAGGAACGAGAATCGTACTCTCAAATCAGATATTCCAATAAAGCTTTTAATCGCTTCTCTAGATCCCATTTCTTGCCCATCTTTCGCCAACCGATGTTCTATACTTTTTCTCACGATACCGATTTTATCCTCGTGTCTGTGCACCGTTTGCTAACAAAAGGTCACGTTATATATATTTTTTGCGTTAGACCTCTAATCTATCATGTGTCGAAGCTACACAAGTGTGTTATGAGGAAAATGTCTGTCTACCTCTACATCTACATAAATATTCCTGAAGCCACTGCACAGTGCATAGCAGTATTATCAGTTTTCATTCCTATAATATTCGCTCTCTGAATGAGGGAAAAGTGACTCTCCGTACGCATGTGCATTGAACCCTGATCTCTCACACCGCTTACTCATCACCCCTACGTGACACGTACGTATGGTCGCACTGTATTTTTCGAATACGGTTTCTTTGAATTTATGCTGCAGGGTTTCGATAGAACTAAGTCGTATTTCTTCCAAAAATTTCAATTTCGACCAGCGTTTCCTCTAAAGTTTCGTATCGGCTGCGAAAATCTGTCACAAATCTAGCAGCGCGTATCTGAAGTTGTTCGACGTTTGTTATAATTCTCAGTTGATGATGACTCTAGACACTATACAGAATAACCCCAACTATCTCAGGACTCTTCCCACAAATCTGTGTCTTCCCTTCGTCCACCCTAATACTGATTATAGATGATCATCCTACTTCATTATACCTTTTAATGTTACCAGTGAGAATCTATACAACGTGACGTGCTCAAGATGTTCACTGCTCCATCTACATTCACAACATGTACGTGACTGCTCTGCAGTTCACACTTAAGTCCCTCGCAGACGGTTCATCAAACGACTTTCCTTTCTATTTCTGCACCGTTCCACTTTCGAACAACGCGCGGAATAAACAAACAGGGCGAGGTCGGATTTTTCTTATTTATTACAATGATTATATCTCCATATGTAGATTAGTGTCAACAAAATATTTTCGTATTCGAAGGACAACATGGTAGATCAAAATTTCATTGTCGCAACAAATAACGCCTTCATTTTATTGATTAACACCCAAACTCGCATCACAGATCCATGGCACTCTCTCCAATTTTTGCCACAGTACAAACGAAGCGTCCCGTCTTTGAAGTCTTTGGATGTACAGTCTTGCTCAAAAGTATCCGAACGACCTGACTTGCATTTCGCCTGATTCGAATGCAACCCACATAGTGCAGCTGTCTAGCAGGTCCTCTAATTGCCCCTCGGTACAGCCGTTTGACTATTGGAAATGGTTCCAACAAGTCACTACTAGAAAACACAGCTCTGTATCGCAATAACTCGAGATGTTAAGTAATACTGGGGTACTACGAATATCAGGGAACATCTTATCACAGATAAGACGGTCCTTAAGGCTTGTAAGCTCACATTTATTACAATAAATGACATACCTGAAATGTTACCACTCTCACTATTACGCCAGATAGGTAATTCGCGTAGTAAGTTCCTCTTCAAGGTAACATACCGCACTTATTATTTAACACAAAATGACATTAAAAATTTAAGTTATTCACGAGCAGCTAGATGAGAACATGTATGAACGTCAAAAACACGACGAACCGTCTCGTTCTGCATATGGATTTAAACTGAGCTCATGCAGACTAAGCAAAGACTTCGTGACTGACAGAAACTAACAGTCATTCCTGACTAGGCGTACAGACAGTGATATACCTCAATTGTAGACACTATCAGTTAGCAAATATCAACTTTAAATTACATAACGTAAACATTTTTAATGGGCGCGAATTCCTACCCAGCGTCCTTGTTAACGAACTACGGGAGATGTTAAATATTGCTTCTTCACAAGTAACTTACTTGAAATGCCATGAGGTAAAGCTTTGTGTTGGACAGGGATTCGAACCCAGAACCTAAATGGATTGTCATCGAAGCTCAATCAGCTGTGACATATCGGATTTTCTCGGCAGTAGCTAGTTGTTTTAACTGAAATCACGAGACGAAACATTAATATTTTTCTTTCCCAGGACTCCAACCTGGCGACCATCGTTGTTATATTCTATAGAAAATGAACGTTAAAAGTGGGTTGTTACACCAGCACGGACATATAAGCATGTTTGAACTAGATATAATATGACTGGGAATCGAATCCCGTACATATCGTTGTTGACTACACACAAAGAGACGTTAGCTACCGAATTTTTCTCCGCCAGCAGCTCGGAATAACTGCCATTAATTTACAGTGATCTTGCAAACAGTTCTGTGTCTCACTGGGACTCAAATACGTCTGATATCGTTAGTGTTGACAACGAATGAAAATACATTAAAAATCTAAATTATTATCCGCCAGCCGATATGTGTTCTCATGCTAGAGCTTGATAATACGTAAAGAAAGCTTTAGTGCCGGGCCAGGATTCGAAGCATTTCACGCGCAATATGTGGAGATGTTGAGGAATCTGCAGTTTTGAACAAACATGAAGAGATCAATTTCCGCGTTAAGGGCGGTCTGCGTTGCGTTCCCAGTTCAGAACCAATTTTATCGACATGCAGAATCTCGAATAAAAGATGGAATAGGTGTCCTGTGACCCTACATAGCGTTTGTTTCGTCACTAGAAATAAAAAACTAGTATAAGAAAGGTTACTGTTGATGGAGTTTCTACGACTTCTGACTTTATTGTGGTCATCCTAACGTCTACTTGTTAGAGAAGGAATATCATGTTTAATATGAATGTCAGACCACAATGCCATTATACCTTCTTCACTTGGCGTAGCCACAGGAGAACAGAATCAATCTCTCCTTATCATAAATCATCAGGAGAAGTTGGAATCGAACCCAGACCATAAGTATATGAACCTAGCATCAATCCAAGAGACCACCAAATTCCCTTCTCTAGCACTCATTATTCTATCATGACAATGTTGCGCCACAGTGGATGAGAATTCTGACACACAGGCTCCCTGTAGTGGTTTGCAGCATGTTCAGTACATTCCTTTACTTGGTTGACCGAACCACCATGAACTAGCTGCCTCGGCTACCCAGTGCATACATTCGAATCTATTTTGTTATCACCGAAATAAAATCACGTAACTGACAGCTACACAGAACTGCCAGAACTTCTGGAGGTGTAGTAGCTATGTGTCAGCTAGTAGTGTTAACGGTGAGCGTCGCGCACTGTTGATAATACGTCGCGAGTTCGGGTACTTTCGCTGCTCCCTTTTTTAAAACGCAATACTGCTGTCTGCTGAAGTTATCGATCTAATGGAACTTTCACAACATAATTCCCTTCACTTCTCAACCCAAAATAGTCGCATGTGGAAAAAGGACTAATCTGCGACATCTCGTTATTTTCATGTTTAATAGATGGCCAGGTTGCAGGTGCATCTCGAAACTTTCGTATTATGTATGGGGAGAGCGCATCGTGCCAAAATACGTCAGGATAGTATTTTCTATATTAGCTGTCGTGTGGCAGTGGCATTTTATTCTTCATCAAACCTTGTTTGACAGCTTTAACTCAGAACACGTTTTCTACAAGCATGTAATCAATAAACTGCATGTGCATTGTCAGACTGTTATAGATAACATCAGAGAATTCACATCTATCGTAGATGATTAATTTCTCTCTCATGTTAACTAATGTTTTAACTGCACTAAAAGAAACCTCACGAAAATTGTACACTGTATTATAAGAAATGAAATGAAACTACCCACGATAACCTTATGAGGCTGCTACTGCCAGTAATACGTAATCCGTCTGATTCACATTTCTGTAACTGCGTTTAGGGACTGGAGCGAAGTTACTAATAATACTCAGAACTGACTGCAAACTAAGCTTCATATATCAGTAACTCTCATAGCTGTTTTTATATTTCTTTCGTAACTGTACTCAAAATTAAGAAACTCATTGATGAACGTTTTCGTGCCTCGCTGATAGTCGAGCACAACAAACAAATAAAAATAAGAAAAGAATGTGTGTGTGTGTGTGTGAGAGAGAGAGAGAGAGATAGAGGGAGGGAGAGAGAGAGAGAGAGAGAGAGAGAGAGAGTGAGGGAGAGAGACGAAAATAAAAATGAATGAGAGAGAGAGTAGAACATTGTTGGTAAGAAACTGAATCATGGTATGTAAAGAAATCTGTCATTAAAGTGACACGTTCCACATCATTACGAAATGTTGTATTCATGATCTATGCAACAAGTATTAATCTAATCTAATCTAATCATATAATCTTGCTGACTAGTCATAAGAGGCAGGAATTAGAGAAATTTTCGCCAATATCAGTAACCAAATCCAAACCGAAAATAAAAAAAACGACAATTTTTGTAATAAACTGGGATTCCTATAAAGACCCTTTCGCCTCTGCTAACTAACCACGAAAGATGTGTGATATACCTCTATTCAGAAGGAACAAACTGTTCATGCATTTATAGATGAAGCGCATGATCTGAAGTTCTGTGACGGAGATACGAACCCAACACGCATTCGGATCGTCAACTAAGTAAAATAAACGTTACGTATCGTTTTTTCTTACCAGCTGCTAGATGTTTGAATCTAAAATAAGGATAGAAATTTTTGTGCCTGAACGATAATCCAACCGCACACCTACCGTCCTTCTTTATCATCCCCGAACATAGCTTAAGTAACACTTGCTTACTCACCAACAGTAAGATGTGTGCGTGTTTGACCAGAAATAACGACACCAATTGCGATTGTTGGTAAGACATGAACAGACATTAAAAACGCACTTTAATTTTCACTAGCAGACTGGTATGCACGTGATAGGGCTTGAAATGAAATTATGAATATTTTTGTACTGGATCAGGATTCGGACCCACATACGTACCTTTGGAGGAGACCTGTAGAAGATTGCTGTCTTGGGAAAAGAAACGAAATGATTGAACTATACTGTTCCGAGAGATTCAGATCCTTGAAAGAGGAGATACGAATTCGAATCACAGTCCAGCACCAAATTTTTCAACGTCTCTAGTTCAATCAAGTACAAGAAAAATAAGAGCCCTGTTTCTTTAAATTGCTAAATAAAATTTTCTAATGTAAGAAAGTTTACTGGAGTACGTATTTCTGTTTACCATGACTTCCGCCTATGTCATTTCCCAAATTAAATCGGCTCTGGACAGTTGGTAATGAAGGAACGTGATGTTTAATGCTGATTCTGGAATATAACGCCTTTCTCTTGAGGTTACCAGAGATAAAGTAAATCTGTTTTTGCCTCTTAAAAGTACATGCCTGAACCCACGCATTGCACCTGTGATAATTCGTTCCACCAGACCATTGCGGCCACATTTCCCAGCCCCAGGAGTATGCTGTAAGGGATGATGTGCTTAGCTTAGAAATTTAGTCACGGTGAAAAAATGGGAGTCTATTAAATGGTTAAGTAGAAGCAATCTTCTGACGTGGAGATTATGCTATTCTCATGTCAGCAGGATGTAAAGACTCTTCTAGGTATCATAGCCTCGATGTGAAGCCATTTTGAAATTTTCACTAATTCAGCAAATTTCTTACTTCAAGAAAATCCACTGTGAAGTGTGAAGTTACCGGATAATTCGATTATTAACGTCATTATTACTATCATTTTCTTCATACCGATGCTGGAACACATGTGCTTGAAGATCATTTAATGCCTTTTGGTCATTATACAAGTAGTTGCCCACGAAGAGGTTCTTTCCTTGTCTACGTAGTTCTTTCCATGTTAATATCAAACATCAGAAATTACTCGCAGATTTCATTAAAACTAAAGTAATTGATGAAGACGTTACTTGATAACAAAAACGCGCTGTCTGTCTTAAATTACTTGCGGCTAGAAATGGCTGTCGAAAACTGCCAAACCAAAAGCCCAAGGATCTTACTGCCTTCCGATATAAGTCGCTGTCAGTTCTTCCACATAATTTGGTCGACGTGACCTGTTTTAAGTTGTGAATGGCAGAAAATGTTTTAGAAAATCAATTGTTTTCCTTTGCAATGAACAGAAAGATTTTCATTCTAAGCTATCCAAGTTCAAAATTTTCGCATTATTAGTTGAAATTTAATATTCGCTTCCATAATGTAGGAAAGTATTTCACAGTTGCAAAACCCGCTTCCGACTCATTGACCTTACACTAAGTCGCTGACCATTAATTCTAGCTCAGAGTGACACCAGTTTAAGTAACCTAACGTAGCGAAGACTAGCCCGCACCTCGTGGTCGTGCGGTAGCGTTCTCGCTTCCCACACCCGGGTTCCTGGGTTCGATTCCCGGCGGGTCAGGGATTTTCTCTGCCTCGTGATGGCTGGGTGTTGTGTGCTGTCCTTAGGCTGGTTAGGTTTAAGTAGTTCTAAGTTCTAGGGGACTGATGACCGTAGCAGTTAAGTCCCATAGTGCTCAGAGCCATTTTTTTTGTAGCGAAGACTGTTTGTCAGTGGTCTTTCTAACTGGAAAATATGCAGTTCACTCATTGGGCTCCAATAGTACACTGTCACAGTAATTTCTGTGTGTATGCAGTGCATGCGGATTGTAGAATTTAGTGGTGCTCTCTTTTCCACGTCTGTATACAATATGCCAGACCTAAACGGGCACTTTGTCATTACAGGCCCTGGCAGTGCAACATCATACTGACAACAGTAATGTGCTTATACTGACAGCCTCAGTGTTCGTTTTAGCTGATTTTGTAATCATTTAAATGAAACAACATTGCCTTTCAGTGGCAGACATTTCGTCCCGCTTTTCCTTTTGTGAAATTTGTCAGTAAGGTTTTTGCCTTCCAACCAGCGAAATGCGGCTGAGTACGGCTAGTAAACGATGGTTTCCCACGATTTGGTGCCGTTAAGACGATTTCCTTAAACATTGCTGGGGGAATTTAGTTTCTTCTTAAATCGTCTTATGCAGCAACATTCACAGATATCTCAAATAGGAAAATCTCTTTATCCAGGTTCGAAGGTTGTGAGACAAACTTCCCACTGTTTGTGTCAGGTTGATCCTTCCGTTTTGTAGCACTGCGGCTATTTTGGGTTGAGAAGTGAAGGGAATTATGTTGAAAGTTCCATTAGATCGATAACTTCAGCAGACAGCAGTATTGCGTTTTAAAAAATGTAGCAGCGAAAGTACCCGAACTCGCACCGTATTATCAACAGTGCGCGACGCTCACCGTTACGCTGCTAGCTGACACATAGCTACTACACCTCCAGAAGATATCAACAAATCCTTCAGAACCTCCGCATTGCACAGTGCTGTGAGGTAATGCATATGGCCGGATCTAGACTTCTGAGAGACAATTACAGCTTTTCTTTTGCACTGCACGAAGTTTTCAACAAACAGATAGCGCAACAGAGTACCTCAAGTCCAAAGGAACACTTCCTATTTAAATTTCTGCAGCCTACACTGTTGGCAGTTCTGTGTAGCTGTCAGTTACGTGATTTTATATCGGTGATTACAAAATAGAATTGAATGTATGAACTGGGTAGCAGAGGCAGCTAGTTCATGGTGGTTCGGTCCACCAAGTAAATGAATGTACTGAACATGCTGCAAACCACTACAGGGAGCCTGTGTGTCAGAATTCTCATCCAGTGTTGCGCAACATTGTTATGATAGAAAAATGAGTGCTAGACAGGGGAATTTGGTGGTCTCTTGGATTGATGCTAGGTTCATATACAAATGGTCTGGGTTCGATTCCAACGTCTCCTGATGATTTATGATAAGGAGAGACAGATTCTGTCCTCTTATGGCTACGCCAAGTGAAGAAGGTATAATGGCATTGTGGTCTGGCATTCATATTAAACACGATATTCCTTCTCTACCAAGTAGACGTTAGGATGAACCACAATAAAGTCAGAAGTCGTAGAAACCCTATCAACAGTAACCTTCCTTATACTAGTTATTTATTTCTAGTGACGAAACAAACGCTATGGAGGCTCACAGGACACCTATTCCATCCTTTATTCGAGCTTCCGCATGTCGATAAAATTAGTTCTGGACTGGGAATGCAACGCAGACCGCCCTTAACGCGGAAATTGATCCCTTCGTGTTTGTTCAAAACTGAAATGGTTCGAATCCTGGCCCGGCACTAAAGCTTTCTTTACGTATTATCAAGCTCTGGCATGAGAACACCTATCGGCTGGCGGATAATAATTTAGATTTTTAATTTATTTACATTCGTTGTCAACACTAACGATATCTGACGTATTTGATTCCCAGTGAGACACAGAACTGTTTACAAGATCACTGTAAGTTAATGGTAGTTATTCCGAGCTGCTGGCGGAGAAACATTCGGTAGCTGACGTCTCTTTGTGTGCAGTCAACAACGATATGTATGGGATTCGATTCCCAGTCATATTATTTCTAGTTCAAACATGCTTACATGTCCGTGCTGGTGTAACAACCCACTTTTAACGTTCATTTTCTATAGAATATAACAGCGATGGTCACCAGGTTGGAGTCCTGGGAAAGAAAAATATTAATGTTTCGTCTCGTGATTTCAGTTAAAACATCTAGCTACTGCCGAGAAAATCTGATATGTCGCAGCTGATTGTGCTTCGATGACAATCTATTTAGGTTCTGGGTTCGAATCCCTGTCCAGCACAAAGCTTTACCTCATGGCATTTCAAGTAAGTTACTTGTGAAGAAGCAATATTTAACATCTCCCGTAGTTCGTTAACAAGGACGCTGGGTAGGAATTCGCGCCCATTAAAAATGTTTACGTTATGTAATTTATAGTTGATATTTGCTAACTGATAGTGTCTAAAATTGAGGTATATCACTGTCTGTACGCCTAGTCAGGAATGACTGTTAGTTACTGTCAGTCACGAAGTCTTTGCTTAGTCTGCATGAGCTCAGTTTAAATCCATATGCAGAACAAGACGGTTCGTCGTGTTTTTGACGTTCATACATGTTCTCATCTAGCTGCTCGTGAATAACTTAAATTTTTAATGTCATTTTGTGTTAAATAATAAGTGCGGTATGTTACCTTGAAGACGAACTTACTACGCGAATTACCTATCTGGCGTAATAATGAGAGTGGTAACATTTCAGGTATGTCATTTATTGTAATAAATGTGAGCTTATAAGCCTTAAGGACCGTCTTATCTGTGATAAGATGTTCCCTGATATTTGTAGTACCCTAGTATTACTTAACATCTCGAGTTATTGCGATACAGAGCAGTGTTTTCTAGTAGTGACTTGTTGGAACCATTTCCAATAGTCAAACGACTGTACCGAGGGGCGATTAGAGGACCTGCTAGACAGCTGCGCTATGTGGGTTGCATTCGAATCAGGCGAAATGCAAGTCAGGTCGTTCGGATACTTTTGCGCACGATTGTACTCCATCAGTCCCATCCCTTAACGATCCCATACCACTCAGATATCCTCTACCAGATAACGGACGAGCACAGTATAGGCAATCCCTTTAGGAGACCTGTTGCATCTAAGTGTTTTGCCAATAAAACGCAGTCCTTGTTTCGCTTTCCCCACTACATTATCTATGTGATCGTTCCTATTTAAGTTGTGCGTAACTGTAAATGCTAGGTAGTTAGTCGAAGTGATAGACTTTAGATTTGTGTGATTTAATGCTTAAACGAAACTTGACGGATTCCTTGTCATACTCCTGTAGGTGACCTCACACTTTTCATTATTTAAGTTCAGATGCCTCATTTTCGCACTATACTATGACTTTGCTAGACGGGAAATGACAGCATTATCTGCAGACAATCTAAAATGGTTGGTAAGATTGTCTGCTAAAACATTTACAAGATTAGAGCCAGCAGAGGGTCTATAACACTTCCTTGAGGAACGCCGGCTATCAGTTCTGTTTTACTCGACGACTTTCCGTCGATTATTGAAAACTGTGACCCTTCTGACAGTAAATCCTTTATATAGATACTACACCATCCGTTATCTTTATTTTAGACATTGTCTAAAATTAATCCAAGTTGAAAGAGAGCTGCAATTCATTATACCAACTGGAAACTCTATGCTTCACCCCGCTGCAATTTGGCGGTAGTGACAGTAAACGGTAGTTATGAGATAATAAATCAGCCATCGATAGGCTAAAAATTAACGTGTTTTCTGGAAATAACGATCGCGGATCACACCATGCTGATAATCATGTCCAGATTTGAAAACGACAATTTTAGTTAGAAACGTTTTCGTGCTCTAGAAGAATGTACTGTTAAATAAATACATGTTTTGTAGTATTTATTCGTACACAGGAAGGTTATTTGAGAATGGAGATGTTGACGGTTTTATACTAATTATTATAACATCACCCTTTATTATCAGATTAGAAAGGCTGTCATACACACTCCTGGAAATGGAAAAAAGAACACATTGACACCGGTGTGTCAGACCCACCATACTTGCTCCGGACACTGCGAGAGGGCTGTACAAGCAATGATCACACGCACGGCACAGCGGACACACCAGGAACCGCGGTGTTGGCCGTCGAATGGCGCTAGCTGCGCAGCATTTGTGCACCGCCGCCGTCAGTGTCAGCCAGTTTGCCGTGGCATACGGAGCTCCATCGCGGTCTTTAACACTGGTAGCATGCCGCGACAGCGTGGACGTGAACCGTATGTGCATTTGACGGACTTTGAGCGAGGGCGTATAGCGGGCATGCGGAATGCCGAGTGGACGTACCACCGAATTGCTCAACACGTGGGGCGTGAGGTCTCCACAGTACATCGATGTTGTCGCCAGTGGTCGGCGGAAGGTGCACGTGCCCGTCGACCTGGGACCGGACCGCAGCGACGCACGGATGCACGCCAAGACCGTAGGATCCTACGCAGTGCCGTAGGGGACCGCACCGCCACTTCCCAGCAAATTAGGGACACTGTTGCTCCTGGGGTATCGGCGAGGACCATTCGCAACCGTCTCCATGAAGCTGGGCTACGGTCCCGCACACCGTTAGGCCATCTTCCGCTCACGCCCAAACGTCGTGCAGCCCGCCTCCAGTGGTGTTGCGACAGGCGTGAATAGAGGGACGAATGGAGACGTGTCGTCTTCAGCGATGAGAGTCGCTTCTGCCTTGGTGCCAATGATGGTCGTATGCGTGTTTGGCGCCGTGCAGGTGAGCGCCACAATCAGGACTGCATACGACCGAGGCACACAGGGCCAACACCCGGCATCATGGTGTGGGGAGCGATCTCCTACACTGGCCGTACACCACTGGTGATCGTCGAGGGGACACTGAATAGTGCACGGTACATCCAAACCGTCATCGAACCCATCGTTCTACCATTCCTAGACCGGCAAGGGAACTTGCTGTTCCAACAGGACAATGCACGTCCGCATGTATCCCGTGCCACCCAACGTGCTCTAGAAGGTGTAAGTCAACTACCCTGGCCAGCAAGATCTCCGGATCTGTCCCCCATTGAGCATGTTTGGGACTGGATGAAGCGTCGTCTCACGCGGTCTGCACGTCCAGCACGAACGCTGGTCCAACTGAGGCGCCAGGTGGAAATGGCATGGCAAGCCGTTCCACAGGACTACATCCAGCATCTCTACGATCGTCTCCATGGGAGAATAGGAGCCTGCATTGCTGCGAAAGGTGGATATACACTGTACTAGTGCCGACATTGTGCATGCTCTGTTGCCTGTGTCTATGTGCCTGTGGTTCTGTCAGTGTGATCATGTGATGTATCTGACCCCAGGAATGTGTCAATAAAGTTTCCCCTTCCTGGCACAATGAATTCACGGTGTTCTTATTTCAATTTCCAGGAGTGTATACTGATTTGAGGTTGAATCAGTACGAACGAGCATGCACTCTCAGTAGGCGTTGAGAGAAAGGGAGACAGAAGTTAACGTTTTGAAATTGTTCTCTATTAAGAAGAATAACAGTCTCTCCAGTTGTTAGTGTAAGAACACAACGAGATAATTTTTCTCACCATACTGCAAAACAGAAAGTGATGCTAATTTCATTGATAAAATTGTATGTTTTGCCGCATTTATTTATTTTTTTAATAGGGTACAAACTAATACAAATTTGTTTGGGAATGTGTATCAGATTTGCAAAGAATATCGAAGACATAACTGGCCAAAGTGTGGCGCGCAACTTACAACTCCTTTTTAATAGTGACCGGAAATTATGTATATGACATTGCAAATTTTGTACAGCCATAGAGATAATTAAGCCTTACATCTGGAAAAATTGCTTGAAGCGCTTATTTCTCAAATTGGGATCCGAACGGAGTTATACAAGAGCTGCGTAACGAGTGTTTAATCCCTCCATTCTGCGTTATAAATTTTGTCACTATTAAGCTAAGTATTTCAATTTTTAAAAAGCAATTAATTTTATCCCTCCTATTTCCATTTTCAGTAATCCTAATGAGATACTGCCGCATGATTTTCATTTTATTGGCGCTACATTATTATCGATTATGGAAATATAAACATTACAATGGAAAATTTTTCTCGGTAAGAATTGCCTGTGGATAAAGAAATAAAAATTCTAATATAGCCTTATACCGTAACTAACGACTGGTACTTTTACTAACTCGGAATTGATGAAAATTACGGACTTATCATTAATTATAGTTGCAATTCGTATTCCCACGACATCAGACATAATATTCTATTTCTCAGTGTACTCATTGTACAGTATTACCTTAAATCCTTCGCGGAGTTGCACTCAGCGAAGTAGTTCAGTGGTTAGCACTGACTCACATTCGGACGGACGACGATTCAAATCCCTGTTCGTCCATCGTGAATTACGTCTACCGTTGATTCTGTATATGGTTTAAAGCAAATGTCGGTATGCTTCCTCTGAAAGTACACGGCGTATTTCCTTCCCATTTCTTCCTTCCGCTCCAACCACGATCTCGACGCTTACCATCCACTTATTCGTGGAATTTAGGATGTTACAGATATAACGTATAAGCGTACACGTGAAAGCCGCCGCCGTCCGGTCTACAGCACAATAAGAGGAGGCAGTAATAATGGTTTACATGTCATCATAGAAGGATAAAGTTACGTTAGTAATTTCCTGTTTCTTTGCAAGTACTTATCTGCAGTCCTGGTACACATTGAATTTCTCCCACCACATTAAGGTTTCAACCGCTAGATGAGACAAAGAGTAAGTGGCGTAGAGTACCGTGCGGCAATACATTTAGCGCAATTAACTGGTTATAACGCTGTAATAGTCCTTAATGAGCTCATGGACGCAGTAGCTACGTTGCGAAGAAGCATCCGGTGTGTTGAAACATTTGAATGACGAAGAAGTCGCAGACTATTTATCTGTGAAGAACCAGGAATCACAGTTGAGATGGAGCCTGTGGTGCTCGAAGACCAGAGTGTCGCAATCATGGCCATAATTTTAGAAGTCAACAAACCAAATTTAAAAGAACACAAAATTTTCAAGATTCGCAATGTTTTGCTCAAGCTCGAAACATAGCTCGGACTTCAATACGAAAAACTTTTAATAGCTTCCAAAACGAAATTATGTCTCGATATCTGACAGACAATCCAAATAGTATGTAAAGCACACCAGCAGCAAGATAATAACTTCAGTTCACGCTGTTGTTGTTGTTGTTGTGGTCTTCAGTCCTGAGACTGGTTTGATGCAGCTCTCCATGCTAATCTATCCTGTGCAAGCTTCTCCATCTCCCAGTACCTACTGCAACCTACATCCTTCTGAATCTGTTTAGTGTATTCATCTCTTGGTCTTCCTCTACGATTTTTACCCTCCACGCTGCCCTCCAATACTAAATTGGTGATCCCTTGATGCCTCAGGACATGTCCTACAACATTCTCCTGTAGCACCACATTTCGAAAGCTTCTATTTTCTTCTTGTCCAAACTATTTATTGTCCATGTTTCACATCCATACATGCCTTCACTCCATACAAATACTTTCAGAAACGACTTCTTGACACTTAAATCTATACTGGATGTTAACAAATTTGTCTTCTTCAGAAACGCTTTCCTTGCCGTTGCCAGTCTGCATTTTATATCCTCTCTACTTCGACCATCATCAGTTATTTTGCTCCCCAAATAGCAAAACTCCTTTACTACTTTAAGTGTCTCATTTCCTAATCTAATTCGCTCAGCGTCACGAGATACCGATGGAAATACTACCGATGATAGCGTCACTAAACCGGAGTTATCAAACGCAGTTTTCTGAAATTCCTTCACGTAAGAAGGCGAAGTAAATATTTCAGAATTCGAACCAAGAACAGCTGCCAACATGAGTAACGTAAAAGAGATAACCTTAGTGCAGCGAATCAACTCAAATCACTCAATTAGGCAAGTCTTCCGGTCCAGACAGCATGCCAGTTAGGTATCTTTCAGCGTATGCTGATACAATAGCTCTATATTCATCACACACATTCAGGGGCTCGTTCGATGATAGATCCGTACCAAATGCTTGGAAAATAGCACAGACCACACCAATATTCAAGAAAAGGAATAGGTGTAATCCGAACATTTACAGACACATTTCAATGATGTCGTTTTGTAGTAGGAATTTGGAGTACACACTGTGGTCAGACATTATGAATTACCTCAAAGGTCACGGTTTATTAATACTTAGTCACCACGGATTCAAAAAATATCGTTCTATTGAAACACAGCTAGCTCATCCTCTCAAGACTTCTAATAAATTGCGTGCCTATGAACTACAGTTTCAACTGGGCTACTGAATTCGTCATTTCCTATAAAATGTTCAAATTGCTCTGAGTACTATGGGACTAACATATGAGGTCATCAGTCCCCTATAACTTACAACTACTTTAACCTACCTAAGGACATGACACACATCAATGGCCGAGGCAGGATTCGAACCTGCGACCGTAGCGGTCGCACGGTTCCAGACTGAAGCGCCTAGAACCGCTCGCCACACCGGCTGACCTATAATATGTCACATTACGTAGTTCCCAATGGAACTGTTTAAGTCCTTTGTAGTTAATAATCTACATAAGCTATTTTGGAGACAATCTGAGCTAACTTCGTATTTTGTTAGCAAATTACTCTGGCATTTATCATTAAGTGCAGTCATCAGTAGATCAAAGCCAACTGCAAAATTATTTAGACAAGATATCTGTATCTCAAAAAAATTGGCTACTCTCTCTATAATGAAAAGTGTGAGGTCATCCACATGAGTAATAAAACAAATCCTTTGAATTTCAATTATAAGATAAACCACACAAATCTAATGGTTGTAAAATGTACTAATACCTAGGTATTATGATTAGTAACAACTTAAATGTAGATAATGTTGAGGTGGAGGTGAAACAAAGACTGCAGTTTATTGGCAGTACACTTAAAAAAGACGCAACAGGTCTTTTAAAGAGGCTACCTACACATCGCCTGTCCGTCCTCTGCTAGAATATTACTGTGCGGTGTGGGAATCTTACCAGATAGGATTCATGGAGGACATCGAAAAAATCCAAAGAGGGGTAGCTCATTTTGCATTAGCGTGAAGAAGAGAAGAGTGTGTCACGGATATGATACGCGAGTTGAGGTGCCACTCATTAAAATAAATGCATTTGTCGTCGCTTCGACGTCCGCTCACCAAAAATTCAATCACCAAGTTTCAGCTGTGAGTCCAAAAATATTTTACTGTCGACAACCAACTTCAGTAGAAATGATAATTGCAATAAAATAAAAGCAATCTGAGCTCGCACCGTAAGATTTAAGTGTTCACTTTTCCTACGCACTGTCGGAGAGTGTAACGGCGGAGAAATAGTCTGAAGGTATTCGAAAAGCACTGTGCCAGGAACTTAAGCGTTAATTGCAGCACAGTCACGTAGATGCAGATGTAGATGAGATTTAGAACGTGATAGTTGTCGCCGCCTGGTGATCCTGCAACAGTTCACCCCCATTCAAAAAGTCTGTCTACAGAGGCATCAGAGGAAATGTGCTGTTCCAAGTTAATTCAGATGACGTTTACATTCGTGTGATCACCGTGTACGAGTACTGTACCCATCATTATGATACCTAGACGAAGGAGTAAGGCAAGCATTGAAAGTGAGGGACCACGGGAAAATAGTAAGACCCAACCATAATCAGGTGAAATAACGTTAGAATACCACGGAACGATGCTGACAACCTATGCTCGTACGTGGTAAACTGTCATAGGAGACTACTGCCAAAATCCCTTAAGTAAAGTACGAGATGCTGTAAGGATCAAGCGACGCAGGTTCCTGTCAAAAGGAGTGTTTCCGCTCCACGACAGCGTATCAGCTCACTCAGTTCATTCTGCACAGGATACACAATCAGAAGTGCTGTTTCTTTGAGATATCAAATTTTCCCTTAACTCCTCGAACTAACATCCAGTTTTCCTCTTCCTATGGATGAAAAAACCATTGCATGGCAGGCGTTCCCAGGATGACATCGACGTGATTTTAGATGATGAACAGCTAAAATACACAATACAACCAAGGTCTCCTCTAAGTCCTCTAACGTCGGGAAAATGTGTCGTATTTGTTGGTTGGTTGGTGGGTTGATTTTGGTGAGGAGACCAGACAGCGAGGTTATCAGTTTCATCGAATTAGGGAAGGATGGGGAAGGAAGTCGGCCATGCCCTTTCAAAGGACCATCCCGGTATTTGCCTGAAGCGATCTGGAGAAATCACGGAAAACCTAAATCATGACGGCTGGACGCGTGTTTGAACTGTCGTCCTCCCAAATTTGAGTGCAGTGTGCTAACCACTGCGCCACCCCGCTCTGTTTGTCGTATTGATAAGCGAATTTGTAGGGAAGGATCAACACCAAGTTTCATGTTCGAAACTTGGCATTTAAAGTGATAATTTACACATTATGAGTACCCCTCGTAGAGAAATATAATACCACAAGAGTCGTAGAAGTATTAAATTATGGAAACCCTTTCACAAATTTTATTTTGTAAGATTGAAACGAAATAACTTCGGCGCCACTGATCAATGATTAGTACTTACGGAAACTTCCAAATTTCAATGAAAGCAATTGCAGTAACATGTAGCTTTGGTTGCAATCGTTTCTCCTGAAAACGAATAGTTAACTCAAAGATAGGATTAGGACTGTTATGGTCAATCATAAGCAATCAGCTTCCTCAGTTATGGCATCCGATCATATCTGCAAGATGAGCTCTTACAGAGAATGTCCCTGATGTCTGGCGCTAGTCAATAGATGTAGGCGGAAGGAAATGGCGTACCGCTTCCAATAAGGCAATTCCTAGTGCTCTGCAGTGATGTTAAATCCATACTCTTTGATGAAAATACCTTTATTTTGTTGTATAGTTCTTATTAGTGGGAACAAAGAAGGGTAGATGGTGTAAATGACTTGGCAGGAGCAACCAAAGAGACATTTACAAAGAATGATTTGAAACACAATAGAAAACGGCAATCACAATTTTTTGCGACTAATGCGCTTTACCTAAATGGTTTCTCGTCTAATTCGGTACACTGGTGTAAGATAAAATTATCATAAAGCACTTTGGTGCACGTAAAGTATACATATATGAAAACAATTTTCCATTGTTCCATTCATCCGGAGAGAGTTCAGAAAAATTAACTACAGTAATCACAGCAATGTAAGGACCTGAAAAATCGACTGAGGGAACAACATACGGGAAGAGAATTTGTTGATTTGAGATGTGGCGTCACAGAAGTATGATTAAAGTTATATGAACTGATAAAACAAATAATAAATAGAAGCTCTATAGAACGGACAAGGAAATGGAATGTACGGAAAACAAGAAATAGGAGAAAGGCTATAAATGAAAGAACATATCTTATTTAATGATAATCAAATGTTTTAAAAGGCTCTGAGCACTATGGGACTTAACTTCTGAGGACATCAGTCCCGTAGAACTTAGATCTACTTAAACCGAACCAACCTATGGACATCACACACATCCATGCCCGAGGCAGAACTCGAATCTGCGACCGTAGCGGTCGCACGGTTCGAGACTGTAGCGCCTAGAACCGCTCGGCCTCAGCGGCCGGCTAATGATTATCGATTCATCAAATACCAAGGGATTACAATTATGAACAACTTATATTGGAAGGAATACATAAAACATATTGTGTTGAAGATCCGAAGACTGTATTTTCATGGCAGATGAAAAAATTACCCTTCTTCTCATTCGAATGCCAAAATATTATGCCGACGCCCACTCACACAGGGAGATACGACCATCGTGACACAATAAGAGAAATCAAAGCCTACATGGAAAGATTTATGTTTTCATTTTTGCCACGTACTATTCGAGAGAGGAACGGGAGGGAAATAGACTGAAAGCGGTTCTGTGCAGCCTCTGATAAACACCTACATGGTTCAAATGGCTCTGAGCACTATGGGACTCAACTGCTGTGGTCATAAGTCCCCTAGAACTTAGAACTACTTAAACCTAACTAACCTAAGGACATCACACAACACCCAGCCATCACGAGGCAGAGAAAATCCCTGACCCCGCCGGGAATCGAACCCGGGAACCCGGGCGTGGGAAGCGAGAACGCTACCGCACGACCACGAGATGCGGGCGAACACCTACATGTGAAGTGCAGAGATGTCTCGTATATTTTGAAGAACTGCTAGAAAGAAGCCCCCATATGAGTGTGATACATCTCGAAGTCAACTTTTTATTGACTTAGAAATCCTTTGCTCTCACGAGGAGCGTATTAGCGGCAGCAGTTACCGTGACAACGACAGTGTGAATGGACGGAGATATTTCAGACGCGGGCGTAGCGCCAGGCTGCCTACTCGCCAGGCGCTACGCCTGCAGACCAAAGCAGCTGGCGGCCTAGGCGCCAGGCAGCTCCACTCGCTGTAATGGCGGGACACTATTTCACGGTCTCGCGGCGACAGAGGTTGTCCTCGGGCAACCGAGCAGTGCAGGCAGCTTTCCCTCTCATCGATCTCGTTTGGGATACTGGAGTGCGCCCCCTCAAAGCAACAAAATATGATGGCGAAAATTGCGGCACTGGGACGTTTTACCAATTCTTGTATTTTATTTTTTATAGTTCACTTGCTCAATTACAACATTGGAGCATTATACACAAAGATATATTCATGTGAGTCTTTTTCGTAATGTCCTTTTTTCCTGTACTTGCTATACAGTGTCTGTCATACTAATTTTACGTCCCTTTTTTTGTTTCTATTACCAATCACGCAAACATTTCTCTGGCTAGCTATACGATATGGTAGAACTAGTTTTCCCCCGACATCTTTTCCCACTACATTGGGTGTTCCTTTAATGTGACCAAAATAGAGCCGTAGTTTATCGTTATGTAAAACTATTTCGACTAATATAGCACTTATCCTTACCATCCACTGCTATTAGTACTATTACATCAGCACATACCACACCTAAAGCGATGAGCAATTCAAGTACACTGTTGTGTAAAGCTTAAGGAGAGAACTGGCTTTCAAACTCTGTTTTACTGCCAAGTTATATAGCTCAGTGTGTCATAGACGAAAAGGTCGCTGAAAGGAATACACAATGAGACGATAAGAAATTATGTTTTAGTTCAAAGACAATAATTAGACTGATGTCACCACGATTCACGATGGTCCCCTGGACATCACACACGGTGGGACGTAATTCATAATAGGGGGTGTGATCACAACAGATGGCAGTATTTGGTTTACCAACAGGGTTGGTGAGGAGTTCTTGTGGTAATGTAAGAAGTTCTGGTGGTAATGTAAGGAATTCTTGTGGTAATGTAAGGAGTTCTTGTGGTAATATAAGGAGTTCTTGTGGTAATGTAAGGAATTCTTGTGGTAATGTAAGGAGTTCTTGTGGTAATGCGTTCCATTTCTCCACCAGGGAGGTTGACAATTGCTGGATGGTCGTTGGTGCATGTAGACCTACTATGACACGTTTCTCCATCGCATCCCACAGGTGCTAAAAGGTATTGAAATAAGGGGACTGGGAAGTACAGTCCGTTCGCTCACTATTCTCTCGTTCAATGAGCTCCTCCACTTCCTCTGCTCGATGCGGTCACGCATTGCTGTCCAGAGAAATGAAGTCGGGGCCGAATGCACCCAAAAATGGACGCACCTGGGGAAGGATGCTGGACATACTCTCATATGATCAGAGGTGGGAACAAGCAGTGCACATAGTAACATTGTCGAAAATGATCGTTTTGCTGGTTCAGGTGTTATGGTGTGGGGGCTATAGTGATGCGTGTTCGTACAGACCTCCAAATCATTGAACAAGATAGAGTCCCCGGCAATGTAATTGTGGCACTGTAAACGTTCTCCATATGCATCCTTTCATGGGTGAATTGAGCCCTGACCTACTTTTTATGGATAGCAATGTACAGTGCAGGTGCAGGTGCTCTTGGAACGAGACCATATTCAGCGAATGGACTAGCCCGTCCGTTCCCCCAGTTTAAACACCATACAGCGCGTGAGGAATGTCCTTAGACGTATCGCAGAACGTCTACATGTACCGACGACCTCCACCCCGCTAGTGGAGGAATGGAGCTTTCCATCACAGGAATTGCTTACTAACATTGCGGCCAGGATGGAGGCATGGAAATCATGCATTTCCGGACATAAATTCATTAGACCTTTTTTGTTCTGTGTCCTGTCATCGATCAGTCCCTAGAATTTGTACATGGTGGAAAAAATCACCCCGTACAATAACGATGATGGTAGTACGTATTGCATTGTATATGGCGAATTCAAGACATTTCAGTTTTATTAATAGCAAACTTTTCCTCACTACGTTCTTGTTGAATCTGGGTAGTGACATCTACCAGAAGAGTGTGATAATAGTACAGAAGGAATCTTTGTAGAAAAGAGGTTGATTAGTCATGGGAACGTTTAGATATCCGAATGTAGGAGTAGCAGACGATAAAGAAGGAAGTAGAAACAAAATGTGATGAGGAAAACATAGACATTCTATAATTTGATCGAGCCATTGGTTTCCTGTTGAACGGAAAGAAAACTGCTTGGATTTGCCGAGAGGGAAGCTACATCTATGATAAAAAATAAATAATCTACTCGTCATTGCAGAGTGGCTTATAAATGTTTTGGTAAGCCGTAGTGTTATGGATGGAGTTTAATTCCACTCAGTCATTCAACTTTCACGGGGAACAGGCCATAAGTCAGTCTCTGATACAATAGGAACAGCGCTTGGTGATGGGAGGATGAGAATAAAGGGACACGTGTTTTGGCTTAGGTGCCAACTCACAATCGCTACCGAGAAAATCACAGTCAAAATTTCGAAGCGACTTCATCGGGTCACTCACGCGACTTAGAACCACATGCAATGGTCTCGCAGTGGCTAAGATTGCAGTTTCGAAATTTTGCGCCCGTGTTCAGATCCAATCTTTTAGTACTTGACATCAACATATCTTTTTTCGACATCATGAAATACGATGGAATTAATTACAAAAGATATGAAGATTCAAATATTATTAGGAATAGTTTTTATCATCACAAGTGACACGGAGTAACACCTTCCAGAAATGCTACCCACAATTCTTGCTTGTCTTCAAAAAATTTGTGATAAATATGTTCCTCGAGTCCATCAAAACGTAAACCCTTTAAAAGAGTGACAACAGAATGTGTACGGACAAAATCTGGTTCTCTTCAAGCGTAAAAGCGAAAATTGCAGTATTTCAAGTTTTATTTTAAAAATTTTCAGTTGCTGTTAATTATATAAGGTTGTGATGATACAATCTATTTCAATAAGATTTGAGATGAGTACTTCTATTGTGAATAATTAGGTTGTATTTTACGAAGTCCTCACAAAATTATTTAAAACCTAAGGTTGAATTTGAAAACGAGGGACAAAATTCCGAAAGAGTGCTCCTAGCCACTGTGTTGACAACTTATTTGGTTGTATTATGCGCATAGTGGACTGATGAAGTTGCATCTAGCGATTCACCGTCACTTTCTGTAAAACTATTGTGTATTGGCTCCTATGCCGAAGCAGGTATTCCTTTATTTTCACTCTTCTTTCACCATGTTGAGTTTCGACTGTACAGACAGCGAACTGCGTCGCGTGCCTCTTGTTAGATGAATAACCGGTTTTAAGGGACCTCATTAAAAGACCCTGGAAGAATTATTTTTAGCAGCACAAAATACATTACTCCCGTCCGAAATGTTCGTATGACTATGTATCACGAAGCTTCATTATCGCTTCAAAAAAATAAGCGCAGTTTTGAATTTCCGAGAAATTAATAACTTCAAAATATTGTAAAAGTCAGTTGCCTATAGTATATCACTCTAAGCTAAATGTAAATGTTTAATACCCACGTTACTCATCTGATCACTCATAGTCATTAAATTACGAAGGCAGTATTTATTAGGTTGGAGCTAGCGTTTTTGTTTTGCATGTTGGTAATCCGCTAGCTACGAGTTTATTTAACGATTGTCATTCTTATTTGTAGTTCACTGTTGCTATTGGATTTTATATTTTGTCAATTTATCATTTGGAGATAATGAGAGGAGCTGTGGACGCTAGAAAATAGATTGCCAATTGGAGAAATCGGAATATTTTCTACAAGTTCTTCTATGTGAGTTCGTCAGAGCGGAGGGAGACAGAAGCACTTGTACCCTGTATGAGGATAATGCCACTGGGCAGAGCACGGAAAGAAAGTGGTTTTCTGGTTGTAAGGAAGATCTACGTAACATTGGTGATTTACCATGTTCAGGAAGATCCTTTAAACGTATTAATTCACAATGATCCACGTCAGTTTTCTCTAGGACCGGAAAATGTGTGTGAACTGTAATCGTTCCACCATTATACGACATTTGCATACGTTTGGGAAGTTATCAGATGTATGGTTACCGCATGCTCTAAACCCAAACCACAATAATCAGCGGGTGACCTTCGTGTGCTTCTCTGCTTGCTCATCATCAACAGTCTCGTGAACAACACCGACCATTCCAATCCTCTATCGTCACTGGTGACGAGAAATGGTGTCTTTATGCTACTATAAGGAAAAGAAATGAATGATTGAGACCAAACAAATGAGCAACCCATCTTGCTGTTGCAATCCAAGAGCAACACTTAGGAAGACTTCGTGACGTGATGCTACTCCATGAAAATTCTGGTAGACTGACAAGAAACACTATACAGGAGTTTGGTTGGGAAGTCATTCCGCACCCACCTTATTCAACTGATGTTGCGCCCTCAGAGTTTCACCTTTTCCACTCACTGTCTAAGAACTTTCAAGGAACTTCCTTTCTGGATGAAAATCCACTCCAAACGTGCCTTGACGAGTTCTTCACCTCAAAACCACGAGGTTTATACGATAGCGAAAACGAAAAGTTACCGCAGCCTTGGCACAACGTTATACAGGAAATAGTGAAGGATAATATATTACTGACGTCTAAAGTGTCTGTTATGCGTATTTGTTGTGTTTATTAAACTTATGGAAAAAACTATGAACTTATGTACGAACCCAACAGATAAAGAGGTGATGTATTGTCCCTTCGTAAAATACACTCCTGGAAATGGAAAAAAGAACACATTGACACCGGTGTGTCAGACCCACCATACTTGCTCCGGACACTGCGAGAGGGCTGTACAAGCAATGATCACACGCACGGCACAGCGGACACACCAGGAACCGCGGTGTTGGCCGTCGAATGGCGCTAGCTGCGCAGCATTTGTGCACCGCCGCCGTCAGTGTTAGCCAGTTTGCCTTGGCATACAGAGCTCCATCGCAGTCTTTAACACTGGTAGCATGCCGCGACAGCGTGGACGTGAACCGTATGTGCAGCTGACGGACTTTGAGCGAGGGCGTATAGTGGGCATGCGGGAGGCCGGGTGGACGTACCGCCGAATTGCTCAACACGTGGGGCGTGAGGTCTCCACAGTACATCGATGTTGTCGCCAGTGGTCGGCGGAAGGTGCACGTGCCCGTCGACCTGGCACCGGACCGCAGCGACGCACGGATGCACGCCAAGACCGTAGGATCCTACGCAGTGCCGTAGGGGACCGCACCGCCACTTCCCAGCAAATTAGGGACACTGTTGCTCCTGGGGTATCGGCGAGGACCATTCGCAACCGTCTCCATGAAGCTGGGCTACGGTCCCACACACCGTTAGGCCGTCTTCCGCTCACGCCCCAACATCGTGCAGCCCGCCTCCAGTGGTGTCGCGACAGGCGTGAATGGAGGGACGAATGCAGACGTGTCGTCTTCAGCGATGAGAGTCGCTTCTGCCTTGGTGCCAATGATGGTAGTATGCGTGTTTGGCGCCGTGCAGGTGAGCGCCACAATCAGGACTGCATACGACCGAGGCACACAGGGCCAACAACCGGCATCATGGTGTGGGGAGCGATCTCCTACACTGGCCGTACACCACTGGTGATCGTCGAGGGGACACTGAATAGTGCACGGTACATCCAAACCGTCATCGAACCCATCGTTCTACCATTCCTAGACCGGCAAGGGAACTTGCTGTTCCAACAGGACAATGCACGTCCGCATGTATCCCGTGCCACCAAACGTGCTCCCGAAGGTGTAAGTCAACTACCCTGGCCAGCAAGATTTCCGGATCTGTCCCCCATTGAGCATGTTTGGGACTCGATGAAGCGTCGTCTCACGCGGTCTGCACGTCCAGCACGAACGCTGGTCCAACTGAGGCGCCAGGTGGAAATGGCATGGCAAGCCGTTCCACAGGACTACATCCAGCATCTCTACGATCGTCTCCATGGGAGAATAGCAGCCTGCATTGCTGCGAAAGGTAGATATACACTGTACTAGTGCCGACATTGTGCATGCTCTGTTGCCTGTGTCTGTGGTTCTGTCAGTGTGATCATGTGATGTATCCGACCCCAGGAATGTGTCAATAAAGTTTCCCCTTCCTGGGACAATGAATTCACGGTGTTCTTATTTCAATTTCCAGGAGTGTATAACCACTGAGCCTAGTTTTCTAAACCTTTATCATACGAAGAAGTAAATCAAATTATATTCTGTGGCCATTATTCACCATCTCTGTCGCATCCACATCAGTTTTTCAGCTGGTGAAACTTATGAAATAACATGCCCGAAATTTGACTGCTGTATGGGACCCATTCGTCAATGAGTGATCGTAGCTGGATGTGGCGTTCGTGAAAAAGTTTGATGACTCTCTATCCCACCGAATTGATGCCGTTATCAAGATTGGAGGTGGTGGTAGAAGGTATGAGTGACGTGTTTCTTGTGGATTAATAAAATTTTGTCCACTGTGCATATACTCATGCAGGTAGAGCACAAATATCAATCACTATATCGAGTGAAAACTGAAATAAAATCTGCTCGTGTCTTTTGACACATAAGATCGAAGTGTGGACGCTATGTTTCACAAAGTGAACCTTTTCTTTCCATCTTCAGGCGTAGTGCCGGTAGGTGACAGTCCGTCTCCTTCCACAGGGTGGCCGGAAACAGTCTGCAAAGCTTGTAAGGGTGTTGGAGGGTAGCTTACGCCAATCAGGCCAAAACGCGTGCAGATTGAGGCGGCCCGCCATGTACAATTACTATCAGTTGTTCTCTTAGCGCCGATGGTACCTCACGAGACTGCTCAGCCTTTGGCTCGGGTTCGATTCTTACTGCCGTTCCATATCCAATTTTTTATCGTACTTTTTTTCGGTTACAGGGAACCAAACTAAGAACACGTTTAACGATTGTCTCTGGCGGGCAGTTTGTATTTGCTCTTGCAACGGCCTGATTGTCTAACTTCAGTGCTAATGAACTCGAAGACGGCACAATGCATGTAATAATTTTCTGTACAATTACGCTAGTGTCCAAAATTAAAGCTACAAAATGCTATTTTCCCGTTCTTTGTCTAATCGACAATATAATCGTACAGACTGTCGATATACAGGGTTATTACAAATGATTGAAGCGATTACACAGCTCTACAATATCTTTATTATTTGAGATATTTTCACAATGCTTTGCACACTTACAAAAACTCGAAAAGTTTTTTAGGCATTCACAAATGTTTGATATGTGCCCCTATAGTGATTCGGCAGACATGAAGCCGATAATCAAGTTCCTCCCACACTCGACGCAGCATGTCCCCATCAATGAGTTCGAAAGCATCGTTGATGCGAGCTCGCAGTTCTGGCACGTTTCTTGGTAGAGGAGGTTTAAAGACTGAATCTTTCACATAACCCCACAGAAAGAAATCGCATGGGGTTATGTCGGGAGAGCGTGGAGGCCATGGCATGAATTGCTGATCATGATCTCCACCACGACCGATCCATCGGTTTTCCAATCTCCTGTTTAAGAAATGCCGAACATCATGATGGAAGTGTGGTGGAGCACCATCCTGTTGAAAGATGAAGTCGGCGCTGTCGGTCTCCAGTTGTGGCATGAGCCAATTTTCCAGCATGTCCAGATACACGTGTCCTGTAACGTTTTTTTCGCAGAACAAAAAGGGGCCGTAAACTTTAAACCGTGAGATTGCACAAAACACGTTAACTTTTGGTGAATTGTGAATTTGCTGCATGAATGCTTGAGGATTCTCTACCGCCCAGATTCACACATTGTGTCTGTTCACTTCACCATTAAGAAAAAATGTTGCTTCATCACTGAAAACAAGTTTCGCAATGAACGCATCCTCTTCCATGAGCTGTTGCAACCGCGCCGAAAATTCAAAGCGTTTGACTTTGTCATCGGGTGTCAGGGCTTGTGGCAATTGTAAATGGTAAGGCTTCTGCTTTAGCCTTTTCCGTAAGATTTTCCAAACCTTCGGTACCTGTGGTACGTTTAGCTCCCTGCTTGCTTTATTCGTCGACTTCCGAGGGCTACGCGTAAAACTTGCCCGCACGCGTTCAACCATTTCTTCGCTCACTGCAGGCCGGCCCGTTGATTTTCCCTTACAGATGCATCCACAAGCTTTAAACTGCGCATACCATCGCCGAATGGAGTTAGCAGTTGGTGGATCTTTGTTGAACTTCGTCCTGAAGTGTCGTTGCACTGTTATGACTGACTGATGAGAGTGCATTTCAAGCACGACATACGCTTTCTCGGCTCCTGTCGCCATTTTGCCTCACTGCACTCTCAAGCGCTCTGGCGGCAGAAACCTGAAAGCGGCTTCAGCCGAACAAAACATTATGAGTTTTTCTACGTATCTGTAGTGTGTCGTGACCATATGTCAATGAATGGAGCTACAGTGAATTTATGAAATCGCTTCAATCATTTGTAATAGCCCTGTACATCCGTACGATCATGTATTGCAAGGAAGATGGTGGTCAACGGAAAACCACGCCAACGATGCGGTCAGGGCACCTATAAAACGGAGTAATGTTTGCCTGGTAGTCCTATATCCACAACTGTTGTGTACACAGTCACAGACAGTGAAGTATGGCACAGAGAAGACGCTTTCCAGACTCCCTGCGGTGGCGGGCCAGGGGAACAATGGAAGGAGGATAGTCGGAAACTCATGTGGTCCGATGGCTTAACGTGAGTCGTTCTGTTATTTCTCGGATGCAGCGACAGTTTATAGAAACCGAAATTTATAGAGAGCGAAACTCTGTCATGAAGACAAGGTCAGGGCCTACCATATGTAACATCAGAAAGAGAGGATCGTTATTTGGCTGTAAGGGCACGACGGTACTGATTGAGTACTGCGCAGCAAGTAGCATCTGATGCCACAGCATCCACTGGACGTGTTGTATCGAGGCAAAAGGTATAGAGAATTCATCGACAGAGTGGCCTTTATTGTCGCAGACCTGCTGTATGTGTGCCTCTGACGCGTATTCACAGAACGTCTAGAGTGGAGTCGTCAATATGCCAGCTAGACCGTCGAACAATGGGCCAACCCTCTTGTCTCAGACGAGTCCCAGTTTGGTCGGGAGAAGGGTTCTAACGGTTTCACATCTTAGGGGAATGTAGAACACGATGTAGAGACTCGAAAATTGTGGAAAGAGACCGATATCGAGGAGGACTGCTACTGGTGTGGGCAGGGATTATATTGATCACTCAAACATCTCTTGACGGAAGTATGTATGTCAATCGGAAAAGCTTAACTGCTGTCAGTTATCGTGACTAGGCCTTGGGACCTCATGTATGGTTGTTGCGAGGTGCTGTGCCCCCAGACTTCGTACTGGTGAACGATAATGCTCGACCTCATAGAGCACGATTGGTTGATGTTTTCTTGGAAACGGTAGATACTGCACGCATGACATGACCTGCTCGCTCTCCCGATTTGAATCCCATAGAGTAGGTCTGGGATGCACTTGTGAGTCGAGTTGCATCACGTCAACATCCACCAAATAGTCTCCATGACTTGCTAGTAGCTCCGTAGGAAGAATAGGCGTTAATGCCTCAACATGACATTGATGACGTTATTCACAGCACGCTCCGTCGTTGTCAGGCCTGTACTGCTGCCATAGGTGGTCAAATCCCAGAGAGAGTACATTAACCAGTTGTACAATGTGTGTGCAAATTTGTTAAATTGGAGAAAAATGAAGATCATTTTCTTCTACTGCTGCAGTTGTATACTTTCTGTATTCTTTGCGTTGTTTTTACTTTGCTGTGACCTGTTTATACTGGTTTTTGGCAAAATAAATGTAATCTTGCAAAATTTCGATTTGCTGCTTTAGTTTTGGACACCAGTGTATTTCTCAGCACAACCTACCCTGTAAGACTCTCACAAGCTTGTCAGACTGTTTCCGACCGCTCTTAGTAGGTGTCGGCGGTGGGCATTTGAATCTCGCAACGGAAGGTCCAGAAGAGTTTTCACAGCAGCTTATGTGATTGTTTACGTACCTGGCAACATGAGTCCGACCACAGCTGGCCTATGTGATGCACATGGTTGCCTCTATTGCCTTATTGCTTCAAAGGCCGGTTGCCAAAAGGCGCTGACCTACATCAATAATCAGCTAACACGGCTCCTGGTTCATAGTCCTAGTTGCAAGTTGCATCTAACGGCATCCAGGGACAAGAAAAATCGATCTTTGAAATTTCACGTAATTATTGATCAAATTAAAAATTTAAAACGTTCTCATAATTCATTCTGGTATTCTCATAAAGTTTTAACACAGGAAGAGAAGAAATACAGTCAGAAACTGGATACGTCTTGAGCCAGCGTAGATCACTAAGTGCAAATTACCCTCACTATATTGATGCCAGTATTTGGGAATGAAAGCACAAAGCGATTTCAACAAACTTACACGTAATTTCAAAGCTTTTCTAAACTTTTCCCCACCACATGCTTAACGTCAAATAGTCAATACATTAACTCATTTCTAAAGTAATTAGACGTTTGAAGCTGTTTCATAAAAGGGAGTTCTACTATCTAAAGATTCGGTGGTTTGGAGGTTAAGAAGACTCATCGACATTCGTATCTCGAATTCCTTCTCAATAAAGCTGTTCCAGAAATAATGAACTGAGCGGTTGACAGTCGTGTTTTCAAAATCTAAGATAAGCTTGTCTGTTAAACTGTGCTCGGCAGTTGTAAATTTACTTTCCTGCCAGAATCTTATGTTTCGTGTATGTTCCGTGCAGCGTAGGGAGCTACATCGCAAGCCGGCCGCTGTGGCCGAGCGGTTCTAGGCGCTATAGTCTGGGACCGCGCTGCTGCTACGGTCGCAGGTTCGAATCCTGCCTCGGGCATAGGTGTGTATGATGTCCTTAGGTTGGTTAGGTTTAAGTAGTTCTAAGTCTAGGGGACTGATGACAAGTCCCATAGTACTTACAGCCATCTATTTTAGCTATATCGCTGCGTTTTTACGGTGTAAGGATTTTCACAATCGCGTGAAATGTGATACACTGAAGAAATACGCAGTCCGATTTCACCTTTCACGCTGCCCAGAAGGATCCGTATTTGTTGCAGGTGTTCGGAATATGGGTTTACCGAAGCTGCTCCTGGGTATGACAGGAATGCAGCCTTCTTTTTCATTGGATTCTCCTCCTTCACTCTTGCCGTTGCATCTGTGCGAACACCCCACAGCCCGTGCGATCTCTTTCTGCAACCATTGGAGGCAAAATTTTGTAGCCGGTTCACATCCCACAGTAAGATGCCGCCGGCCGGTGCGGCCGAGCGTTTCTAGGTGCTTCAGTCTGGAACCGCGCGACCGCTACGATCGCAGGTTCGAATCCTGCCTCGGGCATGGATGTGTGTGATGTCGTTAGGTTTTAGGAGTTCTAAGTTATAGGGGACTGACGACCTCAAACGTTAAGTCTCATAGTGCTCAGAGCCATTTGAAACATTTCTGAGTAAGATGCTGTCATCACAAATGGACTTCGGTCTGGGCAAAAGCGTCGTCAGACGGGAGTATCGCTAAACTGGACAGTGACAGCTAGACTCAGGTTCGTGTCAAATGGCTCTGAGCACTATGGGACTCAACTGCTGAGGTCATTAGTCCCCTAGAACTTAGAACTAGTTAAACCTAACTAACCTAAGGACATCACAAACATCCATGCCCGAGGCAGGATTCGAGCCTGCGACCGTAGCGGTCTTGTGGTTCCAGACTGCAGCACCTTTAACCGCACGGCCACTTCGGCCGGCAGGTCCGTGTCGGTGTGTTTCCTGTATACTCCATATCTCAGAGGGCCATAAGGTTTCTTCTGCATGTGGACATCCAAGAACTGTGTGGGCGGTGGGGGAGGTGGTCGAGAAATTCGCCTACAGAGTCCCTGCCTTATTGCCGCACGTGTTATCGAAGCTTAGGTGTGCGAAGGACTGTCCCTGTTGCAATCTCTTCAGATTATTCGATATAAAATTTCGCCACGACAGTGGTGATACGAGCCCATCGGAATCTCAGGCGTTTTAGTAGCAGTTCCCGAAATGCAGGAAGAATGTTGTTGTGAAACAATGGTGGGACGTGTGTAGCACGAACAAAATTTGGATCTTGCGTCCTGAAACGGTGGAACCCTTTCCACTGAGAAGGAGAGTTTTATGGCTGAAGCTCTAGCAATAGGCGAAGCGCTCAGACACGCAATACGTAAAATACGGTGGAAGTCAGATAAACAAACATTCGCGGAGCACCCTCGAAAACTGGAACACCAGTCGTCGAACTAGAAAACGATGTGTTACGTCTTTGGGTTACACAAATTAATGTATCAGTGTGTCGAAAAATACAAAGGAGTGAGGCTACCTTGTGTTGAAAAGCATTCCAGAATCAGAAAAAATGAAATTGTTGACCAATTAGCGATGTGTAGCACTACGGAAGGTGCATTTCTTTGATCGTCTACTTTACACAATTTCGTAAACACTGTATCTAAAGGGGCATTTGATTACTAGTTCCGCATCGCTAAACCCTATCAGATGACGAAATGAAAACGTGTGTTATCTTGCACATGGCTACAGAATCGAAGTTTTCATTTCTCCGTATTGCGAAGATCACCTCTCAGAAGAAATCGCCGTCTGCTCGGCTGTTCCCGTTACGACAGCCAGAAGTCCAAACATTATGTCGCAATCATCAAATTGGGAGTAGCACTACCCACACCCACTTCTGTCATAAACTGTGCCCGACAGACAAAAATCTTCGTCCGCATTGAAAGATACTTCTAATAAACGGACGTTCATCTATGATACCAAAGAGGTGAACCGATTGAGACTCAGCAACGGCATTTATTGACTGACCCCACGGGTACACACCAGCACAGCTACGAAAAGAAAACTGCATACATAGTTATTGTGTAACTGAATATTTGTATATGTTGTTTATCAGTTACCCAGTTCATAATTTAATTTCAGTGTTAAGGGCTATAAGCTGGCGTGGCCTCGAGGGCCAAGCGACAGCCGAATGCGATGGGCGATGTCTCTGCCATCACTTAGCAGCATTTCCAGCAAAGCCTTCTCTCACGTCTACGTAGGTGACAACCATGTAGCCATAGGAAATGCGCTCCCTAATGAGGTGTGTGGCAGACGGGGAATGGTAAATGGCTGGCCCCCAGTGCCATAAAACTGGAATGTGTAGCTATGGGAGAAAGCGTCGACAGGAAACAGGCAGGTCAGGATACCTCAAGGTGGCAGCCTCGCCACCTAATTACACTAGCAACAGTCTCGTATCCTGTTATAGGGGTCACCTGAACGCACTCGCAATCTGCACTGAAGAAAGCCGGACGGAACTCAAACAAAGCAATCAAAGCATGACAAGAGTACAATTGAATTTCAGACAAAAAAACAATAAAAACTTTGACTGGACGACGACTGGGACCAAAGAACAACTACACAATCACTTAAAGACCAGAAACATCAGTATGGTACTCATAACTAAAACAAAAAAGAAATTAAAAGAAAAAATGGATTTGAGCGATTTTACAGTTGAGTGAGACCAACTGCTAGAGCGAAGAGAAGAGTAGCAATCGTAACTGACAACAAATGGGAGATTAGGTTCAAATGGCTCTTAGCACTATGGGACTCCACTGCTGTGGTCATAAGTCCCCTAGAACTTAGAACTAGTTAAACCTGACTAACCTAAGGACATCACAAACATCCATGCCCGAGGCAGGATTCGAACCTGCGACCGTAGCGGTCTTGCGGTTCCAGACTGTAGCGCCTTTAACCGCTCGGCCACTCCGGCCGGCTGGGAGATTAGGACTCACATCCATACCTTCATAAATGAAAGGAACATGCAAGTAAGGCTAAAAGTAGAGGGTCTATCTCAAAATAACGGGTACTTATCCTCATCAAGAAAGAAGAAGACAAGAAACTAAAGTGTTCTATGAAGATCTGAGGGAGCAAAATGACCAAAAAAAAGAAAGATTCTCCGATGATAAGCGGACACCTTAACGCAAGTTAGGGTATATGCCGATACCTGGAAAATAGAATCATTTGAAGAGCAGGTCTTAAACAACGCCGGACACGAATTTCGTCATTTTTTAACATATAAGTAAATGGAAATTACCAACAGTTCCTTTAGAAAGACGGTTACTCGTGAATTCACATGGAGCCCAAGAAGCTATAGATCAGTTTTTGAGTGTGTCATAGTAAACAGAAAAGTAGGATATCTACTACCAGATATAAGAGTACGTGGAGGTAGCGACGTAGATTCAGAGCATTTCCTGGTGGTTGTCGATGTAAACATGGAGGAAACAAAGTAGTATGAGATGTAAGCTTGAGGGCGAAGTTTCCAAAAAATGGTTCAAATGGCTCTGAGCACTATGGGACTCAACTGCTGAGGTCATTAGTCCCCTAGAACTTAGAACTAGTTAAACCTGACTAACCTAAGGACATCACAAACATCCATGCCCGAGGCAGGATTCGAACCTGCAACCGTAGCGGTCTTGCGGTTCCAGACTGTAGCGCCTTTAACCGCTCGGCCACTCCGGCCGGCTGGGAGATTAGGACTCACATCCATACCTTCATAAATGAAAGGAACATGCAAGTAAGGCTAAAAGTAGAGGGTCTATCTCAAAATAACGGGTACTTATCCTCATCAAGAAAGAAGAAGACAAGAAACTAAAGTGTTCTATGAAGATCTGAGGGAGCAAAATGACCAAAAAAAAGAAAGATTCTCCGATGATAAGCGGACACCTTAACGCAAGTTAGGGTATATGCCGATACCTGGAAAATAGAATCATTTGAAGAGCAGGTCTTAAACAACGCCGGACACGAATTTCGTCATTTTTTAACATATAAGTAAATGGAAATTACCAACAGTTCCTTTAGAAAGACGGTTACTCGTGAATTCACATGGAGCCCAAGAAGCTATAGATCAGTTTTTGAGTGTGTCATAGTAAACAGAAAAGTAGGATATCTACTACCAGATATAAGAGTACGTGGAGGTAGCGACGTAGATTCAGAGCATTTCCTGGTGGTTGTCGATGTAAACATGGAGGAAACAAAGTAGTATGAGATGTAAGCTTGAGGGCGAAGTTTCCAAAAAATGGTTCAAATGGCTCTGAGCACTATGGGACTCAACTGCTGAGGTCATTAGTCCCCTAGAACTTAGAACTAGTTAAACCTGACTAACCTAAGGACATCACAAACATCCATGCCCGAGGCAGGATTCGAACCTGCGACCGTAGCGGTCTTGCGGTTCCAGACTGTAGCGCCTTTAACCGCTCGGCCACTCCGGCCGGCTGGGAGATTAGGACTCACATCCATACCTTCATAAATGAAAGGAACATGCAAGTAAGGCTAAAAGTAGAGGGTCTATCTCAAAATAACGGGTACTTATCCTCATCAAGAAAGAAGAAGACAAGAAACTAAAGTGTTCTACGAAGATCTGAGGGAGCAAAATGACCAAAAAAAAGAAAGATTCTCCGATGATAAGCGGACACCTTAACGCAAGTTAGGGTATATGCCGATACCTGGAAAATAGAATCATTTGAAGAGCAGGTCTTAAATAACGCCGGACACGAATTTCGTCATTTTTTAACATATAAGTAAATGGAAATTACCAACAGTTCCTTTAGAAAGACGGTTACTCGTGAATTCACATGGAGCCCAAGGAGCTATAGATCAGTTTTTGAGTGTGTCATAGTAAACAGAAAAGTAGGATATCTACTACCAGATATAAGAGTACGTGGAGGTAGCGACGTAGATTCAGAGCATTTCCTGGTGGTTGTCGATGTGAACATGGAGGAAACAAAGTAGTACGAGATGTAAGCTCGAGGGCGAAGTTTCCAAAAAAATGGTTCAAATGGCTCTGAGCACTATGGGACTCAACTGCTGAGGTCATTAGTCCCCTAGAACTTAGAACTAGTTAAACCTAACTAACCTAAGGACATCACAAACATCCATGCCCGAGGCAGGATTCGAACCTGCGACCGTAGCGGTCTTGCGGTTCCAGACTGCAGCGCCTTTAACCGCACGGCCACTTTGGCCGGCCCGATAATATTGATGCTGAACTTATTAAATGTGAGGTTTATTATTGGAACTGAGGCTATTCCATTTGTTAAATGAATGCTGGAGATGGAATGTTGTACTCGACTCCTGGAGACTGACGGAAGCAATATTACTCTATGTAAAAGGAACGAGAAATGCTTGTGAAAATTACATAGCAATAAGTCTGTTGGACACTGGTTATAAATTATATGTAAGAATGATTAATAATAGACTGACAAGATCAGCTGACGCCTGGAGAAAAAATAGCGATTTATAAAAGGACTATCATACAAAGATACGGCAAATAATTGAAAAGAGACTATACTCAGTTCATCATAAGAATAAAAGTGATGTGACCACAGCACTATGTATTCTTTCGCGTTTGCTTGAATTCCATTGGATTTCGTTTCATGTGGAGCGAAGACCAAGCAGTGTCCAGTTGAGTCAAGTACGATCACAAGAATATGATTCATGTTAATAAAATATTCTCGGGTATCAAGCCGCGTCAAGTGGTTTTAATGCCCACGAGCTTTCGGCAGAGATCTCCTCTGTCATTGTCAAGTGGATGACTGTCGTGTGGTTGTCATTGCCGTGCTTATATAGCCGCGCCGTCGCTCGTGACGTCACTGGTGCTCGGTGCCACACCATATATGGTAATGTTTGGCCTCGCGACCGCCGGGCCCGCTTCAACTCCCTCAACAGCCGATCCCACGTTGTACTCAGTTGCAATCCACCGTCTCTACTGAAGGTGTTGCCAGAACTTCTAATCTCTATGGCCTAGTTTATTACGCTATCCCAGAAGCCATTAGTCCGTTTAATAATAGACGTCTCATCGAATGCAATTCAGTGTCCGTTTTCCAGAGCATCTTCTGCTACAGCTGACTTTTCGGGATAGCGCAGACGGTAACACCTTTCATGTTCTGTGCGGCGCTGTTCAATAGTGCGAACAGTCTGGCCGACATAGAACTGCCCACATCCAGGAGGTATCTTGTAAATTCCTGGCGTTCTGAGGCCTGCATCGTCTTTCACAGACTTCATTATTTGCTGGATCTTTGCCGGAGGCCTGAAGATTGTGTCTATTTTAGGCCTCTTCAGGAGCCGACTAATCCTCCCTTTTGTCGAACCACAAAACGGTAAGAATGCTGCCTGCTTGGTCTCTGAAGGTCTTCTTTCTTTGAGGCTTGGATGGCACTGCTTGTGAGATCTGTTTGTTGTAACCCTTTTCCTTAAAAACTCTCCGTAAGTAGCTCAATTCTCTCGGCAAGTTTTCAGCCTCTGAGACGGTTTCAGCTCAATGTACTAAGGTCCTCAGAACTGAATGGTTCTGTCCTGGGCGATGGAAGCTGGTGGCGTGCAGATGCCGATCCGTGAGGATGGGCTTGCGGTAAACGCTATGACCTAGAGACCCATTAGGTTTATGGCGGACAAGCACGTCCAAGAACGGCAGGGAACCCTCCTTGTCTACTTACACTGTGAAGTTGATGTGGTCGTGGATGCTGTTGAGGCGCTCGAGGATTTCTGCTAACTTTTATTGTCCATGTGGCCAAATGACGAAGGTATCGTCGACGTAGTGATAAAAACAGCTTGGCCTTGCAGGAGGCGTGTCCAAGGCGATGTCTTAGAAATGCTCCATAAAGAGGTTGGCTACTACTGAAGCTAATGGACTTCCCATCGCCACGCCGTCTGTTTGGTTAAAATATTCTCCGTGATGTAAGAGACATGATGACGTCAGAGAGTGCTTAAATAAATCCACGATGGTGTCGTCAAAGAGCTGGGACAGCAAGTCAGTAGAGTCTGTGATGGGGACACACGTGAATAAAGAAACCACATCGAAGCTGACTTCAGCCAAGTCGCAGACCTTCTTATGCACCTTCGGCAGACCATAGAACATGGGCGGTCTTGGTGCCTTGGGGAGGAGGTTCTTAATAGCATTCTCTTCCTGCGATGACCGTTTGAGAAGCTCTGAAGTCTTCTAAACTATTCTGGATGTTGGATCCCGAGGTAAGTTTTGGTATGTATCTACCACCAACATGATTTTTGCGTCGTAGTCGGCTCGTTCCGTTAAGACAGCAGCATTGCCCTTGTCAGCTGGTAGGACGACGGTGATAGGATCATTCCGGAGAGCACAGAGGCCACTGCGTTCAGCTCTAGTCATGTTTGAAGCTGGTGGTTTCGATTGCAAAAGAATACGGCTCGTTTCTCTGCGAATTTCCTCAGCCACATCGCTTGGAAGCTTACGAACCGCTTGTTCTACACCACTCAGTATGTCAGCGAAAGGGATGCTTCTTGGCGAAGGAGCAAAGTTAAGCCCCTTCTTACATGCTGAGATGGCACGAGCGATGGCGTGGCTGTATAAGCACGGCAATGACAACCACACGACAGTCATTCGCTTGACAATGGCAGAGGAGATCTCTGCCGAAAGCTCGAGGGCAGTGAACCACTTTACGCGGCTTGAAACCCGAGAATGTTTTATTAATGGATATCGCCGCGAAAGCATGCATTCGTACATGTTTCATGCTGTGTTACACGCACAAGGACTGAGCGATAGTGCGGGACCTCAGCTCTAGAGGCGCATGTAACTTACAAGCGGAGACCGCCAATTGTGAAATTCAGATTCGATTCATACTGCCCATAATAAAAGCTCATGGCCAGAGGTGTAATGTGGCAAAGCACCAAGATGCACTTCTCAGCCGTTGTCGAGAAAATCGACAGTTAAAAGAAACCGTTGCGGTGAAATACTCTCTACGATTAACAGTTCTCTAAAGCGTCGTGGCGCAGCGGTAAGGGCTCGGGTTCGTAATCCGAAGGTCGCCGGATGGAGTCTCGCGCCATGCAACTTTTTTTTATTATTTGTTTGTTTGTAATTCAAATGTACACACACACACACACACACACACACACACACACACACATATATATATATATATATATATATATATATATATATATATATATATATATAATTCCCGGCAATCAGTTGCAACAATTATGCATATAATAAGTTGTTGAAAGTCGTTTGTCGTGGAAAAATAATACTTGAAATAATACACAATATCACAAATAATATTGAAGTGGATACAATTTATTGAAAAGTTCGGTATACACTCGCACATAATTAACAATTGGTGACCATAAGTAGCTGGAGTATCGCACGAACCAGAGTGATAGTTATCATAGAAACATGGAAAGCAGAAAACAGCACGACATCGAGCACATCTGATAAACGATGCGTTTTTACGAGAACAATTGTTTGTTAAATTATCTGTTGGGAAACACACCTGATTGACAGTCTGAAAAACTGTTCTATCGTTCGTCAGGTTGGATGCATACCACGCGTATCGTATCATATCGGCAAAAATCGGAGAAGACAATTGGTGGTGGACGATGGATTGGATTTATTTCAAGTATATATATATATATATATATATATATATATATATATATATATATATATATATATATTTGAATTACAAAAAAATAATAAAAAAAAGTTGCATGCCTCGAGATTCGATCCGGCGACCTTCAGATTACGACCCCGAGCGCTTACCGCTGCGCCACGACGCTGTAGAAAATTATTAAGCGTTGAGAGTAATTCACCGCAACGGTTTCTTTTAACTGTCGATTTTCTCGACAACGGCTGAGAAGTGCATCTTGGTGCTTTGCCACATTACACCTGTGGCCATGAGCTTTTATTATGCACAGTATGAATCGAATCTGAATTTCACAATTGGCGGCCTCCCCTTGTTAGACAGCACTATCGGGCCGGCTGGTCCAACTAATCTGCAATGATGGCAGCAGTTGCAGTTCAGGCGTAGAAAGACGAGAGCAGGGGAACAATATAGTTTCGAATATCATTCAATTTTTAAAGTGAATTAAACAATATTCGGCTCAACTCCAGCACTACCGCAAGCTTCTTAGGTGACCAGACGGAAAGCATAAACTGCTCTCGTTCTCGCCTCACATAGTATTAAAATTATAAACACAGGGTAACTTTTCTGAGATAGCTACGTGTGATGCAAAAGTATAGTGCATGGATTTCACGGTGTTGTTTAATACTGAAACCAGTGAAGGTAATGATTATAGTCAGTCGTCTGGCAATCTCTCCCTTATCCGAACCCGAGAAATACATTTTAATTGTGGAAATGTCATACGTTCTGGTGCGTCTGGCAGCTTAATAGTGTTACTTCTCGCGACAAATGCCTTCAATTGGCTCCAGACCAGTTCTGTTGGACTCATGTTGCAATAGCACAGTGGCAAATGTAAAAATGCAGCATTTGTATGTTGTACTCGATGCTGTGAAAATGATTGTTTTTCATGTTTCTACGACAGTTATCATTCTGGTTCGCATGAGACTACATGTGTGGTCTAAAACAATGGACACAGTCCAAATGAAGAGTGTTTGGTTTCTTATTTTGGTCCTAAAAATTAAATTGTTATGTTTTCTTATTTTAAGGCACCTTTATTAACGATTTTTCATAAAATATTGATAATTAAGAATTTATATTTGAAGTGAAAATAAAAATGTAGTGTGCAATGTGTAATTAGAAACAAGGTGTCGTACATTATTAATAAAAATGATTATGAGTTTTACAACAATGAGATTTAAGTGTTTCGAATCATACGAAAAAACGATGATCAAGACGAGATTAGAACCAGCGATTCATGCTCTGCACTGGATCATCATGTTATTACACTGCCGATTCCACTAAGCACCCGTTATACTACGCTATCGATTCCGCTAAACATACATTGTGTATTTGTATATCAACTGCATCAAATACAGTCTCCTGGGGAACTTCAACGCCGACTTTAAATGTAAATTTATGAAAAACATGAAGAACAAACTAATTCTGGGCACATTTAACCGTATTCCACTACGGAGCAGGAAGCAGCCTTGGACATTTTTTTCCGTCGGTGTGTTTGGGAATGCTGTGAACACAAGTCACAGATAGCAGCTGGTGTTTACAACGGTGTAACAGTAGCCCATCGACGGTCATACCACTTAATGACGGCCAAAATGTGTTTGGCCGGAAGGTCGTGGCGTTTTAACCGCTAGAATATTTTACTCAAGAATGTAACTGGGTTAATAACTCGGCTGCTATGGGCCACAATTAAAAAAAATGCGATATTAAACAGTGCGAAAAGCTTCACAGAGGCAGGTGAAAATTGATTACCTTAGGTACATTCGCTGAGGCAGATTAATGGTCTGCAGCAGGAAGCCGCTGCTTTATTCGTCTTCCATCCTCTACAATAAACTCTACTGAAGAGATCCGCGTGGGTGACAAGCTTCCGGGCGGCCGAGGACTTCGGCTGCTCCCTCCAGTCAGAGTGCTGACCCCTCGTGTGTTGCAGTATCTCTTACTTCAGCCAACGAAGACGTCCGAGTGGAACGGGATACAGCAGGGACGGTAGACCGACTGGAAAATACGATCTGGAGTCCCTGAGGAGCCTGCTGCTCGTAAATCTTCGCCCTGCACTTGTCCCGGCCTGTCGGTGCATTTCTTCGCGCTGCCAGCCCGTTAGCGGACACCGGGTAGCACGCGGCGAACGAAACGGGAAATCGTCGATTTTTCTTTCCAGGGAGTCAGGAGCTCTAGGTGCCTATTAGCCGTGGATCAGTAGAGGCGACACTTGTTGCCATTGGAACTGCGCACGCATGCCGATACGTCACTCGATCACGTGCTTTCAGTCCAACATTTCTTCAATAACTTGTTGCTTCAGTGCTGTGAACATCGTCTTCGTTGCAGTGTTTACAACATTGTCATTTTTAACAAGTAAACAAATATGGAATAACCAAGTAACAAGGACTATTTGTAAAATAAGGTCCGATCGGGTGCGAGATGGAAACCACGGTGAAAAGACGATAATACTTAGGACACATGTGTTGGGAAAGTGTCTCTAGTAAGCCCATCGATCACTTCACGTAGCTCTTTTCAGTTCTGAGCGCACAGTGATCACGTAAAGATGCCTATAACAATAGTGTCTCCCGCCGAGTATAGAAGCCTGCTGTGAGATTTCACCATATTTCATGCGTAACGTAACTGTCATGCATTTCCTTCATCATGACAATTCTCGGCCGCACACTGCAGGGGCGCCGAAGACGCTTCTGCAGCGCTTTTGATGGGAAGTCTTTCATCGTCCACCATACAGCCCGAACATAGTTTCCTCTGATTTTCATCTCTGCTCACATGAAACACTGGCTATGAAGACAAAATTCGGAACAGACAACGAACTGCAGACCAGAGCAGAGAATAGGCGGAAGGCACTGGCGGTAGCCTTCTCTGACGAATGTATTGAAAAGTTGGTAGAGGGCTACGACAGATATCTATGTCGGAGCGACGGCTATGTACAGAAGTAGATGGAATGTGTAGCTAAATGTTGCAAATTAAACATTTTTCATTTTCATAGTGATTTCCATTTAGCGACCGATCAGACCTCACTTTCCGAATAGGTCTCGTAGACTGAGATGTCAGAGAAATGAATGAACAGTTCGAAAGTACACACATCAAAAAAAGTTTGGCATTACCTCGGTTCCGAGAGTTCCGGAACCTGTACAGAAAATTGGAATGGAGATCAACATAAACATCATTTCCGCCCTCTTTATTGCTCATGAAAACTACACATTGCATGTTGTACCACCATACAGCGAGATCTTCAGAGGTGGTGGTCCAGATTGCTGTACACACCGTCACCTTTAATACGCAGTACCACGTCCTCTTGCACTGATGCATGCCTTTATTCGTCGTTGCATACCATCCACAAGTTCATCAAGGCATAGTTGGTCCAGACTGTCCAACTCCTCAACGGCGATTCGGCGTAGATCCCTCAGAGTGGTTGGTGGGTCACGTCGTCCATAAACAGCCATTTTGATTCTATCCCAGGCATGTTCGATAGGGCTCATGTCTGGCCCCCACTGTGGGCGCGAACTGTCGTCCATGAAGACGAATGCCTCGCCAATATGCTGCCAATATGGTTGCGCTATCGGTCGGAGGTTGGCATTCACATATCGCACAGACGTTATAGCGCCTTCCATGACCACCAGCGGCGTACGTGGGCCCCACATAATTCCATCCCAAAACAGCAGGGAACCTCCTGCTTGCTGCCGGCCGGTGTGGCGCTTCAGTCCGGAACCGCGCTGCTGCTACGATAGCAGGTTTGAACCCTGCATCGGGCATGGATGTGTATGATGTCCTTAGGTTAGTAAGGTTTAAGTAGTTCTGTCTAGGGAAGTGATGACCCCAGATGTTACGTCCCATAGTGCTTAGAGCCATTTGAACCATCCTCATGACGTCCTGTGGCTGTACAAAAAGCATTATTCAACATGGTGGCGTTCCTGTCAGGATTCCTCCCAGCCATAATCCGTAGGTAGCGGTCATCCACTGCAGTAGTAGCCCTTGGGCGGCCTGATCAAGGCATGTCATCAACAGTTCCTGTCTCACCATATCTCCTCCATGTCCGAACAACATCGCTTTGGTTCTCTCCGAGACGCCTGGACACTTCCCTTGTTGAGAGCCCTTCCTGGCACAAAGTAAGAATGTGTACGCGATCGAACCGCGGTACTGGCCGCCTAGACATGGTTGAACTATAGAGAGCACGAGCCGTGTACCTCCTTCCTGGTGGAATGAGTGGAACTGATAGGTTGTCGGACCCCCTCAGTGTAATAGGCGCTGCTCATGCATGGTTGTTTACATCTTTGGGAGGGTTTAGTGACATCTCTGAACAGTCAAAGGGACTGTGTCTGTGATACAATATCTACAGTCAGTTCTGGGAACTGGGGTGATCCAAAACGTTTTTATGTGTCTATAATAAGTACAGGAGAATTTCTGAGACTGAAAGGCATCTTGGTATGCCACATCAGAAGTGTACCCTAACAGAATAGAGAAATTGGGTTATTCGTACAATATTGTAAAGAATCTCATTCAAGAAGGCTAGAAGAAACCTGTGAATGGGAAGAACCTTGTAGATGAGTTTTACGCTAATTCCAGTAGCTCAGTAAAGAAATAGCTGTTATCTCCATACCTGCTCCGGTATTGTTTTCATTGCTATCAGTCCCTTGTTAAATACAAATATAGACAGAGCGTAACAACGAAGAAACCAGACAGATCACCAGTATTATTATTTATGAATGTGTAAGCGCATACTTGGGCTAAACAATCGATTCTGTATGGCTCTTCCTTTTGAATTACAGTGTAAGTGGCCACGGCACCAATGTATTTTCTGAATGCATGAACCATTTTGTTCGCTGAAGCTGTTCAGTTTGTTAGAAAAAGTTGAATCTTTATTTCAGCTTTCATATTGCTCCGTTAGTCATTTCGAGAGAGAGACTAAAATTTAAGGTGAAAGGATATCAATGATGAGATTCGGTGATGACACTGCTGTGCTCAGTAAAAATGAAGAAGAACTACAGAATTTGCTGAATGGAATGAACAGTGTCATGTGTACAGAATAAATCGAAGAAACAAGACAGTAATGAAAGAAGTGGAGATAAAAACAGCTAGAAACTTAACGTCAGGTTTGATGAAAACGAAGAAGATGAAGTTAAGGAAGTCTGCTGTCTAGGCAGCAAAATAACCCAAGACCGGCATGGGAAAGCAAGCTAACACTGGAAAAAAGGCGTTCCTGGCCAAGGGAAGTCTACTAATATTAAACATAGGCCGCAGTTTGGTTAGGTTACTGTTTTTTAACGTCCCGTCGACAACGAGGTCATTAGAGACGGAGCACAAGCTCGGGTTTGGGAAGGATTGGGATGGAAATCGGCCGTGCCCTTTCAAAGGAACCATCCCGGTATTTGCCTGAAACGATTTAGGGAAATCACGGAAAACCTAAATCAGGATGGCTGGAGACGGGATTGAACCGTCGTCCTCCCGAATGCGAGTCCAGTGTGCTAACCACTGCGCCACCTCGCTCGGTACCGCAATTTGAGGAAGAAATTTCTGAGAACGTATGTTTGGAGGATAGCTTTGTATGCCTGTGAAACATGGACCGTGGGAAAACTGGAGAAGAAGGGAATCGAAGCAACTGAGATGCGGTGCTACAGAAGAATGTGAAAATTAGGTAGACGTATGAGATAGGGACTGAGTAGTTTCTCCAGAGAATAAGACACCAGGGAATATATTCCATCGTACTAGTGGGAGGTGTAGAGGGTGATATCTATACAGCAAGACAGAAATTGGAATACAACCAGGAAATTACTGAGGACGTAGGTTGCAAGTAGTGATGGGAATAACCGAATAAAAACAATCGATTCATTCGGTTGTTGGAAAACAATCGACTCATTTGGTTGTAGCTATAACTATCGGTGGAATTATTCGTTCACGCTTTTGAGTGATACCAGTTTGTGGGGGCAACTGAATGAAAACAATGGATTCGGTCGGTTGGACTACACATTCATTGCCTCACATGAAACCAGTATGTAGGAGCAACCGAATGAAAACAGTCGTTCTTTTAAATAAAACCAGCATATGAGAGCAACAGAATGAAAACAGTCACGTCAGTCGGTTGCGGCTTTAGCTGTCGGTTGGATTATAAAATATTTATTTTTTTCGAGAGAGAGCAGTCAGTGGAAGCTATCGAATAAACAGATTTGACACCGTTGTAGCTTTCAATATTGAATTATTCATCTAATCTTTGTTTTTGTGTAGGTTGAACCACGTACTCATTCTTTCAAGTGAAACCATTTTTTAATGTTTTAGCTCACTGAGCTATCCGGTCATTCTTCTGACTGAAACCAGCCTGCAATACTTTCATTAGCCGAACTGAATCAGTGCTACACTATACTGGCAGAGAGTGGTCTTAAGTGAAGATGTGTCTCAGAGGTATGCCAAAGTTAATATAAGCAGTACACATGTTCATTTAATTATTAACTGAATGGAGTAATTTTCTTTTCGACCGTTAAAACTGAATCATATACTGTTGTGGATTAAGTTGTTCCAGGTACCACCAACGCGTAATTAATTAATCTCTCGTATCACCAGGGTAGGACTGCCATCACTTAAATTGTTGACTCAAGACAAAAACTTCGACAACCCCGGAAATGTAGGTCAAATCTGATTATTTTCCCGGAGTCAAACAAACTGTAGATGATAAGTTTGCCGATGATCACGATATTCTGCTGGGAGCGGAGACATGAGAAGGGATATGTTTCTTCTCTTGCGTTTTAGTGCCAACGATGGCAGCGCGCAAGCGCCTCCTGCCGATCAGTAGTTGTAAATTATACGTGAGACTAACAAGGATTTGTGAAAGCGCATTATTGAGACGTTCATATAAAGACGTAATACTAATCTGCAGTAAGGAAAATGAAGGTAAATGAGATTTTTATACAATTGTCTGGCAGGCGGGGCGGAGTCGCAATGTTCAATTTCTTGCCGTTCTCGCTTCTGCTACTAATTTCGGACATCTTACACCATCTTACATCATCGAGCGCTTTTTTCAAGTCGACAAATACTATGAACGTGTCTTGATTTTTCTTCAGTCTTGCTTCCATTGTAAAACGCAACGTCAGCACTTCCTCTCTAGTACTTCAACCTTTTCTGAAACCTAATTTATCGTCATCAGATGCTCAATTTTCTACCCCGCTCTTACGTGAATTATACCTGTCAGCAACTTTGGATGCGTTAACTGTTAAGTTAATTGCGCAATAATTCTCGCGATTGTCGACTCTTGCTGTCTTCAGAATTGTGTGGGTGATATTTTCAGGAAGTCTGATCATGTATCGCCAGCTCATACTGTGGCGTCACCGCCAGACGCCACACTTGCTAGGTGGTAGCCTTTAAATCGGCCGCGGTCCGTTAGTATACGTTGGACCCGCGTGTCGACACTGTCAGTGATTGGAGACCGAGCGCCGCCACACGGCAGGTCTAGAGAGACTTCCTAGCACTCGCCCCAGTTGTACAACCGACTTTGCTAGCGATGGTTCACTGACAAAATACGCTCTCATTTGCCGAGACGATAGTTAGCATAGCCTTCAGCTACGTCATTTGCTACGACCTAGCAAGGCGCCAGTATCAGTTGCTATTGATCTTGTGATTTATGTACCGTCAGACCGACGTTCACCATTAATGGATTAAAGTTAAGTATTCCACCAGCTACGTCCGTTTTTCTAAATTCTAATTTCCTTGTCCTGTTCCAGACCTCACGCCAGCCTGCATGAGCTAAAACGCGTGCCTTTCGGCTTCCTCTATTAATAGGGTGTTGGCTCTCCTGCCAACCCACAACACATACATTCTACACACAAACGTTTTGTTCCCATTTCCTCCAATGAATTTTGAAATTCCGATGGAATGATATCTATACCTTCTGCCTTATTTGATCTTAATTCCTCCAAAGCACTTTTAAATTATGATTCTAATACTGGATCCCCTACCTGACTCCTGTCGATTCCTGAACTTCTTCTAACATGTCATCAGACAAGGAGTCGTGTCTCGACCCGGCGAACAGTTTTATTATAACAGGAACTTCGAAGAAAATCGTACCCTCCAGACATTTTAAGGATTTTCATTAGAGTGCAGTGACCATCAGAAATAGCCGCTGGGAGGATCGCCTAGGATCGACAGTGACGTAGTTGCACAGTGAATGAGGAACAAGTCTTTGGCCCCTTCTCCCTAAATAAATATAGAAACACCTGTAGCTTTTTCAGAAAGATTTATGTTGTTTTAAATTAATCTGTACTCAACTGGTTCCCTCTACTTATAAGATTCGTGTTTATCTGCACTGTGATGCTGAACAATGCAAGTGGTGTAATTACGAAAATGCTATCTCAAGAAATAACTCGCCAATCTGTCTGAAATTGTAAGACTATATTTGAATAAATTTTTACCAAAGTAATCGGAGAACCCGAAAATGCAAACTAAATAAACTATCATTTGACATCCTGTTTCGTGCAGTGCAGTGAACTGTATTACAATGCCTGATGCCACAGTTCGTGATTATCAGTTCCAACACGCAGAACTATTAGAGCAAAAATTCTACGTAGAACTACAAATAATATTTTGGAAGAATATACGGCCAAAATGCTTCTGTAAAGATCCCCTATCAACTTCGTACGCAAAGTGAATAAATAAAATTCCAGACATTAAATAATATATCTGCGAATGTAACACCGCCCTGTGAGAATAAAACTGCATTTTTCCTTTTTTTGTGTCATCAGTGGCACTCACCACGGATCCCTCTCCCGTGCCAACCTCTTCACATCAGAGTAGCACTTGCAACATACGTCCTCAATTATTTGATGTATGTATTCCAATTCTGTGTTCATGTACAATTTTTCCCCCCTACAGCTCCATCTAGTACCATGGAAGTCATTCCCCGATTTATTAACAGATGTTCTATCATCCTGTCCCTTCTCCTTCTCAGTGTTTTCCACATAATCGTTTCCTCGCTGATTCTGCGCAGAACCTCCTCAGTCCGCCTAATTTTCGCCACACGTCGATAGCACCACACCTCAAACGCTTCTAGTCTCTTCTGTTCCGATTTCCCCACAGTCCATGTCTCGCTATCATACAATGCTGTGCTCCAAACGTACATTCTCAGAAATTTCTTCCTCAAATTAAGGCCTATGTTTGATACTAGTAGACTTCTCTCGGCCGGGAATGCTCTTTTTTCCAGTGCAAGTCTACTTTTGCTGTCTCCTTGCTCCATCCAACATTGCTTATTTTGTTGCCTAGGTAGTAGAATTCCTTAAGTTCATCTACTTCGTGACCATCGATCCTGATATGGAGTTTCTCCCTGTTCTCATTTCAGAAACTTCTCATTACTTTCGTCCTTCTTCGACTTACTCTCCATCCATATTCTGTACTCGGTAGACTGTAATTCTTCTTCACTTTCACTCAGGTTAGCAATGTCTGCATGAGAAACTAGAATCAGAACTAAAATTTATCTAATTGGAGCCTTATAATAATTTTAGAATTCAATGCTTATCTGTGATTGACGTTGTTGTCCCTACTGTAATCTAAATCTGGCCCTAATAATTTTTTTTTGGGGTACCTGTGGAAACGGAAACTCCGTAGTGCTCGAAAGTGGTGACCACAGTACGTAGTGCAGCAGCGAACTAGATGTACAGGAAAGAAAGCTTTGTGCATTGTAATGAAATGACCTGTAGCTGTTCCTAACACATCATGGCACTGTATAATTTGGGGACACGCAATTAAAACTCCAAATTTTCGTAAGGAGACGGTGGAGGATACTTCATTTACTAAACTCTGATTTGTTATAAGAAACATGACTCTGCCATTACGTGAGTTAATAGAATGGTTGTTGATGTTGATGTGGTCTTCAGTCTAGAGACTGGTTTGATGTAGCTCTCCATGCTACTCTATCCTGTGCAAGCTTCTTCATCTCAGAGTAACTACTGCAATCTACATCGTTCTGAATCAGTTTAGTTTACTAATGTCTTGGTCTCCCTCCACGATTTTTACCCTCCGCGATTCACTCCAATAATAAACTGATGATCCCTTGATGCCTCAGAACGTGTCCTACCAACCGATCCCTTCTTCTAGTCAAGTTGTGCCACAAATTTCTCTTCTCTCCAATTCTATTTAGCACCTCCTCATTGGTTATGTGCTCTACCCATCTAATCTTCAGCATTCTTCTGTAGCACCACATTTCGAAAGCTTCTATTACCTCCTTGTCTAAACTATTTATCGTCCATGTTTCACTTCCATACATGGCTACACTCCATAAAAATACTTTGAGAAACGACTTCCTGACACTTAAATCTTTGCTCGATGTTAACAAATTTCTCTTCTTCAGAAACGCTTCCCTTGCCATTGCCTGTCTACATTTTATATCCTCTCTACTTCGACCATCATAAGTTATTTTGCTCCCCAAATAGCATAATTCATCTAGTACTTTAAGTGTCTCATTTCCTAATCTAATTCCGCAGCATCACCCGATTCAGCTCGACTACATTCCATTATCTTCGTTTTGCTTCTGTTGATGTCCATCTTATATCCTCCTTTCAAGACACTGTCCATTCCGTTCAACTGCTACTCCAGGTCCTTTGCTGTCTCTGAGAGAATTACAATTTCATCGGCAAACCTCAAAGTTTTTATTTCTTCTCCATGGATTTTAATTTCTACTCCAAAATGTTTCTTTTGTTTCCGTTACCGTTTGCTTAATATACAGACTGAATAACAACCACTGCTTCCCTTTCGTGCCTCTTAACTCTTATAACTGCAACCTGGTTTCTGTACAAATTGTAAATAGCCTTTCGTTCCCTTTATTTGAACCCTGCCACCTTCAGAATTTGAAAGAGAGTATTCCTGACATAATTGTCAAATGCTTTCTCTAAGTCCACAAACGATAGAAACGTATGTTTGCATTTCCTTACTCTATCTTCTAAGATAAGTCGTAGGGCCAGTACTGCCTCATGTATTCCAGCATTTCTACGAAATCCAAACTGATGTTTCCCGATTTCGGCTTCTACTAGTTTTTCCATTCGTCTGTATGGAATTCATGTTAGTATTTTGCAGTCGTTACTTATTATATTGATAGTTCGGTAATTTTCACACCTGTCAACACTTACTTTCTTTGGCATTGCAATTATTATATTCTTCTTGAAGTCTGAATGTATTTCGCCTGTCTCATACAGGTTTCCGACCAGTTGGTAGAGTTTTGTCAGGACTGGCTCCCCCAAGGCTATCAATAGTTCTAATGGAATTTTGTCTACTCCCGGGGCTTTGTTTCGACTTAGGTCTTCCAGTGCTCTGTCAAAATCTTCACGCAGTGTCTTATGTCCCATTACATCTTCATCTATCCTCTTCCATTTCCATAATATTACCCTCAACTACATCGCCTTGTATAGACCCTCTGTGTACTCCTTCTACCTTTCTGCCTCTCCTTCTTTGCTTAGAACCGGTTTTCCATCTGAGCCCTTGATACTCATACATGCGGTTCTCTTCAAGGACTTTTTAATTTTCCTGTAGGAAGTATCTATCTTACCCCTAACGATATATGCTTCTACAGCCTTACATTGATCCTGTAGTCACCCCTGCTTAGCCATTTTGCACTTGCTATCGATCTCATTTTTGAGACGTTTGTATTCCTTTTTGCGTGCTTCATTTACTGAATTTTTATATATTCTCCTTTCATTAATTATATTCAACATCTCTTCTGTTACCCAAGGAATTCTACTAGTCTTCGTCTTTTTACCTACTTGATCCTCTGCTGCCTTAACTATTTCATCTCTCAAAGCTACCCATTCTTCTTCTACTGTATTTCTTTCCCCCATTCCTTTCAATTGTTCCCTTATGCTCTCCCTGAAACTCTGTACAACCTCTGGTTCTTTCAGTTTATCCAGGTCCCATCTCCATAATTTCCCACCTTTTTGCAGTTTCTTCAGTTTTAATCTACAGGTCATAACCAATAGATCGTGGTCAGAGTCCACATCTGTCCCTGATAATGTCTTACAATTTAAAGCCTGGTTCCTGAATCTGTGTCTTACCGTTATGCGAGGGTTGGAAATTTAATAGTGGCAACTATTCTTTTCACAGCTCGTACAAAATAGATACGTGTTTCAAAGTTTTATTGACCTTCAAAGTAGTCACCAGCATTGTGTATAACTCGTTGCCAGCGATGTGGAAGTCGTAGGGTAATCTTAGCAATGACAGTTGTGTTGACAGTTCGAGAGGTGCGGTCTATTGCATGACGAATTTGTAGCAGTTCTGAAGCTAATGCCGTGAAGTGTTTCCTTCTGTTTGGAATTCGAGTTGAACTCACGAGGGCATAAGTCAGTGGAGTGAAGTAGGTGGTATAGAATTTAGCAGCCCCATCAGTCACACAAATCAGTAACAGCTTGCACCGTACGTGCTTGAGCATTGTCCTGCAAAATGACGGTCAGGTCCTGCAGGAAATGTCATCACTTCTGTCTCTAAGCTGGTCGTAGGTTGTGTTCCAAAAATGAACGCTCCATCGTGCAAACAATGCTACTACCAGTTGTATCTCTAACCTATGTTCCGATGGTACTGACGCACCAGGCTGAAATACTACATGGCTCTCTTCCTAACTGTACCTGCGCTATTTTCTCCTTCTGCTGTGACTTTCAGCTTGTAAGCACACAGCAGTATCGCTGCCTTAGAACCGATAGTCACCTCTTACGAAAATGCAGAGTATGATTGGAAGAGATTTTTGTGAGCTTTCGTTGTCCGACGCGTTGCTAACAGATAGCCAACCGTAGCGTTTCCAAATACGAATAAAATTTCCATAGCAATAGTTGTATATTTTTTATATCAGCACATCGTCAGTAAAGGTGTCTGTAAGTTAATGTAAGTTATTGTACCTTACGTTATTGGTGCGGAATGTCAGCGAGACAAAAATCAAGTGCCCCATGACGGCTACAAAACCGGGAACTTGAAGTGAAACGTAATTCGGTGAATATCCTATTTGAGAGAAGCACATAAACGGTGTAATGAGGATTTTCGGATGAAGATACTTTCGTTCGCGGAAGCTTCATGAGGTCACCTGGCAAATGTGTTACGAAAGAGATCGCTAGCATTGTTAGTGTGAACCAATGTCAATTGAAAGGAAGTGTGCCAATTACCAAAACCAGAACGGAATGTTTAGGCAATGACCTTCAGGTGAATGACCTGCCAGTAAATGAACGATGTGATTGAATAGCACGACAACAGGTCGCAAGGTATTACAAAGAGACTAATGCTACAGATTAACAGTGTAGCTTACATTTATGTGTTTCCCGGAAGAATACACGTAGGTTTTCACCAGATATTTGTGTCCTCATTGTGAGTGTGCTCCCCCAGTCCACAGTTAATTAAGCTGTTACAGGGCCTGATTTACAGTTAGCGAAATAATAAAAGCGCTGATGGACACAGTCGGTTAAATATTATTATTCGCATATTTGTATGCGCAGCTGGGTGTGTAATGTTTTATTTTGAGGGGCGCATAAATACCATTTTATGTTTTTAACCCCGTCCCTCACCCCGAGGCTCTCGCCACTTACAAGCGACAATTTCACTATTTCTGGACTGCTGTAGCAGACACCCAGCTTGTCTGTCAGGTCTTCATGGAAGGGTCTTTCATAGACTCAGTTCTTCATCTTTTACTTTTAGTGCTTCCTCCATTTCTTACTTTATCTGTCCCTTAACATTTAAAATATTTCTAACTTTTTCTTCTCCATGTTTCAGATACCCCAAGTTCCATGTCCACAAAGATCTGAGCTCCACACACACACTTACAACAATTTATTCCTCATTTCCATTTCAATCTCCGATAACACTGAAGCTTAACTAGGGCCAAACACTTTCTGATAGCCGCCGTATTTCGTTAATTCTGTCTAATGTTGCATCCGAGACAGAATTCTTTCACTTGCTCCTCATCTGTGCCGTTCCAAATTTTGCTGTTAATCACGTCCATACTCTGCTTCCTATTACCCTTCATTCCTTTCGTTTGGAATTTGTACTACACTCTCTGCTTAGTCTACTCCACTCAGCAGACCTACAACCGTTCATCTTAAGGAAATGTAACTCATCCACGATAGAAGTGGCTTATAAAACGTTTGTTCGCCCGTTTCTTGAGTATTGTTCATCTATCTAGGATCCCTGTCAGGTAAGACTGATAGAGGTGATAGAGAAGATCCAACGAAGTGGGGCACGTTTCGTCATGGGATCGTTTAGCTGGCGAGAGAGCGTTACGGAGATGCTAAACAAACTCCACTGGCAGACGTTACAAGAGAGGCGTTGTGCATCACGCAGAGAGTTATTATTGAAATTTCGGGAAAGCACTTTTCAGGAGGAGTCGGAAAACATATTATTTCCCCCTACATACATCTAGCGTAGTAACCGCGAGGAGGAAATTCGAGAAATTAGAGCCAATACAGAGGCTTACCGACAATCATTCTTCCCACGCACTATTCGCGAGTGTAACAGGGTTGGAGGGATCAGATAGTGGTACCGAAAGTACCCTCTACCACACACCATTAGTTGGCTTGCGGAGTATGATGTAGATGTAGATTCTCTTCGTCTGACATTCGTCTGCACTTAAATAGTACTCTCTGCTAATTTTATCCACTCCTTTCAACAGGTCTTTTAAGTCTTCCTTATATCTGGCAAGAAGGGATATGTTTCATCACGAACTTTATTAGATATGTGTGTTGTAATCGGCACGAAAACACGTAATTTGTGCCGTGTTTGGTGGGGCACTCTTCGATTTGAATTTCGCGGCTGTCTGATAGGCGCTGCCCGTGGAGTTTTCTGCCAGGGGAATTCAAGTGAGCGGCGCCAGCAGGCTGACTTACCACACTGGGCGTGGTTGTGTTTGTGCGAGGGAAGCTGACTGATTTGGCACAGTGGGCTTCGATGTACCGTCGCTGTGGCCAGGGAGTACTGTGGGATTCCTGCAGTGTCAGTTACATCCACATTCTGGGTCATTTTTGTTAGAAGTAAACCCAATAATTAAGTCAGTGTAATAAAGTTTTAGTTTCTATGTTCACATTCTTCACCAAAAAATTCCTACTGTTTACTAAAGTCTCCTCACCCCCCTCTCTCCCCCGCCACATCTTCCATTGGGTATGTGGAATTAGAAGTGCAATACAGTCTTAATCTCTATGTTCAGTGGGAATGCATGTTAGTATACAATATATTTTGGTGTGAGGTTGGATTTTTATTTATTCGTACTGTACATGAAATTTTACGATGTGACATTTTATGAGCTGACGTTTACTTACTAGTGTATGCTCTTTTGGTTTTTATTTGTTACCATAACAATATCCTAACACTGTAATGTGACCTAAGTGACTTATTTTTCAGCAACTACGGTGTTTTTAATATACAAAACTTCGCCAATGTGGCTTTACCTGGTGTACTGATGCTATTAAATGGTTTTCTATGGCTTAAGCTGATTCATTTTCGGCAGTTACAATGTGTTTTAGATTACAAAGGTAGCCAGTGTGGCATTTCTTGTAGCATTACGTTTGTCTATACGGAATTTCACGAACTGGCTCACTAATGTACAGTGTTTACTTAGAACCAAAGATTAAAATGTATCTCTTAGGAAATTGGTACTGCAACTGGTAGCATTTGCTATAGTTTTATCCCTCATATGGTATTGTCACTGACTGTATCCTTGACTGTTTGGCCTAGCTACATCTGTCAGTGTGTTACCAGCTGTCGATGTGGACTTGCTTCTTGCCGAAAATCATCGTACACAGTTCTTAAGGTGAGAAATTTTTTACATTCTGTGGTGGGTTTGAAAGAGGAAATTACTTTTGTTCAAATAATGGTATAATTTTTCTGCCGTCTATGCTAGTAAGTCAAAAACTATTTAACCTCATATTTCCCTGTAAACTGTGTAATCTCTAAAGGTTTGATTTATTTACTTTTCGTTAAGCTTCATAATGGTCATTGACCAAAAATAATAGCGAATTGTGCAAAACAAATGACAGGTGAAGGTTTCACCACGAATTTTAACACCTATTTGGAGGCTGAATATCGCCACCTGCAAACGTACATAAATTAAGTCAGTTCCGTTGTGTCACCGCAGCTGAAAGTTACAGTAGAGCTTTGCTTTAAAATTCTGTTGATGGAATCTTGAGCAGGTGAGTTACAATAGAACGTTTTTTGATATTCTGTTGATGGAATCTTGAGCAGGTCTTTGCCAATGTTGCTTATGACATGTGCAACTAAGCTTTCTGTATACATAATGTGATTTTTGTATCAGCCAGCGTTAATTAACAGACTCGCTCCTTTGTCAGGCAGGTCGACATTAGTAATGGACTGGTTTAATTCTGTAATTTAAACCTTGGAAATTAATTCTGACTTTCAAAATAGCTCTAGCATCACATTCGTTATTGTTAAATCTAAATTTTTAGTCGCTCATGGTTACATACTTCAATTTGTTTAAAAGATTAACTCACATATACCTTTAACTAGGGATTTTGGGTGTTCACAGCACCCCAAGTGTAAGAGTTCACTGGTATTTAGTGAAGCATGTTGGTCACACCGTTGAGCGCCTTTATACCTTTGCGAAACCATTGTTCGTGTTTTTAAAAGTACGCAACACTGTACAGAACATGTTTTAAACGCTGGGGTACTGATAACACCCTACCTACCTAGCAGTGCAACTCTCTGTGTTGAACAGTGTGCGTCATGATGTCACATGAGGAGGAGCAAAAACGTCTTAGAAGGCTATTCGAGGAAGTCTTTAATGAAGACGAATACTGTGAGATTCCAGAGTTTGAAGATTCGAATTGCAATGAAGAACAGCCGTGCGGAGAAGTGCGATCATGCAACTGCAACTGATCAATCTGTTGACGATGCTAGTGAAGATTTCTTTCCAACAACACCGGAGAGGTTTATGCTTGATAAGGATAAAGTAACTAAATGGATGACTACACCTAAGCCTAATAATATCAGAACAAGGAAGCAAAATGTACTAACTCAGCTTCCAGGTACCAAACTAACTGCTAAAGACTGAAAGACTGCTGTAGAGCGCTTTGATGTGTTCATAAATGAGCAAATAATTCGCTCAATAGTAGAGTGCACCTACCTTTATATTGATTGCATTGGGACCTTCTACAAGAACAAAAATAGATCCCGGGAAACAGATGCAATAGGAATACGATCTTTCATTGGACTACTTATAATTGCTGGTTCTTATAGAGCAGCTAAAATGAATTTACAAGATCTGTTTCCTTCACAAGGACTAGAAGTATAAATATTTAACACTACTATGTCACTGGTCATAATTCCTTATGAGGTGTTTGAGATTTGATTCTATTCGTGATAGGGGGCAACGTAAGAATCTGGGTAAAATGGCTGCAATACGGGAAGTATTCACCTTGTTCAAAGAAAACTGCCGAAATGCGTACAGCCTTGGGAGTTATACCACAACTGATGAACAACTGGTTCCCTTCAGAGGTAAATGTCCCTTTTGGGTGTATATTTCTATCAAACCTGCTAAATACGGAATAAAAATATAGACATTATGTATTGCAAGTACTTGGTATACATCTCAAATGGAACAGTATGGCCGGCCGGAGTGGCCGAGCGGTTCTAGGCGCCTCAGTCTGGAACCGCGCGACCGCTGCGGTCGCAGGTTCGAATCCTGCCTCGGGCATGGATGTGTGTGATGTCCTTAGTTAGGTTTAAGTAGTTCTAAGTTCTAGGGAACTGATGACCTCAGATGTTAAATCCCATAGTGCTCAGAGCCATTTGAACCATTTTAAAGAATATGCGGGAGAACAGCTTGAAGGGCCTTCCCAAGCTTCTAATTCAGGTAAAGACGTCGTTTTGAGACTTACTGAGGGGATTCAAGGAACTGGACGAAATATCACAACAGACAACTGGCATACTATTACCTTGCTTGCTGAAGAATTACTGAAAAAGCGGCTAACACTTGTTGGCACAATGAGAAAAAATAAGCTTTAGCTTTCTAGTGAAATGACTATCATAAAAGGGAGAGAAACTGCAAGTACAATTTTTGCTTACAAAGGGGACATCACTTGCCTTTAATATGGACGTAAACAAGGTAAAAACATTATACTGCCCTGTCGTCAACAATGCATCCAAAATTCAAGAGTATTGACACTACAACAGGTGACAGAAAGAAACCTGAGATCATTACCTTCTACAACCTTACAAAAGGCGGAGTTGACACAGTTGACAAGTTGTGTACACCGTAGCAAGAAGAACAAAACGATGGCCATTAGCGGTGTTCTTTCGGATGGTAGACGTTGCTTGCATTAATGCTCGAGTTATAATGAAGAGCCACATCCCGAGTTTTTGTCGAAAGAGGGCAATTTATAAGACAGGTGTGGCAGGAGCTTGTGCATCCTCAGGTTTTAAAAAGAGTTTCAAACTCGGCTTTACCAATATCCATCCGGCTGAAGGAAGCTAAGAAGTCAAATACGGAACAGTTTATTCCAGCAGTCCAAAGTAATTAAAGCACATCAGGAAGATGCTCAGTTTGTCCAAGAAATGCTGACAAAAACCCCAAGTTCAATTGTTGCAAGTGTATCCAATTTATATGTTTAAATCATATGAAAAATATCTGCAGTATCAATTCAGAATCTTCTTCCCGTGATGATGAAAATGTTCAGTGTTGAAATGTGATTTTTCTCTAGACTTTCGGCCTGAATGATATTTTTAAGTTATGTAAATATGTCTGTAGCTTTGTCTGTTAACATATCTCTATAATTTTGAAGTGGTTGAAGCTTTTCTTATTTGTTAGCTTGAAAAATAGTATGTATACGAACTTTTGATACCATTTCACACATGTTATTTATTTATCAGAAACGGATAGTTATTCGAGTACATTAGCTATTAAAAATTGTACTTAAATGAATTATTAAAAGGCTAAATATAGTGTTAATTGTGTAATAAACAATTTAAGAAAAAATCGATACCTCAATATCGTATTTATGTAGGGTGCTGTTAACAGCCCAAGTCCCGAGTTACGTTATGAATGCCCGCCTCCCCAATTGAAGGTTAAGCAAACAAGCCCCCTAGTACAAGTTTTAAATAATTTTTCGTCATGTTCAATAAATCAGTTGTGAATTATTGTAAGACATATTCTGCGGAATTAGTCCAACTGTCCGAAATCCCTTCTTTTTGGTTGTTGTATTGATCCAGAACACCGGTATTAAGCAATTTCCCACCCTAATCAACCCCAAGTCACTTTATGTTGCTGTAACCCACACTCATTTGAACTTGCTTAGTGTATTCAAGCTTCAGTTCCCCTTTACCCACACACCTCCTTTCATTATCTTAGCGACGATATTTGTCCTGCAAGCGATCTCTTCTTTTGGACAAAATGTGCCAAAAATTTGTTTTATCTGCAGTTAGATAGAATTCATCTTGATAAGTTACGTTATCAAACTGTCTAACAGCATTCGTCTTTAGCACTAGATGTCAAAAGTTAACTTCTGAGCTGTTTGTCATCCTCGTTTCACATAAGTACAAGTCTTCTCAAATATCTTCATGAAAGATTTCCTGACACTTAAATTAAAATGTGATGTCAACTAAATTTTATTTTTCAGAGAAACTTTCATTTTTGTTGCCATTCTGCCTGTTTGAAACCTTTCTAATTCAGTCACCATAAGTCATTTGGCCAGTACTTTTAGTATTCTATGTCCTTATCTAATCTCATCAATAATGCCCAATTTCATTCAACTACATTCCGTTACGTCTACTTTTCCATTTCACTCAAATATTCATCCAAGTCTTTTGCAGTCATGCAAAAAGTCACTAGCAAAGCTTAAAGACTTTATTTCTTCACTATGAACATTAATTTCCTTCAGAAATTTCTCCTTGGTTTCTTTCGTTGTTCGGTGTCAAAGTTCAGTGTACAAATGCTACTTCCACAATTGTATTACGGGAAAACTAACTGAATGCGGAGTTTTCAGTAAAGATCCCAGTGACACGGCCATTCACGTTCAATCGCCAGTGCTTCCCCTCAGTGGCGATGTGTAAACAAAAGAGGGGAGTACGTGAGTCGGGACTTTCCCCGGCCACCATCGCGCCGCCTACAAGGCCAATCGCCCGCTCCGCTGGCCACGGGGTGGGGGTGGGGGGGGGGGGGGGGAGGGGTCGGTGAGCCGCCTGCCTGTGTGGACTCAGCGGGGCTGAAAGCCGACAAAAATAACAGCCGCCTCCCCCACACGGCCACTCTCTGCGCCGCTGTGCGCTGGCCGTCCATTCTCCACACTGAAACCTGCTGTCTTGGCCTGCAGGGAACGTCTCAAGGGTCAAGGGTCAAGGAACATGTTGTTCAGATGTGTTCAAATGTGTGTGAATTCCTAAGGGACAAAACTGCTGAGAACGTCGGTCCCTAGACTTACACACTACTTAAACTAACTTAGACCAAAACTGTTGGCGGAGCTACGACATGTTCCCATTTCCATCGATTAGTCAAAACACACTAACTCAGGTTGTAAGTAGGCTGTTTGGATTTTTATGTTCGTAACGCCTTGCAGCGCTCTGTATGAAAATCACTGGCTGTGCTGTGTGCACTCTGTGGCTGGTTGTCATTGTTGGAATATTCGCTATTGTAGCGGTGGGCAGTTGGATGTGATTGTCACTATGTGTTGCCGATGGCTAAATTGAGTACACACTCAAAGGCAGAAAAAAAAAAAAAAAAAAAAAAAAACAGCGCGTAGCGTTGTGCAGTTGGAGGTGAGCCGCCAGCAGTGGTGGATGTGGGGGGAGAGATGGCAGAATTTTGAGAGCGGACGATCTGGACGTGTTTCCATCAGAAGAGTAAATTTGTAATACTGGAATATTGGCGCTCGCTGTATTGCAGTAGTTAGAGTAACGAAGATTTTTGTGAGGTAAGTGATTCATGAAAGGTATAGATGATTAATAGTCAGGGCCGCTCAGCTGTTTGAAAATCAAATAACGTAAGAGGTTTTACCAGCACAGTCATTAATAATTTTCCAAAGGGGACGTTTCCATACCTGGAGAGAAAGAAACTAAGAAAGAAATTAAGTTGTAAATGGTTTCATCAAAACATTTTGTGTTAGGAATGGTTAAAACAATTCGACCAAATTAAAGACTGTGAAGATACTCATGATTCAATACTGACGTCGCTAAACGTTCAGAAATTGTAAATATTCGTGCGATTAAGAAAACTGTTGTAATCATTAAAAACAGTTTTAAACGAATACTGATAAGTCTGTATATCTGACCAACTTATACGGCTAAACACACAGTACGTTACCTTTCTGGCCAAGGTAGTGGGCCGCAATCGAATATAATACTCTGATGGTTGGTCTGGTGCACTAGCTGGCCTCAGAGTGCTTTACTGAAAGTGACACAGGATGATATCCTACGCTCCGTTTTGTTGCCCCTCATAGCAAGCAATCCTGGGGTTACATTTCAGCAAGATAACGCTCACCCCCACACGGCAAGAGTTTCTACAGATCATCTTCATGCTTTTCAAACCCTTGCTTGGCGAGCAAGATCGCCATATCTCTCCCCAATTGAGAACGTTTAGAGCATTATGGGTAGGGCGCTTCAACCAGCTCAGAATGTTGAAGATCTAATGTACCAGTTGGACAGAAGTTTACACGATATTCCTGAAGCGGGCATCCAACAACTACAACTCTATCAATGCCAAGCCGAATAACTGCTTGCATAATAGCCGTAGGTGGATCAACCCGTCATTGACTTGCTCAATTTCTGAATTTCTTTGTCTTGAATAAATCATCCAGTTTCTCTGAAATAATAATAACTGGTTTTGTCTGTACATGTTCATCACATCTACCGCTTTCCGCAACATTCGCATAATTGTTTCTTCCTTTGTGGTTCATCGGTCGTTATTATTTTTATTTCTTTTTTTTAAAGTGTGTACTAGCAAGGATTTGAAAAGTTCTTAGCAGCTTTCCTAACGTACGTGCCATAATATCTCAACGCCCTCATCACGCAGTACTTGTAAATACGGACTGGTAGTTTGTAGGTGCTAGCTGACACACAATCTGGTTCAGATCAGGTCAATTTGCTGGGTAATACATCAGAGTGAAATCACTATCTGTTCCAGAAACTACTGTAGCACAGTACTGTCTCACTTTGTTTAGAATTGTGTCATCACGTGATCAAGGTCACAGACACCTCAATGGCGTCATAACCCACGTCTACTTATGGATCATGTCACAATAATTACGACACCATCACCAGCATTTTTTCGTTTATGGCATCATGATGGAGGTGGGAAGTTTGAAGTTTAATGAGAAATTTAAAAAAAAAAGATGCTAATTAAAACTTTTTAAAAATTCTCTTCGAAAACCCTTAAACTGGCTTAAACGCAAAAAAAAAACAAATGTTACTTTGAAGGGAATCAGTTACCAAATGGTTCGGTTAGTCTTTTGCTCCTACATCCAGTTCCGACGATCTATTTGCACGCCATAATCGCTACAGATCTTCACCAGCGTTTCCACTGACTTTGTAATGGACAAGCACAGTTCGCAATCTGTCGGTGCCCAACGTATCACTTGTGTGAAACATACGACGTGTGGTTATAAAACATCGGAACTGATGCTGTCACTACGTACGCTTGCTCCAAAGATGAGCGACCAACAACTGTGAAGCGTTAAGCCTTCTTAATCGGATACAGCGCTCTGGTGTCAAAGGACAAATCAGTGTGGTCGTGGCGTTAGTTTGCGTAAGAGCTGATATTTTGTTTTGCCGGAAGTATAACTAGTGCAACAAAAAAAAAATGGCTCTGAGCACTATGGGACTCGACTTCTGAGGTCATCAGTCCCCTAGAACTTGGAACTACTTAAACCTAACTAACCTAAGGACATCACACACATCCATGCCCGAGGCAGGATTCGAACCTGCGACCGGAGCAGTCGCGCGGTTCCAGACTGTAGCGCCTAGAACCGCTCGGCCACACCAGCCGGCCCTAGTGCAACAATAGAGCAACGAATTAACGTGAAGTTTCTCGTGGAACTTGGAAAAAAAATTCTATTTAAACCTGTTTTTACTAAAATGAGTGTATGGCGGAGGTTGTTCATCTCATACGCCAGTTTTGAAACGATTCAAGCGTTTCCAAGAAGGCCGAGAAGCCGTTGAAGATGAATTACGCTCGAGACGCCCTTTAATATCAAAAAGGAGTGAATATCTTAAAGAAGCAGGTAATTTGTTTCGATATAACGGTCGGATAAGTATTCAGGCGATTGCTGCAACTGTAGGAATTGGCAAAGAATGCGGAAAGCAAATTTTACAAACCAATTTATCACGAATAAAGTGTGAACAAAAATGGTGCCGAAAATTCTCACGATTTAAGTAAAAGAAGCTCGTGAAAATGTTAGTACTGACCTTCGGAATAGCACCGAATGTGATCCTAAGTTCTTGGATGTGACAAATCTTGGATTTTCACTTATGATCCAGGCAGTAAGCGCCAATCCACGCAGTGAAAGGGTCCACCTCCGGTGAGAGCGAAAGAAGCTCAAATTAGCAATTCAATATTCAAAGCTATGATGATAGTTTTTTCCGATATTTATGGAATTGTGTATTTCCACTGTGTTACTGAAGGTCAAACTATTAATTTACTACCTTGAGGTTATTGCTCAACTCTGTGATAAAATAAGAAAAAATAACCCACCGAATTGTGTAAGAATAAGTCATGGGTTCTGCGTCAAGACAACGCACTGGCTTATACCGCATTGTGCGGTAAGAGTTTTCTGCTGAAATAAAGTACACCATTCATGTGTTCGACCGGCCACCATATTTGCCTTACCTAGCATCATATTACTTTTGTCTGTTGCTCTACGTCCAGTCTGCATTAAAACGTGCAAGATTTCAGTCCTTTGAAACAGAAAAAGCGGCACACGTCGTTAACGAGCTCACAGAAGATGACTTCCAGCACTGTTTCCATCATTAGAAAATTCGCATGGAGCGTTGTAGGGATAGAGGCGGGGAGAACCTTGAGGTACTAAATATGTTTGCTTTCGAAATAATTTTTTTACAGTAATAGTCCAGTTATTTTATAGCAACACCTGATGGTTCAAAGAACCGCCAAAGAAACTGCTGTAGGCATGCGTATTCAAATACATAGATGTGTAAACTGGCAGAACACGGCGTTGCTGTCGGCATTACCTATATAAGAAAAGTGCCTGGCGCAGTTGATAGGTCGGTTACTGCTGTTACTATGGCAAGTCATCAAGATTTAAGTGAGTTTGAACGTGGTGTTACAGTCGGCGCACGAGCGATAGGGCACAGTATCTCCGAGGTGGCGATGAAGTGCGGATTTTCCCGAGTGTACCGTCAATAGAAGTACGGAATCCGGTAAAACATCAAATCTCTGACATCGCTGCGGTCGGAAAAATATCTTGCTAGAACGGTACCAGCGACAACTGAAAAGAATCGTTCAACGTTGCATAATGGCAACCCTTCCGCAGATTGCTGAATATTTCAATCCTGGGACATCAAGTATCAGCGTGATAACCATTCAACGAAACATCGATATGGGCTCCCGGAGCCGAAGGCCAACTAGTGTACCCTTGATGACTGCGCGACACAATGATTTACGTCTCGCCTGGGCCCGCCAACACCGACCTTGGACTGTTGATGACCAGAAACATGTTGCCTGGTGGGACGAGTCTCTTTTTAGTTTGTTTCGAGCGGACGGACGTGTACAGGTATGGAGACAACTTCATTGGTCCATGGAATCAGCACGTCAGCAGGGGACAGTTCAAGCTGGTGGAGGTTCTGTAATGGTGTGGGGGGTGTGCAATTGGAGTTGTATCGGACCCCTGATACGTGTAGACGCGAATGTGACAGGTGGCACGTACGCAAGCATCCTGACTGTTCACCTGCATCCATTCGTGTCCATTGTGCATTTCGACGGACTTGGGCCATTCCAGCAGGACAACGCAACACCCTACACGCCCAGAATTGCTCAGAGTGGCTCCTGGAACACTCTTCTGAGTTTAAAAACTTCCGCTCGCACCCAAACTCCCCAGACATGAACATTGTCTAGCATATCTGGGATGCCTTGCAGCGTGCTGTTCAGAAGAGAACTCCACCTCTCGTGCTCTTACGGATTTATGGACAGTCCTGCAGGATTCGTGGTGTCAGTTTCCTCCAGCAATACATCAGACATTAATTGGGTACATGCAACGTCGTACTGCTGCCCTTGCGCGTACTCGCGGGGACCGTGCACGGTATTAGGCAGGTATACCAGTTTCGTTGGCTCTTCAGTGTATTTATGCCGACCAAGAGTACTGAAAGATTCTGTAAACAGACTAAAAATGCGTTAAGATCACTCTTCTCCGTCACCTGAAAGTGTCATGTCTCACTAAAATTAAAGACGTCAGTGGGTGGCATTGTGTGTACACACACACATACACACACACAAACACTAAAACAAATTTTAAAGTTTTCCATTATTCATCAAAACATTATGTAAGAACACACGCACACGCACACGCACGTACGCACACACACACACACACACACAAACACACACACATAAACACACACACACACACACACACACACACACACACGTACACGCACATACACACAAGTACAAGGTACTTTACGGAGTATCAAAACTATATTCTATATCTACTGCTTTGAGGCCCCATGTCGGTTTGTGAATCAAATGCCCGTATTTTTCAATAATATATCTGCTTAGTAACGCGGCTCTTCCGGAATTATTTATGTAGAAAACCAAATCATTCATGGTTACATACGCACAACGTCGCATTTCGTGGCCGCTATCTTGTTGTATATCGAGGACTCACCGTATGGTCGATGAATTTGTCATTTTGGAAACCACGTATTTAGTGGTAGTCATAAAACATTAGCAATACATATCTTCTCTGTGCGTGCTATCAGCTTAGAGGTGCAGATGAGGCAGATCGATACGTGCTTTTTCGATGATCATTGCTTGCTAAAAATTGTGCAGAGTGATGTCGCCCAGTACTGTGGTGTTAGGGGGAATTGACATTCACAAACTGCTTATTGATCCTGACGGTAAGAGCTATCATTATGTTTGAAATCAGTCATTACAAACCAGTCTCAACATCCTCATATCCTTCTTGAGCTGCTTGGTGGTATGAACAGAAAGTTAGCACATTTTTAATCTTTGGATCACTTTCTTGCATCATTTCATATTTATTAACAGACAAATGACAGATATTCCAAGTTTATTTTCGGGTTCTCTGGATTAAATAAGTGTGTAAGCGTGCATGCCTGGTTGTGTGTGTGCGTGTGTGTGCGACACTGTCTCTAATAAACATAAAGGTAACTAGTATTTCCACATTGTTTCCCGGGGCGTAGAGTTTATACTTGCTGCATAGCATAGAGGTTTAAGTCTCACCTATCACTGCTTGCGAGAATACTTCCGACTTTTCTTAAGACACACGCAACCTACACCTTATCGATTTCATTTATACCATTTTCAGCGCTGTGGGTAATCCTCACTCTCTTTTTTTAAACAAAAGCTACGAAGCTATAGCCCAACTGACGGAACAGTTTATACCTCGAAAGACAACAGCAGAGATGGTTCAAATGGCTCTGAGCACTATGGGACTTAACTTCTCAGGTCATCAGTCCCCTAGAACTTAGAACTACTTAAACCTAAATAACCTAAGGACATCACACACATCCATGCCCGAGGCTGGATTCGAACCTGTGACCGTAGCGGTCGCGCGGTTCCAGACTGAAGCGCCTAGAACCGCTCGGCTACTCAGGCCGGCAAAGCAGGGATGCAACTAGTCTGGGGCAATCAGGGAAATTTATTGGATTCAAAGACTGCTGAGCACATATGCGCCCAAAATGAAATAAAAAAATGAAAAAAAGAGAAAAGAAATGTCAGAAAACAGAAAAGACGACAATTTCATGACATCAACGGCTGAATATCGGATCTGCATTTATGGATGATAGCTAAAGGAATTCCGCTGTGCTAAAACAGTGCCAAAAGAATGCAACTACTGTACGATGGGTGCTTGACTACCACCACTGAGAAAAGATTCCTGAAAGATAGACGATATGTAAACTTGAGGAAGACAGCATGGTCTAGACCACAAGGAATTACTTGTGAGCGTATGGTAGAGATTGGCAGAAATTTGTAAATCAGTATAATATTTGACTACAGGGACTTCAGCAACTGAGCTTCATAGTAGAGCCAAATAATTAACTGGTTCAGTTGTCAATAGTTTTGTTGGTTCAAAATCGCGATTGGTATCGGGAAATCATGAGCACATCGTCAGGTGCAAAATGGAAAATGAAGAAACTATAATAACAGATTTTATAACACTTAACAGTTTTTAGTTGTAATAATAGTGGAGATTCACTGTCCAACTACAAATATGAGGTTGATACGATTGGGTTAGTCAGAATGAAACGGCGGGCGTCGCACCAGAGAGCCACTAAAAAACCTAAGAAATCTGAGCGGGCAAATAAAGCGAAAATGGCGAGAAATACTTAACAACAAAGGATACACTATACAGTGATGGGCGTGGCTGCCGCACACTGTGAACACAGGGCTCTGGGCACGTGACTGCCACATGTGAAGTCGAGATAGACGCGGCAGTAGAAGGCAGCTCCGAACGAAAACTAGCGACCCTCATATTGCAAGAGAAAGTGAAGCCATATAGTGCCGAACAGCGTAAGACATGACTGACTACCATAAAGGTTAACAAATGATGAATACCTAATACACAATGAAGAGCCAAAGGAACTGATATACCTGCCTAATATCGTGTAGGGCCCCCACGATCACACAGAACTACCGCAATACACCATGGTATGGACACGACCAATGTCTGAAGTACTGCTGGAGGGAACTGACACCATGTATCCTGCAGGACTGACCATAAATTCGTAAGAGTATGAGTGGGTGAAGATCTGCTCTGAACGGCACGTTGCAAGGCATCCCAGATGTGCTGGGGAGTTTGGTGGACAGTGGAAGTAAACTTAGAAGAGTGTTCGTGGAGCCAGTGTGTAGCAATTCTGTATCTCTTTTTAGTTTGTATCGAGCAGACGGACGTGTACGGGTACGGAGACAACATGGGACCATGGAGTTAGCACGCCAGTAGGGGACAGTTCAAGCTGGTGGAGGCTCTGTAATGGTGTGGGGAGTGTGCAGTTGGAGTTGTATGGGACCCCTGATACGTCTAGATACGACAAGTGACACGTAAGCATCCTGACTGTTCACCTGCATCCATTAATGTTCATTGTGCATTTCGACGGACTTAGGCCATTCCAGCAGGACAATGCAACACCCCACACGACCACAATTGCTCAGACTGTCTCCAGGAACATTCTTCTGAGTTCAAAGACTTCCGCTGGCAGCCAAACTCCCCAGATACGAACATTGTAGAGCATACCCGGGATGCCTTGCAACGTGCCGTTCAGAAGAGATCTCCACCCCTCGTACTCTTACGGATTTATGGACAGCCCTGCAGGATTCTTGGTGTCAGTTTCCTCCAGCAGTACTTGAGACATTATTCGGGAACATGCAGTCTGGTACATGCAACGTCGTACTGCTGCCCTTTCGTGTGCTCGTGGGGGCCGTGCACGATATTAGGCAGGTATACCAATTTCTTTGGCTCTGCAGTGTATTTATGACGACCAAGACTACTGAATGATTCTGTAAACAGACTAAAAATGCATAAGATCTCTCTCCTCCGTCACCTGATTGTGTCATGTCTTACTAAAATTAAAGACGTCAGTGGGTGGCATTGCGTGTACACACACACATACACACTCTCAAACACTAAAACAAATTTTAAAGTTTTCCATTATTCATCAAAACATTATGTAAGAACACACACACACACACACACACACACACACAAAAGTACAAAGTACTTTACAGAGTATCATTGTGAAACTAAATTCTATATCTACTGCTTTGAGGCCCTATGTCTGTTTGTAAATCAAATGCCTGTATTTTTTTTATAATGTATCTGCTTAGTAACGAGTCTCTTCCGGAATTATTTCTGTAGAAAATCAAATCATTACACACGCATAATGTCGCATTTCTTGTCCGTTGTCTTGTTGTATATCGTAGCCTCGCCGTATGGTGGTTGAATATGGCGTATTGGAAACTACGTATTTAGTGGTAGTCATAAAACAACAGCAATAAGTATCTTCTCTGTGCGTGCTACTAGCTTACAGGTGCAGATGAGGCAGATCGATAGGTGCTGTTTCGATGATCATTGCTTGCTAAAAATTGTGCAGAGTGATGTCGCCCAATACTGTGATGTTAGGTGGAATTGAGATTCACAAACTGCTTATTGATCCTGATAGTAAAAGCTAACTTTATGTCAGAAATCAGTCATTACAAACCGGACGAAACATCCTCATATCCTTATTTTGCAGCTGGGAGGTATGAACAGAAACGTAGCACATTTTTACTCTTTGGATCACTTTCATGAATCATTACATATTTGTTAATAGGCAAATGATAGATATGCCAAGTTTATTTCAACGTTCTCTAGATTATGTAAGTGTGTAAGCGTGCATGCCTGGGTGTGTGTGTGTGCGTGTGTGTGTGACATTGTTTCTAATAAACATAAAAGTCAGTAGCATTTCCACATTGTTTCCCGAGCGTAGGATTTATACTTACTGCATAATTTAGAGGTTTAGGGCTCACCTATCACTGCTTGCGGGAATACTTCCCAGTTTTCTTACCACACACGCAACGTATACTTTATCCATTTCATTTATACCATTTTCACCGCTGTGGGCAATCCTCATTCTCTACGGCACTATAGCCCAGTTGACGGAACAGTTTATGCCTCGAAAGACAACAGCAGGGATGCACCTAGTCTGGGGCAGTCAGGGGAATTTATTATGGTCAAAGACTGCTGGATACATATTCGCCCAAAAGGAAATAACAATATGAAAAAAAGAAAATAAATGTGAGAAAACAGAAAAGACGACAATTTCATGACATCAACGTCTGAATATCGGATCTACATTTGTGGATGATAGTTAAAAGAATTCCACTCTGCTAAAACAGTGCCAAAAGAGTACAACTGTACGAGGGGTGCTTGACTTCCACCACTGAGAAAAGATTCCTGAAAGAAAGACGATATGTAAACGTGAGGAAGACAGTATGGTCGGGACCACAAGGAATTTCTATCGAGCGTATGGCAGGGATTGGCAGAAGTTTGTAAATCAGTACAATATTTGACTACAGGGACTTCAGCAACTGTCATTCATAGTAGAGCCAAATAATTAACTGCTTCAGTTGTCAATAGTTTTGTTGGCTCAAAATCGCGGTTGGTATCTGGAAATTATGAGCACATCGTCTGGTGCAAAATGGAAAATGAAGAAACTACAATAAAAAATTTTATAACAATTAACAGTTGTCAGTTATAATAATAGTTGGGATTCACTGTCCAACTACAAATATGAGGTTGATACGATTGGGTTAGTCAGAATGAAACTGCGGGCGTCGCACCACAGAGCCACTAAAAAAACCTAAGAAAACTGAGCGGTCAAATAAAGCGAAAAGGGTGAGAAATACTTAACAGCGTAGGATACGCTACACAGTGATGGGCGTGGCCGCCTCTCACTGTGAACACTGGGCTCTGGGCACGTGACTGCCGCATGTGAAGTCGAGATAAGGAAAGGCGCGGCGGTAGAAGGCAGCCCCGAACGAAAACTAGCGACCCGCATATTGCAAGGGAAAATGAAGCCATCTAGTGCCGAAAAGCGTAAGAGATGACTTACTACCCTAAAGGTTAACAAATGATGAATACCTAATACACACTGAAGAGCTAAAGGAACTGATACACCTGCCTAATATAGTGCAGGGCCCCGCGATCACGCAGAAGTACCGCAGCACGTCGTGGCATGGACTCGACTAATGTCTGAAGTGGTGCTGGAGGGAACTGACTCCATGAATCCTGCAGGACTGTCCATAAATCCGTAAGAGTGGGTGGAGGTCTGTTCTGAACGGCACGTTGCAAGTCTGGTGGACAGCGGAAGTCAACTCAAAAGAGTGTTCGTGGAGCCAGTGTGTAGCAATTCTCCACGTGTATGATGTCGCATTGTCCTGCTGGAACTGCCCAAGTCCGTCGGTATGCACAATGGACATGAGTGGATACAGGTGATCAGACAGGACGCTTGCGTACGTGTCACCTGTGACAGTCGTATCTAGATGTATCAGGGTCCCATATCACGCCAACTGCACACGCCCCACAACACTACTGAGCCTACATCTACATCTGCATCTACATTTATACTCCGCAAGCCACCCAACGGTGTGTGGCGGAGGGCACTTCATGTGCCACTGTCATTACCTCCCTTTTCTGTTCCACTCGCGTATGATTCGCTGGAAGAACGACTGGGGAAGTAATATATTCGATACCTCATCCAGAAACGCACCCTCTCGAAACCTGGCGAGCAAGCTACACCGCGATGCAAAGCGCCTCTCTTGCAGATTCTGCCACTTGAGTTTGCTAAACATCTCCGTAATGCTATCATTGTTACCAAATAACCCTGTGACGAAACGCGCCGCTCATCTTTGGATCTTCTCTATCTCCTCCGTCAACCCGATCTGGTACGGATCCCACACTGATGAGCAATACTCAAGTATAGGTCGAACGAGTGTTTTGTAAGACACTCTCCCAATGAATCTCAACCTGGCACCCGCCTTACCAACAATTAATTTTATATGATCGTTCCACTTCAAATCGTTCCGCACTCATACTCCCAGATATTTTACAGAAGTAACTGCTACCAGTGTTTGTTCCGCTATCATATAATCATACAATAAAGGACCCTTCTTTCTATGTATTCGCAATACATTACATTTGTCTATGTTGAAGGTCAGTTGCCACTCCCTGCACCAAGTGCCTATCCGCTGCAGATCTTCCTGCATTTCGCTACAATTTTCAAATCCTGCAACTTCTCTGTATACTACAGCATCATCCGCGAAAAGCCGCATGGAACTTCCGACACTATCTACTCCATCAGCTTGAACAGTCCCCTACTGACATGCAGGGTCCATGGATTCATGACCTTGTCTCCAAACCCGTACACGTCCATCCGCTCGATACAATCTCGTCCGACCAGGCAACATGTTTCCAGTCATCAACAGTCCAATGTTGGTGTTGACAGTCCCAGGCGAGGAGTTAACCTTTGTGTCGTGCAGTCATGAAGAGCGCACGACTGGGCCTTCGGCTCCGAAAGCCCATATCGATGTTGTTTCGTTGAATGGTTCGCACTCTGACACTTGTTCATGGCCCACCACTGAAATCTGCAGCAATTTGCGGAAGGGCTGCACTTATGTCACGTTGAACGGCTCCCTTCAGTTGTCGTTGGTACCATTCTTGCAGTCTCTTTTTTCCGGCCGCAGTGATGTTGGAGATATCCGTGTTTTACCGAATTCCATGGTACACTCATGAAATGGTAATGCGGGAATGTCCCCACTTCATCGCCACCTCAGACATGCTGTGTCCTATCGCTCGTGCGCCGACTAAGAGACCACTTCACCACCGTCATTGTAGCAGCAGTAACCGATCTAACAAGTGCGTCACACACTTTTTATCTTATATAGGCATTGCTGACCGCAGCGCCGTATTCTGCCACTTTACATATCTCTTTGCGTAGGTTTCTTTATTTGAATACGCATGCCTATACCAGTTTCTTTGGCGCTTCAGTGTATAACTAAATAGAATATGGTTAAATTTGCGTCGTCACCATATGAAAACGATGTACTTAGGCATGAAGAATGACTCTTTGTGTTAAAAATGGTGCGCGGGATAAAATTAAAAAATATATATATAAAAAAGGTACAACCCAGCCAAGAACTGCAAATTGGATAAAAAAAACGTAAACACAAACATCTTAGTTGGTTAGGTAGTTGGTTTGGTGAAGGGGACCAAACAGCAAGGTCATTGATCCTATCGCATTAGGGAAGAAAGTCGGTCGTGTCGTTTCAAAGGAATCTACGGCGTGTTGAGAAAGAGAGGGGGAGGGAGGCGGTGATATATACGTGCATATGACAAATCCTTTCCCTCGAAAATTTCTCTCCTTCATACCTCCTCTGTCTTACCACAGATGACGTGTCGCTGGTCTCATTTGTACTAAGACAGCAGCACACGCGAGGTGCCTATTTGCTTCCACCGCCCTCAGAGGAGTGCTCAAATTCTAACAAACGTTCACCAACCTGCAGTCTTCTATAGTTGTTGTCCCCTGCCCGGAAAACAGCACGTAGGTCGTGAGCCAGTTATCTTGAGGCTTTAATGAACTCTTAGCGAGGGACAAATTTTTTGGATATAATTAAATTTTCTATTAGTTGTTTATACGAGATGCCACTCAATTTTTATGGCCAGAACACGAGAAACTGCACAGTTACATTCCACTTTACAGACACAAATAATTTCCATTCTCCAACAAAATAATCATCTTCGTATTTCCGTAATTACTATCATACTGTTCTCAACTACTTATCTAAATAACCATAGTTTGCTAATAAAGTCTTGACACCGACTGCGGCAGACAACATGTATGTCCTCCGAGGCAACCCAAGCTAATTAAGTCTAAACTCATCCCGACAGCGGCAACAACACCTCTGTCCTCGGATACTGCCGAACCAGCTCTGACCTTACAGCTGAACCACTTCGCCAGCCATCCAAGTTAGGTGCGATCCGAAGATTACCGCAGCGATTCGTCTGCCTTTTCGTTTAGCAGCTGTTTATTATTCTGCTGGTTATTGATACTTGCGAAATAATGGAATGATAGCACGCTATTGAGAAATGCTTGAATCTGAAATGCAAGTAAATACGCCGTTTAGGTTTTTTATATTAATTACATAAGATTATCATTTTGGCGTGCACCTTCCGAACGCGGAAGCCAATCGCGGAGAAGGACTACAATTTAGGCCGTCTTTCTCACGATATCCGTACCGAACAAACCATCTGTCATCGGTACCTCACATCTCATTATGTCATCTTGCCACTGATGCCTTCTCAACTGCTCTAAGAAGAGCTCCTTGTAGCCGAATATGATGGCTGTAAAGATAGAAATACTTCAAACCACCCAGTCATTTGCCTGAAGCTATTTAGGGAACTCACAGAAACCCTGAATCAGCATGGCCGGACTTGGGTTTGAACCGTCGTCCTCCCGAATGCGAGTGCTAACCACTGCGCCACCTCAGTCGGCGCAGGTTCCAGTAAGGGTGGCTTGCAGCGTTGGAAACTATGAGAAGAATCAGGTGTTTTCGATTCGCCCCTTTTAAACTTGATTAGGCATCATTACTCGAGATGCCGCCTTCTACTAGAGGACTTATTCATGAACAAGCACAATTACGTATTTACATTCGGAACTCAGGTTTTGTTTCGTGGTATGATCGGAGCAATCATTGTGCACCCAACAGCAATAATACATTTCATAAGGAACAACGTGTCGAGATACCGTCACTATTGCCTTATGCATTCCTTATCGGCTTTGCCAAGTAGATCTAAGATTTTAAAAAATTCCCTCGATGTTTACCATTTGCATTTCTTTTTATTACTTGTGTTTGTAAGGCTCTGGTAACTGTCCCAATGTTCACTAATTGTATTTTTCTTCATTTTTGTTTTTTGGTAATCTCAGTAATGAGTGCTTCCTTTCTATGTGTGTGCTTGCGAGGAGTAAATAAAATTGGGTTAATGTGATCCATTATCATCTGTTCAATGGACAGACAACCTACCCCAAATGTTAATTATTAGTGATCTTGCGAGTGTCTTTCTTTTTTCATTATGCGACCTACTGTGCGACAACCTCAATTACATATCACTGTTTATGAGGAGTGAGGTGTTTGTCGGTCGGTGCAGTCCGAACAGATCACAAAACCGACCGAAAGCTTCGTTAACTCTAGTCAGCATCTTGAAAAAGAAGTATGAGTGAACAATTAGAATGGAAAATCAAGGTCCGTGTGCTCGAATTGAAAAGGGTGTAAAGGCGGATGTCCATTAGCAAGCAACTTCAACAAGTAACTTCTGCAAGTGCTTGCTGAGGTGTTTACATTAGTACGAAAACTTGCGGAAGTTGACTTCAGCAAGTCGCTTCGGCAAATTAATTTCACGACCTTGCTGGAAGTACGTGCGGAAGTGTATCCACTACAGTTCGCGTTGTGAGACAGGCAAGTTGTAGATTACAATGTCGTGTGCACAAACCAGAGCGGCCGCCTGTGTTGTTGTATTGTTATTGTTAAAGAAAAAGAGTGACAAAAACCGAAAATTTATGAAAAAGGGAAGTGTTTGGGTAAAGAAATGGATACAGAGGCGTTCATGCCTAAGTTTCCAAGAAACAATACTGAACGAACTGAGATCAGAGGACTTTTCTCAAGTCACAAACTTTCTGATAATGTCTTTTGCAAGTATTGAACACCTCTTGTCATTTGTTGAATCAAATATTCGGAAACAGGATACAAATACGCGACAAGCTATATCACCACGAGATCGTCTTTTAATTACTCTTCGACTTTTAGCCACAGCGAAGAGAAGAAAACACGTAAACGTGAAATAAGTATTTATTGTCAATAGTCGTACGCTTATATTTATTTCACTGAATTACTTTTTTTAAAGTTTTAGGTGATAGTTTTCACTCTTTGATGTACCTTTTCGGAGTATCCGTTTGCACAATCTCTCGAGTTGCTACGGACTGCTGTGTGGCTCTATATGAACGTTTGAAGAGAGAATATTTGAAGATTACTATTTTGATATTTAATAACTCGCACAAGTAATTCGCTTAAGCAGAAAATTCATGAAACACTTACTTTGTAGATGATGAACTTGGGCCGTATTAGAAATAATAATTACTTTCTCTGATGGTGTGCAGATGAAACTACTTTACCCTGTCATCCAAGAATTAGTTATAGTTTGACATACTTCAAGTATTGCCTTTTGTATTATCCCCCTTAATTTTTTTTCGACTTGACATTTGTGATAGTAACCTTAATTCGCGTTGCCACATAGTCTCCAAACACCTGATGTTCATCAACAGGTTTGTGCATCGCTTCTATTGCTTAGTTAGAATAGTGTTTGAATTTTCCTCGGTATTTTTTTCTTCTCAAAATTCTTCTTTCTTGCGCTTTTTCCAGGACTTTATCTGTCTAACACTCATTATCTTCCCTGGCGTTTTCTGATCCCTAAAATAAACATTGTAATGTAATATTTATCTTGAAAGGGATAGATTTCAGATATAATTTTGTTTTCTATAGTTTTAGGTACCTTCAACAGAAGAAGAATGAATATAAATCGCTACTGGTTTTGAGAATAGGTGGGATTTTCCAAACTGTATTGGCGCTATGGATGGAAAACATATAGTCAAACATGCCCCGAAGAAAGAACGCAGTGTGTGCTTTAATTATAAAGGGAACCACAGTATTGTGCTATTGGCACTGATTAGACCTGACTAAAGAGTTATATACTTCGATGTGGGCAGTAATGGTAGAATATCTAATGGAGTTTTTAATAATTGTAGACTGTGAGAATGTCTTGAGTCTAATTCTTTGAATGTATCAGTTCCTGGAAATTTACCTGGTAGAACTGTGCAAATACCTTACGTCATTGTTGCTGATGATTCATTTGCTCTAAAAAATTATTTTATGAAGCCCTACCCTTTAGAGAACAACCAGTGCAAAATCATATGTTTAAGTACCGGCTATCTAGAGCAAGAAATGTGCCTGAAAACTTGTTTGCGCTTATATGCATACGTTTTCGAGTATTAAGAATTCAGATTCTTCTAAACTCAGAGAAATCGAGGCAAACTGTCAATCGATTTGTGCTCTTCACAACGTTTTACTCACAGAAGAGAGTAGAAATTCCGTTTATGTCCCACCTGACACATTTGATTCTCAAGATTTACAGAAGCAAGGAGAATGGCGCAAAGACGTACGGACAGAAATGAATATACCGCTGGAACCAATAAACATACTTAATTGGCCACAGCTGGCCAAGGAAGTCAGAAATGAATTCACAGACTACTTTGTTGCACCAGAAGGGGAAAGGGGAAGTAGCCTGGCAATACAGACACCTTTAAATTTCAGTTGATTTTGAAGAGAATGTAAACTTAAACACATCTGTAATAAAAGTAATAAATACTATATGCAGAATATAAAATTTGTTTCACTTACCATATTATCTCCGGTTTCTTTTAGTGTGTAGGAAGGAAACATAAATTTAATGAAATCAAAGTATTTCCATTTACTTTTATATAAGTCATCTGAACTCTGTCCACTTTTTCTTTACTTCAATTAATTTTGTTCTTGATTATACTGCGTAAGCAAATTGTGGATTTTTCCCCGTATTTCTGGCTCTGTAGTGTCCGATTCTGACGCAATAATTTCCAATGCGTCGTGTTTTTTTAACCGATTTTGAAAGTCCATGTGTTGTGTGTCCCACAACACGGGAAAGCACTCCACTCGCGGAATAAGTCATTGTGTTTTTTCACTTGTCCACACGAACATCAAGAGTGACATTTCGCACTGTATACACTTCTGCAAGTTCCGAAAAAACTTCCCGCAACTGTAAAGTCCAGCAAGTAATTGCAGCAGGCTACGGAGAACCGTTTACACTAGCTTGCAGAAGCTGCTTCTCCAAGTTGATGAAACCTGCGGAAGTCAACTTGCTGCGGGAGTTTACACACGCAAAGAACTTGCAGAAGTAGCTTATGCAAGCGACTTGCGGAAGTTTACTTGCTAGTTGACACGTGCCTTAAGAGAGGAATGTAGCCTTTCGTCCCTACTGTTCAATTTATACACCAAAAATAAAATAAAAAGATTTGATTAATACATTAAGACTTACATACAGACCCTGTTCGGCAGTCTGCTAAGCCAAGAATATAGACTGTGAGTAAACCAAAGCAAGACGAAAGAAATGACGAATAGAGAAAATGAGACTAGGGGTAAATTTAAAAGCAAAAATGCTGACCACCAATTACACGAGGGTAAGAAATGTTGCTAATCTGAAAGAAAAATAACACATGACGAACGAATCTGTGAGATCATAGGAAGTGGACTGTCACAGCAAAGAGGCCATTCCTGTTCAAGAGAAGTGGTGGTAAGTTCCTATGAGACCAACTTGCTGAGGTCATCGGTCCACAGGCATACACTCTACTTACTCTACTTAAATCTAACTTAAACTTTGCCTGAGGACAACACACGCGCATTCCCGAGGGAGGACTCGAACCCCCGCCGGGAGGGAGGGGGGGGGGGGGGGGTGCAGCCGCGCGAACTGTAGCAAGGCGCTTCGGACCGCACGGCTACTCCGCGCGTTTAAAGAAGTTTACTAGTATCAAACGTAGGGGTCACAGAGACGAAGAAGTTTGTGATGATATATTTTTGGAACACAACACTGTGTACTACTATCAGACCGAGGGAAATGGGAAAGAAGAGATTTGAAGGGCTTCAGATGTGGTACTATACGAGGATTTAAAAAGGTAGAGGACTGAATCGGCGAAGAAAGAAACCTATGGAATGCAATGAGAAGATGAGTGGGCAAGATGACAGGGTGAAGGGACAAGGTGACAGGACATGTTTTAACATGTTGGGGAGTGACTTCCATGATAGCGTCTTGTACCACAAAGAATCAAGGGAGAGGTGTTGTTATGGGTGGCTGCTATCATCTTTCTACAACACAAATGAATACCCAAATTAATACAGTTCTTTATTTGCATGACCTTGATACTTAATTTTAATAGAGTCCACGTGTTGTGATACAAGCTCACCTGTAATAGCCCTCTTGCACACAATATCGGCAGTTTTGCTATTACAAACTTTTGTCTCGCTGCTAGTCTTGATCTCATCGCTATGCACTTTCGTAGCCTGAGTTAGTCAGTGAGTCAGTGCGCGAATGAATGACAGACGCCAAACTAGAGTGTGAGTTACTAATTCAGTGACTGACGCCCTCCAATCAGACTCGGCGGCCTTAACACTTGCTGGCGAGAGGGCGTTAGTGGCCTTTTGACTGTCGGTGTGACTCAGACCAGCCGGCTGCTGTTCCAGATGCTTCAGTCTGGAACCGCGTGACGGCTATGGTCGCAGGTTCGATCCTGCCTCGGGCATGGATTTGTGTGATGTCCTTAGGTTACTTACGTTTAGGTAGTTCTACGTTCTAGGGGACTGATGACCACAGATGTTAAGTCCCATTGTGCTCAGAGCCATTTTTGTCTCAGGCCTCTCTCATTATAGGCGAGCTTGATCCTGGGCCTCCTGTCGATCTTCGCGCTACATCTTTCCCGACCACTGCGCTGGCAACGACTTACGCCAGCATGTTGTTGTTGTTTTTGTTGTGGTCTTCAGTCCTGAGACTGGTTTGATGCAGCTCTCCATGCTACCCTGTCCGGGGCAACTTCTTCATCTCCCAGTACTTACTGCAACCCACATTCTGCTGAATCTTCTTAGTGTATTCATCTCTTGGACTCCCTCTATGATTTTTACCCTCCACGCTGCCCTCCAATGCTAAATTTGTGATCCCTTGACGCCTCAGAACATGTTCTACTAACTGGTCGCTTATTCTTGTCAAGTTGTGCCACATACTCCTCTTCTCCCCAATTCTATTCAATACTTCATCATTAGTTATGTGATCTACCCATCTAATCTTCAGCATTCTTCTGTAGCACCACATTTCGAAAGCTTCTATTCTCTTCTTGTCCAAACTATTTATCGTCCATGTTTTACTTCCATACATGGCTACACTCCATACAAATACTTTCAGAAACGACTTCCTGACACTTAAATCAATACTCGATGTTAACAAATTTCTCTTCTTCAGAAACGCTTTCCTTGCCATTGCCAGTCTACATTTTATACCTTCTCTACTTTGACTATCATCAGTTATTTTGCTCCCCAAATAGCAAAACTCCTTTACTACTTTAAGTCTCTCATTTCCTAATTTAATTCCCTCAGCATCACCCGACTTAATTCGACTACATTCCATTATCCTCGATTTGCTTTTGTTGACGTTCATTTTATATCCTCCTTTCAAGACACTGTCCATCCCGTTCAACTGCTCTTCCAAGTCCTTTGCTGTCTCTGATAGAATTACAATGTCATCGGCGAACCTCAAAGTTTTTTTATTTCGCAGCATAATAGTAGAGAAAGCTGCAAAGGGTAGAAACTTAGTACCACACGGGACCAGTCACAAGACTGATGACTCAAAATAAGGAAGAAAAGACATGCATGTTTTGACGAGCCATAGATTAATTTCAACGCAAAGATCCTATGTGAAATGTGAAGTACTGATGTATCCCTTACCATCTACACCTGTCCTGTTCATCTCTCCCCCTCCCTCACCTACCTTGGCCTCACCATTGACTGTCACCACACCTGGATCCCTCCTCTCCGCTCCATCCAATCCAAAGCCCACAACTGCCTCCGGCTCCTCAAACCCCTCTCTGGCCAGACATGGGGTCTGAAACCCTCTACCATCCTCCACACCTACAAATCCTTAATCTGTCCCATCCTCTATTATGCCAGTACCACCTGGATATCCCCGCCTCCCCCAAATTCTATAAGTTCCTCCAAACCCTCAAGCGCCATGCACTACACCTCACCTTCCATATATGCCTCCCGTCCACTACGTGGATCCTCTACGACCTTATTCCTTTCCCCGATCTGCTCCTATTCCTTGAACATATCTGCATGCTCTACACCTCCCACCGCCTTGATTCCCCTCATCCCCTGGTTGCTGCTCTCCTCTCGAACCCCTGCCCTTCACCGCGCCTTCACCATTGTGTCCCCCCTACCCTCCATCTCTACCCCCTCCATCTCCTTTCCCAAGGTGGCTTCCGTCAACTCCCCCTCCTGGATGATCCCCTATCTCCCTCCATTTATTCCTCCTATCAACTCTGGTCCTCATCGCCCCCTCCTTTCCTCTGTCCTTTCCCTGGACTCCCTCTTGCTCCCTTCCATCCTGTCTTTTCCCCACGTACCCCCTCTCTGCCTCCCTTCTCTCCCCCCCCCCCCCGAGTCCTTTTGCATTCCCCTCCTATGCCTTTCCCCACTCCCTCGCACATCTGCCCAGCCCCCCTTCCCCCCACATCTTATGAGTCCTCGGCCTCCATCGGCTCCGTTCCCCTTCCCCCCTACTTCATTATTCCTCTCCTTCCCCCCTTTTCTTTCCCATCATCTGTGCAGGTTCTCCCTGTCTGCCCTCGGCTGTGGTGCGTCATATATGTGCCAACTTTTTAGTGCAGTGTTCAAGTGAGTGTTCAGTGTTGTGCATCTTTCCAAAGTGTTGCAAACAGAAATCATGCTGTCGCTGGGTGTGATTTTTATATCTCTTGAGAACGTAAACCAGACTGTCACCGTGTTTCTTAATTGTCTGTCTATTATTTTACTTGTCTGCTTCCTGTGTATTTTATTAGCATCACCAATCCTTTGTTTTGTGTTTTAAGTTCCATAATTTTCCACAATTTTCCCATTTAAGTCACCGATTTTATTGCCTGCTTTTATTATTTATTGTTTTCATTTTTTTAAAACAAATTCTGTAGGCTGAGGAGCGGCGTACTAAGCTGCTGCCAGCCCGCCCCCTTCGGGGGGAATCGAAACTCAATAAAGGAAAAAAAATATGTGAAGTACATGAACCGTGTGTAGCTACACATACACTGTACTTTCTCACTGTCACTGCATGTACTCTGTTCATCTGGTGACGCGGCTGAAGCAGAAAAAAACCATGTCAAAGCATCTTCCTTCTGCTATATTATTGATGTGGGAGACGGGCAGACGACCTCGAGCGTGCACTCACGCACACACGTATAATTCGTCCGAAGCGAATGCAGAGCTGTCCAGTAAATGAACTAAAAAGTAATTACCCGGCGGAGCTAGCCGTGAAGCACGCCGCATGGCATGCTGGAGAGAAATATTATCGCGCTCACGTATACACGCTGCGCTGTCTCCTTCCTGCATCGCCGTACGGAGCGTGTCGTTGAAACGCACGCCGGCCATTAGGTGAAAATTCTGCGCACCTCCCGCCATGCTTGCGCGGTAGGCTGCTGTAACTCGCAGAGCCTGTGGATTTCAGTTAATGGCCATAGAGAGAGAGAGAGAGAGAGAGAGAGAGAAGAGCGAAAAATGGAGAAGGGGTGACGTGGAGGAGGAAGCCCAGAGCGGATTTAATTTCGCGCTACCGATGTGCCAACTCACTGAGCTCGCAGTTACCCACACCTCAACGTTAGATCGCCAGACAGGATGACCCGTGGTAGGGAGCTATCACTGGAAAAGGTCCAAGAGAAAATGAATACTCTGCACCGTCATAAAGTAAGTAATTATAGAGTCGCAAAAAAACTTTTGGAAAAAATTTCACACTGTCTTAGAGATTCACTTACAATTTTTAGTTTTTTATGGTTTTACTACACAGCTTCTTGGGAAAGAAGTTTGTTGTAAGTTATCCACGGCATTCAATAGGAACACTGATTTACATAATTACCTTACCATAAGAGAAGATGATATTCATTAGTCCAAATCAAGGTTGCAGGCTAGACACTAGAGATTGTGTTTTCGGTTGTATCGATTTTCTCCTACACCTGTTTAACCGACTGTTAAAACTGCTCAAAATAGTTGGTTCCTGAGATAATCTATTTGCGGTTTTTCATTCTTATTATTTTCTGAAATAAAAGTAGAAGTCGATCAACGGTTGGAAAGTGTTGACTCTGAAAGTTTCAAGACGCATAGAATCGAAATATCAAATTAAATAGGCAAATGAAACAAAGCTTAGTCCGTCCTCTGTTCGCTGGTTTTGTCGAAAACGAGGTTGATTGCTGAAAAAAATCACCAGTATTATCCTAGTGATTCTAATTTTTTGAAACTCTGCTAAAAAACATTTAATCGGGGATCATACGCCTATTTGAACATTACGAATTGCTCTAAAGGGTGAAAACTGAGGCTGAACAATTTTGTTTTTCGTGTAAATTTGCCCGTCTTCAAGGGCTACAGGCAGATAAATGCATATCATGTAGACACCGGCAGCAGATCAGGTACTTTCTATTTTTATTCTATAATGTGCATGAATTGTTGAATTTTTCATTCATTTCTTTCTCCGTAATTTCCTTCCTCTTTTACTGTGTAATAGAAATGGCAGAGAAAAATTCAAAGAAATCAGGCAAATGAAGCATTGTACTTCATTGCTGTTATTGTTTACTGGCTAGGTTGGTAGCATTCTGCAATACAACGGATGTCTGGGAACAACAGTGAGAAGCTATCGTATAGACCAGGTGAGAGCGAGTCTTGGACGCTCGACGTACACACGTACAGTACTTTGAGCCACGACGTACGGCAACATTATTGTCTCAGAAATGCTGTGCCAGTTCTTATAACACGGGTTTGCTTTGTGTCGGCATTGTTGTTAAAATAGTAAAGATCGCTTCTCCCATTTTCTATAATAACACAATATTTCAAATCAATGGAAATTGTACGAATAAATATTACTCCTTTTGTAAAAAGCGCTCATGGCTAACTAACATTTCGGTTTTTACACTCGGTTATAAGAGAGACCAAACAAATACCGAAAAAGAGAGATTATTCAGAACTACAATACCGGTATCGGTTTTAACTGGTTATTTTTCCATATCCCTACAGTACAGTGCTGCAAGCAAAACTTTCGATCACTTAACCAATGATAGAAAATGTCTGACATACGGCAAAGGTAAATTTAAAAACAAACTGAAATAGTTTTTCTTTGAAAACTACTTCTATTCTGTAGAGTAATTCCTACTTTCGTAATCTGGTAAAGGTGGTGGGTAAGAATTACTAACTCACATCTGTATTTAAAAAGAAAAAAAATACTTAAAATTAATTTTTAGTATATCACTTTTCTAAATTGGACTAATAATTACAAAATAATTTCTCCTAGTCCGATACAGATTCCTGACTTCATAAAAATAGCTCTCAAAATTTGCGATTGGGAATATTTTATAGCTATGAAAATACTTGTAAGATTTAATACGAGACACATGGCGTCCATGCAGTAGATAATGATAAGGATGTGAACTATTCATGCATCAGTTAATGAGTAATGTAATACGAACGAGGTGACCTACTGACGCATGAATTATGTACTGTATTCACCCCAATTTTTCCGCTTCAATTCTTTAATAGCTATAAAAATTTCTCCATAAAAAATTTTCAGGGCTATCTGTATGTGGTTATGAATCTGTACAGGGCTGAGAGAATTATTTTATAGTTTTCAGTCTAACTTAAAAACATCATATATGGAAAATTCATTTCTATTTAAAGTAGATATTTTCTGCTTTTCAAACATTTTGATAATATTACAGCGGAGACGTGTGGTAAATGTATGGTTTGTTTCAGTTTATTTTCACCAGTATACTTGTTTCTCCTACGCATAACTTGCGAAAACACTGTGCAAGTAAAAGTTAGATTCTCTCGCGAACCATACGCAACTGGAACAAGAGAAGGAGGAAATGGCAGAAGAATAAAATACATCCTACGCAACACATCACATTAAAGCAAGTTAATATTGCACTATTAATAAGATTTCCAACATACACTCTGGCTCGCTATTGACTCAGTAGCGAGCAATGGTTTGAATCGGATATTCAAAGAAGCTACGATAATCCCCCCCCCCCCCCCCTAGAAAATGTACTCCGCACATGGAGACGAAACATTGGGTTTCAAGAAAAATTCGTTCGACCGCGACATATTTTCACTAACTATGACATTTCCGACCTGGAAAGTTTATATTTTACAAAGTTTTAAACGTGGCTGCTCGTTTCAGTGATCGTTTATAAATTAAAGTTGAAACAAATGAGCCCTCGGTCACAATTTTTAATCTTATGAACCAGGTTTCAACACTTGTAAGAGCTCCTTCATCAGAATTTAAATGTTTATGGTTTAAATGCATCAAATGGCTCTGAGCACTATGCGACTTAACTTCTGAAGTCATCTGTTGCCTAGAACTTAGAACTAATTAAACCTAACTAACCTAAGGACATCACACACATCCATGCCTGAGGCAGAATTCGAACCTGCGACCGTAGCGGCCGTTCGGTTCCAGACTGTAGCGCCTAGAACCGCACGGCCACTCCAGCCGGCTTAAATGTTTAAAGTGGCCTATAACATAATTACAAATTTCTGGGAAAGGAAATTTTTTTTATAGAAATGTAAGTACTAACTAACAATACAAGACAGTGGCAGTACTTACATGTCATGTATAAAATAAATAACAGGCCAGAAGGGCTTTAGTCACACAATATTTTAAAAAGAATGCATGAAGGCGAGCCACTATGGGCTGCTCATATCTGTAAAGCCACAGGTAGCAACGGACTGAGGCACCCACGTTAACAAGTGGGGGAAGGTTAACATGACACCAAGAGGTCCATCTGGTAGCAATAAATATAAGTAGGCTATTTAAAATTTAAAATAAAGACAGCTGAATGTTAAAATGAACAGTATTTAGTACTTGAACTCACAGACAAAGTTTTGTATGACAAAAGCAGACATGGTAACATCTTGCTTATGTAAAAGCATAGAAATACAGTTTTAAAACTGACTTGTCCGCGTAGTCACGACGATTAAATATCTAGGGGCAACGCTGCAAAACTACAATCTCCAAACACATTAATATGACCACATGTTGTTGTTGTTGTTGTTGTTGTTGTTGTGGTCTTTAGTCCAGAGACTAGTTTGATGCAGCTCTCCATGCTACTCTATCCTGTGCAAGCTTCTCCGTCTCCCAGTACCTACAGCAACCTACATCCTTCTGAATCTGCTTAGTGCATTCATCTCTTGGTCTCCGATTTTTACCCTCCAACCTGCCCTCCAATAGTAAATTGGTGATCCCTTGATGCCTCAGAACATATCCTACCAACCGATACATTCTTTTAGTCAAGTTGTGCCACAAATTTCTCTTCTGCCCAATTCTAGTCAATACCTCCTCATTAGTTTCGTGATCTACCCGTCTAATCTCCAGCATTATTCTGTAGCTTTTGTGGCGGCGTTCGTAGCGACAAACCATTCGCTGTAGAAACGGCTTACGAAGTCACCGCCACACTTTTAATAGCGGGCCGACCGGTCCGCTGGAACAGTGAACAGAAAGATGAATACCCAAACACTCTGATTAAATAAAAGTCGGTACTTGTCTTTATTAACGAAGAAACAGAAACACAGTAGTGAACTCCGTGTCTACAGAGATCTGTCTAGTTCGAGTCGGAGCGGCTAGGTCAGCGTCGGCTAACGACAAACAACAACTCTGCTGCGATGAACACACAACTGACTAGCAAGTACACAATTCGGTGGCGAGTATACAACTGAGCGGCGAATACAGAACTGTCCTAGCGCTCGCGACTCCAGCGCTTAAGAACCCAGAAGCCAGCGGTGGCGCGCGCAGACTTTCGGCGATTTCCTGTCTCGCTGGCGCTGCTTATGCGGACGGCATCCGGACTTTGATGCTGCCAACCTTTTGGCAGCGGGCTCGGGTGGCATTACTGGCTAGGATATAACAGTAGCACCACATTTCGAAAGCTTCTATTCTCTTCTTTTCCAAACTATTTACCGTCCATGTTACACTCCATACAAATACTTTCACAAACGACTTCCTAACAATTAAATCTATATTCCATATTAACAAATTTCTCTTCTTCAGAAACACTTTCCTTGCCATTTCCAGTCTACATTTCATACCCTCACTACTTCGACCATCATCAGTTATTTTGCTCCCCAAATAGCAAAATTCATCTAGCACTTTAAGTGTCTCATTTCCTAATCTAATTCCCTCAGCATCGCCCGACTTAATTCGACTTCATTCCATTGTCCTCGTTTTGCTTTTGTTGATGTTCATCTTATATCCTACTTTCAAGACACTGTCCATTCCATTCAACTGCTCTTCCAGGTCCTTTGCTGTCTCTGACAAAATACAATGTGATCGGCATGTTAAAAGCCTGAATAACCACATTTCGCAGCGTAGAAGTGCAGAAAAGAGGGTGTCAGTCAGGTTCTCGAAGGCACCGACAGGGATGTGGAACCATATTGCCTCCAGTGTTGCAGCGAGCTGCGCTAGGTTTCTCGGCTGGAGGTACATGGCGCCCATCGAGGTGGTCCCACAGATGCTTGACTGGATGAAAATACGGAGAGTTTAGTGCCCAGGGGAGTGCGCCGAACTCATCCTGGTGTTCGCTGAACAACGCACGTTCACTGCGAGTTGCATGCGACGTTGCATTGTCCGGCAGGTAGAAGCCATCGTGCCGATGAAAAACAAACTGCTTGTAGGGGTAAATGTAGTGACGTAACAAGACTGTTACGCCACACGGTAGTAGCCAAAAGAAAGGCACGCTAAACTAACGCTGTGGCCGATAGTGCACGAACGGCAATAAGCAGACGGGCGTGAAGTCTGGAACATAAAAACTTATGAATGAATAAGAAGAAAAGTATGTAGATGCTTTTTACTTATCTTTTATTAATTCCTTGGAATACATCTCTCTTGAATACTTGTAAGCTATAGGCACTGATACAAATGGCTCCTTGCTAGTTCGTAGCCATTAACTTAGCTGATGGCTATTCTGTCTCTCGGCTAATGAGAGAGAAAGGCTTCGTACAACTGGGCGATAGCTAGGTTCGCGTACAACTGGGGCCGAGTCCACTCTCGTATCACGAGACCTGCCTTGGTGGTGGCGCTAGGTCTGCGATCACAGTGGCGACACGCGGGTCCGACATGTACTACATGGACCGCGGCCGATTTAAACTACCACCTAGCAAGTGTGGTGTCTGGCGGTGACACCACAGTAAACATAGTTTCCAAGTATAGATGAATACTTATTTGACCCGTTGAGCTTTCCAGAATGACGAGATCATCCAGGAAAGGCCACGAAAACATTCACCAACACGATAACGGTTCGATCCCTGGCCTGGACCCCTTTCCTTTCACCCGTTTCGCGCTGCACGCCAACGGCCTTCTGTCCGATGGAGATAAAACGTAATTCATCCGAAAAGGCAACAGGCCACCACTCAATCGATGTAAAGTAGCGGCACTGTCCTGCAAAATCCAGTCTTCGTCGCCTACGAGCAGCAGTCAGCGTGGGTGCATGAACAAGGCGCCTGGTGCAGAGGTCGATACGCCGCAACGTTCACTGAATGCTCGTTGAGGAGACCTCGGTTCGTCTGGGCTGTCAACTGCTCAACAGCTCGACGTCTACTCTACCGTTCACAGCTACGCGCCCGACGTTTACGACTATCGTCTACATTCCGCGGTGCACCACAGTTGCCTTTGCACCGGTTGTGTATAGCGCAGTTTTGCTTCCTCTACGGTGGCACCCGATCAGTTCACAGGCTTAGACGTATCGGAAATGCTTCCGCCCTTGGTCCGAAAGTCAATGATCATGTCCTTTTGCACGAGAAATAAATAGCTCCGTTTCCGCATAACGACAACAACTGCACTGTGTTCCGTATCCCCCTGCCACGCTTTATATATCCTCTGCCGCTAGTGCTGCTACCCGCCGTTTGTAAGTGCTTATGGCACGTTGACACAGGCAGCGGTCACATTAATGTCTCTGGACAGTGAAGCAGCACGAGCACATAAGGTCGATAGTAGGGAAAGTGAATGGCCAACTTAGTTTATAGGGAGAATTTTCGGAATGGGTATCACCTACATACCAGACAGCATATAGTAGTGTGGTGTCACCGCCAGACACCACACTTGTTAGGTGGTAGCCTTTAAATCGGCCGCGGTCCGGTAGTATACGTCGGACCCGCGTGTCGCCACTGTCAGTGATTGCAGACCGAGTGCCGCCACACGGCAGGTCTAGAGAGACGTCCTAGCACTCGTCCAGTTGTACAGCAGACTTTGCCAGAAATGGATCACTGACAAATACACTCTCATTTGCCGAGACGATAGTTAGCATAGCCTTCAGCTACGTCATTTGCTACGACCTAGCAAGGCGCCATTACCAGTTTATATTGAGATTGTAATTATGTATCATCAAGAGCGATGTTCTCCAATTATGGATTAAAGTTAAGTATTCAAAGAGCTTCGTACTTTATTTATTAGACTCAACTCCTTTAATTGTTCCAGACCTCACGCCAGTCTGCGTGAGCTTAAACGCATGCATTTCGGCCTCCTCTAGCAACACGGTGTTGGCTCTTCTGCCAACACATCAAGTAGTATGACCATTCGTGAATACTGCTCCAGTATTTTGGATCCCCACGAGGCCGGATTAAAGGAACCCATTGAAGCAACTTGCTAATTTGTTACCAGTAGATTTGATGAACACACGAGCATCATAGAGATGCTTCGTGAGAGCAATTGAGAATCTCTGGAGACAAAGCGATTATCTTTTCATGAAATTATATTGAGAAAATCTAGAGAACCGGAGTGAACGACTGTCTAAAGCTCGATTCTGTTGCCTCCACGTAAATTTCGTCCAAAGACTGCGAAAACAAGAGGAATTAGGTCTCGTACCGAGGCATACAGCCATTTTACTCCTCACTCCACTTGCGAGTAGAGCAGGAAACGAATTGACTAGTAATGGCCCGTATAACTGTTTGCGGAGTATATATGGCCTAGATGAGGTGTAAGAAATTGCTACAGAGATATCGGTAGCATTTTACTTTATTTTTTTCTTTGAGATCCCAGTAGGTCCACTTTGGACGACCGACCGCCGTGTCAGCCTGTGCCAATGGCGTCATTTGGATGCAGTGTAGAGGAAGATGGGGTGAGCACACCGCTCTGACTGTAGTTGTCCGATTTAGAATGCTTGGAGCCGCTTCTTCTCATTCAGATAGCTTAACAGTTGGCTTCATTAGGCATGTCGCTTCAGTCCCACCACCATGAACAAAATTCTACCAGTATTAGGAATCGAGCCCAGTTCCTGCGAACAGTAACCGGACACGCTGACCACTGGGCTACAGAGGCGGAAATTGTGGTACTCTGTAGGGAAGAGGGAACAATATGAGTGGAAGACTAAGGACAAAATGCTCAGATTTAAAAGTATGTAGGACAGGGATGTAGTCTTTCAGCCCTGCTGTTCAGCCTGTACGTCGGAGAAACAATGAAAACAATGACGGAAATAAAAGAAAGATTCTACAGCGGGATTAAAATTCAACGTGGAAGGATATCAGGGTTAAGAATCGCTGATGACATTGTTGTCCTCAGTGAAAATGTAGAAGAATTACAGGACCTATTGAATGTGATGAACAGTTTAATGAGAGCAGAATATTAATTCAGAGTAAATGGAAGAAAAGACGAAAGCAATGAGAAGTAACAGATGTGAGAACAGCGAGAAAGTTAACGTCAGAATCTGTGGTAATAAATTCTACTATCTAGGCATCAAAATAACCCATGAAGGACGAAGTAAGAAGGACATAAAAAACAGACTATCACTGCCAAAAAGGGCATTCCTGACCAAAAGAAGTCTGCTAGTATGAAACATAGACCTTAATTTGAGGAAGACATTTCTGAGAATGTACTTTTGGAGGACAGTGTTTGCAAGCATTGTATGGCAGTGAGACGTGGACTGTGGGAAAACCGGATCAGTAGAGAATAAAAGTTCTTAGGTGTGGTGGTACAGACGAATGTTGAAAATTAAGTGGACTGATAAGGAAGAAATGCGGAGGTTCTGTGCGGAATCGGCAGGGAAGGGAATATGTGGAAAACACCGACAACAATAAGGGACACGATGACAGGATATCTATTAAGACATGAGAAAATCACTTCCATGGGACCAGAGGGAGCTGTAGAGGGTAAAAACTGTAGAGAAAGGCATAGATTAGGCGTAGATAGGGATACATCCAGAAAATTGTAATTTATGTCGTGGGTTGCAGGTGGTACTCTGAGATGGAAACATTGGCAGAGGAGAGGAATTCGTGGTCGGCTGGAACAGACCAGTCAGAAGACTGATGACACAAGAAAAATAAAAAATAAAATAATCATGAACAACACATCCACCTATTTCCGTCCGATTAGGATACTTCGTTCGTCGTGCGCCGTATTTGTGTTACAGTGTAATTGAGCCACGATACAAATTTCATACAATGACAAAGGTGGCTGACAAAAGCAATTAGCGACAATGCAACGGTGTTTATCTTGAGACTGAGTAGTGTAGGGTGAAATTAGTGGTAAGCGACCTACTGTGGCCTTGCACTGGGAGATATTGCGAGAACAGAGTTCCGGCAGGCCGCTACTATAGGCGGTCCTCCACGAGACCCAGAAAAGCCGCCACACACTGGCAGTGTCGGCAGCCACTGTACCGCACAACCCTCCGCCAGTCGCTCCTCCCACCTACCCCCGGTTCGCCACACGGCCGCTGTTTAAATTGTTAATTACTGCGGGAAGTGGGTAAGGGGGGGGGGGGGGGGCGTGGGTGTGAGCGCGGGTGGACCGGAGCGGCTTAATTGCAACCTTGCGAGCCGGCAATTAACTGCTGCGAAATTGTGTTCAGCGACCGGACGGCGATGAGTCTCGAGGACAGGAAGTGGGGACGGACGCGCCGCCGACAGTGGCAGGTGACGTCACAGCGAACTGACCCTCGGCGGCAGCGAAGCAGCGTCAGTCGTGTCTTTAGCCTCCGTCTTCACTCCAGCCGGTGCCGGCGTGAGCAGCATCCCACGCCTTGTTCGTGTTGGCTTCCTACTTGCTGAACTCCCGGAAAGGGACGGATAACCTTGTTGTGCAAAGACGTAGCGTGCTTTCTCACGTAACGCAGTTACCAGGACAAAGACTGTTCCAATCTCAGAGGCACCGGGGACAGTAAATGAAGACAGTGAGAGAAGAATTACCCGTGATATTTCGGAAGCGGATTAACGTGACACACTTTTTTGGCTGGGGATCACAGTTATTTTTAATACAGTAATTGTCACATTTGATAATGAAAAACTGTGGTTTCCCCCTGTGATCGAGTGCTAACTATTATCGGGTAAAGACCAGGGGGTCCCTGTTCCGATTCTCTGTAACCAGCTCATATTTTATGCGATGGAAAAGCCTAGGATGCGGTTCACAGAGCCATTGCTTGCATAAAAAGGCAGAAAGTCTTGCCCTAGGCTGGGAGACACACGACAGTGTTGTTATTATTATTATTGTTATTATTATGCTTCTATGGCTCAAATGACTCTGAACACAATGGGACGTAACATCTGAGGTCATCAATCCCCTAGAACTTAGAACTACTTAAACCTAACTAACCTAACAGCATCACACACATCCATGCCCGAGGCAGGATTCGAACCTGCGACCGTAGCGGTCGCGCGGTTCCAGACTGAAGCGCCAAGAACCACTCGGCCACTCCGACCGGCTATGCTTTTATAATTATTGTTTTTAGTAGGCAACTACTCAAATTTTGCCCACATAGGCAATTTCAATTCCTATATAGCGCAAATATTGTGCTTCATCTCATGTAAACGTTTTGTGCGACATGTTTATATGACATTATCACATACTAAGGGTTTAACTTATTTAACAGAATTGGCATCCTAGACACTAATAACATTAATCTACTGAATATGTTCACTGTTAGTTGTTTAGCAGCCTTGGTTGGAAGAAACTTTGAACATGTTGCTGGAATTTGATACTGTGTTTTTCAAAGTTGCTACTGAAAAACTCCATACATAATCCACGAAGAGGTGGTGGCAAGTAATTCTTTATTACACCTGCTTTCGATGTTCAGCCCACCTTTAAGCAATTGGTGAATTTTGTTTTATGGACTGTAGACCATGGTTAAAATGTATATCCTGTGCCTGTCATTGTGTATCCTAACCCTCTTATGATGTCTGCAGCCTCACGAGACAAAACGACGGTACAGATATTTGCCTTGAAGCGCGGCCTGATGAACGTAAAACAAAATTCTCCAGGAACCCAAATAACGCCAGCAGAAGCCTGCGTTCTATGATTTCAAGAGAATTTTAAAACTGTGGCGTCAAATAACATAAAAGCCATCCCTTCTGATATTACAGCGTAAGATGTCGAGGATATTTTTAGCACAGCTGAAGACGATTAAAGAAAGAAGTACTTATCAGCAACTCATGGCAGTTGAAATACGACACTTAACAAATACTTACAAGCTGTGCGGGACCACTTGCAGAAAAATATATGTCGTTGCATCCTACAATTTATTTATTTATTTATTTATTGTCCCGAGGGACCATATTAAGGAGAAGTCTCCATGGTCATGGAACGAGTCAATACATGAAATTATAACACGACAGTGGAAACAGATATAATGTAATACAAGAAACATATTCAGGCGACAGTTCGTAAGTTTAAATAAAGGAAATCAACAATCTAACACTGGTATTTGCTTACTTTTTCAGCTCTTCCAGGAGCTCCTCGACAGAATAGAAGGAGTGAGCCATGAGGAAACTCTTCAGTTTAGACTTAAGTGTTTGGGCTACTGCTAAGATTTTTCAGTTTTTGTGGTAGCTTATTGAAAATGGATACAGCAGCATACTGCACTCCTTTCTGCACAAGAGTCAAGGAAGTGCATTCCAAATGCCTAGTATTAACTGAGTGAAAGCTGTTAACTCTTGGGAATAAGCTACTATTGCTAACAACAAACGACATTAAAGAAAATATATGCTGTGAGGGCAATGTCAGAATTCCAAGACTACTGAATAGGGGTCGACACGAGGATCTCGAACTTACACCACACATAGCACGAACAGCCCGTTTTTGAGCCAAAAATACCCTTTTTGAATCAGAAGAATTACCTTTAAAAATAATACCATATGACATAAGCGTATGAAAATATGCGAAGTAGACTACTTTTCGTGTTGAACTGTCACTTATTTCAAATACTGTTCCAATGGTAAATAAAGCAGCATTTAGTTTCTGAACAAGATCCTGAACATGGGCTTTCTACAACAGCTTACTATCTGAAACTTCCTGGCAGATTAAAACTGTGTGCCCGACCGAGACTCGAACTCGGCATAGGTCCCGAGTTCGAGTCTCGGTCGGGCACACAGTTTTAATCTGCCAGGAAGTTTCATATCAGCGCACACTCCGCTGCAGAGTGAAAATCTCATTCCAGCTTACTATCTATCCGAACGCCTAGGAACTTGAACTGATCCGTCTCGCTTATAATATGCCCATTCTGTCTGATCAAAATATCGGTTCTTGTTGAATTCTGAGTTAGAAACTGTAAAAACTGAGTCTTATTGTGATTTACCATCAAATTACTTTCCAAAAGCCACGAACGTATTTCATGAAGTACATTATTTGATACTGTTTCAATATTACACACAAGATCCTTCACTACCAAACTGGTTTCATCAGCAAACAGAAATATTTTTGAATCACCGGTAATAGTAGAAGGCATATCATTTATATCATTTATATTTATATATTCATTCCCCCTCCCGAAGAGCGGTCTATGGCGCCTTTCCACTGTTCGCGCGGCTCTGCCCGTCGGAGGTTCGAGTCCTCCCTCGGGCATGGGGGTGTATGTTGTCCCAAGCATAACTTAGTTTAAGTTGGATTAAGTAGTGTGTAAGCCGAGCGATTGATGACCTCAGCAGTCTGGTCCCACACGAACTTACCACCATAACCACCACCACCACCACCACCACCACCACCACCACCTCCCGACACACATACACACACGTACAAGCACACGCTCGTATGCACACACACACACACACACAAACACATTATGTTTAACTGATCTACATGTTCTTTACCATCTTTGATAGAATTACCATGTCACTGCAAATTTAATATTTTTTATTTCTTCTCCCTGAACCTTCCATTCCGTTTACAAGTTCTCCATTAGGTTCCCTCTCTCCTTCCTAAATGTACCGACTGAAAAACATCGGGAATCCGTTCTGTCCATCTAATATTCGGCGTTATTCTGTGAAATATTTCAAAAGAATCGATTTGCTAACTGTCTGTAGTATTTGCTAACTGTCTGTGGTATTTTTAATTCCATATGAAGATAATCTCTGTAAAACTGCCTTAAAATTTTATAGATTTTCGTTTTTAGCTGCGTACCTTACACAGAAAATCATTTGTATGTTTGTAGTCTGGTATGTTTCCTTTACTTATGCTGTCGTCAGTTATCTTATTTCCTGAATAACGAATCTTGTGTACTGTTTTCAGCGCCTTATTTAGTTGTACACTGCCACAGTGGTTAGCACACTGGACACGCATTCGGGAGGACGACGGTTCAATCCCGTCTCCGGCCATCCTGATTTAGGTTTTCCGTGATTTCCCTAAATCGCTTCAGCCAAAGGCCGGGATGGATCCTTTGAAAGGGTATGGCCGATTTCTTTCCAATCCTTCCCTAACCCGAGCTTGCGCTCCGTCTATAATGGCCTCGTTGTCGACGGGACGTTAAACACTAAATCTCCTCCTCCTCCTGCACACTGCCACAAAAGAAATTAGTACACGCTTTTAGAAGTTTCCAGTTCACTCACGATTTATTGTTGCAACAGTGCATGTGGAGTACATGAAATGATTACGTGATGTCACCGCCAGATACCACACTTGCTAGGTGGTTGTCTTTAAATCGGCCGCGGTCCGTTAGTATACGTCGGACCCGCGTGTCGCCACTATCAGTGATTGCAGACCGAGCGCCGCCACACGGCAGGTCTAGTCCAGAGAGACTCCCTAGCACTCGCCCCAGTTGTACAGCCGACTTTGCTGGCGATGGTTCATTGTGTACATACGCTCTCATTTGCCGAGACAACAGTTTAGCATAGCCTTCAGCTACGTCATTTGCTACGACCTAGCAAGGCGCCCTATTCAAGAATGTATTATGAACAGATAATGTTGTGAATCATGTACCGTCAAGAGCGACGTTCATCATTAGTAGATTAAAGTTAAGTGTCAAACTAATTCCGTCCGCTTTCTGAATTCTAATTCCTTGTCATGTTCCAGATCTCACGTCAGTATAGTCCTTCCCTCCTCACTCCAACCTGCGTGAGCTAAAACGCGTGCATTTCGGCCTCCACTCGTAACACGGTGTTGGCTCTTCTGCCAACACAACAGATTATATTAATAGTTTAACAGCCCAAGCGGATCTGTGGTATCAGGTATCTTCTCATATGGAACACCAGTATTAGTTCGTCGAGTAGCCTCAACGGGAGTAAATGCAGGCGATGACTGTGACATTTAGTTGATCGTACAGATGGCGAATACTGTCCTGGGATACGTTATTCCACGCCTGCTCGACCTGTTCAAGTAATACTGTAAGAGTTGTTGGTTGATGAGCCGCACGATTCACGTCTGTCGAATCATATTTCACACGTCAGTCTGCTTAGCTGGATGGCAACGTGCTCGCCTCCCATGCAAGCAGACTCGGGTCCGATTACCACCGCCGCGCGGAATTAGCCGAGCGGTCTACGGCGCTGGAGTCATGGACTGTGCGGCTGGTCTCGGTAGAGGTTCGAGTCCTCCCTCGGGCATGGGTGAGTGTGTTTGTCCTTAGTATAATTTAGGTGAAGTAGTGTATAAGCTTAGGGACTGATGACCTTAGCAGTTAAGTCCCATAAGATTTCACACAGGTTTTTCGATTTCCAGCCTGGTTGGAGATTTTCTCCGCTAGGGTAACGGGTGCTGTGTTGTCCTCATAATCACTTCATCCTCATCACCGGCGTGCAAGTCAACCAATGTGGCGTCAGCTGAAATAAGACTCGTACTTGGCGGCCGATGGGGCCTCCCGGGTAACGATGCTATTCGATCATTTCCATTTTCCATATCTCACACGTACTCGATTGGACACAATTCGGGAGATCTTACTGGCCAGGAAAGTTATTGCATGTCTTGCAGAGTACGGTGAGTTTCACAGGTAGTTTGTAGGCGAACATCATCCTGTTGTAACAATACAACAACTTCCTTTTGCAAAAATCATCTTCCTGTTGAAAGAACGCCGAAAGATCGGTTCTAACAACGTTCTGCAAGTACCGAACGCTGGTCAGCTTCCTCTCCAGGAACACCAAAGTTGAGCGAGATTTACAGCTTACCCCACGCCAGACCATAAGGCCTGGGATGGGGCCAGGTGCCTCGGACAAATACACTCTACAAGATAGCGCTCACCAGGTCTATGGTGACCTTCACTTGCGCTCAGGCAGAATCTGCTTTCATTGCTGAAGACGACGGTGCACATTATGCCTTCCAAGTGATCCTCCGGCGACACCAGCCGAGCCGTGCACGTCAGTGCTCTGGCGTGAGTGGAAGACGGGCTACATGTGTGCGTGCCCATATTCCCACTGCTAATAACGGGTTCGCAACAATTAATGTTAGACGTCTGGGCTCACAAGTACTCTTATCTGTGCTGTGGTAGCTGTGTGATCTGCCACTGCCGCCCTTGCAATACGTCGATCCTGGCGGACATCTGTGCTGCGTGGACAGCTGAAACCTCGTCTGCTGTCATGAGAATGTTCACGTGACCTCTGCTACCAGCATTGTTGCGCAACTGACGCAGCACGTTCAGCTTGTGTGGCGATTTCCCAGAAAGGGCCATCCTGGTACTAGGTAGGCCACGATTTTTTCAGATTGGCTCAGTTGGCTCTAGGAAGCGTAAGTGCATCTCTGTGGCATGTGTGCCTGCTTGCTTGAACGTTTGCACCACACTGATCCTGCTTGGTATGAGCATTTCGTATTAAAGGGTACACACAAGTGGCGCTCTGGTAGCTATGCTGGTAAGCTATCTGATGGCGGACGACATTGAGATCATCATCTATGCATCCACCTTCCTCCAGATATTATATGCCGCCATAAGATCAAAATCGAAATCGTCTTTCCAGGTGAAAAAAAAAAAAGCCCGTGTATAATTCCGTGTTTACTTCCATAAAAGTTAGGACCGCACATGTCAGTTTTATACGCCACTGGGAAAATAGTGCATCACCTTCAGTAACTGTGTTCAGTGGTATGGGGATATACAGAGATCAAAAAAAGTTTTGTATCACACCGGTTTCCAGAGCTCCTGAAGATAGACGTTTACTGTGGGTATTGTATCCCAGACACCCTTTGACTGTTCAGAGATGTCACTAAAGCCACCCAAAGACGTAAATAACCATGCATGAGCAGCGCCTATTAGACATAGGTGGTCCGACAGCCGATTAGTTCCAGTCATTCCACCAGGAATTGCCTGTAATTCTACCATGCCTAGACGGTCGATACCGCGGTACGATCGCCTCCGCTCTGTTACTTTGAGCCAGGAAGGTCTCTCAACTAGGGAAGTCTCCAGGCGTCTCGGAATGAACCAAAGCGATGTTCTTCGGACGTACAGGAGATACAGAGAGACAGGAACTGTCGATGACATGCCTCGCTCAGGCCGCCCAAGGGCTACTACTGAAGTGGATGACCGCTGCCTATGGATTATAACTCGGAGGAACCTTGACAGCAACGCCACCATGATGAATAATACTTTCCGTATAGCTACCGGACGTCGTGTTACGACTCAAACTGTGCGCAATAGGCTGCGTGATGCCCAACTTCACTCCCGGCGCACATGGCGAGGTCCATCTTTGCAACCACGACACCTTGCAACGCGCTACAGAACGGCCCAACAACATGCCGACTGGACTACTCAGTGTTGGCATCACGTTTTCTTCACCGATGAGTGTGGTATATGCCTTCAACCACATAATCGTCGGAGACGTGTTTGGAGGCAACCCGATCAGGCTGAACGCCTTAGACACACTGACCAGCGAGTGTAGCAAGGAGGAGGTTCCCTGCGGTTTTGGGGTAGCACTCTATGGGGCCGACGTATGCCACTGGTGATCACGGAAGACGCCGTAATGGCTGTACGATACGTGAATGCCATCCTCCGACCGATAGTGCAACCATATCGGCAGCATATTGGTGAGGCATTCGTCTTCATGGACGACAATTCGCGCCCACATCGTGCACATCTTGCAAATGACTTCCTTCAGCATGTTCTAGAGTGGCCAGCATGATTTCCAGCCATGAACTCTATCGAACATGCATGGGATGTATTGAAAAGGGATTTTTATGGACGACGTGACCCACCAACCACTCTGAGGGATTTACGCCGAATCGCCGTTGAGGTGTGGGACATTCTGGACCAACAGTGCCTTGATGAAATTGTGAATAGTATACCACGGCGAATCCAGGCATGCGTCAATGCAAGAGGACGTGCTGTTGGGTATTAGACGTGCCGGTGTTTACAGCAATCTGGACCATCAAGTCTGAAGGTCTCACTGTATGGTGATACATCATGGAATATGTGGTTCTCACGAGCAATAAATGGGAGGAAATGATGTTTATGTTCATCTCTGATCAGATTTTCTGTACATGTTCCGGAACTCTCGGAACCGAGATGATGCGAAACTTTTTTTGATGTGTATAATATGTATATACTGAGGCCTGCAGCTTTAGTGGTTCCTTTCTTACGGTCATTGACAAGTCATTGGTTCAAATGGCTCTGAGCACTATGGGACTCAACTTCGGAGGTCATCAGTCCCCTAGAACTTAGAACTACTTAAACCTAACTAATCTGAGGACATCACACACAGCCATGCCCAAGGCAGGATTCGAACCTGCGACCGTAGCAGCAGCGCGGTTCCGGACTGAAGCGCCTAGAACCGCTCGGCCACAATGGCCGGCGACAAGTCATTGCCAACAAGAAGCTGCTGATAAGGCTTGTCTGTGCGCCCTATGTTTTGATTCTGCAGGCACTATCTGTGCTGTATTAAAAGATGAAAGATGTATGCTCCACTCATTCTGGGGAACAACCATGCCCCACTAGCAAGTACGTACACCTGTTGAACAACTGGATCCGTATGAACGGCATTCCATTGTGGGCCTAGGGTAAGCTGGATGAGTGTATCGACGGACTGCTGCACATACTGGATTCGATGTATGGGTGGTTCTAGACATCTGTGTAGAACATAAGCACATCAAGACCGACGTATCTTGTGAGCGGCGGCTATCGACCGAATGTGATCCAGGGATGAAATCTGAGCAGTTTTGCTCCTAATTAGTCACCGAGGACCATTGTGAACCATGTGCTTGCATCAGGAGTAAATTACGTCTGCCTCTCCCGGGGCTACCACTGATACCACGACACCATGACTACTCTGGTGTCGTGAAAGAGTTGAATGGGGAGTACAAAGCCTTTATGTTGTCTTCAGTGGTGAGAACAGGTTCTCTCTGTATGCTAGTGATATGGAAGGGCTTGGTGAGCTGTTTATTCCAGAGTACTTTCGCCGACGACAGACGGAACCCATTCCAGGCTTCATTTCGTAGGGGGGGGGGGGGGGTCATCAGTTACAACTCGCAGGTAAATTAACCAGTGGCCGCTATATGGCACAGGTACTACTCTCTTTTAATGTGGTTTTTCAGCAGGACAATGTACCTCCACGTACGGCTGTTTGCAGAACCACCGCCCTGGTCAGCAAGATCACAAGATGTCTCGTCAGCTGAAAGCAGGCACTTACTCATTCTCCAGATCCTGGAAGAACCACTGCTGAACTGCAACAGAAGGTGGAAGACGCATGGGACAGTCCATTAGCAGGATGTCATTTGTGGTCATATGCCCCTATTGTAAACTACCTGTCATTTCACTAGTCTATAAATGAACTTGTCTTTGATACCCACCGAGCGAGGTGGCGCAGTGGTTAGCACACTGGACTCGCATTCGGCAGGACGACGGTTCAATCCCGTCTCCGGCCATCTTGATTTAGGCTTTCCGTGATTTCCCTAAATCGCTTCAGCCAAATGCCGGGATGGTTCCTTTGAAAGGACACGGCCGATTTCCTTCCCCATCCTTCCCTCACCCGAGCTTGCGCTCCGTCTCTAATGACCTCGTTGTCGACGGGACGTTAAACACTAATCTCCTCCTCCTCCTTTGATACCTTCTAGTAAGTATTCGCAAGGGAAAGGTAATCTTTGGAGCTGGTCAAGTTAGAACACAACGCGTTCTGGTGTGGCAACCGGCTGAGCACAGTAGCCGAGCAGTCATTGGTTTACTTACTTTACACAGGCTTATATAGGTATGGAGAAAATTCATACTTTCTTTCTCTTAAAACATTAAAACTAATAATCCTCAAAACATTTTTAGCATGTAAAATCTCTCAGAATATTTAAAGGTAATTACTGAAATTCTAAACTGCTCAAAATTTCCTTTTCCGTTAACACTACAACCAATAACCTTTAAAAACTTACAATGGTCCAAGGTATCTAGAAAGAATCACTGAAGTTCTAGATTACCGAAGTTTCCTTTTTCTTTAAACATTAGACTCAATAACTTTAAAAATTTAAAATCATCGAAACTATTCCTTCTTAACCAAATAACCTAAGTTCAGAAACACTTTCACGTTAATGCACCGTAACTGGTCATAGGGATGCTGATATGTGAATGACTTAACGCCAGTCCAGCCAATACAGTCGTGAGAACATCAACCTTACGTTAGTTACAGAAGAACCGACAACAAAATTTAATTACAATTCACTGAAGCAAAATACGCGATAACGTGGCAGCAGACAAATCAGCTTTTCATCACTATCAGACAAAACAGAACATGGCTCTCTTTACTACAATCCCAGTCTAAGAACAAACTTTGTAAACGACAAATTATCACTGTGAGTCTCAACTAAATTTACGTTCATCCTGCCACTTAAACATGATGCTTGGAACTCTACACAAATGTGTGTGAAATCGTATGGGACTTAACTGCTAAGGTCATCAGTCCCTAAGCTTACACACTTCTTAACCTAAACTATCCTAAGGACAAACACACACACCCATGCCCGATGGAGGACTCGAACCTCCGCCGGGACCAGCCGCACAGTCCATGACTGGAGCGCCTAAGACCGCTCGGCTAGTCCTGCACAGCAGGAACTCTACACTCCACAGTTAAACGTTGATGGGGTTCATTGACACCTCTGTAATCACAAAAATTACTTAACTTCCTTACATGCAAATTTCGGCCAGTAGAACCTGACATCGTGTATCCACAATCACGAAGTTCCCTGAAGCTGACATCAATTCTCTAGAATATCATGCTCACGGTTCAACATGATTTGCACACTACGTAAGGTCTACGACAGAAAGGCATCTAATTAGCCATATACAGGGTGTTACAAAAAGGTACGGCAAAACTTTCAGGAAACATTCCTCACACACAAATATAGAAAAGATGTTATGTGGACATTGAAGGAAGGAAGGTACTTGTGTTGACATGCGACTCATTGCTCTACAGTACTAGCATCAAGCACATCAGTACGTAGCATCAACAGGTTATTGTTCATCACGAACGTGGTTTTGCAATAAGTGCAATCTTTACAAATGCGGAGTTGGCAGATGCCCATTTGACGTATGGATTAGCACGGGCCAATAGCCGTGGCGCGGTACGTTTGTATCGAGACAGATATCCAGAACGAAGGTGTCCCGACAGGAAGACGTTCGAAGCAATTGATCGGCGTCTTAGGGAGCACGGAACATTCCAGCCTATGACTCGCGACTGGGGAAGACCTAGAACGACGAGGACACCTGCAATGGACGAGGCAGTTCTTCGTGCAGTTGACGATAATCCTAATGTCAGCGTCAGAGAAGTTGCTGCTGTACAAGGTAACGTTGACCACGTCACTGGATGGAGAGTGCTACGGGAGAATCAGTTGTTTCCGTACCATTTACAGCGTGTGCAGGCACTATCAGCAGCTGGTTGGCCTCCACGGGTACACTTCTGCGAATGGTTCATCCAACAATGTGTCAATCCTCATTTCAGTGCAAATGTTCTCTTTACGGATGAGGCTTCATTCCAACGTGATCAAATTGTAAATTTTCACAATAAACATGAGTGGGCTGACGAGAATCCGCACGCAATTGTGCAATCACGTCATCAACACAGATTTTCTGTGAATATTTGGGCAGGCATTGTTGGTGATGTCTTGATTGGGCCCCGTATTCTTCCACCTACGCTCAATGGAGCACGTTATCATGATTTCATACGGGATACTGTACCTGTGCTGCTATAACGTGTGCCTTTACAAGTACAACACAATATGTGGCTCATGCACTATGGAGCTCCTGCACATTTCAGTCGAAGTGTTCGTAAGCTTCTCAACAACAGATTCGGTGACCGATGGGTTGGTAGGGGCGGACCAATCCCATGACCTCCACGCTCTCCTGACCTCAACCCTCTTGACTTTCATTGATGGGGGCATTTGAAAGCTCTTGTCTACGCTACCCCGGTACCAAATGTAGAGACTCTTCGTGCTTGTATTGTGGATGGCTGTGGTACAATACGCCATTCTCCAGGGCTGCATCAGCGCATCAGGGATTCCGTGCGACGGAGGGTGGATGCGCGTATCCTCGCTAACGGAGGACATTTTGAATATATCCTGTAACAAAGTGTTTGAAGTCACGCTGGTACGTTGTGTTGCTGTGTTTCCATTCCATGATTAATGTTATTTGAAGAGAAGTAATAAAATGAGCTCTAACATGGAAAGCAAGCGTTTCCGGACACATGTCCACATAACATTTTATTTTTTTTGTGTTTGAGGAATGTTGCCTGAAAGTCTGGCCGTACCTTTTTGTAACACCCTGTGTACATGGAAATTTGCAGAACACTGCCAGGGTACAATATCGTGACACTACAGTCAGTGATTAGCCCAACTCGCTAAAGTGTGATGTGCTCCAGAGGGAAATAGGAAAAATGCTCCCGAGACTTGGTAACCGAAAACAGTTTAATTTACAGGATTAACCTGCACGTGACCCTAGTCGATCACAGACGGACGAATAACTGTTCCAGCCAAAGCGAATGACCCAGTTTAGATTCCACACTGAATGCCGACCGGTCGCACTTTCGAATCCTGCCTCGGGCATGGATGTGTGTGATGTCCTTAGGTTAGTTAGGTTTAATTCGTTCTGAGTTCTAGGCGACTGATGACCTCAGAAGTTAAGTCGCATAGTGCTCAGAGCCATTTGAACCATTTTTTGAATGCCGACGCTCGCCAGAATCAGTACTAGTGCCAGGCACTAGTTCCGATGTTATGCGCTCCCCGTTGACTAAACAGCAACCTCCGGGCCGCTGACCCTTCACTTGGACGACGCCGTAGCAGTTGCCGCGCTTGCAGCCCACAGCTGGCACACGCTACGCTCTCACTACGGGATTTATTCCGTCCACTGTCGCCCAGTCCACCAGTCACCACAGGCTCGCTTAAAAATGCTATCCACGCCTGGCATATCTGACTGCAGAACAATTTTTCTTTGCGTGAAGGCACGCCGCATTTATGCGTCGCAGAAGTACGGACCGAAAATCGTACGACCGTATCAACCTTGACGTTGCTGCACAATTTTTCCGGCACTGTGTTTCAGTTACGGCAAAGTCACAATCATTTGTAAGAAAATGTAAAACAAAATAAAGTGTTTCTTCCCCAAGTCTGTTTGTCTTCATACTGATTACGGAGCACATGTCACATCTCTTTGTGGACGAAGTGTTGCCTGGTGCGGAACGCTACAGAGTCTCACGTTCACCGGTAGAGACAGGCAGGGCCTGTTTCCTTAAACAGCTCTGCGAGTGCATTAATTCATTAAGAGCGGGCTTCCACGCTCTCTCGTGGCAGAGTGCCGTCCCGCCATGAGGCGCAGTGATTTATATCGGCACGAAATTGTTTCGGGAAATTTATTACGCGCAGCGCCCGGCTTAGGCCTGTGCAGAAGTGGTGGCGAGAGAGAGAAAGAGAGAAGGAGAGATCGACCGGAGGGAGAGAGAGGCTTAAAGAGTGAGAGGTTACAAGTCGCCACAACATAAGCCAGCTCTCCGCAGAGGAGATTCGTCAAAAATTCGTCCTCAGAAAAACGCTTCACCAGAGGTGTTTGTAGCAGTGAGGCACTAGGAAAAGACATGGGAAAATGGCGATGAAGCCGAAACAGTCTGGCGTAAACAAAGATTACTTATTATAAGCAGCTATTTGGTGCATCTACTCTAATAATCATGTCGTTAGCAGTCATATATTGTGCTGCTGGGTCTAAAGAAGAAAAGACATTAATTCACACATACCGGTCAGTGCAATTACCTCCAACACGCTTCTGACTGGTTTGATGCGCCCCGCCACAAATTCTTCTACTGTGCCAACCTCTTCACCTCAGGGCACTACTTTCATCCTAGATCTACAGTTATTTGCTGAATGTATTCCAGTCTCCGTAATCCTCTACGGTTTATTCAAGAGAAAGGGCTTCACAAATTGGCCAAGTCATAACCAGTTGATCCACCTCTTCCCAAGCAGTTATTCGGTTTGACACTGACTGGAGGCCGGCCGCTGTAGCCGAGCGCTTCTAGGCGCTTCAGGCCGGAACCGCGCTGCTGCTACGGTTGCAGGTTCGAATCCTGCCTTAGGAATGGATGTGTGTGATGTCCTTAGGTTGGTTAGGTTTAAGTAGTTGTAAGACTAGGGGACTGATAACCTCAGATGTTAAGTCCCACACCCGCATCTCGTGGTCGTGCGGTAGCGTTCTCGCTTCCCACGCCCGGATTCCCGGGTTCGATTCCCGGCGGGGTCAGGGATTTTCTCTGCCTCGTGATGGCTGGGTGTTGTGTGATGTTCTTAGGTTAGTTAGGTTTAAGAAGTTCTAAGTTCTAGGGGACTGATGACCTAAGATGTTAAGTCCCATAGTGCTCAGAGCCATTTGAACCATTTTTTGTTAAGTCCCACAGTGCTTAGAGCCATTTGAACCATTTTTGAACTGACTGGAGGGGCTGTTGGGAGGGTCCTTCTGAGGGATATCATTGCAAATTCTGTCCAATTGGCGCGTTAGATCGTCAAAATTCCGAGCTAGTTATAGGGCCCTGCCCCTAATGCTCCAGACGTTTGCAATTGGTGGGAGATCCGGCGACCTTGCTGACCAAGATAGGGTCTGAGAACTTAAGCAGTGTGCGGGCGGTCATTATCTTGCTGAAGTGGAAGCCCAAGATGGCTTGCCGTGAAAGGCAACAAAACGGGGTGTAGAATATCTTCGACGTAGCTCTGTGCTGGAAGGGTGCCTCAGATGACAACAAAATCAGTCTTTCGATGAAAAGAACTGGCACCCCAGATCTTCACTGCTCGTTGTCTGGTCGTACTGTGGGCGACAGTCGGGTTGGTATCCCAGTGCTCTCTGGGGCGTCTCCAGATGGAATCTCATTGACTATAGTAGTAGAATTGTCTCCAGTGATGAGTCCCGCTTCGAACTGAGCCCCGATGACCACTAAAGGTGTCTCTGAAGACACTGTGCAGAGTGGTGGGGTACCAGTATGAATGTCTGCCGCCATACGGCCCGACAACGGCGAGTGATGGTCTCTGGGTGCCTTTTCATTGTAGGACCTCCTTGGTTGTCAACAGTGGAACCCTTGTGGCACAGCGCTACGTTGACAATGTTCTACGCCCCGCTTTGCTGTCATTCATGGCAAGCTTTCTGGGGTTAGACCTTAACTTTTCCCGGCGAATTGAATGTTCAAATAACTTACGGGTTTGCTGCCGGGTGACGTCGTCGACCACCGCCGATATTTCGACAGGAGCACACCCTGGCATTCTCAAGGCACAACTGCAAGGAGAAAGCAATGTGCAAGGGAATTTAATACCTCGGTTCACAGAGGAGAAACAAGGAAGATACCACACACAGAACAAGTAAACGCAGAGTCAACACACAACCAAAATTAACCAACATCAGAAATATCGAAGTGACTATTAATCGATAGGTGAGGTTGCACTTTCTGTCTCTCTGTCTCTCATAAAAATCAGAGGGACAGATTTAGTGCTACCTTACCTGCTGATTAGTAGTCACTTCGATATTTCTGATGTTGGCTATATTTGGTTGTGTGTTGATTCTTCGGTTACTTGTTCTGTGTGTGGTATCTTCCTTGTTTCTCCTCTGTGAACCGAGGTATTAAATTCCCTTGCACATTGCTTTCTCCTTGCAGTTGTGCCTTGAGAATGGCAGGGTGTGCTCCTGTCAAAATATCGGCGGTGGTCAACGACGTCACCCAGCAGCAAACCCGTAAGTTATTTGAAAATCCTGGGATTACATTTCAGCTAGACAATGCCCGACTGCCATGGAGGGCATTTCTACTGTTCGTCTTTGAGCTTGTCGAATCATACCTTGGCCAGCATGTTCGCCGGATCTCTCCCCAATTGAGAGTGTTTGGATCATTATGGGCAGTGACATCCAACCGGCCCGGGATTTAGGCGATCTAACGCGCCACCTGTACAGAATTTGGCACGATATTCTTCAGGCGGACAGCCGACAACTGTATCAATTAATGTTGAGCCGAATAATTGCTACCATAAGGGCCAGTGATGGACCGAAGTGTTACTGACTTATTCAATTTGTGAAGCTTGTTATCTCGAATAAATCATCCAACTTCTTTGAAACTGCAAGTATTCAGGCCGGTCGGAGCGGCCGAGCGGTTCTAGGCGCTTCAGTCTGGAACCGCGTGACCGCTACGGTGGCAGGTTCGAATCCTGCCTCGGGCATGGATATGTGTGATGTCCTTAGGTTAGTTAGGCGTAAGTAGTTCTACGTTCTAATGGACTGATGACCTCAGAAGTTAAGTCCCATAGTGCTTAGAGCCAGTCATTAATCTGTGTATTTACTGATTTCCTTCGTGGTAACCGCTTTTTTTTATCTTTCTCTCTTCCTATAGTTTATTTTCTTGTTTGGTGCGACTTAATAAAATATGAAAAATATGGGAGCTTCAATCGGTGCAATATAAGAGAAGTTTACAATCTTGTGCACTATAAAATCAATTGACTGTGAGCACTCAAGTATTTATGCTTCCGCCTTCGTTAGACAAACAGATCTTGATTAGGCATATTGCATATCGATGAAACCAACGCAACATTGTCCTTCTTCCTGGAGGAGACAGTTAGACGTAATTGGAAAACACTGTAAGAACGATAGGTAATATATACACTCCTGGAAATGGAAAACAGAACACATTGACACCGGTGTGTCAGACCCACCATACTTGCTCCGGACACTGCGAGAGGGCTGTACAAGCAATGATCACACGCACGGCACAGCGGACACACCAGGAACCGCGGTGTTGGCCGTCGAATGGCGCTAGCTGCGCAGCATTTGTGCACCGTCGCCGTCAGTGTCAGCCAGTTTGCCGTGGCATACGGAGCTCCATCGCAGTCTTTAACACTGGTAGCATGCCGCGACAGCGTGGACGTGAACCGTATGTGCAGTTGACGGACTTCGAGCGAGGGCGTATAGTGGGCATGCGGGAGGCCGGGTGGACGTACCGCCGAATTGCTCAACACGTGGGGCGTGAGGTCTCCACAGTACATCGATGTTGTCGCCAGTGGTCGGCGGAAGGTGCACGTGCCCGTCGACCTGGGACCTGACCGCAGCGACGCACGGATGCACGCCAAGACCGTAGGATCCTACGCAGTGCCGTAGGGGACCGCACCGCCACTTCCCAGCAAATTAGGGACACTGTTGCTTCTGGGGTATCGACGAGGACCATTCGCAACCGTCTCCATGAAGCTGGGCTACGGTCCCGCACACCGTTAGGCCGTCTTCCGCTCACGCCCCAACATCGTGCAGCCCGCCTCCAGTGGTGTCGCGACAGGCGTGAATGGAGGGACGAATGGAGACGTGTCGTCTTCAGCGATGAGAGTCGCTTCTGCCTTGGTGCCAATGATGGTCGTATGCGTGTTTGACGCCGTGCAGGTGAGCGCCACAATCAGGACTGCATACGACCGAGGCACACAGGGCCAACACCCGGCATCATGGTGTGGGGAGCGATCTCCTACACTGGCCGTACAAGACTGGTGATCGTCGAGGGGACACTGAATAGTGCACGGTACATCCAAACCGTCATCGAACCCATCGTTCTACCATTCCTAGACCGGCAAGGGAACTTGCTGTTCCAACAGGACAATGCACGTCCGCATGTATCCCGTGCCACCCAACGTGCTCTAGAAGGTGTAAGTCAACTACCCTGGCCAGCAAGATCTCCGGATCTGTCCCCCATTGAGCATGTTTGGGACTGGATGAAGCGTCGTCTCACGCGGTCTGCACGTCCAGCACGAACGCTGGTCCAACTGAGGCGCCAGGTGGAAATGGCATGGCAAGCCGTTCCACAGGACTACATCCAGCATCTCTACGATCGTCTCCATGGGAGAATAGCAGCCTGCATTGCTGCGAAAGGTGGATATACACTGTACTAATGCCGACATTGTGCATGCTCTGTTGCCTGTGTCTATGTGCCTGTGGTTCTGTCAGTGTGATCATGTGATGTATCTGACCCCAGGAATGTGTCAATAAAGTTTCCCCTTCCTGGGACAAAGAATTCACGGTGTTCTTATTTCAATTTCCAGGAGTATATATCCACAGGGAACAAACAATAGGAGCGAACCAACGCCGTCTTGCAATTCGAACCCCCCCCCCTCTCCCCCTCAGTCCAAGCGATTTCGGCAGTGCAGACGCCTGTTCGAAGTACACCCTACTCCTGCAAGCCTTCGAGACCTACGTAACCCTCAGTCTCTGCTGCTCCATGGCCTTCCTCCGGTTACCGGCGAACAAGTAGTGAAACCGAGCCGCTTCAGAGAGGTGTAAGTCGACGCGCCAGACCGTTCGTTTGGCTCCTCGCGAGAAGGCGGGCGGAACGTTATTTGGCGACCGGCAGAGAGATACACTGAACTTCGGATTAGATATCGAAAGCTAAATGTCTTTCGCCTCCCGAAAGGATGCAGCGACGAAAACCTGGAATTAGTCTTAAACCCTAGGTTAAATCAATGTCTGCAATACAATAAATATGAATTCCCGACCATTGGTTTTTTATCTTAATATGATCTGTTTTGAACCCACCGTCACCTGTTTCAGTTTCACCTAAAGGATTTGAGACACCCTGTATTATATATCGGAGCATTTACCTAAGAAACTGCCCTTGTAACAGACCTCTGTGTCCTCCGCCGTGTCGTACATGGAGATTACGTATCTCTACGTACCCCTCGACATCTTACTGAGCATCTCACGAGATGTGATTTCTGAGGCTTCCTCAATACTTTTGCGCATATTCTCATGAGCCTTATACCTATTTTGAGCCACGTTATTCGGCATAATTTGTGCTCTTCCGCTTTATGCCTCGTGTAATCACGACAAACGTCAACAAATATCTGAATCGGTTACGTTAGGACTATTACCAACCGCGAATGTAATTCTCCAAAACTGCTGCTTGCGTAGGAGATAGAGCTACCACGACCGTTATGAAAATACAAAATTGGTGGGTTCAGGAGATCGTATTGAACGCCATGCAGGGCGTCCCCGGCCCAACGTGTTTAGCGCGTGAGAGGACAGACATAGCTTTCGTCCAGCCGTGCAGAATCGTACAGCCACCTCACGTACCTGCATTATGCGACGCCGTACTTTCTATTGGTGGCACACTTTAAACAATAAGGGTGTCGTACACTAATTAAGACATAGAGAGCCCCTGAAGCTAGCAGTAAAATAGAAATTTAAATCTGATAATGGGTCCTTGATCTTTATAATAAATTTTGTGTGCAATCTGAGAGAAAAAGAAAGGAAAAATGGAAGATTAGGCTTTAACGTCGTGACAGAATCGATGTCATTAGAGACGGAGCACGCACTCGGGTTATTTCAACGGTGATGAGAGAAATCGACCGTTTCATTTAAAGGACCATTATTGTATTTGGCTGGAGCGAGTTAGGGAAATCATGGACAACCTAATGCAGAATGGCCGGACGCAGATTTGAACCGACGTCGTCCCAAACGCGAGTCCTCTGTGCTAACCACAGCGTCATCTCGCTCGGTGTGGGCAAACGTCAGGTGCTAAATACATAGCGACTGAAACCTTCCCGTCGAATAAATAAAAGAAATAATGATTGAACTTAATGCGTTTAGACGATAACCTTCCGGTGCAGAATAAAATAATGTAAGTTACTTTCCGTCTACTGGAAGAAACAAACAGAATTGAATTTTTGTGCCTTGCAGCTTTCCTGCCTGGACTTGCTTTTGACAACGTGTCTGATCTGACAGTCTGTAGCGCACACAATGTTTTAAGCCTTGTGCCTTTATTGGTAACAATATTAATGTAACTGATCAAAAGAAGATTATTTCGACGTGAACACATAAGCTTACATAGTGACCCTTAGTACTGGTAGTCTATACAGTGGACCTGAAAACATACATATATATTTTCCTTACCGTTTATGTTACTGGGTCGCCTCTGGATAACGACATCTGACTGCATGTCTGAATATACTCACTCTGATATGTTGTTGATAATTATATGGGTTGGCATTCATTTACTAGGATTTGAAATATGTGAGCTAAAACTGTACTTATTATTCATTTGCTTTTTTGATTGAAGTTAATGGTGCAAAATTCAATGTCATTATTAAATAAAAAAATTGAGAAAACTCAACAAAAGTTAAATCTTGTGGTTACTAGGTTCAATGAAAAATAATGCGATATTGACTGAGATAAACAGATGTATTCTGAAAATGAATGAATATAAATTTTTAACTCTTTATAATGATTCAGTTTATAAAATTTTAGTTTGGGGATCGTTTACATGGAACAGATTAAAAATGTAACAACGAACTTACAATATGCAGTTAGCGCTTAAATACCTTTGATATCTTCATGACGTCGATTTTTAGTAATTCATAAATAATTACAAATTATATAATTACAGTATTCTTCAAGTAATATATAGCTGATGGCGAACAGGCACACCGCTCTATCCCTACACACAACTCCACTGCACAAAGGTTGACTCAAGAGTGTTCTATCGACAATGCTGTGCGCTTCTCGCCACGCTCCCTATGTATCAATGCGCGGGCTCTCCCGCCAACAAAGAGCTTGGTGCGGATACTTCAATGCCACCATCGATATGCAAATAACTTAAATAAATTTTACAAAACATTTTTCCTGAGATTTTTCTTACACACTATAACTGTTATTTACATATTCCAGAGCTTATAAATATTTTTCATCAGTTTATTACTTTGATTTATTTATGTTTTGGCCTGGTTGATTTTCTATTGACATATTTCACGACGATATGACAGAATAGGTGTATTTTTTCCTGTGCATCGTTATTTCTTTTCATTGACAAATTAGCTTCGCTAAGATGACGCTATGCATTAAAAGTAAGCCCTTTTTGGAATCTGAACGCTGCCTCGTACATGTATGCACCAGAGAAGACGTCTCACCAGTTAGAAGAAGCCAGTTCCTCGTTGCTGTGAAACAGAACACGGTGGTTGGTAGTTGGTGGTTGGAGACATGACATCGTTGTTGCAGATAGTCTGCAAAACCCTGTTCGTAGATGTTGGCCACTGATGAATTGTGCCTACGATTGGAATTAACCCCCTCAGCATCAGTTAAGGCGTGAAGCTAGTGTACCGTAGCACCGAAACTGGTAGCCATTGAATAAATAACACCGTAAGGAAAGCTTTAGGTGTTACATTTTATTACAAAAGAGAACAGTTGAGGTCCTTCAAAACTCTAGCCAGAAAGATAGATATACAAGAATATATTGAGGTCCACTGTACTAATAAATATACTGAGCAACGGAGTTAAAGGATCGCTTTTCCGAATCCCCGTAATTGCCTTCCACTGCGTACCCTAAGATTCAAATTTAGCGCCTAGTTGCCTATAACCTTCTTCTGTAGTGGTACAAAAGTGTGGCGGCCTGCGACATCATACTCTGGCTCGGCTCAAAAAGCAAGGTGTCGACACATGAGAAAAATTGCCACAGCTTAGAAGTTCATGTGAGCTTTAAAGGGGGCTAATGAGTGACATTGGCACCAAATTTCGCTACAATTCTGCCCAATGCCGGTGTGGACGTGTGACATGACGAGAAGATCGTTACAGCCCTGAATTACCCACATTTAACTCTTTCTTTAGACGTCTTTCCGATGCAGGTCACAACTGCGACCTCCGGCGTTGGAGTCACCCGGTTTCCTTACGGGTGACCGAGGAACACAACGTTCTCAGAATCGACACGAAGAGGCCTGGCGAGATGCATAAGGAGCGTCAGTTAAACCACCCCTTTTCCTGGGCGGTTGAGCAGAATTGTTGTGAAATGTGGTGCCAATGTGACACCGTTAACCTACCTTACATCTCATATAAACATCTGACCTGTGGCCTGTTTTTGCTTGTGTCGACACCTTGCCGTCTGAAGAGCAAAAGAAACCGGGGACTACGTCTCAGGGCGCCACAATTTTGTATCATTACGGACAAAAATTGTGGACATCTTTGAGCCAAATTTCAAACACGCGACGCAGTGTAAGACAATTACGAGGTTACGGGAACCGATACTTTAATTTGGTTTGCTCTACCAAAACCAGCAGCCGGTCCGTATTAGTTGGTCTGACATTATGCAGGTAACAAGCGTATTGCATGTTTGGTACAACCAGACTCCAGGTGACATGGACTTACAGGTTAAGCGCCATGCTGCAGTAGTTTATTTGAGTGCTTGACATCTCCGCTGTTCAAGAAAGGCTTCCGGTTTTATGGAACAAAACAGTTTACAGGCTTGCTGCTCGCTACCGTTGACACTTAGTTACATCAGAATTACGATGGTTACTTGTAATTACGATCGCATACGTACTGCCCCTCTAACCGCAGACAATGAAATTTCCGATGTTCTACTGCTCTGTATTAACCATAGACTGAATCTGTCTCGCTCGCCATCATATATTTTATGTTTGACGTAAATGTTCGTGATTACTCCATGATTTCTCGTGTTTTTTATGTTTGACGTAAATGTTCGTGATTACTCCATGATTTCTCGTGTGAGCTTTTTGCTGACCGTAGTCAGTGACTCTCCAAGCAGCACTTGCCCCACTCATATCAGTGAATTTTAATTTATCTGTGAGTCATTTTTTAGTGTATTTACCTGTTTATATAAATCGATATGCCTTTAATCAAACACAGTTGTTCTGACAGTTCACCTGAGCTAATTCTTTCTTATATTAACAGAATCTTCCGTCGGTTCTTGGTAGAACAACATCATAATAATAAATGAAAAGCACCAGTTTGCTTTTGTTCTACAATATTGTAGAACAAAAGCAAACTGGTGCTTTTTATTTATTATTAATTCTTTCTTAATCATTACCGTGATCAAGTGTGAGACCGATGCGCGTTATTTCTACAGTAGGAAAAGAACCTCATATTTTATGCAAAGGTCAGGAGAGCGAGCTGGGACAATGGTGTGTTACATTATAAGCCACGCCGACGGACACTAAATCTGAATTCAAAAGCAGACTCTTTTCGAAGCGTAACTTTTCAGTAACTTGTTATGAATTGATTGATCTACTTTTATTTGAATACTGCGACAGTTCGTAATTTATGTCACACTACGATCAGCTTTGTAGTGTCTTACCATTTCTCCTCCATATCTGAGGGAGGATGACATGTCACAAAGATCGAAACCGGCAACCCAAATAATAAAAATTATAAAAATGGCTGTAGCGCGTCTTCATGTACATACATTGACGAAATAAATCGAAATACCAAGAAGGGCGTGTGCGACGTTAAAGAAAATTGGTGTGGATGTTTGTATATCTGAAAAATTATGTCTATTCAAATTCAGTCGCATAAAAGTGGCGCTAGTGGCGCCACTATGTCGATGAAACTTGCTTCACCCCAAGTTTAAACGCAGCCAAAACCTCTCAGACAAACAGAAGCTAAACGATGTCAAAGTTAGCGTAAGGAAGGCTATGCGTGAAGCGTTCAGTGAATTCGAAAGTAAAATTCTATGTACCGACTTGACAGAAAATCCTAGGAAGTTCTGGTCTTACGCTGAATCAGTAAGTGGCTCAAAACAGCATATCCAGACACTCCGGGATGATGATGGCATTGAAACAGAGGATGACATGCGTAAAGCTGAAATACTAAACACCTTTCTCCAAAGCTGTTTCACAGAGGAAGACCGCACTGCAGTTCCTTCTCTAAATCCTCGCACACACGAAAAAATGGCTGACATCGAAATAAGTGTCCAAGGAATAGAAAAATAACTGGAATCACTCAACAGAGGAAAGTCCACTGGACCTGACGGGATACCCATTCGATTCTACGCAGAGTGCGCGAAAGAGCTTGCCCCCCTTATAAAAGCCGTGTACCGCAAGTCTCTAGACGAACGGAAGGTTCCAAATGATTAGAAAAAAGCACAGGTAGTCCCAGTCTTCAAGAAGGGTCGTCGAGCAGATGCACAGAACTATAGACCTATATCTCTGACGTCGATCTGTTGTAGAATTTTAGAACATGTTTTTTGCTCGAGAATCATGTCGTTTCTGGAAACCCAAAATCTACTCTGTAGGAATCAACATGGATTTCGGAAACAGCGATCGTGTGAGACCCAACTCGCTTTATTTCTTCATGAGACCCAGAAAATATTAGATACAGGCTCCCAGGTAGATGCTATTTTCCTTGACTTCCGGAAGGCGTTCGATACAGTTCCGCACTGTCGCCTGATACACAAAGTAAGAGCCTACGGAATATCAGACCAGCTGTGTGGCTGGATTGAAGAGTTTCTAGCAAACAGAACACAGCATGTTGTTCTCAATGGAGAGACGTCTACAGTCGTTAAGGTAACCTCTGGCGTGCCACAGTGGAGTGTTATGGGAACATTGCTTTTCACAATATATATAATTGACCTAGTAGATAGTGGCGGAAGTTCCATGCGGCTTTTCGCGGATGATGCTGTAGTATACAGAAAAGTTGCAGCATTAGGAAATTGTAGCGAAATGCAGGAAGATCTGCAGTGAATAGGCACTTGGTGCAAGGAGTGGCAACTGACCCTTAACATAGACAAATGTAATGTATTGCGAATACATAGAAAGAAGGATCCTTTATTATATGATTATATGATAGCGGAACAAACACTGGTAGCAGTTACTTCTGTAAAATATCTGGGAGTATGCGTGCGGAACGATTTGAAGTGGAATCATCATATAAAATTAATTGTTGGTACGGCGGGTACCAGGTTGAGATTCATTGGGAGAATCCTTAGAAAATGTAGTCCATCAACAAAGGAGGTGGCTTACAAAACGCTTGTTCGACCTATACTTGAGTATTGCTCATCAGTGTGGGATCCGTACCAGGTCGGTTTGACATAGGAGATAGAGAAGATCCAAAGAAGAGCGGCGCGTTTCGTCACAGGGTTATTTGGTAAGCGTGATAGCGTTACGGAGATGTTTAGCAAACTCAAGTGGCTGACTCTGCAAGAGAGGCGCTCTGCATCGCGGTGTAGCTTGCTCGCCAGGTTTCGAGAGGGTGCGTTTCTGGATGAGGTATCGAATATATTGCTTCCCCCTACTTATACCTCCCGAGGAGATCACGAATGTAAAATTACAGAGATTTGAGCGCGCACGGAGGCTTTCCGGCAGTCGTTCTTCCTGCGAACCATACGCGACTGGAACAGGAAAGGGAGGTAATGACAGTGGCACGTAAAGTGCCCTCCGCCACACAACGTTGGGTGGCCTGCAGAGTATAAATGTAGATGTAGATGTAAAATCATTTTTGCTTTAAATACACACTTCAATGGTCGCGAGCGTTAGTCACCTTTGAGACTGCACATAGTGAGTTGATCTTAGTCAAGGATGCCGCTAAAGACGACAACACTCTCATGGTTAACGCACGTACCCTCACTGCAAGTTTTACGTCAGTCTGGTGATTCGACCTGTTATGCTGCCATTCATGAACAACATTTCGGGTCTGTTCTCCGACAGGATAACGTTCGCCCACATACCGTTGTTGTATCTCAACATGCTCTACAGAGCAGTATCGGCATATCGTGCTCTACAGATGTCGACATGTTGCCTTGGCCCGTTCGATTTGCTGGTCTGTCTGAATTCGACGACATGTGGGACATCATCAGACGACAACCCATCATCCACAGCTAACATTAACCGTCCCTGTACTGAACGACCAAGGGCACCAAGCATGGAAGTCCATCCTACAAGCTGACATCCGGCACCTGTACATCACAATGCATGCACGTTTTCATGCTTACATTCTACACTGCGGCGTCTATACCGGTTATTAATGTACCAGTATTTCACACATGCAATAGCTTTTGTCGCGATTACATTAACCTGTGATCTTGTAATGTTAATCTCTTAAACATGTTACCTAAACAAATGTATTCCCGAAATTTCATTGCACTGCATTAATTATTTCTTGGTAATGCGATTTTTTCCCCTCAGTGAATGTATATATGTATGTTGCAAATATCCTCTTAAACCACTGGGTCGATTTCAACCAAACTTGGTACACATATCATCTACTGCCTGTATAGAATCACTGTGGGGTAAGAACCACCCGCCTGTGATAGGTGTGGGGGTAAAAAAGCAGTGTAGCCCATGACGCGAGAATAACGATACTTTAAACATCCAGTATTTGAGAATTTACCAAAACTTTTTGTCGCCGGTGCCCCACACAAACTGATGGAACGAAAAAGTTTGTCGCTTGCCACGTTTTCACTGTTCAGGCAGTAATACTGACACATGAAGCATGACGTTTTAATTTATTACTTCTTCATTACAAACTGTATTCGTGGCACATTCTACAGGCAATATTCACGTATACCACTGAATATGTCGGAAAAATTACATTATCGTACGACACTTAGTTTCTGGGATACTACGTCATAAACACTGATTGCGTGAAAAACTACCCCATCACGCAAGACCTATAAATTTATTTATTCATTGCTACTATATTTTCCATACTTCTCACAGACAATAACCATATTTACTGCTGAATGTACCTACAAAAATATATCATTTTACGACACATAGTCCAGGAGATATGACGTCAAATATTTAGGTGCATGAAGAAAATGCCATATTTGACTTTGCTACTAACTCTATTAGGAACATATTTCGCAGGCGGTGTCCACATATGCCATATCGCTGATTGTACTCACAGAACTATATTGTTGTACAACACGTAGTTCAGAAGATATGTCATAAACACCGAGATGCGTGAGAAATTGCTTCATCATGCATGACGTTTCAATTTATTACTTCTTTACTACTAAATATACTGACAACACATTTCGCAGACAGTAGGCACATATACTACTGGATGAACCTGCAAAGCTATATCATCGCACAGAAACCATATATCACGAGGTACGACGTCATAAATATTAATCCGGGTGGAAAAGAAAATGCAGGATAAAATTCGCTACACACACACAGGTGAATTATGTGTACAAATAAACGTGACTGTGTTAAATATGTGTGAAATATGTCTGACAAGTGAGTATGTGAGCAAGTCTGCGGGTGAAATGCTCATCCCAAACCACTGGAACGATTTCAGTCAAATTCGGTACACGTATTAGTTACTTTCTGCAGGTGTAAGAACCAACAGGTTACGGTTGGGGGGGGGGGGGGGGTACTGTGAAGAGAGGACAAGGAGATGGACAGACAGCAGTGGAAAATGGACAGAGAGAGGGGAGAGTAGGAGATGTAAAGAGAAGGAAAGAAGAAGAGATGGACAGAGGTAGGGGAGAAACAGACAGGCAGAGATGGTAGAGGGGGAAATAGACAGAGGAGGGAAGGAAATGGACCATGAAAGGAGGAGGAGAGATAAGGGAGAGAGGTGAGATAAGGACATGAAAAGAAAATGGGAGGAGATAAGCATGGAGAGGTAGAAGAAGAGACGGACAGAGAGATCTGGAGGAGGGGGGTGAGATGGAATAAGAGGGAGGAGAGGTGTTGAACATAGGAGGTAGAAGGAGATGGAAAGAGGTTAAGGAGAAGATTGACAGAGAGAAGGGAAGGTGGGTATGAACAGAAAGAGGCAGAAGTTGTAAACAGACAAATGGGCGGACTGGAATAAATACATACTTGGGTAATACCAGATACTTATCCAGTAAACATGTAAAATAGTGTAGACGATGCCTGTTTTTCATTGTTGACAGACTGCATTCTTCATCGTCATATGGTCCTAGCATCTGGCTAGATGATATGAGATGCGACAGGAACACGAGCACCACTATTGTACACAGCCGGTAATTTCGACTGCAGGGGTTCAGCTTCTGACGTGTTATTTGTGCCACATTTTATAGGTCTCAATGGCATTGTCTTTTAACGCTGCGCTGAGTGTCGCCTTTATATCCTGAGCTGCGTCTATTTATAATGCGGTCATCTTTTGTTCTGGCTATTATGTTCTCCAGATCACCCACCCACTGAAAATATTTGGTCATAGATTGCCGACACATTGTTTCACTATCATACGCCAGCCACTACGACTGAAGAATTCTCGCCTATGGTTGAAGTAACGTGGAATGACGGGCCCGAATCTGTCATTCACACTACAGTTCGACTCGATCACCAGCTGAGTAGGGCCAGTGTTATCATAAAAGGCGATATCTCTCTGTCCAAAATTGCGACCCTGCATACCTCTGCGAGACCTACAAATTAAAGCATGTCTTTTTCCTGTTACACTATCTACGCACAAGAATTATAATGTCTTTTTTCTATGGTATTTGAGTTTGTAGAAATTTGTAGAGTTTGTAGAATATATATTTTCAGGCGAAATCCAGCTCTCGCTCTTCTAACTTGATATCTTGAAAATCACTGATGAAGCTGTTACGAACAGAAGAAACTACAATCGTCCGTTCATAATTGTGGATTCTTTTATTTCTCTGGGAGATGGCTCATTAAAACTGCAACATATGAAATATTAGTTCACCTTATTACATGAATGAAAAAAAAGATTTACTTAACCTGACACAGTCCCTTGCCACAGGAATGCTTGATATGTTACAACTGTCAATGACTGTTAAAGCATCACTTAATGCCCTAAATGACAAGCTCTTTACTTGAAATACAATGTTCAACATGTATAAAGGTCCATTTCCATCTGAGATTTGAATAACTCTTTAGTCCTTCTCGACGATGCTGACTGCTTTAGCTGAGATCTCTAACAGGGGCAGACGGCCTCCATCCTCGGCTCTACATTGATCTCCATATGAATGTGTTGCTGTTCTGAGAGAGATAGAGTGTCTTCTTCAGCCTGCCCCATTCGTCGTTGCGGACTGCTAACGTCTATGGCATCAACGCGCATTGCCAATTGTGATCTTTCGAAGGTACCACAGACGGAAATCGAGTCTTAGAGTATTCTATGACTTCTGAAAAGCATTTGATTGATTAGCCTAACAAAAGGACGACCACATGATGTATCTAAAGAAATTTGAGACTGAACTTGCGTTTTCTTGAAAGAGAGGATGCAATTTACCTTGAAGATTCTTCACATGTTGTAGAGGCACCTTGAAGCTGCCCCAGGCTAGTATTTTGGCACCCTCGCTGTTCATATTATATGTTAATGACTTGGAGGACAAGGTTAGTAGCTGAAGAAAGTATAGTTTTCTGGAGTGAGGTGCTGTCTGAAAATACAGCTTAAATATCCAGTCATATCTTGATGAGGTTCCATTGGCAACCTCCTTGAAGCGTTATGAAACCGTAAAATCGCACGGTTCACAAAACGCGAAAAAACGTATTATCCCGTAACAACTTGTCAAGTTGGAATTCGATTCAGTTAACTCATGCAAATAACCGTATGAGAGAGGCTGTGGTGATATGAAGTGGAATGATCACTTACGCACAGTCACAGGTAAAGCAGAGGCATACTTCGGACCATAGTTAGGATACTGGGAAAATGCAATCAGTCTCAAACGGAGACTTAATACAAGGCACCCATCCTAGAACATAGCTCAAGTGTGTGTGACTCGTAAATAGAACTAATGGGGGGAAACTTGAACTACGCAGGAAAGGGCGGCAGGAATGGTCACAGGCTCCGCGGTACTTGATTCTGTGGTAGTTGATAACATAGTTTAAAGCAACATACTATCTGTGATGTACAATAACGATGATGATCGTCTATACGGGATTCATTTATAAATCACGTATCATTCATCAGGCCAACAACAATGTGATTAGAATACCCTGAATCATTCGCGCTTACCTGCTGGTAGTTTGCTAACGGAGATGAATTTCTAAATTTTCGACAAAGCTTGTTTTTAGGTAATACCCACAGCAAAAACAATATTTAGAGCATCACTTCTAGATATTATTGGGCACAAGTTGTAAGAGTCATCAGAATTCTCTTTAACCTTAGGCTTAGAGCTTTCTCGTCAGTGCGAGTTCAAAATGTAGATGATAATGGTTCGGAATTTTTGTGGCCTGAAGGAAGATCTTGAATAAGAACTGACTTGTTTCCACACAACGGAAGAAAGGCGATATGCAAGAAAAATGTAACATATTCCTGGATTTCTCCAGATTTCGATGAGTTTCTCACAAGATTCTTTTCAGAAAACTGATATTTCCACACACGGTCCAAATTTTTCAGTCGATTCTTGAAGACAAACATTTCGTAGAGATAATAATGAATCACCCACAGCAATCATGGAATTATAATGTGTTAATATGTGAGTGCAGACATGGATTGCGCAGTCGCCTTTGTGTTTAGAATCTTTTATTAAAAGTATCCTTTTAGCGCACAGTTCTATTTCAGAATTAAACTGACCTGCATTTCAAGCTAAGGTGCACTAAAACAAGCATTTTCATTTCTTATATTGGTAGCAAAAACTTCAATACTTTGGTCTGAATCACTTCTTTCTTTGAGGTACAATTTTATGTCATTTCCTGAATCCAAGATTCTAACTTGTGCGTGTCTATCGGTAGAAATATCAAATGGTTCAAATGGCTCTGAGCACTATGGGACTCAACTGCTGAGGTCATAAGTCCCCTAGAACTTAGAACTACTTAAACCTAACCAACCTAAGGACAACACACACATCCATGCCCGAGGCAGGATTCGAACCTGCGACCGTAGCGGTCGCGCGTTTCCAGACTGTAACGCCAGAACCGCTCGGCCACCAGCGGCCGACTTAGAAATATCTAAAGCCAAACCGTAGAAGATATGATGGCTGCCATTAAATGATTTTGATTGTGTTCATAAAAGGAGCTCCATTTGACGTACCTCCGTATACAACGGATACAGTGAAATTTCTCCTTAATAGTAAGGAGAAGCGCGCTATTCTTATCGTCTTCGTCCCTAAAATACACTACAAGTTTCCCTATTCCGATTTTTCTGACTTCTGTTACAAAGGCAACTGATTATCAAATGTGGCAGTATTACCCGTAGAGTTGTCGTAAGTACAACTTTCATAATTTTCTCTATTGTCAGTAGTTTCGTTGTCTGCAATATCGAGTGTTTCCGTCGTGTCTAGCCATTTGTCTCCAATATTTAAATGCCTTAAAGTTCACTCAAAAATTCGCACATCAAATACACTGTAAAAAAAAGTACGACGCACCACGAAGGATTTATCCGAATGGGACGGAAAGCGGTACGTGTGATTTACCTGTGCAAACAAAGAAAAGATTACAATTTCAGAAAAGTTGGATAATATATCGAAGAGAGCGAGCTTCACAAAATGAGTAAGTCAATAGCGCATTAGTCCATCTCTGGCCCTTATGCAAGCCGTTATTCGGCTTGGCATAGATTTGTATAGTTGTTGGATGTCTTCCTGAAGGATATCGTGCCAGATTCTGTCCTATTGGCGCGTTAGATCGGCAAAAACTCGGCCTGGTTGGAGGACGCTGCCTATAATGCTCCGAATGTTCTCAACTGAGTCGACATCCAGCGACCGTGCTGGCCAGGACAGGGTTCGAAAAACACGAAGACGAGCGTTATAAACCCTCACCGTGTGTAGGCGAGCACTACCTTTGAGAAATGTATTTCCAGGATGGGTTTCCATGAAAGGCAGCAAAAAAGGCGCGTAGAATACTGTCGACGTAATGGTGTGCTGTAAAAGTGCAGCGGATGACAACAGCTCGAAGCAGGATTATTCAGCGACGAGCATTGTGAGTAGGGGGCTCAAACCAGATCGGGATTTTGACGATCTAACACGCAAATTAGACATAATCCGACACGATTTCCTTCAGTGGACATTCATTAACTGTGTCAATTCATGCCAAGCCGAATAAGGATTATTTCTTCGTGGTGCGCCATTTTTTTTGTCTTAGAGTTAATCTTCACAAGTATTTCCTGTTAATTGTTTCAGTTGACATCTGTTGTAGATCTCCATGGGAATTAACAAATTAACAATGCAGTCACAGGTACTTCCGTCACTTGGACCGCAAAAATGGATGTACTGAATATTTTTCGTAGCTCGAATTGTGATGAGAACGATGTGTTTCCCAAGCTCTGCCTGTAACTTCAGGAAGAAGGTAACCAAAACAAAGTATTTAACAAAGCACTGAAACGATATACCGGTTCAGTGAGCCCTACATCGTTAATGAGGCAGTCGCATTTATCTTATCACACGTACTGCCCTCGTCGTAACGTCAACTAGCGAATTTCAGGAGTATTTATTAGTTGCAAACGTCGAGACAGGAAATATACGTTCTCGTGTTTCCCTTTTAGTTTTTCCAGTATCGGCAGCTAACATGTGGCATGCGAATTTTGAGTGATTTTAAGTACAAATGATGAAGACATTACTGCAGTAGCAATAAGTCTGCATATTCCCCTATAAACCGTATTTTGTCCCTCTATAACGTATTAATTCAGTTTCGTGTCGAAGTCGACTACAAATAACCTGTTGCTTACTAAACAAACTACCATTCCACATCGAGGGGGAGCTGAATGTTTGGTCTTATTGTCAAATAAAAATTCAAGTTATTAAGTGAAGTGAGCAATATGATAAAAAGGGACGTGGAAGGCAAAATACCCTCAGGAACTATGTTTAACTTTTCTACTTCCATTTAGAATTTGGTACTTTTTAAAGTAGTGTAACTTGTTTCAGTGTTCCTTGCAATTATTGAGACGTTGAATGGTTCAGAGCGGATGAAGCTAGAAAATCTAAGGTCCTTCACGGCAGAAAAATTTCTTGCAGAATTTACCGTTTCATTACTTTCTGTGTCTCAGGAACTACAGAGAGACACAAATATTGTAAGGCTACATACATTTTATGCAAGATGCAGATGAGGATGACAACTTGATAAGACCGAAATATACGGCAGTAGTATAAAAAAAACCAATATAAACAGTCTTTGCACGTTACCTGTGAATCGACTGCCACGGTTTCAGATTCCGCACCTGAAACAAAATGATTGAAATTGACATATTTTCTTCCACAGTCGTGAGTTTACATGTTCACGTGTATGAATGTACATGAGTACATTTGGTAAGAAAAACAGTAATTGTGTGTAGCAAAATAAGTATTTGTCAACATTACTAACTTATTTTAGTCTGTGAGATCCCTTTTTGTTTAATTCCCTCATACACAAAGCTGGTAATATTCTTAATAGCAAAATAACCTCTTCAACAGACGAATTTTTCCTCGCTACACACCGATTTCTTGAAGTTAGAAAACAGATAAATATCTCATGAAAACAAACATAAGGAATAGTTAGGACAGGAAATTATTTCCCGTTTCCAATCGCTACTTCTGATCGTCGAGAAAGCGCCTCGTCTTGATGCAGGAGGACCCTCGCTAAATGCTGAAGTTTTGCTTTCATTCACTATATTATAGATTCAGTGCCGCAATAACAGCTAGTCAACTTCCTCGCCATACCCTGTGCAGCCCGAAAAACTATTTGTATGACATTTATGGCCGACGGAAGATATGTTCCTCTTTCGCTTATCTTTTCGTTTTCACTAGTTTTGTCCCCAGAGTGTAACGGAACTTCAAAATTTCGCCTGAAATCGTATAAGGGTGCATTCAGTCTTTCAAGATCTTTTATAAAAGCAACTCCTCCCCAAAACACTTTCACTCATAAATCAACAAGATCAACAAATATTACCGGACTCGGCTTCACAGATGGAGATTTACGTTCAAGATTATATCTAGCCCATCATCCCATCAATGGTACGCATTTTAATGGAATAGTTTCCGTTATTGTCAAAAGCGGTGTATCGACATTTTCTACAGACGGTACCTCATCTACATGGTACCAACCTTATCTACAGCCTGGCTGACAATGCTACAATATAAGTACACCAGAGATACCATAATCCTCCAATCAGCTTAACACAGTCGAAGTCTTTCAAATACACTGGTTGCGCTGGTTTCTATAAAGGGTGTTACAAAAAGGCACGGCCAAACTTTCAGGAAACACTCCTCACACACAAATAAAGAAAAGATGTTATGTGGGCATGTGTCCGGAAACGCTTAATTTCCATGTTAGAGCTCATTTTAGTTTCGTCAGTATGTACTGTACTTCCTCGATTCACCGCCAGTTGGCCCAATTGAAGGAAGGTAATGTTGACTTCGGTGCTTGTGTTGACATGAGACTCATTGCTCTACAGTACTAGCATCAAGCACATCAGTTCGTAGCATCAACAGGTTAGTGTTCATCACGAACGTGGTTTTGCAGTCAGTGCAATGTTTACAAATGCGGAGTTGGCATATGCCCATTTGATGTATGGGTTAGCACGGGGCAAAAGCCGTGGCGCGGTACGTTTGTATCGAGACAGATTCCTAGAACGAAGTGTCCCGACAGGAAGACGTTCGAAGCAATTGATCGGCGTCTTAGGGAGCACGGAACATTCCAGCCTATGACTCGCGACTGGGGAAGACCTAGAACGACGAGGACACCTGCAATGGACGAGGCAGTTCTTCGTGCAGTTGACGATAACCCTAATGTCAGCGTCAGAGGAGTTGCTGCTGTACAAGGTAACGTTGACCACGTCACTGTATGGAGAGTGCTACGGGAGAACCAGTTGTTTCCGTACCATGTACAGCGTGTGCAGGCACTATCAGCAGCTGATTGGCCTCCATGGGTACACTTCTGCGAATGGTTCATCCAACAATGTGTCAATCCTCATTTCAGTGCAAATGTTCTCTTTACGGATGAGGTTTCATTCCAACGTGATCAAATTGTACATTTTCACAATCAACATGTGTGGGCTGACGAGAATCCGCATGCAATTGTGCAATCACGTCATCAACACAGATTTTCTGTGAACGTTTGGGCAGGCATTGTTGGTGATGCCTTGATTGGGCCCCATGTTCTTCCACCTACGCTCAGTGGAGCACGTTACCATGATTTCATACGGGATACTCTACCTGTGCTGCTAGAACATGTGCCTTTACAAGTACGACACAACATGTGGCTCATGCACGATGGAGCTCCCGCACATTTCAGTCGAAGTGTTCGTACGCTTCTCAAAAACAGATTCGGTGACCGATGGATTTACCAATCCATGGATTTACCAATTCCATGGCCTCCACGCTCTCCTGACCTCAACCGTCTTGACTTTCATTTATGGGGGCATTTGAAAGCTCTTGTGTACGCAACCCCGGTATCAAATGCAGAGACTCTTTGTGGCCGTTTTGTGGACGGCTGTGACACAATACGCCATTCTCCAGGGCTGCATCAGCGCATCAGGGATTCCATGCGACGGAGGGTGGATGCATGTATCCTCGCTAACGGAGGACATTTTGAACATTTCCTGTAACAAAGTGTTTGAAGTCACGCTGGTACGTTCTGTTGCTGTGTGTTTCCATTCCATGATTAATGTGATTTGAAGAGACGTAGTAAAATGGGCTCTAACACGGAAAGTAAGCGTTTCTGGACACATGTCCACATAACATGTTTTCTTTATTTGTGTGTGAGGAATGTTTCCTGAAAGTTTGGCCGTACCTTTTTGTAACACCCTGTATATGACAGTGAAATCTCAAACACAGCATATATTTACAATTTTTGTCATGTAAGCTAAGTGTTGTAGCGTTCAACGGTGGAAAGGAATCGAACATCTGTCTGACAAACTTGTTGTATAATTATTTTCGTTATTTATTAAAGAAAACAAAGAAATCAATATGAAGTTGTGTCTACTCTTAGACATCAATAAAAAGGAAGAAATGCTTAATATTAGAACCTCTACGTCTGAAGAGAAATTAACCATTTCCTTCACAGTGGGAATTCGAGGCGACAGCAGTGTGACGGAGACGGCCGAGCAACGAGATTTCACCACTTTCAAATTGCGATGAAGTGCCAGACCGCCAGGATTCGGAAGCCGACGATCCTATCTAGAAAGACGCGGGCAGCGAAGTGTAAACCAGAGGAAGAGGCATCGTTTGCCGAAATGCACCTGGGGGGTAGGAGAGGGCTAGTGCAGAGACGTCGGCAAAAGCTTCCGCCGGAGCGCGCGCCGTAACCGCATTACCACAGGCAGGCGCCTCCTTCCCGCCAGAGGCGCTGCCGTCGCCCGGCGCTCTTCGCACCTGTCGGGATTCCCCTCCGTCTGGGGAAAAGAGATTTGCCTGTGGCGTCACAGGGCCGCCACCCACAGCAGCACTGCCAACTGCCCGTGCTCTTACGTGTGTGTGTGTGTGTGTGTGTGTGTGTGTGTAATTTAGAAATCATCGTTAACCAACTTTTACACTGTGCATTAATGCAGTAATGAGATCTTCTCGCAACGTCTTGCTCGACATCTTTTGTGGACCCGTCGTCTGGGGCATAACTATTGAAACACTTTGATCAGAATGGACAGAGTTGTCGCATATGCAGATGACCTACTAGTAGTAGTCTCTGCAAACAACAACAGAGCCCAGCTAGATGAGAAAATCAGTGGGACACCAAACACAACCACACAATTGCGCACGGCAGACTAGCTAAGACAGCCGACACCAAAGCAACATACACATTTCCGAAACGCGGACTGATCCTTCCGTAAAAATCTGGGACACATATTTAACAAAAACAATCTGAGACGCCCTGCTAAATCCGCAGGACAGGACGGGTAGTTTAAAAATTGTGGAAAGGAGCCAAAATAAGTGGCTGTCAGTTACACTCGAACATACAACTTTATTTATTTGACCAAACATAACAAGAGCCAAGAAAATTAAAAAAAAACACAGCATTAATTTTTAGAACTTAATTACCGGCTGAATGCGCCATACAATCTCATGCCTTAAGGGCAAGACGGCTTTAATCTAAAATCGGCTGAAAGCCAATAACTTACGGCTCAAACCAAAACCAGAATTTTAAAAGGCAGAAGGCCTTACCTTAAACCAGTTCTTTCAGTTAGGCTGAAGGACCAAACAATCTCATACCTTAAGGGCAAAACTACTTTAATTTAAAAATCGGCTGAAGGCCCATCACTTAAGACTGAAACCAAAATTAAATTTTTTTAAAGGCAAAAGACCTTATCTTTAAAAGAGTTGTTTAATTAGGCTGAGGGCTCAGACATTCTCGCACCTTGAGAGCAAAACAACTTGAATTTAAAAATCGGCTGAAGGCCCATCACTTAATACTCAAACCAAAATAAATTTTTAAAAAGCCAAAGGCCTTACCTTAAATAGTTCTAAAAATGGCTCTGAGCACTATGGGACTTAACATCTTAGGTCATCAGTCCCCTAGAACTTAGAACTACTTAAACCTACCTAACCTAAGGACAGCACACAACACCCAGCCATCACGAGGCAGAGAAAATCCCTGACCCCGCCGGGAATCGAACCCGGGAACCCGGGCGTGGGAAGCGAAAACGCTACCGCACGACCACGAGATGCGGGCAAATAGTTCTATAATTAGGCTGAAGGCCCAAACAATTTCACACCTTAAGAGCAAAACAACTTTAATTTTAAAATCGGCTGGAAACCACACAAATACATACAACAAGAACAAATAAGAAAAGGTAGTACACCCAACGGCGCTCAGAAGTTTCCGAGGGTCGGCCTGGAATTCAAACACAAACGTTCGCTTAGGTGAGACAGGCGGTAGGCCCAATCATTCTCGATACGACGACAACCCAACCGACAGACAGTCAAAGGACCGACAAGATAACTTCCGCTGCACCCGACCACCGCACAACACGCGGCTCAATGGAACCACGTAGAAAGTATTGGAGCCCTCAACCATACATTGAGCTGTCAAACTACACACCGCGCTGGACAGCGACAACATGATGAGGAAAAACACGCTGCCTCAACTTACGTCAACGGCCATGGCAGGTAACCGGAACGTTTACAGCCACAAGGCAGAAGATTCCGCTGGTGCACTTCAGTTCGCCAGCCGCGGTGGCCGTGCGGTTCTAGGCACTTCAGTCCGGAACCGCGTGACTGCTACGGTCGCAGGTTCGAATCCTGCCTCGGGCATGGATGTGTGTGATGTCCTTAGGTTAGTTAGGTTTAAGTGGTTCTAATTTCTGGGGGACTGATGACCTCAGATGTTGAGTCCCATAGTGCTCAGAGACATTTGAACCATTTTGCACTTCAGTTCACAATAACCAAGTACAGCTAAACTCCACCGGAGAGTCGCTAAAATTAGCCAAATGGAAACACCCGTTGTTCATCGCGGGAATGTCCCAACAGCCGACAACGAAATGCAAACGACACAATGTGAACAGTCGTAACTTGCTGGTAGGTTAAGTCAAAACTCAACTTTCGTGTCCAGGATCGGTGAGCCACGGACCTTGTATCAATGGGAACTGCACCACATACATCGACCGCGTGTGGACGCCGTCAGCGACCCCGGCTAAACCACGCGCCGCGGAGATAGGCTCGCTGCTCCACGCCAACGGACTAACTGGTCGACCACAGCACAGCCATAAACTATAAGCGCCAGGCCAAAGATAGTCAAGGTGCGAATATCGATACACACCGCTGCTGCCACTCGCGGAGAGAGAGGATAACAGCATTATCGCGATAACCGTGGGAGACTAAACACAGAATACGAACCAAGGTTTAATTCAATGCATAACATTGGCCACGGCTTACAATCGTTATACGCTATATGGGAAAACATATCGACGAAATATTTTATTTTCATTAACAAGTTAAATGAGATACAGGCAAAGCAGAAAAAAATACTACACAAACTGGCAGAGTTGAACTTAGGTGGCTACAGACTACCTTCGCCAGTTACACGAATATACCACTATGTACTCTCCGAATCAGTACTTTTCTTTGCAACCAGAATATGGAACACCGATTAACTCTCGTCACAACCAGAAAATCGTGTTAGGCGAGGGTGTCCACCTTAAACTGTCCGGGGTTCTTGGCACCATATCAGTGATAACACTGCGTGTTGTGTTCGCAATATAACCGATTGCTGTTGCTATTACTCATCGAGCTGCAGGGTACTGGTTAGACACGGGTGGTCCTGATCAGGTAAAACTCATAACCGTTATATACATTAATAACAAGCACGAAGTTAAACTTTTGCGACTGGAGGCCTAGCAAGGTGACTGGGACATCAGCGATGAGGGACGAACAGCCTATATATTTTTCGCTGGCATCTCGCCATCTAGCCATTAACTGGACACGGACCTTATACCACGCTCTTAAATCTCCTAAGTGAAATAGTGTACATAGGAAATTACAGGAACTCCAGAGACACGCACTGTAAGCTCTGAATGCCAAATATACGAAGCCATATGGAACGTTGCTCAATACTCTGAAGAAAGTAGCAGACGAAATTTCTGAAACAACTTACAACAGAGAATATGTAAGTAATACATTATACAGAGAACAACTCGTGACAGCAAAACTAGAGAATCAATAGTGTGGAAGAAAAAGAAGGCAAAATAATATTAACTGACTATAATTCCATACACTTCGGCAACAGGTATATTGCATATTGATACTTGTGGCTCAGTGATAATCGGAAGGTCACTACAAAACTGTACTGTTAGCGACCACTTTTCCCAGACTGTTTTGTACCTGATGTTCAAAAAAATGGTTCAAATGGCTCTGAGCACTATGCGACTTAACTTCTGAGGTCATCAGTCGCCTATAACTTAGAACTAATTACACCTAACTAACCTAAGGACATCACACACATCCATGCCCGAGGCAGGATTCGAACCTGCGACCGTAGCGGTCGCTCGGCCCCATACTGTAGCGCCTAGAACCGCACGGCCACTTCGGCCGGCTAACCTGATGTAAAATATAAATAAAATAGTCAAATCAATTGGGAATATTTTAATCTCTGCCAATGACCGCCAGTATTTACCTACGTGGATTATAATTTATTAAACTGAACTACAAGCTTGCGGTTGGCTGTACATGAGGGGATTTGCTGTGCGCCATGAAAGCCGTTAGAGAAACATCCCCAGCAGATTTTGTGGAAAGCACACTCTGACACGTCCGAAGAACCACGGCAGGTGGTCGGATTGGACGTGTTTTGAGGAAATCACCCTTGGTGCCCGACACTCTAAACTCACAATACAGACGGTATTTTCAGGCTGTGCTGGGACAAGGGAAACCGCTGTGACGAGGTGTAAGTGGTCAGGGCACGCGTGCCGTTTTGGCAGAATCCCGGAAGAGAGCTCGTACGGTCTGGCGAATGGCAGATAGTCAGAACTCGACGAAATACACAGGCCATTAAGACAACATATTAGAAACTGAAATGGGAACAGAAACGTTTAAGGCTTCTCTGAAGACTGTGAGACATCGACACTATGCACACATCGCACAAGTCAGAAATGTTTAACAAAATTTTGAACAGTTATCATCGGTTGACATAAACAATTTAGAAGTGGGTGTACAAAATGTAGCAGTGCTTACAGAGGTCTGCCTATACTGGTGAGCATTCGAACGTAGACAGAAGGAATACGACAGTTGTGGATCACCGGATGGAACGCATTTTGTAACAGAGGGAGAGAGACCAGCATATTTTAAGACAACTTCTTATTGACTGGCACTCGCCATATTTATCATTCGGCCAATCAAAATTACATGATACCAGAAAAATACAGACGACAGAGTCTTCCTTGGCGAAAGCGTACTGCAGGATATACAGACAGACAGATTCTCGGCAGTCGACAGTTTGGAGAGAAGAGGCTCTCATCTGGCTGAGACGAACACAAGTTGTTGGTACAGAGCCAATGAATCACTTTGCAGCTTCAGCCGGCACTTGGCCAACGGCCTCCCCACCTTGTTAACACCGGTTCCCGTGAGATCACCGAAGTTAAGCGCTGTTGGGGTTCGCTAACACTTGGACGGGTGACCGTCCGGGTCTGATGCCCACTGTTGGCAAGGGGGGGGGGGGGGGGGGGCACTCAGCCCCTGTGAGGTCAATTGAGGGGATATTTGATTTGAGAAATAGCGACTCCGGTCACGAAAACTAAATACGGTGGGGAGAGCGGCGAGCTGCCACATGCCCCTCCATATCCGCATTCAGTGATGCCTATCGTCTGAGGATGACACTGCAGTAGGTCGGTATCTTGGGGCCTTTCGAGGCCTGTTTGGACAGAGTCAGCCGCCACTTGCTGATTATGAATACGGTGAGATCCAGCCACAACAGTGTGGTGAACTGTAGTGAAAGTAATTTTCAACGAAATACAGAATTTTCAGTCTTTATTTTTGTTTGCAGTCAGAGGTTCAACGCGATTTCAACTCTCGCCATGGATGGAAATACACACCTTTGTGTAGCTCCTTCTAGCTTTATAGTGTATAAACCCTCGGCAATCATCGTACAGCTTTTTTTTTAGTTATAAGTGTTCTGATTGATTTGATGTGGCCTGCCACAAATTCCTCACCCGTGCCAACCTCTTCATCTCAGAGTAGCCCATACAACCTACGTCCTCACCGGCACCGTAGCTCAGCGAGTTCGGTCAGAGCATAAGACGTCATGGTCTCCTGACCTTCATTGCTTACATATTCCGCCCTCACAATCATATTCTGCACATCAAGACGCTTCATTCGAACCCAAACGTGATAAGATAAATTCAATGTTGTATGAATTCATGTAGACGATATGCAAATGACAAGTAAGTGCACCGTGGTTGAAATACTCGAGGCTGGCGTACACACACACATTCAAGACACGATGGTCGCAGGGGCTTTGGGAGACGCAAACCGCACGCCAGGGGGCCGGTCCCTTCAGAGGACAACTCAGCCTATCTATATCAGCCGGTGACCGCCCTTAGAGCAGACAGCTTTGGCCTGAGTGAAAGGAGGAATGACCCCGTGTTCGGCTTAAAAGCAAATTCCGCTACATTGTGTGGGAGCGGCCAGCCTACGCATTCTTTACACATAGCATGCAGTTTCAGATATTTTCACAGGGAGACAGCAAACGCCAAACGCCGATACTACAGGCTTCCGGATTGGTCGCCTTAAACGAAACGTCATTCTCCCGTTTTAGAAGAGCTATGCTGATTGGCAGAAGTTATTTCTGACGCCTTGAGCTGAAGGAGTAATGGAAGAGACCAAAAGATATACCCCTTCACATCTGGCGTGGAGAGGGGCCGTTCTGTTGTCGCTCTTGGAGCGAGAACACGTAATGAGAGTGCGCACGCTCGTACGTGTACTCAAAGAGTGAGGAACAAGTCTCTCCTCAGTACTTCACTGGGAGAGCACCTCTGTCAAGAGCGAATCATAGTGTGACTCTATATTCAGTCCTTGCGGTTAAGTGTTGTTCACTGTTTTGGCCGACACACTTATTGTGCAGTGCGAATGGACAGAGTTATAGTTAAACGCCTGTGAGCGAAGTTTTGAGTGGCATCGCGGTGGACTGGTTATCTGACCGGTGTACCACGCCAATAGTTAGATTAGGGGCGAATAGGATTCCTTGATTTCATCAAGGCATAGGGAGAGTTTGATTGGCGAAGGTCAATCCAGATAGAACGAGAGTTATCTTATTTGTCAGCAGCGAGCGGCGTAGGCAGCAGTCATCACAGCTTATGGTATTGTGCGCTACAGCTCTTGTGAGCCCCATATTTCCTCCACAACAGTACCCTCACTGCATTTCACACGCGACAGCCACAACCGTACCTAGCAACGTTCTAACGGATAATTATTCAAGTTGAGTAGGCATGGCTCTCAGCTATTCTGCCAAGTCAATAACAATTTTAAACTTTGTATAGAAATTTCATTAGCGATCCTATCCTTGAGAGGTAACTTCACATTCCAAAAAGAACCAGGATATAACTTCTTCAATTCATAATTAAAAGTGCCATTGTGATTTCTCAGAATTTTTGCTAAATAAATAATAATTTTCGTTAGTTTCATGTTTTTATTACACTAACTAGCACTACTCCAGTACCAAGTACCCCTCTAGTTACGTAAGAACTTTTGTGAATTTTTGTGTCATTTCCTTACAGCGGATCCCTCCAGAAGATATTTATTGCTGAAAGTTTTTCAGGCATTTCTCTTTATAAAGTTAGGAGCGTCTGTCTGGCTTCTGTAGTATTGTGGGGGTGGAATTGCATCTTGCAGGAGCCACAGGGTAAAGGGTACATCTCAGATCAATCCCATGCTCACAAGAGGGTTACCCGCCCTCTGCAATTAAAAAAAAAAAACAAAAAAAAACTGTGTGAACGGATCAACAATGAACTTGAACACGTGGCGGGACTACTGCCCTGAACAAATATAAAGCCTTCATAGTAGCTCAGCGTGTCTGGTCAGAGGGTTAGCTCCTCTGTGCAATAAAAACTGAGTAAATGTATCAACGACAAACCTAAACGGGTGTCATGGGACTTCTGACTCGAACAAATGAAACGAACAATAATGAAAAGAAAAATGTCCTCAATTATCTGGTGTATGTATTGTAATCTCTGTCTTGCTCTACAGTTTTGCCCTCTACAGCTCCCTCTAGTATCATGGAAGTCATTCACTGACGTCTTAAGAGACGTTCTTTCAACATGTCCCTACTGCTTGTCAGTGTGTTCCACAGATTCCTTTCCTTTCCGATTCTGCGCAGAACCTCCTCATTCTCTACCTTGTGCGTCCACCTAATTTTCAACATTCGTCTGTAGCACCACATCTCAAGTACTCGATTTTCTTCTGTTCCAGTTTTCATGCAGTCCATGTTTCACTACCATGCAGTGCTGTGCTCCAAACGTACATTTTGAGAAATTTATTAGTCAAATTAAGAACTATGCTTGATATTGGTAGACTCTTGGCCATGAATGCCCTTTTTGCCTATGCTAGTCTGCTTTTGATGTCCTGCTTGCTCTGTCCATCATTGATTATTTTGCTGCCTTCAGTTCCTTAACTTCATCTACTTTGTGACCTTCAGTCCTGATGTTAAGTTTTTCGCTGTCCTCATTACTGCTACTTCTCATTACATTTGTCTTTCTTCGATTTTCTTCAGTCCATATTCTGTACTCAGTGCACTGTTCATTCCACTCAGCAGACCGAGCGAAGTTGCGCAGTGGTTAGCACACTGGACTCCTATTCGGGAGGACGACGTTTCAATCCCGCGCCCGGCCATCCTGATTTAGGTTTTCTGTGATTCCCCTAAATTGTTTTAGGCAAATGCCGGGATGGTTCCTTTGACAGGGCACGACCGATTTCCTTTCCCATCCTTCCCTAATCCGATGATACCGATGACCTCGCTGTTTGGTCTCTTTCCCCCAAATCAACCGAACCCAAACCCACTCAGCAGTCCATGTAATTCTTCTTTCATTCAGGATAGCGTTGTCATCATCGAATCGCATCATTGATACCCTTTCACGTTGAATTTTAATTCCACTCCTGAACCTTATTTTTTTTTCCATCACTGCTTCTTCGATGTACAGATTCTACAGTAGAGGCGAAAAGCTACAGCCTAGTCTTACACCCTCTTTAATCCAAGCACTTCATTCTTGGTTGTCCATTCTTAATATTACCTTTTGGCTCATGTACATATTGCATATTACACGTCTCTACCTAAAGTTTACCCGTATTTTACTCAGAATTTTGCCGCGCAGGGTAGCCACGTGGTCTCAGGCGCCATGTCACGGTTTGCGCGGCTCGCCCCGTCGGAGGTTCGAGTCCTCCCGCGGGAATGTGCGTATGTGTCCCCCTAGCGTAAGTTAGTTTAAGATAGATTAAGTAGTGTGTAAGTCTAGGTACCGATGATCTCAGCAGTTTGCTCCAATAGGAAATTACCACAAATTTCAATTTCTCGGAATTTCGGACATCTTGCACCATTTCACATTGTCGAACGCTTTTTTCAGGTCGATAGATCCTCTGGACTTGTCTTGATTCTTCTTTAGTCTTGCTTCTATTATGAAACGCAATATCAGTCCCTTTACTCTTCCTAAAGCCAAATTGACATACGCAGATATAATTGTTTTATGCAGATACGCATTCTTTTAAATCAGATTTTAATTCGCTTGTCTAGGTTTGCAAAGGCAATAGCTTGTTACCGTCAATGAGCGGTAAACCATTTATTTTTGGTGCATTAAATCGAGTTAAGTGGGATTCTTGTTTAACTGTATAGATACTCTAATTCCATTTGTTGTTGTTTTTTTTTTGTGTGTGCATTGACTTAGTTACATCAGATAGATGGGGCCACATTAACACATTCAATTAAACACTCAGAGTAAAAGCAGCAGCCCACACTCAACAGCTTACAGTATCAAATTATAAGGTAGTATTCTTTACAATGCCATTACGTTGTTAGCTACAGCACTACAAACCTGTACATAATCTTAGTTCTGCGCGTATTGTAGCAAGTAAATTAGATCTAGCTTAATCAAATTGACGTACCACTAACACATATTGAAGTATGGTGTCTGGGGTCAAAGCGTCGGTGACAATATTCGATGACGGAGATAAAGGTGGCGGTTTGAAACAACCCTCATTAAATGTTCTATTGCTAGTGGTGCAATATTACTATTTGCCTTACTGTGTACTAACTTTTATTGCCTTTGGGTAGTGTTTCGTTTTTCGCCATGCAAACGCTCCAGCTTTCTTCGTTAGTACATTATACTTTTCTGTTATTTAAATCTGTATAGTTTTGTTTTGTTTTGTTTTTCTTCTGTCAATAAAAATGCTTACTTCAGTAACTGATGAACCATTGGCCGCTGGAATTGTATCACATGACTCTGCGATGTTCTCAGATCGCAAGAAGGGACAGAGGGTAGTGAATAAGGAACCAAGGAATATTATAAAATCATGTGATTAAGAATCAAGGCAGGAAAGTAAAACAAGGTTATCTTCTCGCTGCCTAGTATGCTGGCGTATATGTACGATCTGTTACGAAAATTTAGAAAGGGATAATCTCCACAGGTGAGATCCCTTTGTGCTCCTGGTAAAAATCGTCCAAGATCTGAAGTGTAGAAGTCTCAATGTGATTACTCTGGAATGGATGTAATAATATAATACGACACACTGCACTACATGCATGTGAACATCACATTTCCACTACAGGTTAGAAACAGTCGAAAAGCAGTCACAAATAACAATGTTTTAATTGGTTCGGCGTGATGAGAAAAAGCATTTCAATTGTTGCATGCACATTATCAGAAATAATAAGCTAATTATCCAACAGGCTACACAAATGAATAAAATGGTCGGTATTATTACGAATGTACGAACATTCTATATGATTAGATAGATTTAATTTGTTGAAATGTACTGCTGCCAAAGGCAGATCTACTTTCATGACAATGTTTTTCGAACTCCAACTCACAAGGCACACATGGCTAGCTTGTGCATTCCTGTCGCGCGCATTATCCTCCGCTGCTGACACTACACTGACCATTGTGTTGTGCGACACATCCATTGTTTATTTTTCTCAGTAACATCTGTTTTATTCGCGATCACGCATTTTCAGTTTGGCGAGACGTAGGTGAGTAACCAGTATCTGGCATGTGCCTGTCATTCCTCCTGAAGGAACGCTCGTCATTACTTTAATACTGATCAGATCAAGAGATGGAATAAAATCCTTTGGTAAATTTCCATTCCAGTCGCTCAGTGTTAAAAATACGTTCGGTTACGGGGATTCCACCAAAATTCCAAAAGAATTGGCAATCTATTTTTTTGTGAGTTGTTAACCGTTTCTCATTCGAGGAAGCATCATCGATTATGAGTAGCGGCCACATTTCTCTTGGTGCCTGGTTTATTGTACTTCCTTTGTCATAGTGTAATTTGCGAAACTCATCTCACAACAGCTATTGTGACAGAATTCCGAAACGGATTGCCTCATTAAACAAGTAGTTGGCAATCACAGAGCTCAATGGCTTACGAAAAACCTCATAGTGTCGGTATGCAGTAACATAAAAGAAGAAATTTCATGTTTATTTTCATACTAGGAAGCTCTTGCTCCGCTAGCTGTCGATAACTCTTAAAAAATTGCAGTCATTGGAGTGAAATAAATAAAAAGTTCCGTGAGTTTAAGAATTGGCAAAACACTCTCCTCCTCGTGTGCTATCAACTTTCGTTTCGATGTCTCGAGACATGAGATATGAGAGATGCTGCGAGTATTTCATTTTCGCGGGCGTGAGATCGGAAGTGAGCGCGCTACATGGGATCCATTTTCTCGAGGTCGGAGGCAGATAGAGACCTCCTCCCAAGCCTAAACAAAAATTCTACGTGTTAGCTAAATTTCGTACGCAGCAACATATCGTGTAATACGCACCAAACGCAAACTCATAGCCACCCCTAATTTTCGTAGCTAACTTTTTGAGTTTTGCGTAGTGTCTTACTAAAATGTGTACATCATAATAAGAATGGTCATTAGCGAGATGCTGGGCACTTCGCCACGAATCTGACATATAACGCTGCAAATAAGGCAAAAATCAAATATTTTCAGTGAATAGTTTCTGTAAAATTGTTTGAGAAATATAACAGGTTGCGCGCGCTTCGGTTCAGTCAGCGCAGAGCGTCGCCAGTCGGCGCGTGCGAAGTATGGTGTACGCTTCGCAGTATGTGCTGGACCCGCGTGACTCGTACGGCACGTGGGTGTCGCGCTGTAGTGTCGTGTTACGTCACACGTGGTATACGAGTCTCAATTTGCGCCTAGCCCTTATTCGTTGATGCTTCTCCAACGCGGGCGCGCTTGTGTCTGTATGTATGTATGTATGTGTGTGTGTGTGTGTGTGTGTGTGTGTGTAGCGTGCGCACTTGCTTGTGATTGATTTACTAGGTAACTGCACGTTTTCAGAATTAATGTAGTTACCTGATACAAAATTTGTAAGGATGCAGATGTACTATCGAACTTGCAAGTATTTTTTTGAACAAATCGCTTAAGAACAGCAATAATCGGTGAACACACGGAAATCAGCAACATTTTATCCGATAATTACAGCCAAATAAATGAAGAACGGCGTTACACAGGAATGTTGTACATGCTGTGGACCCCAGCACGAAGAAACTGTTGAAATCAAACCAAATGCAGCACCATAATTACTGAACTGAATATTGGCTAAAATTCTGTAGGACTGTTAAATATATCGAACAACAAATGTAACATACGTTTACGAAGACTACAATCGACGTAGTATAGAAATACTTGAATAATACCTGTTCAACATTTGTTCACTTTCGGCCGTATATCGTAATATTAAAATACGCTACATACGCCGCGATCGCGGTGTAGAGACTTTTATTGCTTGGAGCTATAGAAGTGTCAACACTGATCGTGACGTCTGAAGTGTGTTTCTTTTGAGCCGTACCGATCGCCCCACAGCACAGCATGAGTACCTAACATCACAACATTAATTTGAAATTTCAGTCGTTAAGGCCGGCCGCAGTGGCCGTGCGGTTAAAGGCGCTGCAGCCTGGAACCGCAAGACCGCTACGGTCGCAGGTTCGAATCTTGCCTCGGGTATGGATGTTTGTGATGTCCTTAGGTTAGTTAGGTTTAAGTAGTTCTAAGTTCTAGGGGATTAATGACCTCAGCAGTTGAGTCCCATAGTGCTCAGAGCCAGAGCCATTCAGTCGTTAATTTGTATTAAATGTTAATGCAGAATGATACCTGTGGCAATTCACTCTTATTTTTCCTATTTTTTTCCATTACCTATTTTCCGTCTTTTGTTATTATTATTAATGTTACTGATATTATGCGCCAAGCTGAAATGACAACCTGTCAGTACAAAGTCGCAGGATGACTTTAATTTTTGAGAAACTAATGAACTGTAGATCTTACAGCCTGTTTGGTCGTTTATGTCAGAACAAGAAGACGTGTCACTTTAAAATGTTGACAGAGCGCAGTACCAGCTGTTCCGTATACACAATACGATATCTAAATACATACGGTCTATACTTCCGATAGCAGATGGAATAGTCGTGTTTTCCACTAGCCCGATGGCAGCTGCTTGCGTGGGACGATACAGAAAAACTAAAAAACATACTAGAAACGATGTAGCGAGTGACTTTAGCCCTCTTAACCAATGCTTATACAGCAAATGGCAGTTGGTCCTCTGGAGATACGACATTTATAAAACTACATACCACATCTCTTTGTTTCACGCGTAGCGCTGTACGTGTTGATCATGACACATGGTTACACACGTTAAAGTCATGTTACTGGGAATACTTATGGTAATGAGCCTTGGACTACAGTTCACGGAAGCGGAGGTTAGCTGTAAAATTTATCTTCCATTTTCTGATAAAGAGCATTTTTCTCTCCTAGCAACTGATTCGCCCCTCGGCGATTTCCTCGCGTTCCCACCTCATTTACTCCGGCTCGCAGCCCGAGAAAAACAACCTCATCGCTCCGGAGTCCCAGCGCAAACTTGCCGCCGCTCTTTATGACGTTTCGAACGTGTCCGTCTAATGAAGCTCCCTGTGCGACTCTTCCGGGAAATTACCGATAAGTGCTCCAGATGACGCCCCTAAACTCCGCCGGCGTTGTTTCAGTGGAGGTGCACACTTCGTAATTAACTGCGCTCGACTAATGAGCACCCGTGGGAGCTCATGCTACGTATGAGCAGCAGCAGACATCACCCAAATCTCCCGTAACTTGAGAGACAAATCTCGTACTTCACAAAAACAGTTCCAAGATTAGCAGAGCGACTGTAGCGCAGGTATCCACAGCTGCGAAAAGCAGCGTACAGAATTTGATAATAGACTGACAGTATCCTCAGTGAGGAAGGATGCATTACTAAATGAAACTACCGTTCTTCTCCTCCAGTTTGCAGTCGTCCACAGGACGACTTGTAAAACGGGTTGAATTCACGAAATCCAGGGATATAGGGCTCTGTGTGGCATTATCGTTTATTTTGAGAGATGCAATGAGGTCTGAAGATGGCATAGTGGGATGACGAAACTGGTCGTCGTCAAAATCAAATAAAATAACATCTTAGTTTCATGGCTGTTGGAGTATTTCATTGATATTAACAATTACTTAACCAGCTGATGTCCCCTGTCCATGATGGACTGCAAGAAAAAAATTCCTGTTGTTAGAACATTGACATAGATTATGTTGAAGCAATGGTTACGGTGCTGAATAAGAATCAGGAACAGCCGGCCGGGGTGGCCGAGCGGTTCTAGGCGCTTCAGTCTGGAACGGCGCGACCACTACGGTCGCAGGTTCGAATCCTGCCTCGGGCATAGATGTGTGTGATGTCCTTAGGTTAGTTAGGTTGAAATAGTTCTAAGTTCTAGGGGACTGATGACCTCAGATGTTAAGTCCCATAGTGCTCAGAGCCACTTGAACCATTTTGAACAAACGTACATTACACTGCACATCCAAGATTGTTAACAAAGACTTACTCTACCTTCCGTACCTTTTCGTATTTTATGTTGTCAAATGCTATATGAAATAATTAACATTTCCCTTTCTAAGGAGTTTTCAATAAAATGTAGTAGCCATAAATGGAAGTGAAAGCAAATAAGACGCATCCAGTTACTCCGATGTTTGTCATGTGACGGAAGACCTCGAAGACGTCAGTTATTGTAAAACGGTCAATAACATCGGGAAAGATCAAAGACTAACATGCTCGTCCAGCCATGCATCCATATTTCCTCTCCAGTGCTTACCCCTGTTACGAGAGGATCACCGCCTCTGATACGTAGAGCACCCTTGATTCATTTAGGAGCCCCTACAGTTCTCAACCGTACGGTACAAGTGTAGGAAATCGCAGCCTAACTTGTCACACAACCTGGATCAGTTCATCCATTAGATGAAATACTAGGGGTCACGACATTGGTGCAAATTGTGACTTTTAATAAAAATGTGTGAGCAAGGTTGATCTTCTCAACCTTCTGTGCCAGTCGCTTGAACGATCCATGTATGAAATCGGAGTACAGATGACAGATGAGAGACACCAACGTAAATCCCTACCTGCAGATGGTTGCACCCCGTTGAGTCAATGGCTACCGGAAAATCCTCTTCAATATGTTGACAGGTGCCACCAGGCTTACACACTGAGTACAGTTTCCCTAATGTTTACCATTACTCGTAATACGTTTGATCTGCAGACGATCGGTAGACTCGTACCCTTTTAGCTTTTGCATCCTCTTGACACAGAATGCAGCAGGTGTCCCTACGGATGAGTTCTTTGTGAGACAGAACCCCCAACTTGGTCTCTGTGTCCCCTGTACGGGGTGCTTAACCATCCCACTGACTCGTCACTCACTGTTAAGTAGTGACAGGTACCGTACTTCCTGCAGAGAAGACAGGATCCACAGAAGATGGCACGTAGTTGAGGTACCCTCGGTACCTCTGCTACACGACTCTCAGCTCTCCCAAAACAGCCATTCGTGGCACTTTTCAATCGCTTTCCAGTAGTCAAGCTGATTTGCAGCTGTTTACAGACGTCAACTAATTTTTTCTGTGTTCAAGAACATCATTCACAGTGGGGCTGCTTTGTGGATGGTGAAATGTTTCACTGAGCAGAAAAAAAAAATAACTTAAGGCTGATGATTCTCTTTTCATTTCTGGATTCGTTAATCTAAAATTACTTCTAATTCTCTTTATCAACGGAAGCAGTTAGTAACTAAGCAAAACCAGATTTTTACAGGGTGTCCATAGAAGAATGTCCCAGTTACAGATTTTAAAAGTCTCAATCGTAAGACGTCGTAGTATTCGTTCAAGGCAATAATTAAATAGGAATTTTACACAAGCGAATGCGAGAGTACTTCTTTATGTTTTTCCAGCTTAATGTGCCACGTTTGCCACATATGCAAAATAGTGACCCTTGTGTGTAAAGTGTTTTGTGTTCTGCGGTTTTCTACGAGTAAACCAGTAATCGTATAGTCAATTCGTAGTGACCGGATTTGTGAGTAAAGAGAAAAGCAAGGGACGACGAAAGTGATTATACCGGATGTTGGCCTTGTCAGAGCATCTGTCCAAAGAAGCGGAAAGCAAATCTTGAACCTCAGCTGACAAAGACGACAGAGTGGAAAGTTTTAAGAAAACGTTTACATATGTGTCCATATCGTACACAGCTCGTACAGCCTTAAAGCCAGATGACTAGTTATAAAGTTGCAAGTGAGGTGTTGCAACGGGAAGAGAACTTCCTTGACTGTGTGACGCTCAGTGACTTTTCATCTAAGTGGAAATGAAGATACCCGCAACATACTTGGGAAGTCACAACATCCTCACGAACCTCTATAGTATCAAAAATCCCACAAAATTGAACGATTTCCGTGCTGTGTCCCAACGTCAAGTGTACTGACCATTTGCTTTCGCTAAAGCTACCATAACATGGGCGGCGTAACTGGAAATGTTGCAAGAATGGCTCATTGTCCCATTTACAAGCTAAACCTGAAAACTCTATTTGCCAACAGGTAACAAGATGGAATCCGTCTCCATTGGCACTTCATTCTACGAGAGTGGTTGACATCGATGTCACTGATGTTCGGACTGGTCATAGCGGTCAATATAACACAGCCCTTTCCATTGACTCTACGTTCACCGGATCTCAGACTATACGATTTCATCCTTTGAGGATTCTAAAGTGGGCCTGTAATATGACATAAACACTCCCCCCCCCCCAAAAAAAAAGGATGAATTAGAAATTCAATGGCTACTAAATGAAACAAGAAGTACAAACAATTCGCTTTATTCCTTTAAACTGACTCGTAAAACTTTTGACACGCAGTAATAATATTAAAGGAAAACTACATCTTATAAAAGGGAAAGATTCTGATGGTTGCACAAACAAAATAACTGTAGTCGTGTACTTGCACTATGATTGTCGTAATATTAGTAAAAAAGACATATAGTACCGAAGAAGGGAATGAATTGCATCTGCGGCTGTATTGAATCTGTGGTCGGAGTTGGAAGCAACCGGTCATTTGAATCTAAATGCAGGTCTTGAAAGTGAAGCGTGATCTTGTCTAAATTATAAAAAAATAACTTCTCTCTCTAGCATCATCTAGGGGTTGCGGATCGATCTCACCATAGTAGTTTGCCGGCCGCTGTGGCCGAGTTGATCTAAGCGCTTCAGTCCGGAACCGCGCGACTGTTACGGTGGCAGGTTCGAATCCTGCCTCGGGCATGGATGTGTGTGATGTCCTTAGGTTAGTTAGGTTTAAGTAGTTCTAAGTTCTAGGGGACTGATGACCTCAGATGTTAAGTCCCATAGTGCTCTGAGCCATTTGATTTGAACCACAGTAGTTTGTAAGTGGAGGCTGAAACGCATGCGGAATTAGTTAGCGGTAGCACACCAACGACCCTCGCCAGCCGCTGAGTCGAATGACCCTGAAATCTTTATAAGCCCCTCAGCTCACCTCCTCTGCCTGCATTGCAGGATGGCGGCGGTGGAGGCTCGTGGTGTTCGAGCAGTGAAGGCACTCCGTGATCAAGACTTGAAGAAATATTGTCAAAAAAGCATGAGATGCCACCGAACATCGACTTCACAGAAACGTAAGGTAAGGAAAAGTGTTTCTGCTATTTGCGCTTTTTCACTCTGATCGGATGGGCTGGGCTGTGGATCTTCCGAGAGCCGACCTGTAAAAATATTCCTAGGACAGTACGGGTCCCGTACCCAGAGTATTTCTTCAGTAGTTAACCAGCGACGCGCACCCTTCCATTTAGCGTTGAAAATGGGCATCTCACTCTCTTTCTCTCTCTCTCTGTGGCCATTAGAGTGGATCCTCATCAGCGCACTCGGTTTCTCTGTGTAACCTCGGGTTTATTTGCATTACCCAATCCCGGCAATTACTACGTTGCGAATTAAATGTTCGGCGGCATCTCATGCTTTCAAGGCCTCCATAAACGGTGGGTTCTTATGCCATTTCTAAGATGTTATTTATACTGTCGGATGTGCTCCATAGAAACACAGTTTTCTATGGACCTTGCTAAAATATACTTCTCTTTTGACTGCATGGCCATAAAACGATCGCCACTGTGTACTTTTCTATTGTACCTGTCATGTCTTTTGTGTCTTTGGCGCCCAAGAGCGGTGGTACAAAAGAGAGTCCAGTGGACTGCATGACACTGACCTGCGCTCCTCGCGGCAGATCCATCTGAGAACTGCTCTGAGGCTCAGTCGTCTATTTGCCTACCTGACAACGCTGCTCAAACAGGATGTAGAGTCGAATAAAGACATGACAGCTGAAAACCAACAATCACTGGTACTTTATGCATTACATTCCCAATGTAGATTAATTATTCCCATCTAATATTCTTATTTTATAAACATTACAGGACAGTCTTGGAAAAAATGTCGCACCAAACGGACTTTATAAAAGAATTTTTCCACATTCTACCACTATCTAAAGATTCGTCAGAGTTGAGATGCACAACTGAAGAGATTACTGCATCCATTCCTCCAGATTTGTTAACCATAGTGTGGGAAAAATTGAAATTTAGGTCGGATGAGTGCCATATTGCTAAAAGCGCACGTGTTAAATGTTCATAAAAAATACTATATTAATTTATCTCCAGTTTTGTAGTACGATTTGTTGCAGAGAATCTAAATTAAGTTATTGTAACATACCACTGAAACTGGGGCATTCTTCTATGAACACTCCGTATTATGGCATCTGGAAAACCTGGGTTAAAGGTTATTAATTTCTTGAAACTTTTTTGGGGTTGCATTTACCAACAATAACAGACACTCGTGTTGAAATGTAACACAGTATATTACTTGTAATATGTTTTACAGTTAATGAATCAACAACGTAATGATTCTTAACCCTGGAGTTCAATGTCCTCGCAAAAAGTTCCGAGAAACATGCTGAAACTGAAAGGCATGTACGTCAGAATCGGCTACTGAAGTGCAAACACAGCCACGTGGAGCTGTGATCCCATGCCATGTCGTTGTTTCAATTCCTTCACTTGTTTGTTTCTTTCCGCTAAAGCTGTTCAATTGAACCTGAGTATATAGAAACTCTTTTATACCAGCTTCTGATACGTCAGTACCTAGCAGATAGTCCCATTTACAGAAATCGTAATTGACCTGTCTCTGGGTCGAACGAAATAGGACCAACTGGAATTACGTTTATCTTATTAGCGCACACCTGCTTTTCTGCTGCAAATAACGACCATTGAGACAGTTCCGACTGGTGGTGTTTACACTCCGACGGACAAATCCGGGCTCCTTGCGTTAATTCGAGCATATTTGTCGGATACTTTCCGGAAAGCTTCAGCGCCGACATTAACAAGCGTAGTACCACTGCACTTCTGAAGAGATTTCAGTTGCCATTAGAAAATTCATCGCTCTATCTAAAATAATCATGCAGTACACGAGGCTTTAGGATTTATTCATATACCTTCGAAATTAGCGTGCCCTTAAGCCCAATAAGAGGACTACACCCTAATCACGAAAACCACACCAGTACCGTAAAACTGCCTCCACTGTACTTCACTGCTGGCGCTATACAGGATGGTACGTACGTTGGACAGGCATTCGCTAAATCCAAATCCTTCCATCGGATTGTCACGGGGTGCAGTGTTATTTTTCACTCCAAATTACTCTTTTCCAGTCACCCACCGTTCATTGGGTGTCGCCCTTTACACCATATGAACTGTCACAAGACTACAGTCCGCCCCGATAGCTGAACGGTCAGCGTGACGGACTGCCGTCTTCAGGGGAGCGGGTGGGTCAGGGATTTTCTCCCCTCAGGGCCTGGGTGTTGTGTTGTCTTCATTATCATTTCATCCCCATCCGGCGCGCAGGCCGCTCAATGTGGCGTCTAAGGTAATAAGACCTGCACCAAGGCGGCCGGACCTGCCCCGTAAGGCGTCTCCCTGCCAATGACGCCAAACGCTCATTTCCATTTGCACTGACTACAGACATTTATTGCTTATGAGCTGCTTTTCCATCATTTTACGCTATAGTTTTTAACAGCTTTCACAGAGTCACTGTGTTGGCTGGACTACTGGTAGCACCTTGGGACAGACAAGTGATACTCTCCGCTGATGTAATGAGATTTTTTTACAGCCGCCGTCAACAATGCTCGGCGGTCTCTCCCCTTCAGTATGTGAGGTCAGACTGGTTGTTCCTTCACAGTCAGATCACCAACAGTCAACCTGGGCATCCTTACATGGGTTGAAGAAACGCTGGTAGATTTGTTTCTCATGTAACATCCAACCACTAGATCACATTTGAAGTCACTGAATTTTTCTGACTAGGCCATCCTGCTGTTACTATCTATCTACTGACAACACAGTTCCCATTTCATACTGGCAGGCATGCGTATCACGGCATCTATACACCATTCATCGTAAGAATAAATCTGACATAAACAAACACAGACGTGAAGACGGTCAGCAGCCGTAGCTCTCGTGCATTGGTGTTGTTCCGCTCTTGGAAGTAGGTCCTAATTATGTATTAGATTTCTTATTACTATGACACTGTACTATGTACTGATGTAGTAACAGCCATCAACGTTATCCTTAATTATGCTTTAGCTACATTACTTTTATTTCAAAAATCGTGTACAGTCGCAGTCTCTGTCAACCGTATTGGTGCTGTAATTATCTCGCTGTTCATACGTACCGTGGAAATGGATTGTTGTTAATGTTTTCACAAGATTACAGAGAAAAATCAGCTTTGACTTTCTCGAGAAACAGTATGTACCAAAAATGAGAGTATCATTTGCAATTATGTGCGTGGCGTAACCAGTAGCATGCCGGCACGGTAGCTCAGCGGGTTCGGTCAAAGGGTTAGCTGCCCTCTGTAATAAAAAAAACTGAGCTAATAGATCAATAACGAACTAAACGGATGTCTTACGACGTCCGCCCCGAGCAGGTGTCACGAATAAGCCGTCCTAAGGGGCCCGGGTTCGATTCCGGGCTTGGTCGGGGATTTTCCTCTGCTCAGGGATTGGGCGTTGATGCCAAACGCAAATTTTTACCCGGCACGGTGGCTTACCGTGTTCGGTCAGAGAGCTGGTAGGCCTCTGTAATAAAAAACTGAGTGAAAGGGTCAACAAAACCAACTTGAACGGATGTCATGTGACGTCCGCAACGACCAAACACAACGAAAAAACAAAAAAACAAAAAAAAATTTAAAAAAAGCGGAACAAACTGCAGAAAAAGCGTGTTCGGTCAAAGGGATAGTTGCTCTCTGTAATAAAAAAAAACGGAATTAATCGGTCAACAACGAACTGAAAAGGATGTCTTACGACGTCCGTCCCGAGCAGATATAATGAACGAAAGGGAACAAAATGAGATTAAAAAAAAAAAAGGTAGCATCGTAGAGCGATGATCGTGCGAACATGCGGGCGGCGGTTCGCAATCCGTTACATTCCGCAATTTTTTTTTGTGTTCGGTCCGAATACCTAAATCACTAAAGAGGTTACCAACAATATGGTAATTAACTCATTCTTAACCATCATTTTTCAAGACAAATGGACGTCTTCTACTTTCTAATTACTTGTCGCAACTCAAAATTCTGGTTTTCATTGCGAATACACGTTCTTAACTATCGATATCTTATAAAAGAGTGTTAAAGACTGTTTAAGTTAAGAAAACATAACATAATTAATTTTTTTTGGAGAAAAATCAAAAGTCAAATACGGTTTGTTTTAATACGCCCATTGCTTTGTAGGACAGATATGGTCTCACACGAGCCAGACTGATCAGCGTCGTAGAATCATACAGAACAATGATTTTCACGGCGTCGAACACAGCGTACAAATACCGCATTTTTATAGCTATCACCTTAACACTGCACTCTGAACCCAACGGAATTGATATGGAGCCAGTTTATTTGTCGCGGGAAATAATAAGACATTTAAGCTGCCAAAGGTAATGGAACTAATGCACGAAGTTTCGTGACACGTTACTGCCAAACGATAGCGAAATGCAGAACAGTACATCATAAAAGAGGAGGAGAAAAAAGTGATTTTGGTGGCTTGGAATTCTGTTGCTGATTGCCTCGTTTTCAGTGCAGCAGTACTGAAATGTATTCCTGGCAGTCCGAGATGGAAGGAGTCCAGAGGTTACTAGAGGATTGACTGTAATACCTTCAATGCCATCAGTATTTAACTACACGGTGAAATCTCAGCAGTGCGCTTTTACACCGCCTACACCTCATGCTAAAAAAATTATCCTTGTTGAAATCAGCAATTTTCATCACTCTTGTCTTTAATCACAATACTTCATCAGCTACGATCTAAAGTTTGCCGTCTGGTCACCTATAAAGCGCATTGCCTTAGTTTTACCATATATTATTTCTTTCTGTTTAAAAATTACAAGACATTCACGACTATATTGTTTCTCCGCTTGTCTCTTTTCACGTCCTTTCTGCAACTGTTCACCTCACTGCAGATTAGTTGGATCACTTGCCTGGCCAGTGCCGTCCAAGTTACATGCGCCGTAAAGCTGTTGCCCGTACTACCACTGAGCCGATGCACGCGTAATCCACAGCATAACAGATATCCTCATTATCGTACTTGACTGTAGGCGAAACAGCTCGGCTTTCGCTCCACGTGAAATGAAATCCAATGAGGTTCCAACAAACGCGGAAGAATACATAGTGTAATGAAACTTCCTGGCAGATTAAAACTGTGTGTCCGACCGAGACTCGAACTCAGGACCTTTACCTTGGTACTGACAGGAGTACAACTGTGAGGAGGGTGGGTCAGTCGTGCTTGGGTATCTGAGATGGTAGAGCAGTTGCCCGTTGAAGGCAAAGGTCCCGAGTTCGTGTCTCGATCCGGCACAGAGGTTTAATGTGCCAGGTAGTTTCATATCATCGCACACTCCGCTGCAGAGTGAAAATCTCATTCTGGAAACACAGTGTAATGTTTGCATGAGGTTTGTTCTTATGATTAACGGAGTATAGTGGCCACTTGTTCGTTAGATAGTGGCATCTGGATTTCTTTATAAGATAGAGTACTTTCACCCCTTCCAGTTGGAATTTCGCTGACAATAAGCCGAAAAAAATGTAAGCGACTGACGCACAGTATTATAATTTAGGCAGCTGAACACAACGTTATTGCCGGCCGGGGTGGCCGAGCGGTTCTAGGCGCTACAGTCTGGAACCGCGCGACCGCTACGGTCGCAGGTTCGAATCCTGCCTCGGGCATGGATGTGTGTGATGTCCTTAGGTTAGTTAGGCTTAAGTAGTTCTAAGTTCTAGGGGACTGATGACCTCGGAAGTTAAGTCCCATAGTGCTCAGAGCCATTTGAACCAACAACGTTATTGGATACTCTTGTAAATACGTCTCACTCTGTGTATCAACTTTATTACCTGGCTTAGGTAGCGGAACATCGTGCAACAACAACCAAAAATACACTCTTCCTACCTGTTTCTCCTCAGTGCCAGATTTCCCCCTCCCCCTGCCCACGTATCGTAACGTAGCGAGTGCGGCGCTGTGACGCTCGTGTCAGCGTAAACAAAAGGCACCCTACTCGGCACGTGACAGCAGACTGCGTGTTGTGGTGCGGTATTCGGTCACAGCCGGTGTTTCCGCCGCGGTGCCGGGGCAGGCGATATGAGCTCCCAGAGGGCAGAGGTCCCCAGCCCAGCGCCGTAACGACAGGCGGGTCCCACCGGATTAGCAAGCGCAGGCCGCGCGGGACCTGTCGACCTGTGCGGTGGTACAAAACACGTGACCCCTCGCGGCAGGTTTCTGTTTACACTCCACAGTCGTGCACTGCGGCATCGCGTCTGAATTATTCTGCAGCACAGTAGCTCTACCGATGTTTCGTACTCTCGTACTCGACCACTCACCAGCTACTTTGAGGAATCTTATAGCAATTGAAAACATCACGTGGTCGTGTAAATACGTCCTGCATTCACAAAAAATTGTATTAAAACTGGACATTTTCTATTTTTTTAGTTGAATACTTATCTCAAGTGGTTTTTTAACGAATTAAAGCCGGCCGCTGTGGCCGAGCGGTTCTAGGCGCTTCAGTCCGGAACCGCGCTGCTGCTACGATCGCAGGTTCGAATCCTGCATCGAGTATGGATGTATGTGATGTCCTTCGGTTAGTTACGTTTAAGTACATCTGTGTCTAGTGGGGCTGATGACCTCAGATACTAAGTCCCATAGTGCTTAGAGCCATTCGAACCATTTGAAAGAATTATAAAAAAGCCATGGGTTATCTGAATAGTTTTTCACTTCTCGTATATTTACACCTTTCATGACATCAAGGTACACCACGTGCAGTAATATCATTAATAGTTCTGACTGAAACTATTAGAAATTCCGTACGACCAGGAACGTTAGTAGTATGATTAGCTGCAAACATAATCGCTGAACTTCATTTGGTATTATTATTAACCCACAAAACCATTACTAGCTTCATTTCCCGTGCGTATATTTTCCCAACTTTTTTTTCTGTGTATTCGACTGAGTGAAATTAGATGGCACTTAAACCCCAATATGCTAACAACTATCATTTTCCATGAACAGGTTTGATCAGCGTCTTGTATTTGAAGTTTTGTATTAATCAAATCTCTGCCTTCTACGGTATATTTTACATGAAGCTTTGAAAATTTTCTAAAATTGTGAAGAATTCCATTATTGTTATGATTTTTATTGATAGGGGAAGTCCTTACAACTGATCGTGATGGTTGGGTGTTGTGTGATGTCCTTAGGTTAGTTAGGTTTAAGTAGTTCTAAGTTCTAGGGGACTGATGACATAAGGTGTTAAGTCCCGTAGTGCTCAGAGCCATTTGAACCATTTTTTGAACTGGAAGAAGGTTGACGAAATTTTCAACTGCAAGTTCACGTTATTTATATTAAAATTTCCTGATTGTAAGAAGAAATATAATAAATTAATGTATTATTCATGAATGAAAGAAGATTATCTTAAAAATTAAAATATTGCGAAAGACTCAGTTACTCTGAAACCTGTGGACTCCATGGAGACAAGAGGCTTCGGTCACATGTATTGTGAAAGTGATGAACTTTTGTGAACCGTACAGTGCTAACAATGTGTCAGAGTTGCGGAAACGATGAATTTTGTGGATAATTCAAATAAAAGCGAAAGGCAGTTCAACTACACTCCTGGAAATGGAAAAAAGAACACACTGACACCGGTGTGTCAGACCCACCATACTTGCTCCGGACACTGCGAGAGGGCTGTACAAGCAATGATCACACGCACGGCACAGCGGACACACCAGGAACCGCGGTGTTGGCCGTCGAATGGCGCTAGCTGCGCAGCATTTGTGCACCGCCGCCGTCAGTGTCAGCCAGTTTGCCGTGGCATACGGAGCTCCGTCGCAGTCTTTAACACTGGTAGCACGCCGCGACAGCGTGGACGTGAACCGTATGTGCAGTTGACGGACTTTGAGCGAGGGCGTATAGTGGGCATGCGGGAGGCCGGGTGGACGTACCGCCGAATTGCTCAACACGCGGGGCGTGAGGTCTCCACAGTACATCGATGTTGTCGCCAATGGTCGGCGGAAGGTGCACGTGCCCGTCGACCTAGGATCGGACCGCAGCGACGCACGGATGCACGCCAAGACCGTAGGATCCTACGCAGTGCCGTACGGGACCGCACCGCCACTTCCCAGCAAATTAGGGACACTGTTGCTCCTGGGGTATCGACGAGGACCATTCGCAACCGTCTCCATGAAGCTGGGCTACGGTCCCGCACACCGTTAGGCCGTCTTCCGCTCACGCCACAACATCGTGCAGCCCGCCTCCAGTGGTGTCGCGACAGGCGTGAATGGAGGGACGAATGGAGACGTGTCGTCTTCAGCGATGAGAGTCGCTTCTGCCTTGGTGCCAATGATGGTCGTATGCGTGTTTGGCGCCGTGCAGGTGAACGCCACAATCAGGACTGCATACGACCGAGGCACACAGGGCCAACACCCGGCATCATGGTGTGGGGAGCGATCTCCTACACTGGCCGTATACCACTGGTGATCGTCGAGGGGACACTGAATAGTGCACGGTACATCCAAACCGTCATCGAACCCATCGTTCTACCATTCCTAGACCGGCAAGGGAACTTGCTGTTCCAACAGGACAATGCACGTCCGCATGTATCCTGTGCCACCCAACGTGCTCTAGAAGGTGTAAGACAACTACCCTGGCCAGCAAGATCTCCGGATCTGTCCCCCATTGAGCATGTTTGGGACTGGATAAAGCGTCGTCTCACGCGGTCTGCACGTCCAGCACGAACGCTGGTCCAACTGAGGCGCCAGGTGGAAATGGCATGGCAAGCCGTTCCACAGGACTACATCCAGCATCTCTACGATCGTCTCCATGGGAGAATAGCAGCCTGCATTGCTGCGAAAGGTGGATATACACTGTACTAGTGCCGACATTGTGCATGCTCTGTTGCCTGTGTCTATGTGCCTGTGGTTCTGTCAGTGTGATCATGTGATGTATCTGACCCCAGGAACGTGTCAATAAAGTTTCCCCTTCCTGGGACAATGAATTCACGGTGTTCTTATTTCAATTTCCAGGAGTGTATATCTTCTCACGCAAGAAATCCAGTGCAATCATTGAAGAGACAACTGAAGAATCACGTACAACGACTGAAGAAGTATGAACCAAAATTTTCTGGGTATTTATTTTGGCTTTTCCATTTGCCTTGATAAAAATACCTGTGAATTGTCGTAACTGGCACTCGTATTCAACGCATGCATAATTTTCATGCATTCATACCAGGATAGTGTACAATACAAATTGATTTTTCAAGCAGTAACAAATAAATCGGGTGATGCAGGCTAGAACATTTAGTAAAATTATGCCCTCTTTTTCAGGCGAGGTATTGTCTGAAGTATTGTCTGTAGCTGTGTTCTGCTAAAGTGGGAACTTACATGAAAAATCGTGCCAGAGCCCTGACACAGATCAGATTTCGTAGTAGGATGAAGTTGTATCCAGTCTTTCTGCCCAGTGACGTTTTCTGTGATTAAAATTACACATCAAACCATAGCACGGTACTGGGAACTTTGCAAACATTAGTCAGAGAGAAGTCGTAGTTATACTAGAGAAAAATACATTACCGTTTTCTTAAAGCTCTCGACTGAGTAATAAAAATACCAAGCAAAGGTAACAAGAGCAAATGCGGTAGAAATTGCCTAGATAATTTAACAAAAATGAGGTCAAAAGTAACGAAATCTGTTGGTTAATGATGCGAATGGGGTAAAGGGGATAACAAGTAATGATACAGCAGCATCAGAACATTTAGGCATTCCCTGAGTGGCAGCATGGTTAATCTCGGGCTTTGCCGATAATAATACATTCGTGCTCCCATTGTTAAAACTGCCAAAAAGTTCCTCGCCAATCCCAAATAATAAAACGAACGAAACGTTTCACATCGAAGCAGAGGATACCCATGTTCTGCTCAGGCTTAATCACTTGGTAAAATTACGATTATGGCGTATGATTTATGCAGGTCCATGTGATCTCGTGCCAGACTATACCGACTGGGCAACTGGGAGTTGTCTCCTCGAAGTGCCGTCAAGAACTCAGAATAGCTATTTTCCCTTGGTCCTTTTTAAAGATTCCTAATCTGCGAAAAACAGATGAAAGTGGAACCACTTCTGACGAAGTGGGTCCTTTCTTGCAGCAAGTTCACAAGGAATCTAGTCTGTGATGGTAAGATGACAGGCCTGGTAAGCTTCTAACCGCCAGTTTCACCTTTCAGGTAGCGCCTGAAGGTGGGCTCCTTCATAGGCGTCTTTTAATGAATTTTCCCATGTTGGCGACAGTTTGTAACTTTATTGCCAGTGCCTATTGAGCCACAAAGTTGGGGAAAATTACATCCGTGCATGAGGAACGCCATGAAGCCATTGTCATCTCTAAGTCACATCAAAAACATTAATAAAAGTAACATTGAAACATCAGTAGTTAATAACTGATATCGTGTTTCTATTAATTTTTAGTTTTGATCATTTTTCTACTTATTTCTGTGTGCAGTTTAAACGTGAAGCGCCCCGTCTTTCCTTCAGGGGGCGTGCGTGAGTGACATAAAACCGTGTTTCACGTATCTCTTATGAGTAATCATTTACTACATGAAATTACCATTGAACATCGAGTTACAAAAAACCAAGATTCATAGATTGCATTCGATGTACATCTTCGGGAAAACACAAAGGCTAAATAGTGCAGCAGAACAACAATGCTTGTTTAATGCTATGGGTCACGCTTTACTCTTGTCGAAGACGTAAATCGAATTCCGTTAAAGCTATCAATTACTTCCGTGTCAAGTACCTACCACGTCATTTTTTTTTTCATTATTGTTAACAGTCACAGACTGGTTTCTCTTTTCTGTACCTTTATGAAAATCTTAGCATGTCTCCAATAGATACATCAGTCTCGCAAAACATTACGTTACTGTTCGTTCCTCGTATACCTATCTGTGTTATACTAATAGATTTAAATTTTAAATGCATCCGTAACTTTGCGAATGCACTCGTTTCTTTTTCTCATATGATTCATGCTTCGATCTGATACAGTGTTGTTCATTAGACTTAGGGTTTACTATCGACGTTTGAATGACGGAAATTATCCTGACAGTTTTCCGGTATGTTAAACGTAGATTGATCTCGAGATTGTTTTCAGATGGTTGCATTTATAGTCACGCTATAGGTACTGAATAGTCAGTCAGCTTCCTGTATGCCGAAGTTTGGTTTAATCGCGTTGTATTTAAAACTGATCTGTTCTCCCCATCTTGACGGTCTAAACTGACACGGTGCCTTCTTTAGGGATACACAGAAAATCCTAAAGACGGAAGGCGTACTAAGAGTAAATGTTCCGTCGACGACGAGGTCGTTAGCGACGGAATACATGCTTGGATTGGGAAAGAAAAGGGAGTGAAATCAGTCACTTCCTTTTGACACATATTTACATAGTAAGCTTTTCAAATGATGAGCACTAAACTATGCTGTCCAAAAGAGTTAGGGAAACGTGTGTACAAATGTCAGGTATGCTAAATCCGTTTTGATACAGGTGGTAGCTGAAGTCTTACCTCATGGGCTGAGATCTTCGCTTCCAGTGTAAATAACAATTACAATTATTCGCCATCTGTTGGTTGTGTAACGCATTACCCTGTCAGGATACCATCAGAAGGTTCAAATGGTTCAAATGGCTCTGAGCACTATGGGACTGAGGTCATCAGTCCCCTAGAATGTAGAACTACTTAAACCTAGCTAATCTAAGGACATCACACACATCCATGCCCGAGGCAGGATTCGAACCTGCGACCGTAGCAGTCGCGCATTTCAGGACTGAAGTGCCTAGAACCGCTCGGCCACCGCGGACGGCCCATCAGAAGGAAGTAAGTCCCAGTGTACCAGCATTTTCTGTTGAGGTGCACGAATAACTGTCGTCATTTGTGTACGTTGCATTCAAGCAAGCACATGCAGTGTGATATGGAGTGCAAGTGGTAAGTGCAGGCTGTTTGATCCAAAAAGGGTGGACTTCCGGCCGTGTTTTTGCAAATGCCAATACTCTCCATGTGCAATCCATAGGCTGTGGACACGTTACAGAGAAGCCGATCAGTACACAAGGCGAGTTGGACAAGGTTAGCCAACACACTATAGCCCCAAGCGAAACCGATATCTGGCTACCTCTGCGTTGCGGCGTCGTGCAGCAAGATGATCTCAGAGGAGCCACTGTAGCCCGAGGGTCCCATCAGACGGTACTGAAAAGGTTGCGAGAAAGGGCCTTACGATCCCGAAGTCCTGTTCGAGTACCCCACTTGACACGACATCACCTTCCATCTGTCCTTTATTCCTGCCGTTCCCATGTCAACTGGCAAAAAAATGGTTCAAATGGCTCTGAGCACTATGGGACTCAACTTCTGAGGTCATCAGTACCCCTAGAACTTAAACCTAAATATCCTACGGACATCACACACATCCATGCCGGAGGCAGGATTCGAACCTGCGACCGTAGAGGTCGCGCGGTTCCAGACTGTAGCGCCTAGAACCGCTCGGCGACCCTGGCCGGCTCAACTGGCATCTTCGACACTGGCGAGACGTGTTATCTCCAGATTTGTTATCTTCTCTGGCGCAAGGTGACGATCGTGTTCGTGGGCAGAAATCTGTGGTGAGCTGTATCTACCAAATGTTGTCCACGATACTGACACGTTTTCAAGGTTGTGCCATGTTGTGGGGAGACTTCAGTGTCGACAGTAATACGGATCTTGCTGTTGTGAATGGTCTCTTTACCGCCAGGTAGTACATCGAACAGATCCTGTTGGACCATGTGGACGCCGCTGCGTACGGTGGTGGCTCTAAATTCCTTCTAATGTCACGGGCTATGTGGCACGAGTCAGCGGGGATGTATTGTGAAGCCTGTACTGTGAAATAATGTAAAGGCCGGTGGTGACTGAAATAATGGAAAGGCTGAAACTTCCTGGAAGATTAAAACTGTGTGCCGGACCGAGGCTCGAACTCGGGACCTTTGCCTTTCGCGGGCAAGTGCTCTAGCAACTGAGGTACCCAAGCACGACTCACGCCCCGTCCTCACAGCTTTACTTCTGCCAGTACCGCGTCTCCTACCTTCCAAACTTTACAGAAGCTCTCCTGCGAACCTTCTCATTCTGGAAACGTCCCCCAGGCAGTGGCTAAGCCATGTCTCCGCAATATCCTTTCTTTCAGGAGTGCTAGTTCTGCAAGGTTCGCAGGAGAGCTTCTGTAAAGTTTGGAAGGTAGGAGACTGGCAGAAGTAAAGCTGTGAGGACGGGGCGTGAGTCGTGCTAGGGTAGTTCAGTTGGTAGAGCACTTTCCCGTGAAAGGCAAAGGTCCCGAGTTCGAGTCTCGGTCCGGCACACAGTTTTAATCTGCCAAGAAGTTTCATACTAGCGCACACTCCGCTGCAGAGTGAAAATGTTATTCTCGAAATGGAAAGGCTTGTAGTGCGTCCCAACCTAAATCCCATAGTGAACACGTGGGACATGCATGGCAGACGCGTTCGTGGTCGGCTTCTTCCACCACAGACCCTCCAGGAACTCTCATGGGCTCTCTTTGAAGAATGGGAACGGATGTCGTAGGGTGACTTCCGGAGACTTATAGGGAGAACATAGATAGGCAGTGATTAACGCTCTATTGAAACTCTCAAAGACCAGGATGACAAGGTGAATGACTGTTCCCGTTTTGTTTTCGACAACTGTCGGGCATTTCAGTTCTTTTTATGTAAAAGATCGAGGTTGTAATGATATCTTATAACAATGTGTAGTGTCTGTTCTTTTGGACATGTACGAAAGAACATGCACCACCCAGAATCAGTAGCTGTGAAACATTTTTAGTAAATTGTAGGGTGATCACTAGTCTCAGCCGCTGCGCCGTGGGGCATGTTGAGATACTCCGCGCAGTTGTGATAAACACTGTGTCCGGGTGGCTCAGTTGGTTAACGCATCTGCCTGGTAAGCAGCACGTCCTGGGTTCGAATCCCGGTCCGGTACACATTTTCTCTGGTCGACACTGAATCCGCTTAATGTCCCGCTGCTGCTGACAGCAGTGATCATGTTCCGACGTAACGAAAGCGTCGGTACGAAGATGAGGAACGCTAGAGCAGAGAAGGAGGTGGGGCGATGTCAGCTAATAGCCCACTGACTAGGACCGCATCATGACAGGAGCGGCGTCTATACGAAGATGCCGGCACGGTAGATCAGCGTGTTCGGTCAGGGAGCAGGTTGGCCTCTCTAATAAAAAACTGAGTGGAAAGACCAACAAACGAACTTGAACGGATGTCATGTGACGTCCGCAACGGCCAACTACAACGATCGAAGAAAAAGGAAAAAGAAAAGAAAAAAGACAATACAAGCGCCGCTACTGCCAGCCTCGGCCGGACAGTAGAAGGCGGACATGAGGAGAAAGGCCTAGATGGGCAGTAATATTAATGATAACAGTGACTTATGGGCGAGTCATCAAAATATAAGAGGTATTAGAGATAAAGTTAGTGAACTGCTAATAGATGTTAACTCTGAAATTATTTGTATATCAGAGCACCACTTAAATAATTTGATAATTCAGAGGCTTCCTTTACCAGGCTACAGATTAGTTGGCTGTTTCTCAAGGAGTTCCTTGCGGGGTGGGGGAGTGGCTCTGTACGTAAAAAAACAGTATTTCATTTGAGTCCATAGATGTATCTCGACACTGCACTGAACAGATATTTAAAACATGTGCAGCGTTAGTTGAATTTAGTGAAACTAAACTTGTAATTGTTGTTGTTTATAGGTCCCCTAATTCCGACTTCAGAGCATTTTTGTGTAAGCTAGAGAGGGTTCTTGATTAACTTTGTAGGAAGTACCAGAAAGTTGTTATATGTGGTGACTTCAATATTAATTTTGTATATGATTGTGCAAGAAAAAGGATGTTGGTAGATCTCCTAAATTCATATGATCTGATGCATACTGTAGCACAGTCACAGACAATATTTTTATTCATTCTTCATTACTAGATGGGCATTCTGTTAGTAAAATCGTGAATGGCCTTTCAGACCATGATGCACAAATTTTAACACTAAAAGGCTTTTGTAATCAAACCAATGTCATATTTAATCACAAACTATGTAGGAAAGTTAATCCAACAGCAATAGCGAGTTTTTTAAAACTAGATAAGGAACAAGAGTGGCACGATGTTTATAGTGCCGATGATAAATAGAATGCTTTCCATAACACGTTTCTCATGCTCTTTGAGAGTTGCATTTCATTAAAACATTCTAAACAGGGTTCTAGCAGTAATGGGCAGCCCGGGTGGCTGACTAGTGGGATAAGGATATCATGTGGAACAAAGCGGGAATTATATCAAAATGTTAGAAGTAGTCACTATCAAGCTACAGTATCCCATTGCAGACAGTATTGTAAGGTGCTTAAAAATGTTATTAGCAAGGCAAAGTGTATGTGGTGTGCAAATAGAATAGCTAATTCACAGGATAAAATTAAAACTATGTGGTCAGTTGTGAAGAAAGTATTGGTCAGCAGCACAAGGTCGACGATATAAAGTCAGTTCGCAGTAAAATTATTTCTGTTACTGTTAGATATATGTACAGTATTTAACATTCATTTTTGAGCATTGCTGGTGAATTAAATAAAAATTTAGTTTATACAGGGAGTCATATAACTGTCTTTGTAAATGCCTTTCCGAGATTGATGTCTGAAATACTCCTCTGTGACAGACAAGAGGGAGATTGAGTCAATAATTAAATCACTGAAGACTAAGGACTCTCATGGTTATGATGGAGCGTCTAGCAGAGTATTAAAGTACTGTGCTGCACATGTTAGCCCCGTATTTAGCCATATTTGTAATTTCTCCTTTAGGAATGGTCAGTTTCCTGAGCGATTAAAGTACTCAGTAGTAAAGCCACTTCATAAAAAGGGAGAAAGGGATAATGTAGATAATTTTGGACCTATTTCTATGCCATCAGTGTTTGCAAAAGTTATTGAAAAGGCTGTGTATGTACGGTTAATTGATCATTTTATATCACACGATTTGCTGTCAAATGTACAGTTCGGCTTTAGAAGTCGTTTAACAACTGAAAATGCTATATTCTCTTTTCTCTGTGAGGTACTGGATGGGCTAAGCAGAAAGTTTCGAACGCTTGGCGTATTTTTTGATTTAGCTAAAGCATTTGGCTGTGTTGATCAGAAAATATTGCTCCAGAAGTTGGACCATTACGGAATACGGGGAGTAGCTCACAATTGGTTCACCTCTTACTTTAGCAACAGGCAGCAAAAGGTCATTATTCACAATGTGATGTGGGATCTGAGAGGGGTACTGTCAAGTGGGGGGAGCCCCAGGGATCAGTTTGGGGCCGCTCCTTTTCCTTATTTATATAAATGATATGCCCTCTAGTATTATGGTTAACTCTAAAATATTTCTGTTTGCTGATGACACCAGCTTGGCAGTAAAGGATGTTGTGTGCAACGTTGACTCGGTTCCAAATAGTGCAGTACATGACCTCAGCTCATGGCTTGTAGAAAATAAACTAACGTTAAATGACAGTAAGACTCAGTTTTTACAGTTTCTAACACACAATCCAACAAAACCTGACGTTTTAATCGCACAGAACGGGCATATGATTAGTGAAACTGAACAGTTCAAATTTCTAGGTGTTCAGATAGAAAGCTGTCGTCGAAAGCCCATATTCAGGATCTTGTTCAAAGAATTAGTATTAATTTTTACTATTCGAACGTTATCAAAAGTGAGTGATACTTCGACACGTAAATTAGTCTACTTTGCTTATTTTCATTCGCTTATGTCGTATGGTATTATATTTTGGGGTAACTCTTCCCATTCTATAAGGATATTTTCGGCTCAGAAACGGGCGGTTCGGGCTATAAGTGGTGTGAGTTCACCGTCCTCTTGTCGACCGCTGTTCACGAGTCTGGGTATTTTGACATTGGTTTCTCAATATGTATATTCCTTATTGTCGTTTCTTGTTACCAATATTAGTTTATTCCCAAGAATAAGCAGCTTTCACTCGGTTAATACTCGGCAGAAATCAAACCTGCATCTGAATGGGACTTCCTTAAATCTTGTGCAAAAAGGTGTGCAGTATTCTGCTGCATCCATTTTCAATAAGCTGCCACTCGAATTCAAAAATCTTAGCAGTAATCCACGCGCTTTCAAATCGAAACTGAAGAGTTTCCTCATGGGTCACTCCTTCTATTCTGTTGAGGAGTTCCTTGAAAAATTTAGCTGATTCTTATTGTATTGCTTATAGCGTTCACTTAAACTTATGTACTGACTTTTTTCCGGTTCATGAACATTTATTTTTATCTGTTATTACTTTTATGTTGTAAGTTCACGTACTGACACGTTCCATGACCTTGGAGATTTGCTTCTCAATTTGGTCCCACGGCATTTGACGTGTAAATAAATAAATAAAGTGTGAATCCTTACATGGACATAGTATATAGTGAAGGACACTGTTTGCACGTCGCCCATCGCTTGCGACAACTCGCTGTAAATCCAAAGTTAAGTATTGTCAATCTTCTTTATCGTAAAAAAAACTATTAATTTGATTTGCTTGAATTGTGGTATGGCTATCCGAGAAGGCAGCATCCTTTAGGCACCCTGTAAGAAGCGAGTGGGCAGGATCCCACAGATCTCCCTTCTATTTACACATAAAGATGTTTAATTGTGTAGGTAATTTGTGAAGGTAGAGCTATAGTTTGGAAATATATCAAGTCCTCATTATTATTCAGCGGAGAATGGCGTATGCCCAAAAGCCATGTTACCCTAATTCTTTTAAGCATTGTATTAACAAAAATCCTTACCCCTTCACAACAATACTAATCATCTGACAATATAAAGCATGAGAGCCCTCTCTTACCACCAGAAAGCGCCATTGATGGTAAGTATGTACAAGTCTGTTGCTGATAGACAAGTTCTTCTCGATATTTTGGGATTGTGTATTCTTTGTGACTGATTGTCAGTAGTGTGATCAAAAGATGTTATGTGTTTTTACTATTAACGTTCACGGGGTATACTCTACCACAGAACATCAACTGCCTGACCCTCACCAACGATCGACCCACTGCTGTCCTCTTTACATTTCTCTATGATTTCCTAGTGTTGCGGCTTCCGTGAATACAACAGCATCGCCCATTAACTCTCCGACTGCGTATCTTGTCATATCAAGCAGGATTTTCAAATACAAACGTTTCTGGTAAGCTCGAAAAATACTATATTTGTAGCACCGGTCGTTTATTTGCGGAGTTCACGGTTTCACCAGCTGTTCATTTAGAGAAGGCAGAGAGGTTAGGGTGGACGGATAGTGTAGCATTTCTCGGTAATTCCGCCTCACTTGATGCCCCATTCGACTAACGACACAGCTACTATGCGCGTCTATACGGCTTCGTGTGGGCGAGGGCTTCATCACAAGCTGGTATCGCGTACATTGCTAGTTTCGTGGTAGGTAGCAGGGCGCCCACAGTCTAATTAATCAAAGCTCAGTCTACGTACGAGGCTGGTGAAATAACTGAGGTAACGAGAGCTCTCACGGATGTGTAATTAGCCAGCTCGAATTAAATTCAGTGTGTAGATAAACTTGACGATCAAAGTTCTCAAACGCCACCAATGAATGTATATAACAATGCCGCTGCGCATCGAAAAACATAATAAGAGCGCCCACGACCAATATTTTTGACTATTGCAGTATGCTGAAATTCGGTATGCTAAAAAATATTACGTTCTGATATTTTTCGTGTCGTGTCTGATATGACCGCCTTTTCAAGAATGACGACAAATTTTACGAGACAGTACCATTGCTATACGTCTGAGTTTTAGAATGTAGTTGATTGACAGGTCCAATATAACGGAAAAATTTTTTCGGACGCCTGTAGCGTAGCCCAAACTCGGGAAATAACTCTAAAAAATAAAAAAAGGACTAAAACCAAAAACAATAGCAAACCGTCTGGAAATCTGTCTTACTAATAGATTCAGCTTAGTTAACCCGAAAAAAAAGAAAATCTCAGCAGCTTCCACTATCGGACCGTTTGAAAACTGTTAAAAAATTTCATCTATCGATAACAGAGCTGAAAACTATTACATATGATGTAAAATATATTGTCCAAACGTAGGAAATACTGAGAGACAAACTTAGTGTATCACCTTATTAATCAGACAAGTCTACAATACTCAAAATTCATTCAGTTTTGAATGAACTAAGGCCTATGGAAGTCTATGTTGAAAGGAAACTGGATAATATTTTATTTCACCCGTCTCACTTGCACTGATACAAAACTTTGCCTCTGTGGTTACCGGTTTTGGGCTGACACGCCCAACTCGTAAGCCCCAATTCCTGTTATTAACGGTGACTATTCACACAATATGGTGCCAAAGGGTACCATACAGCGTGAGTAGTGGCAATTAATAACAAGGTGTGTGGTTTGAGAATGGGCGTGTCGGTCCGAAACCAGTAACCATCCCGTGGCAGCAGCCTCTGTGATGTAAGCCAATGAATTTGTAGCAATCGTTAAATCTGAGATGGTTGGTAAAAACCGTACTCTAAACCATTGTATTGACGCTTAGGGATGTTTTAAATAAAACACACAAAAGTTAGTTGGCATAAAGTTTGAAAAATACTGTTTTCTTAAAGGAAAAAAGCGTAAACGTTTTTAATCATTGTCAGACTCTTCATTATCATCGCCGTCATGAAAATCACTCTCCAGGTTATTGACAAGACATTCATTCTCTTCTTCTGGGAAACAAACAGAACTAGTCAAAATCGCTCATTTCTGTGCACGTCAGCTATATCTTCTGTGGATGTTGGTTCTTACTTTAAAATAACGTCGCCCATTTCTGGTAGCTGGCTACTGGAACTCTGTTAGATCGTATATTTGCGCAATGTATTTTTGCCTTAACAAATGCTGTTCCAATTCTGTTTTACAAGGCGGTGGGCTGCAAGCGTCCTAAATTGATAAATTCCGATTTAGAGTTATAGACGAATTTTTATTTTTCATTGTTTTCGTTAAAAAGTTTAATCAGCCGAATCATTAATTCTTTTTCCGTTGTATAATCTGCAAGTCAGTTCTTCTGAGACGTTCAGTACATTCCCGGTATATATGCCTAAATCTGTGTCATGCTGAATTTTTCAGCATTGTCAGTGCCCTATTTTTCAACTGCCGATAGAATGCAGATTGTAATCCCAGCAGGTCATAGCATATAAATATGGATTTAGCTAGAGACGACTCCAGTGTTTAATACAGACGAGAAACATGAATCTAACGGCGGTAATTCCTATGCCAACATCCATCCAGGTTTTTACAGAACTTTTTACAAATTCCGTATTCCAAAGAATTATCATTATAATTTCAATGTCAGATCATCGAATAAGTACACAGCCCGTTAAGTAATTTGACAAACATGGTAAACAATTTTGGTATCTGCCTGCTTGTGTTCTTGACAAGTTAGATCTTCTTTAATTCTTTGATTAACAGAACGACCTTCAATCAAATATTCATAGCACGTGTCATGATTAATATGGGATGCTTTGTTCGTGCTGATTTGCGCCATGCCCTGTTGTAACTATCAACTAATGATTGGTATAGACCTTCTTTAAATTCTATAGACTCAAATAGAAAAGCCAAGACCGCTAGTAAGGCGTTTACTTCATCAACCGGTTTCAATAATAATAAGTATCTCCTGGTGTAATGGTCCACAAATTCACATAACCTCCCCCATCTGTGCTACGTATCGTGTCACATCAGGAATATGCGCGTGAAGATCATGAAATCGCGGGATATCGGCACTTCAAATTTAAACAAAAAGATGTGTACAAACAAAAAGATAGTGTGCGGAATACAAATGCTCATGCTATGTGCTCAGCTGTTGTGTAAGCTTGAGAAATTATTTATGGCACAGCAAAATTATGTTTGTACAGATATTGTCTATTTTAAATTTGACGGGCCGATACCCAGCGATTTTCTTGATCTTCGCATGCGTATTCGTGATGCGACACGAAACATAGCACGATGGAGGAGATTATGTGAATTTGTAGAACGTGAGATCCGGAGACGGTAACGTCTTAACCGAAACCTGTTATCGAAATAAATGCTTTACTAGCTATCTTTCATTTTGAAGTTCTTCCTCTGAGTTTTTTTATACTGCAGAGTGGCCCCATCCAGGCACATTGTCACAAACGTATTTAAATTTAAATTTAATATTTCTCAGTTTTTTTCGTGATTTGAAGGTCTGACTTGTGAGAATCTACCGATGTTATGCTTTCGAACTCTCCACATTCGTTATTGTCGATATCCTATGGAGGATCAAAGTGAGCGTCGCAAAAACGGCCAAAAGAACGTGCTGCCGCATGCACTGTAGGGAATCGAGGGACATGAGCGTAACCATGTAATAGCAGTTCTCCACACAGGAGCATGAAAAGAGCGACAACGTTATTTTCGTTTTTGGAACTGTGACGTTAAAAATGTCTGAAAATAGCCTTTTGGTAATTCTAACATGCATTCTAAATGTTTTTAAAAAACTGAAGCGGTTGACTATAATACAGTTGGATCGAATTTATTGACATTTTTCAAAGTGCTCTCAGGGCAAATTTTATCAGAAAAATAACACAAAAATTGTAATACAATGCCAAATTCTTTGTTAATCTTCAATACCAGATGCATTGTGATAATGCCATATCCCTAATTTACATTTTTGATCGTTACTGCCCACCTAATCGGGTTCACGATGATCTGATGCGATTTTGTATAGTTTTGGCCGTAAAACGATGACATGGTGTTGGGTTCTCTTATCAATAGCTTCAAGATGAGGTGTTGCACGTAATCAAGTTTCTGCATTTATGAAAAAGTGTTCGTATGGGGAAATACAGCAGCTAGGGGACTGATGACCTCACTGTTTGGTCCCTTCCCCAAATCAACCAACAGACCAGCAGCTGCCAGCTAGTGGCTGTTTCTTAAAACAGTATAGTCCGCAGCCAGGGAGATGTGGACACGCAGGGCGTTTCTGGTCGGTTTCTTCTTCCCCTGAAGAACATAGAATGCGTCAACAATTGGAAAATATGATTGTGGGGACAATTTCCGTAAGGTGTAGTATTGTTCCACGACAACGCCCGACCCGTACGACCTCCATTACATCTAATGCCGGATCTCGCAAAAGGGATTTTCATTTTCTGGGATCGGCTGTATACATAAGAAGTTTTTAGTCATCTTGTAGAGGTCATAGTTGCTGTGTCGTCCAATTACTTACAAAGAAAGAGTTATGGACCGTTAGGTTAATTCTGTCTGCAGTCACGTATCCGAACAGGAGGTAAAATAGTAAATTTAATGACTGCAATCGTGGGTTGACTGCATAAATGTTTAACAAATCAAAAAACGTAATATGCATAATTCTACTAAAATATTAACGTATATAGACGTTCTGAATCCACCGATGTGTTGCCTAGATACAGAATGTTGTGTACACAGTTCCGCGTAGTCAGCGCGTACACAACTTTCCCACTAGAGCGCGCCCCGCTAAGCACAACAGCGCAGGCGCAGCGCTCGTCCGTCTCCGCACTACGAGATGGCGCTGCCTTAGAGACGGACCAAATTCTACTTCCGCCGATCCGCGTATTAATATGTAACGCTGCCAATGAGATTGCTGCTAACGTAGAATCTTTTCTCCTCACGGATCACACTCACGCAGTGGCACCTGAATGCGCTAGGTATTATAACGAGTGTACAGACCTCCAATTAGTCAGTCTCCATTAGTCTGCATTTGTCTGCACCAGTCTGTACCAGTCTGCATTAGTCTGTACCAGTCCATAATCAAGTTTCAGTGCGCCTAAGATTATCATATTCCTGTACGTAACCATGAAGATAAATGAATAGACGCTTTGTCAAGTATCAGAGATATGTGAGAATAAGATTAATGTACCAAGACCAAAGGAACTTCAGATTGTCAATTGTAGATAGCATCCAGAATCAAGTTATGTAATGTCTATGCTTTTTATTATTTTAATAAATGTGTGTGAAAATTAATCAAGTTCTTTTTAAAGTTGGTCTCCGTCAATCTGCTACTCTAAGCGTGCAAGTGGCATATCGTCTGACCTAACGGCAGAAGATAAACACGCCACGATGAGACCACGAGACATATTGCTGACACTCGCCTACTTCGTTAGAGCGCCAAGTCAAATAATCTGATGGTGTGTGTACCGAAGGTCTTACAGTACGCACACCCCACAGAAAAATCGAATGATGGGGGCGAATTAATTTTAATTTCAAGGTCACAGGATAGACACTCGATCCAGCACACAGTTTTAATATTCCAAGAAGTTTCATATCGGCGGATACTCGGCTGCAGAGTGAAAATTTCACTTTGGAAACATCCCCCAGGCTATGACTAAGCCATGTGTCACCAGTATCCTTTCTCCCAGCTATGCCAGTTAGGCTAGTTTCGAAGTTAAACTTCTGTTAAATTTGGAAGGTAGCAGATGAGGCTCTGGCGGAAGTAAAGCTGTGAGGACCCATCATGAGTCATGCTCGGGTAACTCAGTTGACAACCAATCATCCGTGAAAAGCAAAGGTTCCAGATTCGAGCCTGCTCCGACGCACATTTTAACCTACTAGGAAGTTTCATATCAGAGCACTGTCGGCTAAAGACCAAAAAATTCATTCTAATTTCATTGTCAGCTGAAGAAACTGTTTAAAGAAGTTATGACATGTCTTAAGGGGATACGGAATCACCTATCCCCGCAATGTTAATATATGCCTACTATAGGGAACATTTTCTCACAAACTACTGGAGACAGAGAGGTAAAAATTTTACTGTATGTGCATTCATATGTTACAACAATACTGAAACAACAGTTTATTGTCAAAGTATTTTCTTACAGAGATATTGTACATTTATTTTTAAGTAAATTTTTTCCATCGCTTTTTACTAGACTATCACCCCTAAGTCTTTTGTAAATCAAGTAATTAAAAAATCGTTGTTTCAGTATGTAATAGGGACCTATGTCACTACGTCATAAAAATTTCAGACTTCTAGGTTGACCAGTACCTGAGATAATGTTCCTAGATGAAGTAAAAAGTAAACTTACGGGAAACGGAGAAAGAAGATTAAAACATTCCTGATCCGTAGCTAATACCCCCTTCACAGTCTTCATAATCATCTTCAAGTCTTCTTTTGGCACCCCTCTGCACCTGTCTTGCTTTTTTCACTAATGTCTTGATTATATTATCAGCATGCCTTAGTCTGTGCTGATCTAAAAAGAACATAGCACGTACCGTACGGGAACCAACACACATACCCAACTTTTGAAGGACCTGGCATTTAGTTATATTTCCAAGATTGAAGGTTGCCACAGCATCATACACACCAAAATGTAGTGTATTAATTCCGACAAACACTGTTTTTGGGAGACGATGCCATATCACACTATTCAAGCACTCGTTGGGGTTCTGCGTTTTTCCGTGAAGACATTTCATCAGAAGACTTCTGTCAGCCAGATCTCTGAAAATGGGCTTTATTTCTGCCATGATGGCTGATGGTAGACTGTGGTGGTGAATGTATTTCTCTCCTGTTGTTAGTCCCCTATTGTATTTACACCAGCTGTTTTCACCTTTGGGGCACAAACCATGTTGTGGATGCTCATCCGTGGATGCGGTGTGGAAATATAAAGCCCATATAGCTCTCCTCATTTCTTCAAGATTGCCTGTATTTTGCCTGATTGCAAGGCCATAGCAGTTCTGAATGTGGTCTATTATGGAATCAGTCAATCTTCCTCTGCCATCCAAGGTTTTCCCATCATCTAGTTTTTTCCCTTTCATAACTGATTTTAACCTTCTCAGCCTGGCACCCATTCTCTTCTGCACATGTCCTATACATTCAAGTTTGCTTATATTTACACTGTTCCCATATGGTTTGCTTTCCAAAACTTCTTTGAATGCTTTAGAGTCACCATCTCCCAGATGTTTGACATAGCGTACATTATACCACTGTGAAGAGCGATGAAAAATTTTCTTCACCCCAGCAACCTCCATGCCACCACTACTACCATAATAATTAGCAATACAGTCATCACTGTGTTCATTTTTCAGCCTGCCTGTGCACCTACAGTATTTAGACATTATTGCAACATCAATAACCTTGCCAGTATCAACACTAGTTGCTGTTACAACACCATTGTTGGAGGTGTGGCCCCTTTTCTGCCACGTGCCATCAAACGCCACTGTGAGGTCACGACTGCCGTCATTTTCTTCCACTGCTTCTTCCACAGCAACCTGCATTGACTTCTGTGCTACATCTTCAACTGCAGATCCTAGTACATAATTGTAAGCTTCAAACTTTGAAGGTGCACTTGGAAGATTTAGAACACCACATAGCATATCACCAGCTGCTTTGCCCTTACCAATTGCTCGCAATCCATAAACTAACCTAATATCTACACTATAAAGTTCAGTTTTCTTGTATCCATTATTTACAGTTACTGAAACCGAACTTGGAAACTTACAGCTGTATTTACAAACACTGCATATTAAATTAAACTGGGCAGCCAGGCCAACATGGGATTCTACTTTCAGAGAAACGTTTCCATGACATTTTTTGCAGCACAAACTGTTTTCAAGAGCTTCACACAATATATTCGTATCAATGAGTTCAAAAACTTCATTCCCTCTATCAAGTAAATTATATTTCTCTTCCAAATCTCTTAGTTTTTTATGAGAAGCACTGTTTTCATTTGGTGTAAGTTCGTTCGGCAAATCAGTAATAAGTGGATTCACATTTTCCAACAGTGATGATGATGAACTGCTTTGCTTTGCTAATGAATCATTATTTCTTTTCTTTTGCCAGTTCACACGCTTTTTAAATACTTTTGCTTTAGCTCTAGGCATTTTCACTGCGAAAAATGAAGCACTAAATACGAAATAACTCAACAACAACTACTTTCTTATATCACACTGTTTACAAAACAGTCCCGCCACAAAGTCAAAGAGTAACTTGAGGAAACCAGAGAGAAACATTTTCGGGCAACTAGTGTATAAATAGTCGCTGGAAACCGGGATATTTGAATTCATGTCACTTTAAAGGTACTGCCAAAAAGTTCATGGTCAGCCACGAGAGACGTGTATAACTAAAGCGCAATACCCGATCTCACAAATATATAAAAATAAAATAGTTATAATTGTAGTAGAGCTATGTATGATACGTCATTTTAAAGAGGAAACATGGCAGAATATAATACGCCAATAAAAAAAAATTCGATTTTTTAACCCAAAATCCGATTCCGTATCCCCTTAAATAGATAAAGAACGGAGCTACTGAGTTCAAATTGTAGACACAGATACGCCATCGTGAAAGGAGACCTGTTTTTCATTGGAGTTTTCCTCCTAGTGTCACCACAGAACGACCAATCTAAGCGACAGGGCTTCTCCGCCACCCCTCCGACCAGAAAGCCACAAGAAGCGTCAGCACTGCTCCCCCAGTACAGATATGGTGACGGGAACATGTTTCTCTCAGAGCAGGAACTCCGCTGTGTTTCGTACAAGGCAATGAAATCTTGAGCAGCGATGTTTCGGAACACATTCGGTTGCAGGCTTCAGACGTATCACATTCAGATCAAGCTCGTAACGGTACTGTTATATCGCTATTGCAAAAGTCGACCCCGCCTTCAGTTAAGAACAGGATTCCATTAATTTAGAATCGGTCACCTCTAAATCGCAGCGGTAGGAATCCGTTCACGTCGTGAGAATATACACGTACCCACCTCGATCATGATAATTACTACTGCCGCACTTAATGCACTATGTGTTCGAGCTTCTTCTTTTTTAACAGCCAATAACGACATATTGTGCCTGTTTATTGTGGTTATTTCCCATGTTTTTCTGGTGAGGACTATCTAGAGTCTGAACAAAATTTTTCTTACTGAAGTGTTTTTCTGTTCTAATAGTTAATTCCTGCAGAAAGCTACCTATTCGACGAGTAAACTGGAATTTTGTACTCATGTCATCCCACTATGTAACTACTTCATCCGATTCAAATTTCTTTTTTAAATGCTTTAGTTTTTTTATTGAATATCTGTTTGTTTGTAATTTGTTTGTGGCCTTCCCCCTGTCTAGTATAATACAACATCTTCTTGTGCAAACACCAGCTGTAGGTTCAGCCTCTGATTCTGTCACAGTCAGCGAAAAAAAAACACCCGCAACTTTTATGTGCTGATAGAGAAGTGGTAACACTCTCGATTCAATTGATTATTCAGACGAATCTCTCGTCATCGATGACTGAAGCTGCAGTCTCTGCTTTTCAACTGAGACTAATGTTCCGCTATCAAGAAGGTCTTCAACCTGAGCCCTAGCTTATTTTAAGCCGGTTTTGATCAACCGATCCACTGAAGGAGCTACTGTTTAGACTACCATGGTGCTCAGGTACAAGAATAAGTATTTATATCTCTTAGACTTTCTGAACAAATATTATCCCGCAGAACCACCGTCCATCATGCTCAGTGAAACCAAGGTTCACTGCGTGGCGGAAGATATTTCCAAGCAATAGTAGCCTCTCTATTCCCTACTCGACTAGTCTCTGATGGCTGAGAAAAAATATGAAATAAAACATTCAACATACTATCGTAATTTGGACCACTATGCAGTGAAATAGCCGATTTTTGTGAAACTCTAATTGTTTAGTACCTTCTCCACACTGCAAAACGAAGTGTTGGGATTCTAATGACACGACTTAATATATTGGAAACCATTTGTTAGTTATACCAATTAAAAGAAATCAATCGCTCTCCCTCTCACTAGGGCCAAGAATACCACAGAGGCAGAACAATTATTGCACTGTGTTCTGTTCACTAAGTTAGTGGCAAATAGAATGTGACTATCTGGCACCTCCTTTTTCGTGCATTTCACTAACAATTGCAGGGTCAGAGCTTCACTGACTCGACTCAACACTTCAGTTTGTCATGAGCTTATTTTCTTCCTTTCCTCCAGTTTCCAACCGTACTTTCGAACGACAAGAACCTCAGTTCACGTCCGAACTGACACAGTTTTAACAGTCAAAATTTAAAATGAAAACTTAGTAAGAATAAGCAAGGAAAGTCTGGAGTTTCCAGCAATATCACCAGATCTGGAGGAAGATTTCCCACCAACAGAAACTCATGAAAATGCAGTCAAAATCAACAAAGCAGGTGGTGAACATTCCATTACAGCGGAGTTATTGAAATGGTCAGAAGCAAAGATAATAATGAACTACAACGGCATTCTGAGAACATTTATCAAACTGAAAATATTCCAGAAGAATGGAAAATAGTGTTAATGTACCCACCACATAAGAAGGGAGACAAACAAAATGGCAACAGTAACAGAGGACTACACATTTTTGCCTGCGGCATACCAAATATTATCAGAAATTCTCCCGGACAGAGCTGTAGAAACTTTAGACAAACAACTGCGAGAATATTAGGTTAGTATTCCAAAAGGGAAGATCGTGCACGGAACAGATTTTTAACTTAAAAGTCATTAACTCGCCCCGAATGTTAACCAACACACCTATAATAATATCGTTTATTGATTTCAGGAAGACATTGACTCGGTGGACAGAGAAAAACATAAAATCATTTAGTGTGAAAGCAAATTTAGCAAACATAATTCGTAAGACTCTAACAACTACAACACCTAAAGTTAAGTTTGTGGGAGCAGTGTCTCAGCCACTTGAAATAAAACTGGTGTTGGACAAGGGGATGTTTGTCCCCTGTACTTTTTGGCTACTTTCTAGAAAAAATTGTCATATCTGGAATTTGGAGCTAGAAATCCCACAACCGGGCCAATAATTCTGAAGGAAAACAAATCGAATTAAGGCAAACTGCTTGGCTTTTGCAGAGTATCTTGCAATACATGAGAAAATCTTAGAGACATATTTCTTTGAATAAGTCTTCTGAAAGAAATAGCAAATAGAAGTGGTCTCAAAATTTCGGTCGAAAAAAGAAAATTCATTTCAAATACACAAACTGCGCCAAAATTCATAGAAACGCAAACTGATAAAGTAGAGCGAGTAAGTAAACTCAAATATCTTGGAGAAACTATACAACAAATGGGCTAGATAAATCTGCAATAAATGTAAGAATTAACAAAATGGAGAGAGCATATGGTTTTTCAAAGACTATGTAAAACAAGAGATGCATATCTAGAGAAAAAATGGAATATATCAAGGTATAGCAATACGTTAATACGTATGTGTATGAGTAATGATGAACTACAAGCTGGACAGAAGTGTTAGGGAGAACCGAACATAGTGGTCGGGCTAAAGTATTTCTATTTTTTAAAAGATGAGTAGCGATAGGCGGAAATGCATAGAAGCAACTGATTAAGACCTACGCTAATGAAGTGCAATTCTGAATAGTTTAATCACCCTAGGATCAAATTAAGTACTTCAAACAGATTAATTTTCACAAAGTGGCAAAATGCGCCAGAGACCGATATTTTTTCTCAACTTCCGTACGGAGTTGGTGAGCCCTGTATGCCCTCTAATTGCAAGTCCTTGTCGGCATAGAAATTGCACGGTAGTAAAAATTGTCTCAAGAGCTAAACGGCTTTTCTTCATATCACTATCTAACTGTTCATTCAATTGGGAGGTCACAATTCGGTTACTGATTCATTATGTGTAAACGTATTTTCATTATCACAGAATTTTTCCAATGCCTTTTTCTACTGAGAAAACCCTAAGGAAGTAAATGCATCTTCTTTTTTTGAAAAAAATTGTAATAGATTTTTAGCATCTCTTTGCAGGTTTTGCAAAAACTTTTTCGGTAGATGCTTCATATTCTAGCCATGTGTATTTGATCAACCAAGACTTCTTAAATGATCTCCCCTTGTCCAGGTTTCGGCTGTGAACGGTTCTCGCATCAAGACGACGAATCAGTTGACGACACAATAGTTGTTAGAGATTGACTTGCAGTATCATCAATTTCCAAGCGCGCCTTTTTGGTAACAAATTTAGCCATTAAAACGATACACTAAGAGACTGAAGTAAACGAATAAAATGTAGTCATGTAAAATAGTCCAATAGACACTGAAGTCGGAACACGAAACACGTCTGTAGCCTGCACTGAACAAAACTATCCACACTGAATGACTGCGACAGCAGGGTGGTCTTCATATAGCCGCGCGACTGTAATGTCTCGCAGCATCAAGGCGAAGTGAGGCGGAGGGTTCTAGGCGCTTCTGCTCCAGTCCTCTTGATGTCGTCGCGGCCGCAGCGCTGACCCGCCGGTGCCAGATTTTACCTGAAGTTTCGCGCACCGGCACAAATTCTAAGTGTTCCCGCAGCACCGTAACACTATCATGATTCACACCACTCGTTTTCCGTTGACCTGCTTACTGCCGGAATAATTATTTGTTTTAACTCATTACTGAATGTATTTTAAAAGGTAACTATCGTCAGACAAGGAAATAAAAAATTCCAACATAATTGTGTGATTTTACAAAGCATAATATGATTAATAATTTTCTTAAATTATTGGGGGTGGCTCTGCCCCCCCCCCCCAAACCAATTTTTGAGGGGGCTCGGGACCCCTTAGACCCTATGGAATCGGCGCCTGTGATCCAGCTTCAATAGACATACTGAACGTATAATATGATTTGCCGATGTCGCTATTAAACACGTCACCAACATGAAACGTACGATAGTTTAAAAGTTGAATCCGAACCACGAGTCATTTCTGGCGATTCGTTTCGATGCAGAAGAAATAAAAAATTAGACATGAACAGAATGAGGAAAAAGACAGGGGAGAAAATGAAGGAGTACTGGAAAAACAAGAAACAACAACAAGGAAAGAAGTGTAATGGGAGTTATCAAGTCATCCACGTTGGACACCAATAAATAGCAAATAATAATAATAAATAATAATAAAATAAACAATAGATAATAATAAAAATAAATTAAATACATTAGGAAAGAAATCTATGGCCGATCCTTACTAGAGATAGGGAAACGTTTATGACATACCTGTGAATGCATCCATGAGCATCTAAGAAGCAATAGTAAGAAAATATAGAGGGAACATGCATACAGATGGATTTGCAAAAAAGATTATAGAAGTCTGTTGGGTGCAAATAAGCATTGAGATGAGAATGTTGGCAGAATATAGCCGAAATGGATGGCAGCATAAAAATTGTCAAATGACAGGTGACATACAAATATAGGTAATCATTATAGTGAAGTGTTTCGTGCATGCTTTAAGGTATTACATTCTCTTGTTTTTCAAGCCGTGTCAAATTAGAATATAAACTCGAGCTATCCAAACTTCGCAAAATCTTCAACATTGGGAAGTAACGATGTGAACGTGTGAAGCTATTTCCAATAGCTTCATCTTTTTCCTTTTTTACATCTTAATATGTTAATGGGTTGTCTATCTTTACGTAAAATTTCCACAACAACTATACAAGTATACAAATAATTTATAAGGATGTAATTACTTTGCAGGCTAAGGTGTAAACAAATTTGTTATGAGTAAATAAAAAAGTTGAAACAGCATGTAGGACATACGAGAGAGAACAAACAATAGCTGTTGGGTACATGTCGACAGTTTGAGAGTTAGCCGTTTCATGCATGAAGAATATTTAAGGTGAATGATCCATTGCCAGGATGAGTAATTATCGGAATACATCTGATGTTAATGTTATTACTCCATATTCCTCTGAGTGCCACAGCGGGACATCAAATTTAATAATAAGTTTAGCATATCCACAGAAGGCTGAATTTCATTAGATCTCAATTTGCTGAAATTACCTGAAACTGTCTGCCTAGAATACATCTTTTCATTAGGTTTGATTCTTTAAGCGGCACTCATCGTAGAAACCTTGTCACGTTATAAAATATAATTTCTTTTTCCCTGAATCATACCTAAAATGGAATATCGAATTGAAGAGTAAATAAGAGCGCAGTAGATTTATTTTGTGAACTCGCCACAGGATTCTGTCACATGGGATTTTCCAGATTTCTGCAGAAGACCGAAGTAATTTCAGCAGTAGTGCAGAAAAAATGGAACAACTCTGTTGTATTATTTTCAAACACAATCTTGATTTCTAAATCTGCGTCCGTATTCCGCACACCTCTGTAAAGTGTACTGCAGCATGTAGCATGTTCGTAGGACGTAGCTTCCCGTCACCCACTCTCACTGACGACTGGCCCGTTGCAGATACACTGTCTGACAAGAATTGTGAAGCAACCGGAAGACATGGTCGGATTTCAACGTAACTTGGTGCACGTACGCTCCTTTGTAGAAATGTAAATGATTAGAGCTGCAGCTCTCTGTGGCAGGTAGAACTGCCAGTAGAGTGCTTTAGCAGTGTTCATGTTTAGTGTTGTTACTGGACCTGATGGGTGATATAAGGGGCGCGAACATTGTCGGATACTGAGTGTTCAATTTCGAAGGACACGTAGATAATGCGTTCTCGTATGAGAGAGTGTTACAAACACCTGGCAGAGTTCGAAAGGGACCTCACTGTGGATCTCCTTTTGGCCTACTGGCTGGATCGAGCAAAATTCAGATTTTTGGGGCATTCGTATATGACCGTGGCGCAATGTTGGACTGCATGGATACGTGATGGCAACTGTACTCATTGTCAAGTTATTGCTCCACCACAACTAACTACCAACTTGGGAAAGTCCTCGAATTGTGCACCAAGAACGTCAAAACCCCTTCGGAGAACGAGTAATGGACCCAGTGCAACTTTCTGTGTCATCCTGTACCATTGGTCGGAGTTTGGCAACAGTCGGGCTAGAGAATTACCGCCCAAAGCGCTGGTTACCGTTAAAAATAAACACATACAGCTGATGTTCGATTAGTACCGTGACCGAAAGTTATGGATTGCTGAAGAAGGATGCCACATTGTGTTCCGCGATGAATCGAGGTTCAGTGCTACCCTATCGCATGGCGGCAACCTGGGGAGAGGCAGAGTGGTGTGATTTCTTGTGTCATGGTGTAGATAGCCATCGGGTACCAGATTAGGCCAATGCTGTTAGGGCTCGAAGTAATTCTGGCGGCAGAACGACACATTACGGACATGTTACGTTCTCACCATATAACCCTCCTATCTTTCCGGCTAATTAGACTTTTCTATATCTCCGTGTACCTAAGCACGCGGAAAGAATTCAGCACTGACAGAAAGACAAGAGCAATCATGCGGCAAACATTACCTGACACAGTCTCCAAGGTTAAATTTATGGGGGATATCTCTGAACCATTTGAAATCCAACCTGGAGTGCCACAGGGTGACGGACTTTCACCACTACTCTTTAGTATCGTTCTTGAAAAAATTCTCACGACATGGGGAAAAAGAAGTCAAAGGAATCCAAATTGGCATTAGAAAAGATAATACATTCAATGTGAAGTGTTTAGCTTTTGCAGTTGACCTTGCAATCCCCACAAATAATAGAACAGAAGCCACTAACTCCATAGAGTAGTTAGATGAAATTGCACAAAGAACTGGCCAGCAAATCTCGTATGAGAAGACCCAGTATACAGAAAGAATGCCACAAGACAAATTGACAAATTGCCTTTTGTGACAACCCATGGGAAAATCGTACAAGTACCACATTTTAAGTACCTGGGAGAAATCATCCAGCCATCAGGGAACAACCTAAAGGCCAATGAGGAATGAATAAAAAAACTACAGATAGCATTTAATCCCACGTGGAAATATTATAACAAAAGGTCCACATCCAGTAACGCAAAACTGAGGCACTACAACACTGTCGTACTTCCGGAGGGACTGTAAGCATCTGAAACAACTCAAATAAGTGGGCAAACTAAAATCAAAGAAATAGAGCAGCAAGAAAGAAAAATACTCAGGAAAATTTTTGGCCCAATACAAGAGCAAGGAATCTGGAAAAGAGACCAACATCAGAAATATATAAATACACAGACAAGATTACGGATACATAAGGAAAAGAAGAATGCTTTTCTAAGAACATATCCACAGAATGAATGAAAACGGAATTTCATAGCGATTATTTAAGTCATCAACTCAGGCAGGGGAAAAACTAAATGGATAAAAGAAGTTGAAGAGGACCTCAGACAAGAACACATAACAGTAAAAGATGCAGAAAGTAGAACTGAATTCAGGAACATAATCAAAAAACATACATCTGACAACACAACACAGAAGAGACCAGGATGCAAATGGACAGCGGAGCGAAAGAAACAACGCAGTTAACATATGAAGAAAATTTGGGCTCAGAGAAAACATAAACAATCATCGTAAAGGAATTCAAGTTCAAACGCTCTCTTTAAATGAGAATAATCGAAAATAATAATAATAACAGTGTACCTAAAGTCCCTAATATGTGGAGAAAAGGCATCTACTCCGAGGAATAATGCAAAACCGAGAGAAGTAGATGAAGTTATAACCAAATCGCCACTGCTTAGTATTTTTTTAATTAAAAGTAATTAGTGGAAAGTTTGGAAGAAAGGTTTTCAAAATATGTCATTAATGAAATAACCATCAGTCGCCAGTTCCTTACCGGAACAAGAATAGCAGTTACTTTGATATTTACTTGTAATAAATATTAGAAATTATGCCACAAGCTGTAAATTGGTTCCAGAATCATGAAAGAAGGTTGCATACATGGAAGAACCCTGGAGATACTAAAAGGTTTCAGATAGATTATATAATGGTAAGACAGAGATTTAGGAACCAGATTTTAAATTGTAAGACATTTCCAGGGGCAGTTATGGACACTGACCACAATCTATTGATTATGAACTGTAGATTAAAACTGAAGAAACTGCCAAAAGGTGGGAATTTAAGGAGATGGGACCTGGATAAACTGAAAGAACTCAGATGGATATCCAGTTCTAAACAAAGACGGGTAAGCAGAAAGGTGGAAGGAGTATATAGAGGTTCTATACAGGGATGATGTTCTTGAGGACAATAATATGTAAATGGAAGAGGCGGTAGATAAAGATGAAATGGGAGATATGATACTGCGTGAAGAGTTTGACAGAGCACTGGAAGACCTAAGTCGAAACAAGGCCCCGGGAGTAGACAACATTCCATTAGAACTACTGACAGCCTTGGGAGAGCCAGTCCTGACAAAACTCTACCATCTGGTGAGAAAGATGTATGAGACAGGCGAAATATCCTCAGACTTCAAGAAGAATATAATAATTCCAATCCCTAAGAAAGAAGGTGTTGAGAGATGTGAAAATTACCGAACTATCAAATTAATAAGTCGGGGAAGATCAGTTTGGATTTCGTAGAAATATTGGAACACTTGAGGCAATACTGACCCTACGACTTATCTTAGAAGAAAGATTAAGGAAAGGCAAACCTATGTTTCTAGCATTTGTAGAGTTAGAGAAAGCTTTTCACAATGATGACTGGAATATACACTTTCAAATTCTGAAGGTGGCAGGGGTAAAATACAGGGAGCGAAAGGCTATTTACAATTTGTACAGAAACCAGATGGCAGCTATAAGAGTCGACGGACATGAAAGGGAAGCAGTGGTTGGAAAGGGAGTGAGACACGGTTGTAGTCTCTCCCAGATGCTATTGAATCTGTATATTGAGCAAGCAGTAAAGGAAACGAAAGAAAAGTTCGGAGTAGGTATTAAAATCCATGGAGAAGAAATAAAAACTTTGAGGTTCACCGATGACATTGTAATTCTGTCAGAGACAGCAAAGGACTTAGAAGAGCAGTTGAACGGAATGGGCAGTGTCTTGAAAGGAGGGTATAAGATGAACATCAACAAAAACAAAACGAGGATAATGGAATGTAGTTGAATTAAGTCGGGTGATGCTGCGGGCATTAGACTAGGAAATGAGACACTTAAAGTAGTAAAGGAGTTTTGCCATTCGGGGAGCAAATTAACTGATGATGGTCGAAGTAGAGAGGATATAAAATGTAGACTGGCAATGGCAAGGAAAGCGTTTCTGAAGAAGACAAATTTGTTAACATTGAGTATTGGTTTAAGTGTCATGAAGTCGTTTTGAAAGTATCTGTATGGAGTGTAGCAATATATGGAAGTGAAATATGGACGATAAATAGGTTAGACAAGAAGAGAATAGAAGCTTTCGAAATGTGGTGCTACAGAAGAATGCTGAAGATTAGATGGGTAGATCACATAATTAATGAGGAGGTATTGAATAGAATTGGGGAGAAGAGGAGTTTTTTGCACAACTTTGCTACAAGAAGGGATCTATTGGTAGGACATGATCTGAGGCATCAAGGGATCACTAATTTGGTACTGGAGGGCAGCACGGAGGGTAAAAATCGTAGAGGGACACCAAGAGATGAATACACTAAGCAGATTCAGAATGATGTAGGATGCAGCAGGTACTGGGAGATGAAGAAGCTTGCACAGGATAGAGTAGCATAGAGAGCTGCATCAAACCAGTCTCAGGACTGAAGACCACAACAACACAAATGACTCATAGCTCACCCGACCCGCTACGGAAAAACTATTTCTTCTAAGAGCTTGTCCATCTGGAGTTACCACTTCTGTTACATTAATCTTTAAAATATTGAAAAAATTTGGACGAAATCGGTGACGACGAGTATTCGTAAGCGTGTAGTGAGTATCAGCGTGACGGTTACTGACGTCGCAGCAACAGGGGGGGGGGGGGTAACCTGTGACGTCACGCCATCTTTTCACACGAGTCCTGGTGCTACGCACAGCAAACTGACGGTTGCAACCATGTATGGAGTTTCGAGAAGATCTGACCTTGCCAGACGATACTCATCATAAATTTTTATTGGTGAGGCGTCCAAAACTATTCTGCAACATGTTCAAGGTAAACAAATCCGCCAGAGATGTAAAATACATTAATAACTGAAGTCTTGCACGACAGATGTAGCTATACACCTCCACGGTTTGGTGATCTTAGCCCTATTGTCAGGTGTATCCAAAATCCAGCAGTAGTAGGTTCAAAAAAATGGCTCTGAGCACTATGGGACTTAACATCTGAGGTCTTCAGTCCCCTATAACTTAGAACTACCTAAACATAACTAGCCCAAAGACTTCACACACATCCATGCCCGAGGCAGGATTCGAACCGGCGACCGTAGCGGTCACGCGGTTCCAGACTGTAGCGCCTAGAACCGCTCGGCCACTCCGGCCAGCTGAAGTCCTATTACTGATAGATTACAGATACTCCTAATGATGGCCCTAAGACCTCGAAACAGTGGTAGCGTATAACGATTCCTGTCGTACAAGACTTCGGTTAATGAAATATTTTTCAACTACGGCGGATTTGTTTACTATCAACATATTCATCATCGTCATATGGGCCTGCAACTGGCGTGATGGAATAGGGTCAGAGACTGGGTATGGGGTACCACTGGGTACACGACAGGGTCAATCTTGGCACACAAGGCCAGTAATTTTGACATGTTAAGACCGGTTGCCGTGCTCTACATTCGAGATATCCTTGTCGTTATCTTTGATTTTTGTATACTTGTTGTTGTTGCAACTTTAATAAGCAACAGTGCTGTTTTAGTCACAGCTACATGTCCCAGCGACGTAATACAGAAGTTTGTGTGAGGCTTCTGTCGGCAGTTGCACGAGGAAAGGATTCATTCTCAAGCTCGTATGCTACACCCACTAGCTGAAGGGAGATGCTGCATGCCAAGTCTAGACTTCCGCTCGAGTTCGCGAATGTTCACAAGCAATTGAATTAGGCGTGGCAGCTGCCGTGGTGTAGGAGGGAACGCCAGCTTCAGGCGCTGTGGCGGACGGAGCAGTTCCGCGTGTCACGTTGCAAGCGTCGCCCGCCGCCGTCCCTCAGCGTTAAAGTTCCGCGGCACTCCGGCCGTGCGTAGCGTCGCAGATAGTGTCGCTCAAGTTGCCGCCAGCGCCGTCAGTAATGAGCCATCTCAGGGAACACACTCAGGCAGGTCACGCTGCGACCATAGACATGTTAAGGTATCCTGCACTCAACATTTTGATTATGCTACTGAAATTTAGAACCATTGTTAAATGTAACCCACGGTGTGTCTGTTTCAAATGTGCCTTGTAGTTTTTTCGCAGTCGTCTTCTAAAACCTAGAAATACTTGTTAATAATCCTGTTCGCGCCATCATCACCTAAATTTTGCAGTGCAACAACCGAGGTGACTATTCAGAGAGCGAATCTGAGCTCTACTCGGGAGCCAATATTCTGAAACTGTACTGTGGTGTTGGGTGCAACGTATACTATTGGCCATTAAAACTGCTACACCACGAAGATGACGTGCTACAGACGCGAAATTTCACCGACAGGAAAAAGATGCTGTGATATGCAAATGATTAGCTTTTCAGAGCATGCACACAAGGTTGGCGTCGGTGGCGACACCTACAACGTGTTGACATGAGGAAAGCTTCCAATCGATTTTTCATACACAAACAGCAGCTGACCGGCGTTGCCTGATGAAACGTTGTTGTGATGCCCTGTGTAAGGAGGATAAATGCGTACCATCACGTTTCCGACTTTCATAAAGGTCAGATTGTGGCCCATCGCGATTGGGGTTTATCGTATCGCGACATTGATGCTCGCGTTTGTCGAGATCCAATTACTGTTGGCAGAATATGGAATCGGTGGGTTCACGAGGGTATTACGGAACGCCGTGCTAGATCCCAACGGCCTCGTAGCACTAGCAGTTAAGATGACAGGCATCTTACCCGCGTCTGTAACGGATCGTGCAGCCACGTCTCGATGCCTGAGTCAACAGATGGGGACGTTTGCAAGACAACAACCATCTGCACGAACAGTTCGACGACGTTTGCAGCAGCGTGGACTATCAGCTCGGAGACCGTGGCTGCGGTTACCCTGACGCTGCATCACGGACAGGAGCACCTGCGATGGTGTACTCAATGACGAATTTGGGTGCACGAATGGCAAAACGTCATTTTTTCGGATGAATCCAGGTTCTGTTTACAGCATCATAGTGGTCGTATCCGTGTTTGGCGACATCACAGTGAACGCATATTGGAAACGTGTATTCGTAATCGCTATACTGACGTATCACCCGGTGTGATGGTATGGGGTGCCATTGGTTACACGTCTCGGTCACCTCTTGTTGGCATTGACGGCACTTTGAACAGTGGACGTTACATTTCAGATGTGTTACGACCCGTGGCTCTACCCATCATTCGATCGCTGCGAAATCCTACATTTCAGGAGGATAATGCGCGACCGCATGTTGCAGGTACTATACGGCCCTTTCTGGATAGAGAAAGTGTTCGACTGCTGCCCTGGGCAGAACTTTATCCAGGTCTCTCACCAATTGAAAAGTCTGGTCAATGGTGGCCGAGCAACTGGCTCGTCACAATACGCCAGTCACTACCCATAACCTGTGGTATCGTGTTGAAGCGGCATGGGCAGCTGTACCAGTACACGCCATCCAAGCTCTGTGTGACTCAATGCCCAGGCGTATCAAGGACGTTATTAAGGCTAGAGGTAGTTGTTCTGCTTACTAATTTCTCAGCGTCTATGCACCCAAATTGCTTGAAAATGTAATCACATGTCAGTTCTAGTATAATATATTTGTCCAATGAATACCCGTTTATCATCTGCATTTCTTCTTGATGTAGCAATTTTAATGGCCAGTAGTGTAAATACCCTGACGGAAAACAAATCGCATCACCAACCAAGAATTGTGTGACATAAACGAAAGTTGGCAGGGGTGTTTCTACATCAGAAAGATGACTTCTATTCAAATTTCTTGCCAGTCGAACAAGAGTGGTGCTGGTAGCTGTGAGGACGCATAACAGGTTTGCTTGCCTTAAGTACGTGCTGTAACGGTCGTGAGCTTTAGTTACATTTGAGACTGGACGTGGTGAGTTGATGTTAGTCCAGAATTCCTTTAAGGTGACAAAGACGCCATAATCAACATCTCACAGAGTTTGAACGAGGTCATGTCTACGAGAAGTTGGATGTTCCTTCTGCGATATCGCAGAAAAACGTGACAGGAATATGACCACTGTACTTGATTGCTGACAGTGATGGTCACGAGAATACAAGGTCGCAAGAAGACTTCAAGTACTCCGGACGGCTAAGTGGCGGTACCGAGAGAAGATCATCATGTTTGAGGTTGGCTCAGGTTCATCGTACTGCATCTGCAGCAGCAGTTTGAGAAGCAATTGGTATCACAGCGTCACAACGAACTGTTACAAAACTGTTAGTTCTAGGACAGCTCCGAGACAGCGTCGTGCATTCTACTGACCTCAAACGACCGCCGACTTAACCGGTATCAAGAGAGGGTTCTGCGATCCCCTGCTGTACCCGCAGGACGGGAGAGATAGTTTAATTGGTGGAAAGGAGCCAAAATGAGTGGCTATCAAAATGGTTCAAATGGCTGTGAGCACTATGGGACTTAACATCTGTGGTCATCAGTCCCCTAGAACTTAGAACTACTTAAACCTAACTAACCTAAGGACATCACACACATCCATGCCCGAGGCAGTATTCGAACCTGTGACTCTAGCAGTCGCGCGGTTCCAGACTGAGCGCCTAGAGCCGCTAGACCATCGCTGCCGGCCGACTGGCTATCAGTTGCACTCGAACATAGTACTTTATTCATTTGACAAACATTCCAAGATAAAATAAGACATTATGAACAGAGCAAGCCAAACATTAGTTTTAGAACTTAATCTCTGGCTAAATGCACCATTCAATCTCACGCCACAAGGGCAAAACAACTTTAATTTAAAATCGGCTAGAAGCCATACATAAACAAACAACAAGGTCAAATAAGAAAAAAGCAGCACATCAAACGACACACAGAAGTTTCCAAGGGTCAGCCTGGAATTCAAACACTAACGCTCGCTTAGATAAGACGGGTAGACGGCCAAGAAATTCTCAATCCGACGGCAACCCAACCGACGGACAGTCAACGGACCAAGAGACAGGATAACTTCCCCTCCACCCGACCAGCACACAACAGGGAGTTCAATGGAACAACGCAGAAGGAATCGGCGCCCACAACGAATTACACATTCAACTGTCAAACTACACGGTGTGCTGGACAGCCACAACACGACGAGGAAAATACACTGCCTGAATTTACGTCAACGACCAGCGCAGGTAACCGGAACGTTAACGGCCACAAGTCAGAAGATTACACTGGTGCACTTCAACTCAAAATAATCAAGTTCAGCTCCACAGGAGGGCGGCTAGAATTTCGCCAACTTGAAAACACACGTTGTTGCTCGCGGGAATGTCCCAACAGCCCACAACGAAATTCAATATGAACAGTTGGGACTGGCTGGTAGATTAACTGAAGATTCAACTTTCGTGTCCGGGATCGGTGAGCCACGGGCCTCGTAGTAATGGGAACAGAACCGGCCGTAGTGGCCGAGTGGATCTAGGCACATCAGTCAGAAACCGCGCGACTGCTACGGTCGCAGGTTCGAATCCTGCCTCGGGCATGGCTGTGTGTGATGTCCTTAGGTTAGTTAGGTTCAAGTTGTTCTAAGTTCTAGGGCACTGATGACCTCAGATGTTTAGTCGCATAGTGATCAGAGCCATTTGAACCATTTTTTGAATGGGAACAGCCCCTCACAATTCGTCCGCGCGTGGACGCCGCCAGCGGCCCTGGCCAGACACACGACAAGGAGATTTCCTCGCTGCTCCACGCCAACCGACCAACTGCAGCACACGGCACAGCCGGAAACTATAAGCGCGAGGCTAAAGGTAGTACAAGGGTGCGAATATCAATACACGCTGCTGCTGCGACTCGCGGAGAGAGAGGATAACATCATAATCGCGATAACCGGGGGAGACTAATCACAGAATAGCAACAAAGGTTTAATGCAACGCATAACACGCGTCAGTCACGGCTCAAGCTCATTGGAGGATAGGGTGGAAATCTCTTGTGCTTTCTGAAGACAATCGGTTCTGCCTCTGTACCAGAGATGGCCGTGTGTTGGTTAAAATGAGGCTAGTTGAGGGCCCGTAGCCTATATATCTCCATGCTAGACACACTGGACTACACCTGGGGTTATGGTCTTGTGTGCAATATCGGAGCCGGCCGGTGTGGCATAGCGGTTCTAGGCGCTACAGTCTGGAACTGCGCGACCGCTACGGTCGAGGTTCGAATCCTGCCTCGGGCATTGATGTTTGTGATGTCCTTAGGTTGAGTTAGGTTTAAGCAGTTCTACTCAGATGTTAAGTCCCATAGTGCTCAGAGCCATCTGAACCATTTTGTTTTTGCAATTTCGGATGGTAGGAGCAGGGACACACTCGTGGTTATCCCACGTCCTCTGACTGTTTAATTGAAGGACAGTCTGGTTATTCGTCCTGTTGTGCTGCCACTCATGAAAGGCACTCCAGGTGGTGTTTTCCAACAGGATAACGCTCGCCTAAATACCACTGCTGTACAGAGTGTCGACATGTTGCCTTGGCCTGCTCGATCACCAGACCTATCTTTAGTCGAGCTCAAGTGGAGCATCATCGGACATCTCCAGCGTCACCCAAAAACAGCATTAGCCGTCCCTGTACTGACTGACCAAGTGCAGCAGGCATGGAACCTCATCCCACAAACTGACATCCGGCACCTGTAAATCGCAATGCATGCATGTTTGCATGCTTGCATTCAACACTGTGGTGGTTACACTGTTTATTAGTGTACCAGAATTTAAAATTTGCATTGGTTTATCTCGAGCTTACTCTGTCTTGGGGTCTTGTAATGTTAATTACTTAAGTATGTTACCTCAACAAATGTTGCAGTGAACACATAGGGAGTAGTGGGGCGATCACTCTGTTGTAGAAATAATTCAAAAGCGAAGATCGGTTAAATTCTCTTTACTGGATGACCGGTTTCAACACACTAAAGGTGCCATCATCGGATCTGAATGTGGCTTAACATCTATAAACCATTTGGTTTATAAATTCTAAGCTACATTCAGATCCGATGATGGCACCTTTAGTGTGTTGAAACCGGTCATCCAATAAACAGTATTTAAGCGATCTTCGCTTTTGAATTATTTCTAAACAAATGTATTCCCGAAATTTCATTTCCTTAGGTTAATTATTCTTTGGTGTTGCGATTTTTTTCGTCAGTATATTTTCCTACTTCTCGGAAGCTTTTTTAACATTTTTATGCAGAAGCTGTATTAAATTAGTGTCCTAAGTCAGTGTCAAGTAAGTAAACAATAATAATTATTAAATTTCCTGGTAGATTGAAAGTGTGTGCTGGACCAGGACTCGAACTGAGGACTTTCGCCTTTCACGAGCAACTGCTCTATCAACTTAGCTACCCGAGCACGACTCACGAGCCGTCCTCACAACTTTACTTACGCTGTTTCATTTCGGCGAACATTCCTCTACAGAGGGAAAAAAATTCTGAAAGCTATCTCCTAGGCTGTGGCTAAGCCATGTCTTAGCAGTATCCTTTCTTGCAGGAGTGCTAGTCCCATAAGGTATCCAGGAGAACTTTACAGAAGTTTGGAAGTTAGGAGATGAGGTACTGACAGAAGTAAAGCTTCAAGGAGGAGTCGTGAGTCGTCCTTGGGTAGCTCAGTCGGTAGAGCATTTCCCCTCATATGGAAATGGTCGCGACTTCTATTTTCGTTGCAGTACACAGTATTAATCTGCCACGACGTTTCAGTTGTTATATTAAAACATTTAATGTATTTTTATTTTGTTGTTCTTATTTTTAAAATCAATTTCGCTTGTGATTCTTTTAATAGGGATGAGGTGGACACTAAGTGTGGACTCTGAAACTCTACAATAATAAGGACCACACTGAACAACAGAAAATCTACAGTGGTTAAAAGTAACACCCCGTCTCCCCTCTACCCCTTTCCCAGTTATCAGTCGACAGCGACGCCAATGATACGCATTTTAAAAATCGTCCTAAAACAATGAACTTACTGAGATCGGCCCATTCTGCACAGAACTAAACCGCGGATCCGCAGTCACTATAAACATGACTGAAATACACCACTTGCCTTTGCGTGTGTACGAGCACATATATCTTCGATCACAGTCACTATGCCTCATTGTTCGATCCATTTAGAAATATTAATTGTGGAAAAAGTTTAATAATAAATATTAGACTAATAAACTAAGGTTATCCAGCAATCAAAACATGGATCTGATGCTTACTTTTGGGATGAGAGACTGCTTGGAAGATTTTTTATATACTTTTTCACAAGTTGGTTCTGTAATCTCCCGTATAGCATCTTGGCCATCCTTGGAGATCTGAAGTAACGGATGTCTCCCGGCGTTTTGGCAATTCCTTCTCTCTGCGCTCTGTTCAGGAACTTCACCACTGAAGACGCTAACATTTGACCACGTCCTACAGGAAACAATAAGAGAGAGTCAATTTTATCGCTCTTCTTTCCTCATTACTCACATACGTCCGTCACAGTTGAACTGCAGCTTTACAAATTCCTTCTTTCTCTGCCTGGGGGCAAATAGATGGTTAGCACACTAAGTTCTTTGACGTGGGAGTACCATGCCACGGTGCTGTCTTCGGCAGTCGCTTTCACTGTAGATTCTGAACGGAAAATATCGCTACGTTTGTGGCTTCCAATCGCCATTATCGGCTATTAACTTGGTGTTTCGTCGAATCTTCTGGAATATGTTCAATGAGTAAGTTTAGTAATGTACAATGATTAAGTTGTGAACAGTCAGGGTCAAGTTGCGGAAGAGTAGCAGACATCCCAATGCAACGACACTCTCGGGATCTAGAGTTACTTCTAACAATTCCTCGAGATTAATATTATAGTAAAAACAGCATAGACGCTTCACATCACTACATTAGAGTTCATTTTCTTTATTGATTGGTAATATTTCTTCAAAACGATGAAGTTCATGTCTTTGGGATGGGCTAATGTATCCCATACCATGCTTGCGTGTTTTTGAGCTTCATCTGAGCTAACTTTCCTGATGTAATCTCATTTGACTTCCTTCGAGTTTGTTGGCTCAAATAGAGTCTTCTGTAAACCTAAGAGTAACAATAACAAAAGTGTACAGTGAGTATTTGCCACTGTACTTTGCAGTGACATGCTTCTAGTGACCTCCAACCGTGCTCTCTCACCTTGATTTGGGGAAATCAAACACAACACAAGCATTTATATTACTCACTGCAGTTAAGCAAAAAGAGCCATAACAGTAACACGTTGAAGGACCAACTGACTTCGAGTATACGTTTCTCAAACTTACGGTACACAAATCATTGTCCTCTGGTATAAACTTGTAATTTAAGCCGGTATTCGATATCCTTTGAAAACTATGAGACGTCTTTTACGTAACAACTTTCTATTTTTGCAAAAGGTACCACAAGATTGGTTTTTTAGCCGTCAGCTAACATAAAACGTTCTTTTTTGACCTGATACAGTTTTTCTTTCCTTATTTCTTGCATACAGCAATCTTTCAGAGACCTAACACCCGATAACATTGAACTCTGCTATGCAAGTGAGGCACATAATAAGGTTGTTGTACGAGTGGCACACTCATTATTTCATTTTCGTAATCATTATATCAGTAAACTACACATCATCAGTTTCGCCGAGTTCATTGATTTTTGAAACGAGTGTTTTAGCGAGGCAGCTAAATGTGCATGTGCAGATTACAATTCACTTGAAGTCTTTATTTCCTGATTTCATAATTCCTTACTCTTTTAAATATAAGTCTGTGTATGAGCCACCTGTCTTGTACGGGTGCTCTTTTTAGGGACACATCTGTTGTGTGGCAATGAACTTTACCTCATTGCCACGTGGAAGGAGGCATCTGCCAACACGCGAGCACGCGTACAGAGTTTGTGTAGTTATTTTCTGGTTTCAACCGCTTCATGTGCATAATGTGACATATGAGGACGATCTTCATTCGAAAAATCTGGCTCTATGGCAGAAGGATGTTCGTATAAGTTACAGCACCGTACTTTGCTTTTACACAGTCCTCTTCTGTTTCAAATACGAGATGGTTAGTCCAGCAACTACATTGAAGGCCCAGGCTCCGCCGCAGTCTTCTATGAATACCACTGAAAGGACCATTCATAGCGCACGGCGAATTCTGAATACCCGGCCACAAAAACATTGAAGGAAAGGAAGATGTCCGTAGATTTCATGAATATACTGAAATACTGAAACGAGGTCACTGTGTTCAATTTATGCATACGTTCCGTAATAAACATAGGATGTTTCATAGGTCGTTACCTGGGGCACAGGTTTCCCAGTGATATCACAAGTGACACAAATCTTAAAACTAATAAATCCATGTCCTTAGAAAACAGCAAATTTTAGTGATTTCTGTAGAAATATTCAAGTTCATTGATATACGTTCATTTGTATTCAGTGTTGCGTTTCCTATTTACATCAAACTAGTTTTCAGTTTACTACAACAAGTTAAGACCCTCGTATTCAAGTAGTTTTATGATACTGGGGTGGACTGATGACCTGAAGATAATCTTTACCAAGAGATACAGACATTTTTAAAAGATGTGTGCAGCCCTGACTTAAGATAAACAACGATTCCCGAAACTCTGAAGGTAATATGTATTCCCTTATTAAACTTCTGTCGTGCCTAATAGAAAACGAGGGAAAACAGAATTCAAAACATCACATTTTACGATTTTGAACACGCCTGTCTCTCAGCAACTGTATGTAAGTTTCACTGCAGAAATAACTCAGCCATCCGGTTGCAAATCCATGTTTAATACATTTACCTAAATTTCGGCACCTATAATGATGTCTGCATCACAATGGAAATTTAATGCATAAAAAATAAATCTGACGAAAAAATTAACCAAGCTGAAAAGTGTTGTAATATAGAAAGGTAAAGTTACATGGTGGATGGCATAATTCAAAATTTAGAGCAGACATGCACTAGTAAAAACTTAAAAAGTAAAAACATTCCAGCCTTTGTTACGTACACTTTACAAGGAACAAGATCAGTCTGAATGGCCCAGCCACTTAAATTGTTGTTATGAAAACAAGACACAAGTTGCACGACCTATCGGCCGCGGATTGTTCCGCATGCCCATTTGATACATTACAGCAGAAATAATCGAATTAAGCAATAGTCAACAATAAAAACAAAATCCAGATTACGAGAGCTTGACGTATTTTTGAAAATACGCATTAGACAAGTAAATTAAGTACAACTAAGAGCCATCTATTAGTCTTTACTGAAGTATACAGTATTGTAGAATCTTTATATAAAGAGATGCACAGTTCACAAAACATCTGCGTGCAGAAAACTTTATTAGTACACATTTATATGAGATTTCAAGAAATATATGTTTTAGAACTATAGGCACGAACCCATAGTAAAAATAAAGGAATAAATAATCCGCGAGTAGTGGATTAAAGCCAGGGAAAAAATTATTGCTACGTAATTGTAACTGTTCTTTGAGAATGAGACCTATACACAGCTCAAGAGTTTAATAAAATCACTTGTGATACGTGTCCTGTTTATTATATACGACAAACTGGAAGATCTTTAAATGTTGGATATTAGGAACATTTATCGGGAAAAACAGGCACTAATGTACGTACTTGCACTTTTATTGATCTTCTTTTAATTTCCGGTGACAAAGCAAAAATTGTTGATGAAATTTCGTTTTACAGAGAGAAAAGAAAGTTCACAGGCCAACGTACGCGAAGAGCTGAAACTTTTGAAGATGTTTCTAAGAACGATGACTCATTCTCAACAACATATCAAGTAGTTTTTCAGTGGCTTTAATCCACTACTTGCAGATTTTTTATTACTTTTATTATGTTTTCCTGATTCTAGTTCTAAAACTTCATGCACATGTTTTTCGACTGTGCATCGCTTTGTGTAAATATTCTACAATATTGTGGACTTCAGTAAAGCCTAATATATGGCTCTTAGTTTTAGTTCATTTACTTGACTACCGTGTATTATCAAAAATACATCAAGCTCTCATCCTTTGAATTTTCTTTTTATCATTGACGACTTTTTATTCAATTATTTCTTCTGTAATGGCTCAAATGGGTATGCGGCACAGTCCGCAACCCTTAGGCGTCACTACTTGTGTCTTGTTTTCGTAGCAGCAACGTAAGCCACTGTGGATCGGAACACTGGAACGGAGTGACATTTTCATGGAGTGACAGTTGCACGTAGCCCGGGGCCCCTGCGGGGCTAGCCGACTTCTCAGAGGTACAGGCACACTAAGAAATCTAGCAGTCAGCTCAGCTGCTCATGCAAGATGGTTCGTGCTCACACCACAGCAGTGAGCAACCATGTATCGCTTCACGGTGACTCATTAACGCGATTCGTGGCAAATTTATTTTTAAGAGTGTGATATTAATGAGAACTGTCATGAAATTAAACATCTCTTTAAGGGGGCTAAGTAAGAAACAAAATGTTTCTTACGACTGTTGCAACTTTATATTTTAGGACAAAACTTAAATTGACAAATTTACATTTTGATAACATTTTGTTTAACTTCTGAACATAAAAACACAATATGTCAATGAATATTACTTATTTTCCTTTTCACTAAAGGATCAATGACTGCCACCATTTTTCGAGTAACGCTAATTCGTAGACAAGCTCTTCAGTTGATGTCTATCAGAGAACTTCTGTGAGTGGATTTTGTTCTCTTCATTGCGTAAAGAAGCAGCTTGTACATGTAGGTCTAAACTTCGAGATAATCATAGCTGCAGACTCGTAAATTCGTGAAAGTTTACATTGAAGAAACAGAAGTCACCGAGAATAATTCTGCTGTGAAACTAATCATGCAAACGTCAGACTGTAAGTGTAAAAGCTCTAGCTGTATCAGAGTTTCCACACTGTCAACATGACCCGAAAATCAGTGCAGCCCTTCGCAAGCTGAAAAGCATAATAATAACTTTATCTAAATGCAGAGTCTTCCTTCTGAAAATAAAAATGTATTTTCATAGTGAAAATGACGAGAGATTTATTTCTCTGCTACCATATGATGAATACTTTCTTCCGACATATCCGTCCACATCGCCTTTCCGTTGTTCGCCTTTCAAGTGCTCTAATCTTTGGAGTCAATTGTAATATTACTGTAAACTGAATTTTTGTTGTATTTAGAGTTTCAAAGTGCATTAATAGAACGCTAAGATATTAAGATCCTGTTGCCTACAATAAAACTACAGACTAGGCATACTGCATTGACATGTTGATGTTGATGTTTCTGACAGCTTTGAAGTTTCTAACTCAAGCATCATGCCACGTTTAATCCCTTTAAAAACAGCTACCCTCCATTTCAATGGGCCACTCCACATCAAAACTACAATTGTTTCAAAAGGTTTTAATGGCTATGTCACATCTTTCAAGTGTTTACTCTTAGCTCCCAAAATAATTTGGCGGTATTCGAATTGCAAGTGTGTATTAAGGAATGTTTGAAGTAAGGACTGTGTAAGGGACTAAAAGATGATAAAGATATCTTTTTATTTATATCGTCTTCAAACAGTACTATATTTACTCCGAACATGGCACAAACTCAAACTGGGAAAAACAAAAACCCAAGATTGCCAAGAAAACTAGAGCGAAACAATTTGTAGCAAATTGCTTCGTTTAAGAGTCATGGAAGAAGGTTTTACACTTGGAAGAGGCCTGGAGACACTGGAAGGTTTCGGACAGATTATATAATGGTAAGACAGAGATTCAGGAACCAAGTTTTAAATTGTAAGACATTTCCAGTGACAGATGTGGACTCTGACCACACTGTATTGGTTATGAACTGTAGATTAAAACTGAAGAAACCACAAAAAGGTGGGAATCTAAGAAGAAGGTACCTGGATATACTGAAAGAAACAGAGATTGTAGAGTTTCAGACAGAGCATTAGGGAACGATTGACAAGAATAGAGGAGAGAAATACAGTAGAAGGAGAATGGGGAGAGGATCAAGTAGATAAAAAGACGAGGGTTATTGTAAATCCTTGGGTACCAGAAGAGATACTGAATTTAATTGATGAAAGGAGAAAATATAAAAATGCAGTAAATGAAGCAGGCAAAAAGGAATACAAACGTCTCAAAAATGAAATCGACAGGAAGTGCAAAATGGCTAAGCATGGATGGCTAGAGGACAAATGTAAGGATGTGGAGGCATACATAACTAAGGGTAAGATAGTTACTGCCTTCAGGAAAATTAAAGAACTATTTGTATAAATATCAAGAGCTCAGATCTAAAAACAAGTTCAAAGAAAAGAAGGGAAGGCAGAAAATATACAAGGGCGTTGTACTTGAGGGCATTATTATGAAAATGAAAGAGGACGTAGGTGAAGCTGAAATGGTAGGTGTGATACTGCATGAAGAGTTTGACAGAGCACTGAAGGACCTAAGTCGAAACAAGGCTCTGAAAGTAGACAACATTTCATTAGATCTACTGACGGCCTTAGGTGAGCCAGTCCTCTTAAGCCTCTACCATCTGGTGAGCAAGATGTATGAGACAGGCGAAATACCCTCAGATTTCAAGAAGAATATAATAATTCCAATCCCAAGGAGAGCAGGTGTCGACAGATGTGAAAATTACCGAACTATCAGTTTAATAAGCCACAGCTGCAAAATACTAACGCGAATTCTGTACAGACGAATGGAAAAAAATGGTAGAAGCCGACGTCGGGGAAGATCAGCTTGGACTCCGTAGAAATGTTGGAACTCGTGAGGCAACGTGACCCTACGACTTATCTTAGAAAATAGATTAAGGGAAGGCAAACCTACGTTTCTAGCGTTTGTAGACTTAGAGAAACTTTTGACAATGTTGACTGGAATACTCTCTTTCAAATTCTGAAGGTGGCAGAGGTAAAATACAGGGATCGAAAAGCTATTTACAATTTGCACAGAGACCAAATGGCAGTGATAAGAGTCGAGGGGTATGTAAGGGAAGCGGTGGTTGGGTATGGAGTGAGGCAGAGCTGTAGCCTATCCCCGGTGTTGTTCAATCTGTATATTGAGCAAGCAGTAAATGAAACAAAAGAAATATTTGGAGTAGGAATTAAAATTTATGGGGAAGATCTAAAAAGTATGAGGTTTGCCGATGATATTGTAATTGTGTCAGAGACTGCAAAGGACCTGGAAGAGTTGTTAAACGGAATGGACAGCGTCTTGAAAGGAGGATATAAGATGAACATCAAAAAAAGGAAAAGGAGGATAATGCAATGTAGTCGAATTCAACAGGAGATGCTGAAGAAATTAGATTAGGAAATGAGACACTTAAACAAGTAGATGAGTTTTGCTATTTCGGAGAAGAATAAACTATGATGGTCCAAGTAGAGAGGATATAAAATGCAGACAGGCAATGGCAAGGAAAGGGTTTCAAGAAGAGAAATTTGTTAACATCGAGTATAGATTTAAGTAACAGGAAGTATTTGTACGTACTCAAGCCATGTTTGCAAGTGAAACATGGACGATGAGTAGTTTAGACAAGATGAGAATAGAAGCTTTCGAAATGTGGTGCTACGGAGCAATGCTGAAGATTAGATGGATAGATGACGTAACTAATGAGGAGGTAGTGAATAGAATTGGGGAGAAGAGGAATTTGTGGCACAATTTTACTAGAAGGGATCCGTTGGTAGGACAAATTCTGAGGCAACAAGGGATCAGTAATTTAGTATTAGAGGGCAGCGTGGAGGGTAAAAATTGTAGAAGGAGACCAAGAGGTGAACACACTAAGCTGATTCAGAAGGATGTAGGTTGCAGTAGGTACTTGGAGATGAAGAAGCTTGCACACTATAGGGTGGCATGGAGAGCTGCATCAAGCCTGTCCCTAGACTGAAGACCACAACAACAAAAGCAGCTGGAAATCAATTATTTTACCTTCGACTAGAAATATAAATTTGAAGTCTTGTTAAGAACTATCAACAAGACCTTAGGAAATAGGCATTGGCTAACAATCGGATGTTCCTCATGCTGCACCTCCTCACGAAGGCTGTGAATTGATTTGTATTCCGAAAATTCATGGAAAAGGTTATCTTGATGAAATTAAGAGAGGAAGCCTCATATAAGCAGAAAGGGAAAACGTTATGTCGCCAGTGAAATTTAATGGGTATGTGTCTTGTAGTACCTATCATTTTTAAATATAGCGTTGAAACCCATTTTGCTATAAGTTTATTTTTCCATGATCGCTCTCAACTTTTTTCATCGCAATTATTACCTAGCCCGAATGGAATTTTTGAGGGAAGTAGTCTTGTTGTGTTTGCATACTTCTATGCATTAATGAACCGATAATGAAAGAAAATTTGAGGCTAAAATTTGAAAAAACACTGAAAGCTACTTATTAATTTTTCTCATAAAATAAATGCACAGAACCGTTGAACTACATCTTCTGAATGTAGCTACAAAACTGGCCATATGAAAATTGTAGTGTGAGTCTCAAAATTAAACCATATTAAAAATTCAAAACGCGAGAACCAGTGAAGTTATGTACTTGGGTACTGCTACAGCTTTACATAAAAGACCCGAATTTGTAATTTGGTTGTTATCGGCAAAGTACATGAAAAGATAAGTGTTTGGGTGGAGTCTCACTGCGTAATATATACTGCATGTTCGTATCTAAGGCTAATATAATTATTCTTCTGAATGCAGCACATTGCTTGCACTTCACCTGCGCTGCCAGTCGGCCGTGCTGGGCTGCCTAACTACGCCTTGCTGTCGCACTTTGCCGCAAGCGCTCACAACCCAGGCAGCGAGCGAGTGTGCTCTTTCACACCTAGTCGCATCCTGAACAGGTACTATTATAAATTAGGTTAAATATATGTTGAAAGGTTGCAAAACTGCTACCAGTCACTTTTTATGATAATTTATGTTGTCTTTGCCAGTTTTTCGCTGGTTTGCTCAACTTCTAACGGGGGAGAAAGTATGGATTTAATTCATATCATGTTCCTGCGTATCGGATGCAAATATTTTGTATTCGGTGCCTGCCCATACAGATTTTGCTTCTAAGAACATCTCAAGGCGAATGCTGTGATTATTCACTGGAAAAGGATTTCACAGTTTCGAGAGGCATTTAGCCGGCTGTGTGTCGTATCCAGGGAACACAGAACACAACGAGGAGAGTGTCTCTTTTCATCAACCCCCCATTAAATTTGTCAGCAATTTTTACAAGATTTCCTATGATGATGTTGATGATGATGATGATGATGGGGTCCCATACTCTTTGACAGAGCGTAGGGGACGATGCGGGAGACCCGAACCGCCGTACTTGGCAAGGTCCTAGAGATGGTGGTTTGCCATTCCCTTCCTCTGACCGTAATGGGGGTGAATGATGATGATGACGACAACACCCAGTCATCTCGAGGCGGGTGAAAATACCTGACCCCGCCGGGAATCGAACTCGGGACCCCGTGATCTAAAAGCGAGAACGCTACCGCGAGACCACGAGCGACATTGTATTACTTTTCAGTATTTACAAATTTTTTAATAAGCCTGATGTTTTCTTCATCATTGTAACTTCTGAGCGAGGACCACGCAAGTCAGAAATGAATTTAAGGTCCCATCGGTTTGGAGATTCTTTGAGGCATTTGCAATCGTTTTGTCAATCTTCATTGCTGACTTTCTTCTTCTTCCCCGACAAATTTTAAAATTAGTTGGTCAAATTGTTGACCGTGGTACTCTGCATCTTCGTGATAATTTTTAACTAATGAATAAACAATCAGATGAACTTTTGATTTTAATGTATTTATTGTTCAGTTCTATCCTTCTGAGACTTTATTAGTGCGACTACGCATTCCACTGCATATCCACATCTCTCTTGACATGTTCATTATCGAGCCACTGGTCCACAAAATAGTCATAAAATACCTGACGGTTTGGGTTTTCAGGTGGCTCTCCTAAGTTCACAGGCAACCATCACACAGCATCTCCAGAAGGAGATGTGCTAGATTAAAATACATTCTTCTGTGACAGCGTATTTCCTCGTTTTCATTATAGGTTTGAAAGAGCCCGAACTCTGAACTTGCTTGCACAGACATTAATTAAAATGATAATGGCAAACAGGTAATCTCTGTTCCAGGAACGAAACTGTTAGCTGCTTGGGCAATGGCAACATCCAAGTCATTATCAGTGATGCAGGTTTCCATCCAGACATGTTAGTTTTAATAGCATTAAAAAGACATTTTATGTATCTCGCTTTTTATTAGGCAGGTTAAGCGTAAACAACTGGAATGGTGTTTGGTTTCTCCCCACAACCGTTAAGGTCAGCATAAAGTATAAACAGCTGTCCAAACTGCTTACTCGAACTCTTGAACGTTCAGTGCACAAAGAATGGAAATGGAAATGAGCGTTTGGCGTCATTGGTAGGGATGCCCCTTGCGGGGCAGGTCCGGCCGCCTTGGTGCAGGTCTTATTACATTCGACGCCACATTGGGCGACCTGCGCGCCGGATGGGGATGAAATGATGATGAAGACAACACAACACGCAGTCCATGAGCGGAGAAAATCCCCAACCCAGCCGGGAATCGAACCCAGGCCCGTAGGACGGCAATCCGTCACGCTGACCACTCAGCTATTGGGGCGGACAGTCCACAAAGAATGATTCGCAGTTTGGTAAACAAGATTTTCCCTTTCTGCTGGGAAACACCAGTATTCTATCATTTTGACCCCTGTTATTGTCTGCAAGTAAAAAATTGTTGCCAACAGTAAACTCTTTTCTTGGAAGAATATTACTCCAGAAACTGTGGGGTCCTTTGCCTAATTCACTGTAATGGTTGTTTCGCACTTCTGTATGATGGTAACAATGTTACTAAGTCGTAGCCTCGATTGAAGAGCTTCAGTACATCTTCAACGTAAACTGTAGCGCCTGTTTCTTTCGCCCGCTACTTTGCGCTGACAAAACGTTTTCGCACTTCATTTGCTGCTTCATCTGGAATACAAACATGGCTGCCTTCCCCTAAAACTGTGTTATTTTTTGTGGATTGCCTTCCCTTTCATTTATTACATTTGAAGTTTAGGCAACACCAGAAAGTAACTTGTTATTTCTTTGTACAGTCCACTAAATACTGGTACTCGTTGTAAATGAGTAAAGGTTTCCGTTTAGTGGTCTCGGTGAACTCATTTATCTCAGCACCAAAACACGGAACACTACTTGCCAGTCAGAGGTCAAGTGCAGTACTGAACTCTGCGAGTAAGCACACTGTGAACAGATGCGGTGACAGGGATCTCCGTGCGGGAAATGTGCTGTGGCCTTGCCCAGAACACGCTCTAGGTTGCGGCTGACAGGCCAGTGTATCCCACTTGTGGAACACCCTATCCACTTCCTACAGCGCCCTGGCCTTTGTGCAAATATCAACACATTCCCGCTCTGTACAACTGTCACTCCGTGCAAGTGTCACAAACGAAGCCACTGGGCCGCTCAGGCTGGAACGTTTTTAATTTTTATGTTTTGATTTGAGCAAGTCTGCTCTGAACATTGACTATTGCCTTCTCGCAAGGTAAACTTACGCAAGTAACCTTTCTATGTTTTGACATTTTTCATCTTGATTAATATTTTCGTGAAACTTATTTTCCTGTGTATTATTTTATAGGCCTTTTAAATTGCTATTCTGCTGAAGACATCCTTAGAGGTGTCGAAACCTTGCTACATGTATTATACAATTATTTGAAACCGATTGGATTTGTTATTTCTACATTGAAACACTATATTTTCAAAAATGGCTCTGAGCACTATGGGACTTAACAGCTGTGGTCATCAGTCCCCTAGAACTTAGAACTACTTAAACCTAACTAACCTAAGGACAACACACACATCCATGCCCGAGGCAGGATTCGAACCTGCGACCGTAGCAGTCGCGCGGTTCCGGACTGCGCGCCTAGAACCGCGGGACCACCGCTGCCGGCCACTATATTTTCTTGTTACTGAAGAGATGTTACTTTGTGACAATCACTTACTTCATTAAACCGTTCGTATCACCTGCGAAGGAGACTAGTTCGGATTTTTGTACTGTCACGTTTAAGATAAAGTATTAGATTCAACAATGAGCTTCAGTGATTTTGTAGCACAATTTCAAAACGTACAATAATGCTTTCTTCGATTTTACAGGTAAATAAACAATCCTGGTACTAAAAGAAGTCTCATCATCGGAAAGTTAATAATGGTGTTCTTTGGTTTTAAATCAAATTTTCAATGATGTTCACAACATACAGTAAAAGTAAGTGTGCCACTAACCCTGCATACGATTTATTAAACCCACATGTGGAGATACAGCAGATCCAACCCTCACGACTACCAGATCTGGATAAGTCGTCTTCTGGCTGCCAAGCCTACTTGGCAAGAAACTACAGGTAAGTGACTCGAGATCCGCTTGTCGCATTGTGTGCGTTTAATAGCTTACAACAGTTGAAAATGTCTATGAATAATATGCAGTAAGTTCATAATATCTAATAAAAGTATTTGCATAGAGGTTGTGCCGCATACCGTCACACGTCGGATGAGACCAGTAAATGCTAGACTCAGGATGTAAGGAAGTTTCTACTTAATGTAATAAGGTGAAAGACTTTTTCACTACATTTTTTGTTTGTTAGGTTACATCATTTTGCAGCACTACAAATAATTACATCAAGTTTCGCCCGTCTTCGCAGCGGCCTTCCGCAGAGGAGTGTTGTCTCTCTGAGGAGAACCACGGCAAAGAGGCCTGGGACTTCAGTTTACACTTATTTTAGTACAATAAGGAAGCAAAGGAATACAGCAATCAATTACTCTCCGACTGGTTTTTTTATTATTCTTGCACATCCACATTTCAGCTATAAACAGCCTCCTTCTGCGCTAGAATACAAGGAAATTACAGAATCAGAACTGATTTACATAGAACTATAAGTCGAACACCACGTTATCTAATAAAAATAGTCGGCTTTAGTTAAGATACCATCTTGGTAAATTAAGATCCAACAAACTTCCACCAGTACATCTCAACATTCAACCTTGGAGGTGCACAGGCAGAAGGAAACCGAGGTTGTCGTTTACAAAAAACACAGCAGTCTCAGTTTGCGTCATATAGTGGAAGTAACGCCATCTATATTCCAAAAACTAACTAACGCAGTTTCTTTCCAATATAATAGTGTAAAATTCATCTTTTATTAAATGAAATCAGCAAGTTTGTTTGCATATGACCTCAAAAATACACCAAGAAACGTCGATTTACAATTTATTCATATGTTAGGGTGGAAGCCATTCACTATATCTTATGCAATAGATCATAAGTTGATTCATACAGGTGTTCCCTTCACAATTGTTACATCAGATCAGGTATGAAAATTAAAAATCTATGAAGATCGTCTTCATGAAATATGGTTACATACCAACTGGAAATCGTCAAAAGATATAATCCAAGCGTAGTTGCTAGCATCGTATTTTAAAAGAATACCAAAGTTCAAACGAATTATGTTTTCGTTACATTTTGAAGACATGTGAAAATTACAGTAAAATACTGAAGATCAACATAAAAATGCTACTTTCATATAATTAATTACTAAAAACATAGTAACTCCCTCTACTGACATAGATTTCTTATGTAATTTATGTTGTAGCTCCAGTTGCGGTGTGCTGTCTGCAAAGCACGATACAACACATTGCCTTATAAACTGACATACGGCTAGGGGAGCGCTCTGCTTACCACATGCTCCTCCACTTCCGCATATAGTGATGCCTGTGGGCTGAGGATGACACGGCGGCCGGTACGCAGCGTTGGGCCTTCGTGACCTGTTCGGGTGGAGTTTAGTTTATACTTACGGGCTAATATCTGAATGATATTTTACTTTTTTAATGGTAGAACTGATATAGCATAGGATAGTACCAACAAAATGGAGGACAAACCGATCCACTGATAATACACTGAAGAGAAAAAGAAACTGGTACAACTGCCTAATATCGTGTAGGGCCCCCGCGACCACGCAGAACTGCTGCAACACGACGTGGCGTGGGCTCGACTAATGTCTGAAGCAGTGCTTAAGGAAATAGACACCACGAATCCTGCTGGGTTGCCTATAGATTCATAAGAATATGAGGGGGTTGAGGTACCTTCTGAACAGGATGTTGTAGGGCATCACAGATATGCTCCATAATGTTCATGTCTGGGGAGTTTAGTGACCAGTGGAAGTGTTTAAACTCAGACGAGGATCCCTGGAGCCTCACTGTAGCAATTCTGGACGTCTGAGGTGTCGCATTGTCCTTCTGAAATGGCCTAATTCACAATGACATAAATGGATGCAGGTGTATCTTCACTAGAAGATGATGGGTACGAAACTCATTGAAACGTTGCGACAAGACGACGCCACCACTAGGCTGATAATCCGAGAAGAATTCATCAGTGGAATACGCCGTCAAAGACCGCAATCGCATGTATCTAGCTGTATCAGGGGTCCCATACCACTCCAACTGCACATGCTCCAAACCATTACAGGGCTTCCACCAGCCTGAACAATCCCCTGCTGACATGCAGGTTCCATAGATTCATGAGGTTGTCTCCATACCTGTACACGTTCTTCCGCTCGATACAAGTGAGACGAGTCTCGTCTGACAGGTAAAAGACTTCCATTCATCGACAGTCCAATGTCTGTGTTGACGGGCCCAGGCGAGGCAGTAATCAAGGGTACACGAGTGGACCTTCGGCTCTGAAAGCCCATGTCTTTGATGTTTCATTGAATGGTTCGCACACTGATACTTGTTGACGGCCCAGTATTGCAATTTGCAGCAATTTGCGGAAGGTTTACACTTCGGTCACGTCGAACGATTCTCCTCAGACGTCGTTGGACGCGTTCTTGCAGGATCTTTTTCCGGCTTCAGTCATGTCGGAGATCTGATGTTTTACCTCATTCCTGATATTTACGGTACACCCGTGAAACGGTATTACGTGAAAATCCCAACTTCATCGCTACCTCGTAGATGCTGTGTCCCATCGCTCGTGCGCCGACGATAGCACCACGTTAAAGTTCACTTAAATCTTTATACCCTGCCCTTGTAGCAACAGTAACCGATCTAACAACTGCGTCAGACACTTGTTATCTTATACAGTATAGGCGTCCACGACCGCAGCGCCGTATTCTGCCTGTCCTGTTTACATATCTCTGTATTTGAATACGCATTCCTTTACCAGTTTCCTTGGCGCTTCAGTGTAATTATTTATGTTCCTACATACTACCTTGACTAGTGCTATAGTAGTTCCCTTCTGGGTCGTGACGTCTCATGCGCTATGGCAGGAGACCTTTGATAAGCTCCTAAAACCGTCTGCTTTTCATCACACTTGGTCATTGAGTAGGTGAACGCCTGATGACCTCAGATGGAAGTATATCTCTGTCTCCTCTAATAGGTCCATGAATCTTCCCTTTTCAGCTTTGTGCAGAAACCTCACACGATCTCATAGACGGGAGTGTATGTCCACTCTCCACCAAGTGGCAGCGAAGTTGAATCTCGCAAGTATATCCCGCCTATACAAAGCTACGTGCTCACCAAGCCTGATCTCAGATCTTCTACCTGTCTGCCCCAAGTACAATGCAACGCAGTCTGGATATTCTTTTCTGTACACATTTATTTGATCAACACCATTAGCTAAACTATGCCAAACATTGTTTGTCCTTTTCTTTCCTTATAGAATCAAAGTTGGTGAATTTATTTTAGTATTTCAGAATAATGTGGCCTTATGTTTAAGATGATTTCATTCAAACTGACACCATCTAGTGAAGTTTACAGTAAATACTGTAATGAAACTGGTCAATAATACATTTTTCTTCAGTCTTCTACGCGATATATTCAGTAAAGTCAGTGCCTTATCCGTTAACTTTCTTAATACTTCGAGAAGTTTTTATTTTTACCTGCAGTTAAACGGATAGCAATAGATTTTTTTATTTATATTCAGTTAGCGATATGTGTAATGAGTTCTTTCAGATTGAAAATTAAAACTGTAGAATATTGCATTATACGTTCTTTTATAAATTTTTAAAAGACCACTGGAATTACTTTATTATTTCTACAAATTTTTATGAACATTTAAAAACATAAATAATGTAAATTATTACATATATTGTTCAAACAACTTACAGGTTTGCTGCCGGGTGACGTCGTCGTCACAGAGGAGAAACAAGGAAGACACCACACATAGAACAAGTGTCTGTGAACGAGGTATTAAATCTGCTTGCACAATTTTTCTTCCTTGCATTTGTGCCTTGAGAACGGCAGGGTGTGCTCCTGTCGAAATATCGGCGGTGTTCGACGACGTCACCCGGCAACAAACCCGTAAGTTATTTGAACATTCGATTCGCCGGGAAAAGTTAATGTCTCATATTACATATATTAATTACACATGTATCTATCGTTGCATGTATGAATCTATATTAGGATATATCTTTGGACAGCGGGATATAAATCTCTGATCGTCTTTGTCCTTTTCTTGTTGCGTTCTAAATCACTTCTAGTTGAAGTTCGGAATGGGTCTTGGTTGCCAATGTGTGTGAAGGCAGAAATTTAAATGAAAAAGTTTTGCAACTTGGTATTTATGTGACATGATCTTTTCTCCTAACTGAACAATAAATATTGGAAATCCTGAGGACAAAGGGCTCTACAACTAACCATTTGGAGATTAATGCCTCTCTCCTCTTAATAAAGGAATCATTGTTCGAAAGGTTGTGTCAATTCCACGAACTTTGGCGAAACTATAATGGAAAGGCAAAACAAGAATTTTATACTTTACAGGTATTGTTATTTTTCCAGATAACATGAACTGGTCTCTCTGTTGAATGTTATCTCACACACCTCAAACCAAAGCTTGTTACTGAGGTCTGCTGAACAATTTTGATCCCCAAAGAGGTTTAGAAAGAGGTTAGAATACGCTGTAAGAATTTAAGGATAGAAAGGCTAAAACAGATTAACTACAACGAAGGAAGTAATGGTAGGAGTGGAGTATTGAATGATGAACGTCTGCACCAGAGTGAAGGCAGCGTAGTGGACACGGCTGATTACCGAAAAGAGTATTGCCAGCTGCCTGATTGATAATGCACCTCACGGTGGCTTGCATTAGCCTGCGTATCCTTCAATATCATAATACTTTCTATCGAGTACAGCATGACGTATGGTCGAAATGTACCGAAGTCGAAGTTCGGTACTCCGCGCAGAGCACCTTACTAGAGAATTCTAATACTTAATACTTATAGAAAATCGATTCTAGCAGTTTTAATCATGTGTGTTTCGCATGCTATATGGTGGCAGTGGTGACCCAGATTCCTACATTTTGCGATTAATAGGACGGTTACTGTGGTTATTCTTCCTACTTCGTGCGAACCACCTCCCTAGATGCACAATTAATCTCTGGCTAGTTAAGGGGCTCCGGAATCAAAATCATGAAAAGTTCAATTTTTACTTTTTTGCGTTTTCTGAATCTGCAGGCTATTACCTTTTAATAGATATATAATTTATTGAATTCCGAAGACTACAACTATTTTAAATTTTTTTAAATGTGTTCTACATGGGCGTGACCTACTGTGGCGCTGTTAAACTGCTGTCAAATGGTGTTATTATTAACGTCCGTGTTCATCAGGTACATTTTAGTGATGTGAGATAAAGTATGTTTTGTGGCTAACCTGTGATGGTTCAATATATATCGCTGGTGTGATTGTCGATTGTTTCATGTTTATTTACTCTGTCGTTATCTCGAAAATATTCGTAATTAATTCTGTTTCTTGAGTCTCTGTTTTGTTGAAGTATAATAATGAGTAAAAGTAAAGTTATTAGAAATCCTCTGAAGGCTTTTAAGAAAAGGAGAAATGTTGGAAAGCCAAAGGTATGTGTGATTACTGCAAACAATAAAGACGATAACCAAGTGAGTGAACCTAACCTCTCAAGTACACCTGCCCATACCAGTCAAAGTGGGAAAGAAAATACTTCACAGAAGAAGCTTGGTTCAATGAGTGAAAACTATGAATGTTTTATGGGCGAATCGGATGTGAATGAAATATTTGATATGTCGGTTCTCAAAGGAATTTTTTCAAACTGTGTAAGATGTATTCATTGTAGTGAAGTTGGTCTGGAACTCTCCATAATAAAGCACGTAGGACTTGCTAGTGAAATACAACTGAAATGTGATAAATGTTCATACATGACCACCTTTTGGAGCAGTGTTGCAGTAACTGCAACTGAAGAAAATGGTAGCAAAATCTACGAACACAACAACGAGCGATGCTTGCTTTAGACAAGGAACGCCTTCGGGCTGCAGACAGGGCTGTAAAGAGTCTAGAAATACAAGCAAGAGTAAACAGGAGGAGGAACAAGAGGAAGCTGGAGGAGGAGTTTGCAGAGGATGAAGATAATCCATCCTATGGACCTGGAATGCACTAAAAAGTTAATCCAATCTTTGTCGCTCGATTCCCAAAACTTTTATTTTCTCATACTAATTATACGTTTTCTAAGGATCTTCCAAACATATTTGTTTCAAACTTTCAGTAAATGTTACACAGTACCTTCTGCATAATTTAACACAGCCTTTTTCCTAAAAACTGTATATTTTTGAATATATAAATAAAAAATTGCAAAAAATGTTGTGAATTTTCATTACAATTGAAAAAAAATCATCTTTAATAACTGAACTAAAATTTTGTAAAATCCCTGTGTTAAGTTGTAGCCCATATTCCAATAAATAATCTGTAAAAAGTTCAACTTCCTACCTCAAACACTTTGTGAGGAAAGATGTAATTTATACGCATTTTTTTGCATTGCAAGTATAGGGCGTTCCGGAGCCCCTTAATTTCTACGAACTTGTGTTTGTGGCTCAGCGGCTGAGGGAAGCAAATGTTTACTGGTGTAGTCTGTGCTATGGTATCGGTTCTGTTAGCTTTCTCCAGCGGACTAGGCTAGTTTTCTTTATCCCCGAATCAGACCACTTTCCCCTTTCTGATACTAGTAGCTTTATCTAGAACATTCGGGAGAGTTCTGTCTCTACGACGCAGGGCGGCTCCCGCCTTTTAGCAACACCAGCATTTTGAGTCGTCCAGCCCTCAGCCCTGTAAATAGGCATTCTCCAGCGCCAATAGCTTGGAGTAGCCATTGTAAGATAGGGTAACGTGTTTCAGACGCTGAAATGGTAGCACCTGTAGTTCCCGCGGAGCACAGATTAAGACGTTCACATTTCGGTTAGTATCGACAATAGTTATCTGACTAGGAGTAATTCATTTCATTCAGTTCCTACAATGTTCGAGAGTGGTTTCATATCAGTGAATCGATTTAGGTAATGTACAGGAGAAACACGTGGACAAGTAATTCGTTTAGTTCACTGTGGAGGCGATCATGTGCAGTCGACAGCGGGCTCTCGATTAATTATGTGCCGTGTGCACACGTATCACGTTAATTCTGACTAAACTTGCATCTCTATTCTGTGTCACTTTCCGGCGCCTTTGAACAATCTTCAGTTTGTTATTGCGAACCACGCGTGAAGTACAGCAGTCAATGTGTGACTGCCCATGCGGTTTCACTGCCATGAGCAATCGAGTTTACATATTTCTGTAACACGGTTTAGTTCGTGTTATACGGGCGTGTACTCGGAACTTGAAACATAATTGTATTAGCAGCTTCGCCGCCACGTGCGGGTGGAAAGCCTTTGTTTCGAAACTAGTGAAGTTCTCTTCGCACTCAAGTAGTACCTGTGGAGAAGGAATATAGTGCTTCATGCCCGTTTAAGTCGTGTGTGAATCAGGCAGAATATCAATACAGGACTTTCTTCCGTTTTCCTGCGTATCCGATCATCTCCTTCCTCACCCTATTGCAATAGCCGTAACCTGGTTTGTCCTTTGCAGTTTATCTCGACTCCAGTAATTATTATCAATGAGGGGCAATTACCTTATTACGTGCTCAGAGATATGTTATTCTTTTAAAATGGGTTGTCCTCCCCTAGAGCACATTTTGTGAGTTAGTGAAATATGTTTGTCAACAGTAATAACAGTAATAACAGAGACGCCTGTGAAAGGCAATAATGTAGTGCATTTAGATGATCTAAACCACTTCCTTATCTAGTCAGATTCGGTCAAAGGGAGCGTAAACATGGTGGCCAATTCAGTTCAATCTGAATCCGAATCCTGATTGACCGACAAAAATACCCAGAAAATTGGCGTCTTGCAGTACCACTCAGGAAAGATATTATTGTGTTCTTTGCCAACCAAAGGGACCCACATTACGTACTGACGGGAAAAAATGGGAACACCAAAGTTCAGTTCACACAGAGTACTGAAATTTCGGGACTACATTTATCTAGGTAATATATTTAAGTGAGTAACATAGCAAGATCACAGATCAATGTAAGCGCGAGATAAGGCATTGCAAATGTAGAATGCTGGTACATTAGTAACCATCAGAATGTTGAATGAAAGCATACCAACGTGCAGTCGTTGTGTTGTACCCGTGCGGGATGTCAGTTTGTGTGATGCAGTTCCATATCTGTAGCACTTGGTCGGTCAATACTGTTTACGAATGATGATGGAGTTTTCGTCCGATGATGTTCCATATGCGCTGGGTTGAAAGGAATTCTGGTGATCGAGCAGGCAACGCAACACATCGGTACTCTGTAGAGTATATTGGGCTACAGCAGCGGTATGTGCGCGAGCGTTATCCTGTTAGAAAGCACTCCCTGGGACTCTGTTCATGAATGGCATCACAACATATCGAATCACCAGACTGACGTAAGAAATTGCAGTGGGTGCATGGGATAACCAGAAGAGGGCTCATCTTGTCATACGATATCACACCCCAGTCGATAATTCCAGTCGTAGGTCCAATATGTCTAGCACACAGACAAATTGTCTGCGGGCCCTCAACTGACCTCCTTCTAACTAACATACGGCACGGTACAGAGTGTCTGGCTTGGAGGTGTTCTTGAAATACCCGATTCGTTATAGTCTGTGTTGTGGCGTAACAAGACAGCTACGCCACACTGAAGTAGCCGAAAGGCACGCGTAATCTCACGTAGGCTAGATAGAGGTCTGAAACAGGATACGTAATGAATGGTAGCAAGAGAAGTACGTAGCTGCTATTACACTTAACTTTTAATCCTTGTTGTATACATCGTTTTTGATGAGACATTTCATACGATAACTATCAAACTATGTAAGGCTAATGGCGCCTTGCTAGATCGTAGCCATTGACTAAGCTGAAGGCTATTCTAACTGTCTCTCGGCAAATGAGAGAAAGGCTTCGTCAGTGTAGTCGCTAGCAAAGTCGTCGTACAACTGGCGAGTGCTATTCCGTATCTCGACACCTGCCTTGTGGTGGCGCTCGGTCTGCGATCACACAGTGGCGACACGCGGGTCTGACATGTACTAAATGGACCGCGGCCGATTTAAGCTACCACCTAGCAAGTGTGGTGTCTGGCGGTGACACCACAGTCTGTACTCCCACTCTGTGCAAACTGTTGCTCAAATTGCTGCTGCAGATGCAGTACGATCACCAGAATACTATGGTTTTTCCTCTTGGTAGCATTTCGTGGCCGTCCGGAGCCCGGTCTTCTTGCTGCCATACGTTATCGTGGTCACCGCTGGACGCAATGGGTTACAGTGTCTATGTTGCTGCCAAGTCTTTCTGCAGTATCGCACAAGGAACGTCCAGTTTCTCGTAGCCCTATTACACGACCTCGTTCAAACTGTGTGATGTGCTGATAACGGCGTCTTTCTAGCATTAAAGGCTTTCTTCACTAACATCAAGTCACCACGTCCAATTTCCAAGGTAACTAACGCTCACGACCATTACAGCGTACATGTAAAGCAAACCTGATTTCTGCCCTCATAGTGGCACTACTAGCGCTACCTTTCTGCGACTGGCGCGAAATTTGAATAGACATAACCTTTCAAATACAGAAACAGGCTTACCAACTTTGGATTACTTCACACAGTTCCTTGTTGGCGTTGCGATATCTTTTCCGCCAGCTTATTTCCGCTGCAGCCAGAATATTGGGTTCTGAGTATAGCGCATGATGCATTTTATGAACAGTCACCTATGTTTTATTTCCTGAAAAAGTTAGGTGATGTAATTCTTCGAGCTCTCCCGGCGAGGCGTTGACATCTTGGTTATTCGCGCCTTTCCTGCACGATATTTCAACTGCGTGACTCGCAGTCTTCTTCAGGTGCTGTCTGATACTGATTCCAGTGTGGGACGAGTCCGATACTTATGCCTACGTTGTGTTAGGTGTTCCCTCTGCGGTGCTCGCCGCGTCTGGCGCTCTGTCCGTGGTGTGCGCCGCCGACCAATAGCAACGGCTGTAGCGTTTTCTTCTAGCTGCTGCTTTTCCGAACGGTGTGCGAGGACTTTGTGGTTATTATCCTTTGTCATTACAGATGAATTAAGTTCTGAATGGTGTCCAAGCTGTGCTACAAGTTCAATCGTTCGATTGTCGTCATTTGAGTCCTTCCGTGCATTAGGACGTTCTGTTACCGTGCTGTGTCGTGTTAGGCTTCCGCCCAAAGCTCTTGCCCCCCCCCCCCCCCCCCCCCTCAGGAGCGGCTGCAGTGCTATTTTCAGGCTGATTGTGCTCAAACTGTCGCTCGAGACCCGTAAGATACTCTGCCTGTTGCCTGAGGTGCCATTCCACGTACGTCCTTTGTCACATATACTGGGCTGTCATCTCTAATTCCATCCTTATACTTCTGACCATTGGGGTCCGGATGTTGCCTACGTTGCATCTTCAGAAGATAGAGGGCTGGGTTCCAAGCCGAGCTCAGCTGGAAACCGGTGCCGCGGTTAATTAGATTCTACGCAACGTTAATCTCAAAAATGTTTAAATGTGTTTGAAATCTTATGGGACTTAACTGCTAAGGTCATCAGTCTCTAAGCTTACACACTACTTAACTTAAATTAACCTAAGGACAAACGCACACACCCATGCGCGAGGGAGGACTCGAACCTCCGCCGGGACCAGCCGCACAGTCGGTGACTGCAGCGCCCCAGACTGCTCGGCTAATCCCGCGAGGCCCTTAATGGTTCAAATGGCTCTGAGCACTATGGGACTTAACATCTGAGGTCATCAGTCCCCTAGAACTTAGAGCTACTTAAACCTACCTAACCTAAGGACATCACACACATCCATTACCCGAGGCAGGATTCGAACCTGCGACCGTAGCGGTCACGCGGTTCCAGACTGTAGCGCCTAGAACCGCTCGGCCACTCCGGCTGGCGGCCCTTAATCTCAATAGATTCTTTGATGACGCTGTCCCAGTATGTCGAGGTTTGTGTTAAAATCTTGGCATAATTATACATCATAGAATGATTGAATTCTAAACAGTGCTCGGCAATCGCTGACTTGGTTGCCTGTCTCAGTCTTGTGTGCCTTTGGTGCTCTTTTCACCTGATGTCAACGGTTTTCATCGTCTGGCTGATGCATGCCGTACCACATTCACATGGTACGTGGTAACCGCCCGGTTTCTGTACACGCAGGTCATCCTTCAAACTCCCTAGCAGAGCCTTATTCTTGGCGGGTGGATGGAACACGCTTTTGATGTTATGTTTGCGGAGAATTGTTTTGATTTTGGCAGATATCGGCCCAACATATGGCACATGTGCAACCTTCCTGAGTAGATACAAGAAGAAACGGGAAACATTAAAAGCATGTTAGCTGAAAGTCCTGCACTGTTTGTAACTCCCAAGGAGTTCGTCTTCCATCTTGATGATGCGAACTTTTGTGATCGCTATGGAACGCAATTTTTTGTTCAGTGTTCATGGTGCAGTTAATGGTTTGTTTCGAACATTTCTTGAATGTCGACGATGTCTATTTTGTGAATTATAATACATGCATCCCATAGAAGTTTGAGCTGTACACCTCTCGGACAGTCATTTTCTGTCACCCTCCTGATGCACATGGTGAGTCATTAGCAGCTAATATTTTTTCTATCGATAAAATTTTCTCGGACTTCCAGGCACGTCCAGTGGTTTAGAATCCACGAGCTTTCGGCCACATTCTCCTCGGCCGTAGTCAAGTGGTGAATATCGAATGATTGCTGCCGCCGTCCGTATATAGTTGCGCTGTCTTCAGTGACGTCACTGGTGCTCACTCCAGTGTCGTATATGGTAATGTTTCCATTATACTTTTGTCACGCCCGCTTCAGCTTTCCAACGATCGGTTTCCTAGATGTGCGTAGCTGCAGGCCGCCGTCTCTGTTGTGGGTGTTGTCAGAAATGTTTAACTCGATCGCTTCTCTGATAATACTGTCCCAAAAACTAGTAGTCCGCGTAATAACAGATATCTCGGCAAATGCAATACGGTGTTCGTTTTCTAAATCATGTTTCGCCATCGCTCATTTCTCAGGATACCTTAGGCGAAAACATCTCTCGTGTTCCACACGGCACTGTTCAGTAATACGTACAGTCTGTCCGGTATAGAACTGTCCACACCCACACGGTATTTTGTACACTTCTGGCGTTCCGAATCCAATATTGTCTTTCACAGGCCTCATTAGCTGTCTAATTAAAAAAAAATGGTTCAAATGGTTCTGAGCACTATGGGACCTAACTTCTGAGGTCATCAGTCCCCTAGAACTTAGAACTACTTAAACCTAACCAACCTAAGGAGATCACACACATCCATGCCCGAGGCAGGATTCGAACCTGCGACCGTAGCGGTCCTGCGGTTCGAGACTGCAGCGCCTAGAACCGCACGACCACCCCGGCCGGCTGTCTAATTTTAGCCGGTACGCTAAAAACCGTATTGACTTTATGCTTCTTTAGAAGCCGGCTAACCTTTCCTTTTACGGAGCGACAGGACGGAAAGAACGCAACCTTCTTTGTGTCCTCTGCGGATATCTTCTGCCTATGTTTCTTCGCCAAGGCGGCTTGCTGTAGCCGCTTTCTTTGAAGACTTTCCGTAAGTGATTCAGTTCCTTCGGAAGGCTTTCAGCGTCTGAAACGGCTTTCGCTCGATGGGCCAATGTCCTCAGAACAGAAATTTTCAGTGAAGGGTAGTGATAGCTGGTAGCATGCATATAGCGGTCTGTGTCGGTGGGTTTCTGACAAACACTGTGGATGAGACACCCATATTCTTTACGGCAGACGAGGATGTCTAGAAAAGGTACGGCTCCATCTATCTCTACTTGCCTTGCCTACTCGGCCGAAAGCTCGCGGATTTTAAACCAGTGGACGCGACTGGAAGTCCGAGAAAGTTTTATCAAGGGTTAATATGATTTAAGATGTCAATTGCATTAGTCATTATTTAAAATGTGTAGTGCATGTCATGAATGTAAATAAGTGACACAGGACTTTAGACACACAAGTATGGATACTAAATGTGCACAGGTCCGTACAGGACCTGTAATATGCAGTCGTGTATTATCCTGGTGAAATGTAGGGCTTCTCAGGGATCGAATGAAGGTGTAAGAGGTTCGAGCAGATGTAATTTCGATGTATTGCTCAAGCGCTGCCTGCGATATGCAATGTATAAGAAAATCTCTGACCAGAGAGCAGTGTTGACTGCAGTAGGAACTGTGTAGCTGTAGCAGTAAGTTGTTGCTAGTCTGGAGTCTGCTCTGGTCTGGTATGGTGTATCGTGTTGGCTGGCCCGGTCGCGGTGCAGCGCTGCCGGAGCCTGAGTATTATTGTATAAGGCAAAAAGCAGCCTCGCGCATATGTATTAATGTTATCTGAAGTTGCATGTAAATGTTTTAAAACTCTCGTAATAATAATCTTCCTCATAAAAAGTAACTTTTAACAACCATTCATTTCAATTTAAAGAATTAACTAATTTCTCCCATCCATGATCATCCCGATTATCGCAATAGAAAAATCAGTTGCTTCCTTTCATGAATGACAGATAGGTCGGCCAGCATTGCACAGAGCTGTGCCGTAAAAAATTATTGTAATAGCAGATATATCCGGCGACTTCATTGAGGTAAGAATTTTTCCTTTTTTTAATCTGAATGATTTTTCAGGGCCATGACGCAGCACTGCTGTCATCCAAAATTTACCAGGTTAAATTCACAATAAATTATTGAAAAGTCATAAGTGAGTGACAATTTAATTGAGAGGTTAGTTACGTTGTTTTATTACCAGGTTACTGAATTCATTTGTATTGGGACGTTACACTGAAAGTGAACGACATAGTTATAATTTTTACTGTTGAGAGGTTTAGGAATTTTTCTGTTTTGTGGTTACGCTAAATGTGAAAAGAATTTTGCGGTGAGCTTAAACGGTAAATAATTTTGTAGGGAGGTTACAAATGAGAAAGAATTTTGTTTGGAGGTTACACTAAAATCAGAATCATACTCATATTGTTTATTTTTATTTTTGTGGGGAGGTTACACTTGGCGACAACCGGCCAGGATCGTATTTCCTTGTGAATCTCTGAGAAGTAGTCATATATCTGCTCTTATTTACTTAAATGTTGTTTGCATCTGGCGCAACGCATTTACTAATTTGTCACTCTTTCTATCACAGATCATCGGCAATTTATTGCTCTTTGTTGTAATTGTATTTGTTCCATTTTTGCTTTGACTTTGTTTCATTTTGTGCTTAATTTTGATTTGTGAAAAATTCCGCGAAAAACTGTTAACAGTACATCGCGATGTGCAATGAGTGAAATAGCCGACTCGAATAATTTGACCGATAATATTAGCGACATTCAGTGTCTTAATGATAGTCCTCCATTTACAGACAATCAGTGCGTACCGATCACTAGTAATGATTTTAATTCTAATGATGGGCAAACAAATTCAATTATGTCCTCAGTAAATTTAACAATTGATGACGCGGCACGTTCCGATACAATGAACGCTGCCCAGTTTGACACACTCGGTTTGCAAAATTTATGTAACGAACAGATAAGTGTTTCTAACGAAATTGAACAGTGTAGTCAGAATACGTCAGATTTATTTGATTCCTGTGTTGTGACTAACAGTGCACATCCAATTGGCGAACCTTTTCAAGAATCAGAAAATGACCAAATGGTTACACAAAACGTGACAAATGTAGATACACCAACACACAACATAGAAAATAGAGTGGCTAATTTTGGCTGGGATCAAGTTGTCGCATCATTACTTCAACTCAATGGAAAACACGACAACTATTTCAAACAACTCAGTGAAAAACTAGACAACAATTATAAACAACTTAATGAATCGTGCAAACAACTCAATGAAAAATATGACACGTCGATCAAACAGTTTAATGAAAGTTTCAAACAGACGATTAAAAGACACGACAATCTTAATGAGCAGATCAAACAACTTAGTGAACAGATTACAGCCGTTACCGTGCAACGCCATTATACTAAAGGACAATTACGTGAGGAAATTAAGGCTTGTGGTAGTAACAGTAGTGAAGAAATTAGATCTGTTGCACAAGAATTAAGTAATACACATGCAGACAATTATGTGAGGAAATTAAGGGTTGTGGTAGTAACAGTAGTGAAGAAATTAGATCTGTTGCACAAGAATTAAGTAATACACATGCAGCCACAACAGAATCACTTACAGATGAAATTAGCGCAGTCGCTAAACAATGTTCTGAAAACGCAACACAGTTACGCGACGAGTTTAAATTAGTGTCAGCAGAAGTTTCACGCACTCTGGATACGGAAGTCGATAAGAAATCTGAACAACAGATCAGCCAAATTGACGAACGTTTTAAAGTGACAGAAATGAATAATGTTTCAGTCACTAACACGTCACAGCATACGCCACATCCCGAACATTTCTCAGACTCACACAGCCAGTATAATTTAGGTAATTTACAGAGAGTACGTGACTTAGATTCCGAACAGTCGCAGACAAACAGATTAACATACAATCCTGAACCTGTTAAGACATTCAGAGGCGAAAATTTTGAATACAAGCACTTTCTATCCATGAGAAAATTTAAAGTATTTAAACATGACAGAACACAGATACATCCTTTGGACTGGATACGACAATTTGCTTTTGTATTATCTCCAGCTTGGCCTGTAATGCAGAAACTAGAATTGGACTGGATACAACAATTTACTTTTGAATTTTCACCGGCATTGCCTGTAATGCAGAAACTAAAATTTATTTGCAGCGCGTAATAGACCTCAGGGGATTCATTACACTTTGATGAATATGTGCCGTAGCGTGCACAGGGCCCCGAGCCATAGTAGTGCTATTTCATCTTTAGTTTTCTGCACTGCTGCCTTCTCTCCTACTATCCTTTACATCTATCACAATAGCTCTTCAACTATAGATCTATCTAGAATTAAGAATGAGTAAAGAAAACCTGATATGACAAGTTTTACCAAGTTACAGTTTTCATTAGACACTCGCGAAATACACTCCTGGAAATTGAAATAAGAACACCGTGAATTCATTGTCCCAGGAAGGGGAAACTTTATTGACACATTCCTGGGGTCAGATACATCACATGATCACACTGACAGAACCACAGGCACATAGACACAGGCAACAGAGCATGCACAATGTCGGCACTAATACAGTGTATATCCACCTTTCGCAGCAATGGAGGCTGCTATTCTCCCATGGAGACGATTGTAGAGATGCTGGATGTAGTCCTGTGGAACGGCTTGCCATGCCATTTCCACCTGGCGCCTCAGTTGGACCAGCGTTCGTGCTGGACGTGCAGACCGCGTGAGACGACGCTTCATCCAGTCCCAAACATGCTCAATGGGGGACAGATCCGGAGTTCTTGCTGGCCAGGATAGTTGACTTACACCTTCTAGAGCACGTTGGGTGTCACGGGATACATGCGGACGTGCATTGTCCTGTTGGAACAGCAAGTTCCCTTGCCGGTCTAGGAATGGTAGAACGATGGGTTCGATGACGGTTTGGATGTACCGTGCACTATTCAGTGTCCCCTCGACGATCACCAGTGGTGTACGGCCAGTGTAGGAGATCGCTCCCCACACCATGATGCCAGGTGTTGGCCCTGTGTGCCTCGGTCGTATGCAGTCCTGATTGTGGCGCTCACCTGCACGGCGCCAAACACGCATGCGACCATCATTGGCACCAAGGCAGAAGCGACTCTCATCGCTGAAGACGACACGTCTCCATTCGTCCCTCCATTCACGCCTGTCTCGACACCACTGGAGGCGGGCTGCACGATGTTGGGGCGTGAGCGGAAGACGGCCTAACGGTGTGCGAGACCGTAGCCCAGCTTCATGGAGACGGTTGCGAATGGTCCTCGCCGATACCCCAGGAGCAACAGTGTCCCTAATTTGCTGGGAAGTGGCGGTGCGGTCCCCTACGGCACTGCGTAGGATCCTACGGTCTTGGCGTGCATCCGTGCATCGCTGCGGTCCGGTCCCAGGTCGACGGGCACGTGCACCTTCCCCCAACCACTGGCGACAACATCGATGTACTGTGGAGACCTCACGCCCCACGTGTTGAGCAATTCGGCGGTACGTCCACCCGGCCTCCCGCATGCCCACTATACGCCCTCGCTCAAAGTCCGTCAACTGCACATACGGTTCACGTCCACGCTGTCGCGGCATGCTACCAGTGTTAAAGACTGCGATGGAGCTCCGTATGCCACGGCAAACTGGCTGACACTGACGGCGGCGGTGCACAAATGCTGCGCAGCTAGCGCCATTCGACGGCCAACACCGCGGTTCCTGGTGTGTCCGCTGTGCCGTGCGTGTGATCATTGCTTGTACAGCCCTCTCGCAGTGTCCGGAGCAAGTATGGTGGGTCTGAAACACCGGTGTCAATGTGTTCTTTTTTCCATTTCCAGGAGTGTAAAAAGAAATACCAGCATAATTATTATAACAGACAAAATTTTAATCATCAATATGTACAAAATTTTCAGCTATCGCAGACGCATTTTGGCAACAATAGAGGTTTTTTCCAACATCAACAACAAAATCAACAGGTTAGCATACCTAACCAACAATGTAATGTGCAAGGTCAACCAAGCTTTAATGTTTCGCCGCCTACACGTATAACGTCGGCTTCGCCAAATAGTAACGCACAGCAACAAGGAAATCAATACGTACAGAAAACACACCATTTCAACTCATATCGCAATGCACCGTATAGAAATGACCATCACGACAGACGTAAAAGTAATGAGCACAATTTTCAGCGTACGTTTGATAACAGTCCGTCTTACCACCAGCAAAATCATCCGCACCAACAGATTATCATGAATGAACCAGACAGTCGGTATCATCCCGAACCTAATGCGTCAGGACGAAATAATAGAACAGTACAAATAGTCGAAATGCCACAACATCCTCCCACAAATAATAGCACGTCAGATAGAACTTGACTAGATACAGTACAGGTTGCATCCTCCAGCAACGTAAGCAATACTTCAGATACACAGAATATTGTTCAGGAAAATGTTATTTGAAACATGCCTTGTTGAATGCATCACTTTTATCACATCCAGATCTTACTAGAAATTTTTCCACTGCCACCGACAGTTCTAACACCGCTTTAGGCGTACACATTTTTCAGGAAATTGAAGAAGACGGCACTACAGTAATTAAAAACATCACCTTTGCGCGTCACATTCTGTCACCTGCTGAACGCAATTATTCTGTTACAGAACTTGAAACATTATGTGTTGTATGGGCATTTACGAAATTTCGGCATTTTCTTTATGGAAGACATACGTCCGTTTGCACAGATCATAGAGCTATCCAGTTTTTACTTTCAGCAAAATTTACACATGACAGATTAAGCAGATGGAAACTCTATTTACAGGAATTTAATTTTACAATTGTTCATATTCCCGATACACAAAATATTGTAGCAGACGCACTATCCCGTTCTCTCAGCAACAATCAGCAAGACATCGCAACCAACTACTGCCAAGCAAATTTTAGCGTCATGTATATTCAACAAGGTGCATTTGAAAACTTCATTTCGTCGTCATTACGAGATATAGCACAGGAGCAGAGCAAAGACAACGTATGGAAAGAAATTAAACACCTTTGGCAAGATAGGAATAATGTTACCATTAGAAACCATTACACTGTATGCAATAACATTCTGTTTCGCCGCTCTCATCCTAACAGTAACAATTGTTTATTATGTATTCCTGACGAGCTTGTTAACAAATTAATTTGGTATACTCATTTAAGTTACGCACATTACGGAACTAGATAATGTTTTCTTATACTGAGGCAGAACTGTTATTTTGCCAACATGGAGAAACGTATTCGACCAGTTTTAGCGTCATGTAAAATCTACCAGAAAGCTAAGTCAGACACGACTTCACATATTCCTCCGTTACATCCTATTGTACCCGTTAAATGGCCGCTGTAGACAGTTTTGGTCCGATTCCCAGATGTAATAGAGGTTTTTGTTACATCTTTGTCGCTGTTGTACCCACTTCAAAACTTGTAACCTTCACTCCGTTACGCAAAGCTACTGCTAAATCGATTTCGAATGCATTTGTAAAACATTTTCTATTTCATGTAGGGCATGTATTGAAAGTAATTTCCGACAATGGACCACAATTTCGATCTGCTATATGGGCACGTATGTTACGAGCAAGAAACATTTCTCCGATTTATATATCCAAGTATCACGCTTCTTCGAACCCTTGTGAACGTCTAATGAAAGAAATTGGTAAACAATGTAGAGTATAATGCCATAAAAAAACATATTGATTGGGATACACACATACTGTCATTCATGGATGTAATTAACTCCATACCAAATGAATCTACTATGTTATCTCCGACTATTATACTGAAAAATATTGAACCACCTAACAAAATTAAAGAATTAGTATCCTTTCCTACATCTCGTCGACTACGACACCATGAAATAATTGACATTGCGCTGAACAACATCAAACGGGCCGCAGAGCGCCGGAGAAGACAGCAAAAACAGGTTTGTACACGCCGTGACTTTCACATTGGACACAAAATATTAGTACGCATACATTATTTATCCAACAGAGGAAAGAGTAGATGGAGTAAATTTGAGCTTCTATATGCAGGTCCATACAGAATTCGCAGCATTCCTCACCCCAATGTAGTACACGTTGAAACTTTGAGAACCATAAAAAGTAAAGGCAATCACCGTGTCTCCAATATTAAAACCTTTATTGAATGAACATACTTTATGATTTATCACACTGTAATGCCATTTGCAGATATTTATATGACTACTTACTGATGATTATCATATTTTTTTTTTGGCAAGTGCCCGGGAAGGTAAGGTTAGCAGGTCGCTTTTCTTGTCGTTACGCATCAGACCGTGAACATTTTTCCAGATAAACTTACATATTTTATAACCAATTATGCAATTCTATCTAGTGAGATATTAATTTTATCAAATTCTTTCTCCGTTAATGTCTTCAACTCTCGCCACTATCAACTACACAACATACAAGCTGAACGTAAAGAAAGTCATTTCTTGTCGTTATATATCAGACCGTGCACATTTTCCATTTTTCGTGTATGTATGATTATTTTCCTGTTTTTTTTGTATGCACTACGAAATCTTTAAGATATAACAAACACCAGTTGACTTTAACATTTCTCCTTATGACATCTCAATATCTTGACTATTCTACACTTTTGGCTACTGCATTATGAGACTGTGTGTACATCTTTTACCTGAACATTCTCTATGTTTTTGACATAATACGTTTTCTGTCATGCTATACTGTATGCTTAATTATATCACTAGAAACAAGTTTTTATTTAATGGGAATATGATTTAAATGAAAGATATTAATCCTTATTCATCATTTTCAGAAAGCAATAACGTGTAAAAGGAAATAAATTAAACAAACCACAGTGGATTACTATGAAATGGGAATTTCACCTTCGGAATGAACGAAAGAAAATGGAATACCTTGTGATGAAGCGTAAATGGATCAGAATTAACAAGCATTAACAAGAATATACTATACACATCGTATGATAGCAGTCTTAACTAATTATTTTTCTTTCAGAATACGAGGCGATTGGTGTTAGGCTGTCAGACAGAACTACACATCTAAGTTTTAGTGATGAAATATGCTAGAAGTAAGAAACTCTATACTATGAATAGTTGTGTGAAGTAAATGGTAATATGAATAATGAAGTGTCTTTTTTGCAGATGATAATGAATGATGATGAATAGTTATATGAAGAATATGCTAATATGAATAATGAGGTTTCCCTTTGCAGCTGATGATAGTGATGAAGTTATGGTAATATGAATAATGAAGTTTTTCTTTGCAGATGAGGATAATGACGAAGCTTATATATTTACTGTTAGTTAAGAAATGCTATGTAGTTATTTAAGTATTTGTTGCAGTTCGTTTTGACAGTATGTCTTACATCGCATGGTATAATGACTGAATGTTTTGGAAAGGACAGCTAGAGTACATACATATTGAGTACACGTTTCATTACCTGCTAATTCTAAGTTCACTACTTTTCAGCATAATATGTATCTTCTTTCAGCTGAATAATCGATTTTGTATTTTTTTCAGGAGAAGCTATTTATGAAATTAATGTGATATAAGCAGTTAGTCATTAAACCTGTTCTAGTACTTGCATTTTTTTTACCCATTTGTGTGTGTCATTCATGAATGTGATCACATATACTCTACTTGTTCATAACCTTGCTACAGCTGACTCATGACGAATGACGTTACTAATCCTTATTTGCAGCAATAAGTCAAAAGCAAATATTCTCATGCCCCAGCAATTAATTATCGATCCCAACGCAATGCATTGCTGGCACAAAAAAAAATTGTATTACCAGTCCCAAATAATGCTACTGGTTTAAGAGATATTTCTAGTATTAAATATAATGCAAATTTCTCAGATGTATTAAATCCATTATATCTATGTATTATTGGACCACAGACCTTGAGTAATAGTTACAGTGTGTTACATTTTAAATGTGTCCTATGTCACTTGAATGATGAGTTCTGAGTAATACTGAATGATGTTTTGTAATAATGCATAAATGCTATGCCAATAATTTCTGTAACTAATATTTTTGTTATACTATATAAATGCTATGCCAATAATTAACTCTCTTTTTGAATGATGACTTATGCATAATACTGAATAATGTTTTATAAAACTATATGAATACTTTGTAACTGGCCAATGAATGCCACTGCTTTTTATATCTTAAATTTGTCTTATATCACTTACATGTTATTATATATGAATACCAGTAGCTTGATGCTACACTCATTAGCTCCTGTTTTGAATGATGACTTCTGAATAATGCGTAAATATGGTTTGTAACTGGGCAATGAGTGCCAATATTTAGTGTAATCAGATGACTTATGAATAATGTTCTGTAATACTCCATACATAGTACAGAAATATTTAGTAACTAGGCAATGAGTGCCAACAGTTACTCAATTCGGTTGATAGACTAATGTAATTCTCAGTGATGACTAGCATAAGACTTAATGTCCTTCACCTTCTGACCTAATTACCAGAAATTACTGCAATATCCGTTTGTCCTGTCCATCCTCATGATCATGGAGCACTATATTTGGATTTTGCACTAATTCTACGATGGTGAAAAAGTATCAATTCTGCAGGAGTGTGGTGATGACACATCATGCTGTCCACCACCTTGAACGGTGGAGATGTTATTATGGTCCTACTGTTTGGTGTCCTAATGTAGTACCAAAATGATAACATTGAATATTAATACAACATTTCAGTGTCTTGGCTACACTGATTAATACTTCAGGGAAGAGAGCTTCAGATTGTCTCACTTGGTGTTGTGCTTCTGCAGAAAGATATGGACTTTCAGTGCAGCTACGTGCAACCTACTGTGCTACAACCATCATGCAATCCTTCCCTTTCCTATTCTAGTTCTTGTAAAATGGTAGAGATATATACAGCGCATGTGCATTTTATATCATTTGGTAATATGTTTTGTACTCATTGCGTATACATTTTGTCATTTCTTGATATGTTCTTTACTCAGTGCATGTGCACTCTATTTCATTTTATGTTCTGCACTTATATATATACGTATATACCCTGTCACTGTAAACTTAGTTGATTAAGTAGATTTTAGAAAAATTTGTTGCTCATGGCAAGTCCAATTGACTCACCATCGCTGCCAAATTTTAGCCTCCACCAGTGGAGGGTTAGGTAAGAGGTCCGAGCAGATGTAATTTCGATGTATTGCTCATGCGCTGCCTGCGATATGCAAGGTATAAGAAAATCTCTGACCAGAGAGCAGTGTTGACGGCAGTAGGAACTGTGTAGCTGTAGCAGTAAGTTGTTGCTAGTCTGGAGTCTGCTCTGGTCTGGTATGGTGTATCGTGTTGGCTGGCCCGGTCGCGGTGCAGCGCTGCCGGAGCCTGAGTATTATTGTATAAGGCAAAAAGCAGCCTCGCGCATATGTATTAATGTTATCTGAAGTTGCATGTAAATGTTTTAAAACTCTCGTAATAATAATCTTCCTCATAAAAAGTAACTTTTAACAACCATTCATTTCAATTTAAAGAATTTACTAATTTCTCCCATCCATGATTATCCCGATTATTGCAATGGAAAAATCATTTGCTTCCTTTCATAAATGACAGATAGGTCGGCCAGCATTGCACAGAGCTGTGCCGGAAAAAATTATTGTAAAAGCAGATATATCCGGCGACTTCATTGAGGTAAGAATTTTTCCTTTCTTTTTCAGAATGATCTTTCAAGACCAAGACGCAGCACTGCTGTCGTCCAAAATTTATCAGGTTAAATTCACAGTGAATTATTGAAAAGTCATAAGTGAGTGACAATTTAATTGAGAGGTTAGTTACATTGTTTTATTACCAGGTTACTGAATTTATTTTTATTGGGACGTTACACTGAATGTGAACGACATAATTATAAATTTTACTGTTGAGAGGTTTAGGAATTTTTCTGTTTTGTGGTTACGCTAAATGTGAAAAGAATTTTGTGGTGAGATTAAATGTGAATGAATTTTGTGGGGAGCTTAAACGGTAAATAATTTTTTAGGGAGGATACAAATGAAAAAGAATTTTGTTTGGAGGTTACACTAAAATCAGAATTATTTTCATATTATTTATTTTTAATTTTGTGGGAAGTTACAAAGGGTAGAGGCAGGGTCGTAACACATCTGAAATGTTGCGCCCATTGTTCAATGTGATGTCAATGTGAACAAGAGGTGACCGAGACGTGTAACCAATGGCACCCCATATCATCACGCCGAGTGATACGCCAGTATGGCGATGACGAATACACGCTTTCAATGTGCGTTCACCGCAACGTCGTCAAACACGGATGCTGTGAACAGAGCCTGGATTCATCCGAAAAAATGACGTTTTGCCATTCGTGCACCGAGGTTTGTCGTTGAGTACACCATCGCAGGCGCTCCTGTCTGTGATGCAGCGTCAAGGGTAACCGCAGCCATGGTCTTCAAGCTGATATTTCATGCTGCTGTAAACGTCGTCGAACTGTTCATGCAGATGGTTGTTGCCTTGCAAACGTCCCCATCTGTTGACTTAGGGGGTCGAGACGTGGCTGCACGACCCGTTATAGCCATGCGGATAAGATGCCTGTCATCTCCACTGCTAGTGATATGAGGCTGTTGGGCGTTCCGTATTACCCTCCTGAACCCACCGATTACATATTCTGCTAACAGTCATTGGATCTCGACCAACGCGAGAAGCAATGTCGCTATAGGATAAACCGCAATCGCGATAGGCTACAATCCAACCTTTACCAATGTCGGAAACGTGATGGTACGCATTTCTTCTCCTTACACAAGGCATCACAACAGCGTCTGACCAGGCAACGCCGGTCAACTGCTGTTTGTGCATGAGAAATCGGTTGGAAACTTTCGTCATGTCAGCACGTTGCAGGTGTCGCCACCGGCGCCAACCTCGTGTGAATGCTCTGAAAAGCTAATCATTTGTATATCACAGCATCTCCTTCCCGTCGGTTAAATTTCGCGTCTGTAGCACGTCAACTTCGTGGTGTAGCAATTTTAAAATCCAGTGCTGTATACAGAGCAATACTGCTCGGTTCTGCATACATTTAGTATTCGTATGTTTGTTTCTATATTCGTGCGTCGTTTATTTACATTCACGGCAAGCACTACGCGTTTTAAGTAATGGTTAATGCATTATGGCTTCTTAAACCATTTTAACCCTTATCCATAAAGATTCTCCAAGAAAGATGGCGATAGATTTTTGGGTTTAAGATAAAACCACCTCATTCTTCAAATACGCATTTTATACATCACTCATTTTCTGTTCCCTTCCTGACGCACATGGTGAGTCATTAGCAGGTAATATTTTTCCTGTCATTGTTAACACAACACTTTCAAGAGATCCTTACTAGGAACTGAACTGCCGTCCTCGCGCTCAGTGCAGCAGACAGTGCGGTCTGGAGGAGAGCGTTATAGCTGCATCGGAGTCCCATCAGCGGGCCAGCGGGTGAGCGGGCTGACTGGTGGGGGGTCCTCGGCTGCCCGCCGCTCTGGGGGTCGCCCACCGCCCTCCACGGTAATGAGGCGCCGTGCCGTGGGAGGGCGCGCCACCGCAGCCGCAGCGGTGACCGCGTCGTTTCCGCTGCGGGACACCTCTTCAGCAACCGACAGAGTCAGCCGCCAGCAGCCAGCCGCTGCTGCTCCAACACTCACCACCAACCTGTCACGAACAATTGGAGAACCGCGTACGCCTGGGAAGGCACGACCGAAACAAATTGAAACCGCGTGCGGTAGTGGAGGTATCATTTTTGTGGGGAAGTGTTTAGTATCTGGAAAATAGGCTTGAGTTTAGCGAATCGTCAACGCTGAGACCATCTGATGACACACTTCAATACCAATCTATACAGGGTGTTATAAAAAGGTATGGCCAAACTTTCAGAAAACATTCCTCACACACAAACAAAGAAAATATGTTATGTGGACATGTGCCCGGAAACGCTTACTTTCCATGTTAGAGCTCATTTTATTACTTCTCTTCAAATCACATTAATCATGGAACGGAAACACACAGCAACAGAACGTACCAGCGTGACTTCCAAGACTTTGTTACAGGAAATGTTCAAAATGTCCTTCGTTAGCGAGGATACATGCTTCAACCCTCTATCGCGTGGAATCCCTGATGCGCTGATGCAGCCCTAGAGAATGGCGTATTGTATCAGAGGAGTCCACAATACGAGCACGAAGAGTCTCTACACTTGGTACCAGGGTTGCGTAGACAAGAGTTTTCAAATACCCTCATAAATGAAAGTCAAGAGTGTTGAGGTCAGGAGAGCGTGGAGGCCACGGAATTGGTCCGCCTCTACCAACCCATCAGTCACCGAATCTGTTGTTGAGAAGCGTACGAACACTTCGACTGAAATGTGTAGGAGCTCCATCGAGCATGAACCACATGTTGTGTCGTACTTGTAAAGGCACATGTTCTAGCAGCACAGGTAGAGTATACCGTATGAAATTATGATAATGTGCTCCATTGAGCGTAGGTGGAAGAACATGGGGCCCAATCAAGGCATCTTCAACAATGCCTGCCCAAACGTTCACAGAAAATCTGTGTTGATGACGTGATTGCACAATTGCGTGCGGATTCTCATCAGCCCACACATGTTGATTGTGAAAACTTACAATTTGATCACATTGGAATGAAGCCTCATCCGTAACGAGAACATTTGCACTGAAATGAGGATTGACACATTGTTGGATGAACCATTCGCAGAAGTGTACCCGTGGAGGCCAATCAGCTGCTGATAGTGCCTGCACACGCTGTACATGGTACGGAAACAACTAGTTCTCCCGTAGCACTCTCCATACAGTGACGTGGTCAACGTTACCTTGTACAGCAGCAACTTCTCCGACGCTGACATTAGGGTTACGGTCAACTGCACGAAGAATTGTCTCGTCCATTGCAGGTGTCCTCGTCGTTGTAGGTCTCCCCCAGTCGCGAGTGATAGGCTGGAATGTTCCGTGCTCCCTAAAACGCCGATCAATTGCTTCGAACGTCTTCCTGTCGGGACACCTTAGCTCTGGAAATCTGTTTCGATACAAACGTACCGCACCACGGCTATTTCCCGTGCTAATCCAATCAAATGGGCATCTGCCATCTCCGCATTTGTAAACATTGCACTGACTGCAAAACCACGTTCGTGATGAACACTAATCTGTTGATGCTACGCACTGAAGTGCTTGATGTTAGTACTGTAGAGCAATGAGTCTCATGTAAACACAAGCACCGAAGTCAACATAACCTTCCTCCAATTGCGCCAACTAGCGGTGAATCGAGGAAGTACAGTACATACTGACGAAACTGAAATGAGCTCTAACATGGAAATTAAGCGTTTCCGGACAATGTCCACATAACATCTTTTCTTTATTTGTGTGTGAGGAATGTTTCCTGAAAGTTTGGCCGTGTCTTTTTGTAACACCCTGTATACCAGGTAATCAAAAAGTCAGTATAAATTTGAAAACTGAATAAATAACGGAATAATGTAGATAGAGAGGTAAAAAATAACACACATGCTTTGAATGACATGGGGTTTTATTAGAACCAAAAAAATACCAAAGTTCAAAAAATTTCCGACGGATGGCACTTCACCTGGTCAGAATTAGCATAACAAAGTAAGACAAAGCAAAGATGATGTTCATTACAGGAAATGCTCAATATGTCCACCATCATTCCTCAACAATAGCTGTAGTCGAGGAATAATGTTGTGAGCAGCACTGTGAAGCATGTTCGGAGTTATGATGAGGCATTGGCGTCGGATGTTGTCATTCAGTATCCCTAGAGATGTCGGTCGATCACGATACACTTCCGACTTCAGGTAACCCCAAAGCCAATAATCGCACGGACTGAGGTCTGGGTACCTGGGAGGCCAAGCATGACGAAAGTGGCGGCTGAGCACATGATCATCACCAAACGATGCGCGCAAGAGATCTTTCACGCGTCTAGCAATATGGGGTGGAGCGCCATCCCGCAAAAACATCGTACGTTCCAGCAGGTGTTTATCAGCCAGCCTAGGGATGATGCGATTCTGTAACATATCGGCGTATCTCTCACCCGTCACCGGTATCAGTTATTTGCTGTCCAGCGCCATCTGCCGGACATTTTGTGAACTCTGTTTTTTTTTATTCTAATAAAACCCCATGTCATTCCACGCATGTGTGTCAATTTTTACCTCTCTATCTACATTATTCCGTGGTTTATTAAGTTTTCAAATTTATACTGACTTTTTGATCACCCGGTATATATAAAAGAAAGTCGTGTTAGTTACACTATTTATAGCTGAAGAACGGCTGGACCGATTTGGCTGAATATTGGTGGGGAGGTAGCTTAGAACCAGGAGACGGACATAGGATACTTTTTATCCCTTTCGACCGCTACAAAATGTCGTATAACAAAAACACAATTGACATGGAATAACAAAATGCAAATGGTTAAGTATCAGAATATATCAATAATTAAAAATTTAAGGAAATAATTTTTATTTTCTTTGGATCATCATCAACAATGCCGCTACAAAGACGATCGAATATTTCTCGACAAAGCCGAAATTTGGTGTTGCTTCTTATGGAATAGCAGCCACATTGCTGGAAGGATGCTGTACGGCTCATTCAGCATTAAAATTACCGTTAAATCTTCACGCTATTGAAGAACCAACATGTAATATTACAAACAACTCAGCAATGGCCAAAGGTTTGTCAGCATCCAAGATCATCATCTGACAAGAATGCACAATGGCGCATAAACGTGCATTAGAGGCACTTAACCGAACACTGAAAGATCTACGCAATGACTCGAGATGTTTTGAAGGAGAAATGATTTTACTGTCTGGCGATTTCCGACAAACACTGCCAGTACTTCCAAGATCAACGGCTGCAGACGAGATAAATGCTTGCCTCGAATCAAAGGATCTATGGCTCTATGTGAAGAAACTTCAGCTGACAGCAAACATGAGAGTCGCATTGCTTAATCATACATCTGCTGAAGATTTCTCTGAGCAGTTGCTGACTATCGGTAATGGTCGAGTACCTATCGAAGAATCGAGCGGACTGATTTCATTTCCTCATAATTTCTGTAACTTTGTCTCATCGAAAGACGAACTTATACAACAAAGTATTCCCAAACATCAATACTAACTACAAAAGCAATGAATGGTTGAGTGAGCGAGCAATTTTAGCGGCTAAGAATAAAGATGTAGATGACTTGAAATTCATAATTCAGAATGAGATCATTGCTAAAATGCATTCATTCAAATCTATTGACTGTGTAACAGATGAATATGAAGCCACCAACTAACCCATTGAATGTGCCTGGCTTATCACCGCACAATTTACGCCTAAAAGGTCACTCCGTAGTAATCATGCTTCGAAACATAAACCAACCAAATCTGTTCAACGGTACGCATTTGGTGTAAGTAAACTGATGAACAATGTTATTTACGCGACGATACTCAAAGGAAAATTCGAAGGTGAGGAAGTTCTGATTCCGAGGATCCCGATGATCCCAACCGATATGACGTTTTGAGTTTAAAAGACTTCAATGTCCGATCCGTCTTGCATTCGCCATGATCATTAACAAATCACAAGGCCAGTCGTTGAAAGTTTGTGGTTTAAATCTGGAACATCCATGTTTTTCACATGGTCAATTTTATGTGGCATGTTCACGGATCGGGAGCGGCCCAGGGAAGTGTGGTAGGTCCGATGTTGTTTTCTATCTACATAAATGATCTTTTGGATAGGGTGGATAGCAATGTGTGGCTGTTTGCTGATGATGCTGTGGTGTACGGGAAGGTGTCGTCGTTGAGTGACTGTAGAAGAATACAAGATGACTTGGACAGGATTTGTGATTGGTGTAAACAATGGCAGATAACTCTAAATATAGAAAAATGTAAATTAATGCAGATGAATAGGAAAAAGAACCCCGTAATGTTTGATTACTCCATTAGTAGTGCAGCGCTTGAGACAGTCACGTCGATTAAATATTTGGGCGTAACATTGCGATATGAAGTGGGACAAGCATGTAATGGTAGTTGTGGGGAAGGCGGATAGACGTCTTCGGTTCATTGGTAGAATTTTGGGATGATGTGGTTCATCTGTAAAGGAGACCGCTTATGAAAGACTAATGCGACCTATTCTTGAGTACTGTTCGAGCGTTTGGGTTCCTAATCATGTCGGATTGAGGGAGGACACAGAAGCAATTCAGAGGCGGGCTGCCAGATTTGCTACTGGTAGGTTTGATCATCAAACGAGTGTTACTGAAATGCTTCAGGAACTCGGGTGGGAGTCTCTGGAGGAAAGGAGGCGTTATTTTCGTGACTCGCTACCGAGGAAATTTAGAGAACCAGCATTTGAGGCTGACTGCAGTACAAATTTACTGCCGCCAACTTATATTCCGCGGAAAGACCACAAAGATAAGATAAGAGATATTAGGGCTCGTACAGAGGCATATAGGCAGTCATTTTTCCCTCGTTCTGTTTGGGAGTGGAACAGGGAGAGAAGATGCTAGTTGTGAGACGAGGTACCCTCCGCCACGCACCGTATGGTGGATTGCGGAGTATGGATGTAGATGTAGATGTAGAAAACCATCTGCGTTGTTTGTTCTTGAGCCTGATAATAAAACAAAAACGTCGTTTATCACAAGGTACTTAACTGAAGTGTGGAAGCTATGCACCAAAAAACATAAAGAATAAGGAATCATTAAAATACTTAATTTTTTATGTGTATTTCCTAATAATAATTGAACTTAACACCCAAAATCTGATTATTTATTGGTCTTAAGGCGGAGCAAACCTCGCCGGGTCAGCTAGTTTAAAATAAGCAGCACACGTCGAATCCAACAGGAAAATTTAGTAAAGGTGAAAGTTAACAGACGTAACAAAAGTTTCCATCTCGGCTGTTGTGCTGACAAGTATTCACTTTATGACAGTGTTATGTGAAAACATTGTGACCACTGCCCACTGCAAGGCTGGATGCGTCCTGGTGGCGTTGAGGGGAGATGATGCGTAAGAAAACTATGTACGGCGAGAAGAGACGGTTGGGACATTTCCCTAGTGAAGATATGCGCTGCAAATGGAGAAATCCAATGAGGTAAGCGACTTTGCCGAAGGGCAGATTAATGTTACGCAGAGCCTGTAAACGAGTATGTTCAAAACGGTGAAGCTAGTCGAATGTTTACATGCTATCGGCGTGAGCATCAACAGAAAGTGGTAGAAGGCGAGTGAAACTACCACTAGGCCCTAAATGGTTAGACGTCCACGTCTCATCACAGAACGAGGAGTTCGGAGGCTTGTCTGCTCTGTAAAGGTGGATAGCTGGCGACCTGTGGCATCTCTGGCAAAAGAGCAATGCCGGTGGGCGGATATGTGAGTCGGAGTTCTCCAATCAGCTCACATTGTTCAACAGCACCTGCGTGTTGACATGTTAACACAACGGTATCGTCAGTTACAATTTTAGAGGGCTTGTAATCTTCAAGACTCAACTGTGTAACTCTGGAAACGTGTCGGCTCGGCGGGTCAATCACACTTTAGCTACATCCTGTCGATGGTCGTCTGCACAAACGCCACCATCCAGGCGAACGGCTGCTGGAAACGTGGACCGCGCCACGGATGCAGGCCGGTGGGAGCAGTATTATGCTATGACAGACGTTCTCCTGCAATTCCATGGGACTTGTAGTAGTAATGGAAGACACCAGGTCAGCTGCAGACAACTCGCATTCCTTCATGCTTGATATCTCTCTTAACGATGATGTGATCTTTCAGCATTCTTTCAGCAGCTATAACTGTCAGCGTCTCGAAATCAGAATCGTGCTACAGTGGTTCGAGAAGTCGTTGTTGTTCTTGTTGTTGTTGTTGTGGCCTTCAGTCCAGAGACTGGTTTGATGCAGCTCTCAATGCTATTTTATCCTGTGCAAGCTTCATCCTCTTCAAGTAACTACCGCAACCTGCGAGGAGTATAATAGTGAAATCACGTTGATGTCTTGGCCACCAAATTCGCCTGATGTGCATCCAATGGTGCCCTCTGGGTCGCTATCTGGTGCCATCACTGTGTACACAAATCAGCTGCCAGTTATTTACGGGAATTACATGACTTGTGCGTAGACGCCTAGTGCCACATAGCTCGACAAGTCTACCAACGGAATGTAGACTCGATGATGCTCAGACTCGGTGATATACTGCGCTACAAAGATGGTCCAACAGGCTATTAAGCAGTTGATCATAACGTATACGTTCATCAGGCTGCTCAATTCCGGCCATACTAGCCACTACTCCACACTACTAAGAAATAGAAGTAAGATACAATAATTACAAGATTGTCTTACTTACATACAAAAGACGGCCGGTATGGCCGAGCGGTTCTAGGCGCTTCAGTCTGGAGCCGCGAGACTGCTACGGTCGCAGGTTCGAATCCTGCTCGAGCATGGATGTGTGTGCTGTCCTTAGGTTAGTTAGGTTTAAGGGGCTCCGGAAAGGCTCAAAATCATGAAAAGTTCAATTTTTACTTTTTTGCGTTTTCTGAATCTGCAGACTATTACCTTTTAATAGATGTATAATTTATTCAATTCCGAAGACTACAACTATTTTAAAATTTTTTTTGATATGTGTTCTACATGGGCGTGACCCACTGTGGCGCTGTTAAACTGCTGTCAAATGGTGTTATTATTAACGTCCGTGTTCATCAGGTACATTTTAGTGATGTGAGATAAAGTATCTGTTGTGGCTAACCTGTGATGGTTCAATATATATCGCTGGTGTGGTTGTCGATTGTTTCATGTTTATTTACTCTGTCGTTATCTCGAAAATATTCGTAATTAATTCTGTTTCTCGAGTCTCTGTTTTGTTGGAGTATAATAATGAGTAAAAGTAAAGTTACTAGAAATCCTCTGAAGGCTTTTAAGAAAAGGAGAAATGTTGGAAAGCCAAAGGTATGTGTTATTACTGTAAACAATAAAGACGATAACCAAGTGAGTGAACCTAACCTCTCAAGTACACCTGCCCATAGCAGTCAAAGTGGGAATGAAAATACTTCACAGAAGAAGCTTGGTTCAATGAGTGAAAACTATGAATGTTTTATGGGCGAATCGGATGTGAATGAAATATTTGATATGTCGGTTCTCAAAGGAATTTTTTCAAACTGTGTAAGATGTATTCATTGTAGTGAAGTTGGTCTGGAACTCTCCATAATAAAGCACGTAGGACTTGCTAGTGAAATAAAACTGAAATGTGATAAGTGTTCATACATGACCAACTTTTGGAACAGTGTTGCAGTAACTGCAACTGCAGAAAATGGTAGCAAAATCTACGAACACAACAACGAGCGATGCTTGCTTTAGACAAGGAACGCCTTCGGGCTGCAGACAGGGCTGTAAAGAGTCTAGAAATACAAGCAAGAGTAAACAGGAGGAGGAACAAGAGGAAGCTGGAGGAGGAGTTTGCAGAGGATGAAGATAAACCATCCTATGGACCTGGAATCCAATCTTTGTCGCTCGATTCCCAAAACTTTTATTTTCTCATACTAATTACACGTTTTCTAGGGATCTTCCAAACATATTTGTTTCAAACTTTCAGTAAATGTTACACAGTACCTTCTGCATAATTTAACACAGCCTTTTTCCAAAAAACTGTATATTTTTGAATATATAAATAAAAAATTGCAAAAAAAATGTTGTGAATTTTCATTACAATTGAAAAAAAATCATCTTTAATAACTGAACTAAAATTTTGTAAAATCCCTGTGTTAAGTTGTAGCCCATATTCCAATAAATAATCTGTAAAAAGTTCAACTTCCTACCTCAAATACTTTGTGAGGAAAGATGTAATTTATAAGCGTTATTTTAACATTGCAAGTATAGGGCGTTCTGGAGCCCCTTAAGTAGTTCTAAGTTCTAGGGGACTCATAACCTCAGATGTTGAGTCCCATAGTGCTCCGAGCCATTTGAACCATTGTTTTGACATAAAAAAACCAAATTTCACAACAGACAGTCTAGAATTATACTTACAGGCTCAATATACTCTGCAGTTACTGGTAACAAAAAGGTGGTCATACCAAATCCGCATGAGGCACAATTAAAACCAGAACGCTTACTGAGTGTAGTAATAGTGGTCTGCATAACTAATGCCGCGTTATGGGTCACCGTGTGTGTTCACATTCGTTGTTGAACGCCAACTGCTGTTTCTCTCAACGCAGAAACACGTAATCAAAGAAAACGTTACAAAAATTTGTTTGTTCAAAATCGTTAATATCCGGAAGTTCTTGACAGACTGCCTTAAAATTTTCATTCACAGTTGAATCGTTATGCGGGCGTGTTTTTAGTGAAAACTTTGTTACCAAAAATCTCGAAATGAACCTTTCCAATTTTCTTCATATTTTTGCAGGTGTCTGCAATGAACGTTTAGACGCATACGGACGATATACTTTTCAATATATAAATATATGTATAAAATATAAAATAGTGATAAGTTGTTAGCAAAATGGTTCAGATGGCTCTGAGCACTATGGGACTTAACATCTGAGGTCATCAGTCCCTAGACTTAGAACTACTTAAACCTAACTAACCTAAGGACATCACACACATCCATGCCCGAGGCAGGATTCGAATCTGCGGCAGCAGTGGTCGCGCGGTTCCAGAATGAAACGCCTAGAACCGCTCGGCCACACCGGCCGGCACGTTGTTAGCAAACAGCAGAGTTGTATTTATTGCTTATCGGATTGTAGTTAGAATACCACTACAGAATCTGAAATTGCAATAACAATGAGGAAGGCTGAAGATCAGAGAGAGGGGTGAAGAGAAGATGGATAGAGGAGTGGGAGGAAGTGGACATAGGAAACAGGAGATGAATAGTGACAGGGGAGAGAAGGAGATTAGGACGTTTATCCAATTCCAATATGTATTAGAACCGTCTGGTTTCTCTTTTCTTTCTTTTCCATTTAAGCAGACTGAGCCACGACAAAACGTGGCTCGGTGCAGCTATTACGCAGTAAAGTGATAACGGTCTGAGGGAGTCTCGTATAACATGTTCCAACACCTGCAAAACAAGAAAGAGGAGGGGGCCACTCAATCATCTTACGTTATTTAGCCAATTAAAATCGATGTATTTGCGATGTATAATGATACAAACACAAAAGATCACACATCATAGCGTAATAAACCCTTGAAAATCAGGCAGTGTGTCAGCCTCTTGAAAATGAGAATAGTGAAATAACAGAAAACGACTTACGTTCATAATTATATAAAAGATCAGATGCAAGTGCATCAGTTAAACGGAAGGGGTAACGGTGAAGGGGGGGGGGGGGGGGGGAAGTGGGACGTGTCCTACCAGAGAAGCCTGTGTATGTAAAGAAATGCTGTGGCCAGTTAGAGTGTAATTGGTAGGGCACACTTACACATGAGGTTTATGTGAAGAACACTGCTCTAGAATAAGGGTTTGATTAATCTCATGAGAATGAAATTGCCAAATAATGCTTCCACTGGACTCTAATGTTTGTAAGATATGGCTCATGTTTTCAAAAATTTTTTGTTATACAGGTCAGTCTCTATGTTAATTAATGATCTGGCTTGTTTTTGGAGGTGATTACATAGCTTAATCTCTTTCAATGTATTCATCATATTTCCCTTTGTTTTCGTGGAGTAAAATTTTTAGAGATTAATGAATATCTGAACCTGTGTTTTTATTTCAGACATGCCATGTGAAAACGGATAGATTGTTTTCAGTAGGTGTAGTCATATGATGATTTAAACACACTACCATCTTTTCAGTGCTTATTTTCCCTTTGTGTGCTCTAATTCTATGCTAGATTGAGCACCACCATTTTTATTTGTTTTATTCGAGTACAAACATGACTCATCTGATTAGTATTTGTGACGCTCCCACCCTATCGTGCAACTGACGTGTAGCTTTAATCATGTTAGATTGGACTGAGCAGGTAGACTGAGGCTAATTTACACTGCTGCAAGGGAAAGAAAGCTGATTCTTGAGTACCACTGTCTGGAAAGTAAGTTTGCAGGCACGGTTCCACTTTTAGAGAACTTAGCCAATGACGGAAGTTAACAGACACAGCCCCACCAGGATGATCAGCAGTACATTCATAGTGAACAGATGGAAAAAAAAGTAATTTAGTTTAAGAAAACGAGGGTCAGGAAAACCACTGGGGCCTTGGCGAAGAAACAGTACCAACAAGTGATGTATGTTCTCTTTGCCTCCAGTCGCTAGAGTTACGTTACATCCGTTACATTAATAGTGGTGCCAAAAGATTGCGACGTACTTCATAGAGTGCTGATCCACCTTTGGCACACAATATGGTAGCGATTCAGCGTTTCATGCGTTAGGTAATTCCTTGATGAGTTTCTGGAGGTACTGTATGTGGCGTCACGTGCCTATACATAGGTCGTGCAATTCAAGTTAGGCGTGGATCTGTCGCCCGACAGCACGCCAGATGTGTTACATCTGGTCCAGATCAGGAGAATTTATTGATCAAGACATCAACGTGAGTTCCTTATTATGCTCAGCAAACCACTATAGAGCTATAAGGCGTTTTGAAAACTACGGTGGAAGATGCTATCGCCATATCGGAATACGTCGAGGATGAAGGAACGCAGGTGGTATGCAATGATGTTCACGTGGTTGGTAGCTGGCATGGTGTACGGGATTACTACCACAGATTGAATGAAAGCCAACGTGACTGTGCCCCATAGCATAGTACTGCCTCCACTGACCTGTGTCTATGGTGCAGTGTGTGTTTGGAACAGCCATTCCTTGCATCACGGTGCATCCGGAGCTGGAGTAATAGGAACGTGGCTCATACGATCAGGAACTTGTTTCCATTGATGCATGGTCCAGGTTCAATGTTCTTCTGCTAGTACAATCGTACTTCAAGATGCCGCTGGTTCAGCATGGGAACACTTGCGTGTCATTTGCTGTGGTGCCTCACGTGGAAGCAATGTGCGCTGGATGGTATGCTCCGAAACTTTTGTCGCTGACGCAGTGTTGATCTCTAAAATTAGATTGGCCACACATCGCCGCCTCTGACCTCAGTCATGGGCGTGGTCGTCCAACACGTTGTCGCCTACTTCTCCACATATGCTCTCGACTGTAGTAAAGGAACAGCCAACCAGCATGTCCATTTCAGAGATTCCCACTTGCCGGGCCTTAAAATTCTGCCCAAGTTGGCCCATGTCGTCGCTAGAATGATTCTGCATTTGTCTCTGTGTCGCTTATGTACTTTCCTATGCCTATCAAGTGCCCGTAGCGTTACCAGATGGCGCTTAATCTCACATCGGGCAGTGGTCATAAATTATCCAAGATTACAACTACGCTAATTAAATCGGAAGCCACACTCTAAACCTCTACAACACAGACGATATCTCCCAAACTGTTTCCCTGTCTGGAGCCATCAACATGTACTCCACCTATCCGAATCCTATCCTTGATCTACAAATGCTGGAACTGTTCCGTTAATTCCACAAACTCTACCGTTCTGTCTTCCACACCCATGGCCGGAAAGAACTAACACGCCAATAGAATTACAGACGCACGTCCGAAACTTCTTAAATGCTAACAGATCTCTGGGTCTGGCGATAAACATATGCATAACTAATTACAGTACTACCAATAAACTCTCATAAGTATTGGAAGGCCTTCTGCGGATTACCAGGCCAAAATCCTGCTCGATACTATCCGTTCCTCCAAAGTAACCAGTCCCTCCCAAACAATTTGACAGTAGCCAACCTTCAAGCTTCCTACCTATAATACACTTGCAGCATCCCTGACTAGCTAAGTTGCAATCATTCCATGACTTTTTACATCCACGAACTCCTTTAGACCTCTGCTCCCGCCCCCACCTTCACCTTCCAATTCTTTCGCTACACAAACTGAATAGATTCAAATACTCCAACCAAGCAAGTGATATTGAAGCCACAAATTCAAAATAGCACATCACAGCTCCCAGCAAAGAGTCCATCGCTTACTGTCTTCTTAAGGAACTTCCTTTCTTCTTTCTTAAAATCTTATTCCTGTTCAGTACTACACCATATGCTGGTATTTATCCATATCCACGTGACTCTAAGATCCATCCCTTCCTCAAATCAAATAAACTACCCAGTGGAACCTCTTCCCACCGAACGATCAGCCTTAAATCAGTATTGAGCACGTCCTTGAATCCATCCTCTCGAAACTCATTTACAGGCACCTTCAACAACACCTTCCCGTCCCTATCGCCCAATGTGGCATCCATCCCAACTCCTAATTTGTCCACCTCCTGTACCAGTACCACAACAAGCGACGATTCTCCCTATTCTCTTTCCTCTATATTGAAAAGTACTATGACTGCATATGGAATTCAAATCATCTGCTCTAATTCCGCTAATACGGACTACCAATCAACTACATACGCTTAACTGTTTTCTTTCTCACTAATCAGCTATATTTTGTCATTCAGCTGCAATAATATCCTAGGATGCGTCCTGTCACGGCTCATTTATACGCTATAAATAGGCTGTGTCCAGGACTATCCCTTCCTGTTTAGCTATCCAGTACGTTGACAACAACACCTTCCTCGCCACTCATTGACACTCTAATCACATCAACGTTCCTGTCAACTCCACCCCACCAATTTCATCTACTGGTGTAATCGTGGTACTTTTCTTTCAATCCCACAAAAATCCATGCTATAATCATCAGAAACACCACCCGATCCTTCGTCCCCGAGACCTTTACCTCACAAACCACAACCGCCCAAAAATACCTAGGACCAACACTCGATCCGAAAGTAACCCAGAACCCCACATGTTAATCACCCAGAAAGATAAGCCCATGATAGACTGAACCTAATAACATGTGGACTAAATCCACCTACCATTCTCCATACCCACAAGACCTTTTCTTTTTTCATACTTAACCTCTGCCAAAGTTGCATGAACATCCACCATCGAAAATTTTACCAGTCCCTCCAAATCCTAGGGCCCCATGAACGCCACCTTATCATCTGTATCTGTATACCCGTCCCCACCTTCTCCTCTACCAGTTAATCTAATTTCAATTTCTTTCAAGACTTAGAACACCTCGCTCACTTTCAACCCAGGCAACTTAAGTCCAACACACAGTGGACGCCTCCATCCTCGAGAAGCGTGGCCTGCTGATGCGCTTATCAGCACGCTCCATCTTCGTTCCATCTCCATGCACTTCACATATTTTCCGAACAGAATCTCACTCGCCATAACCTCCCACACTGCGAAATCAACTCCAAGATCCATTCATAGTTCCAATCCTACTGAATTCCACCCAACCCATTCCAAACGAAGGCTGCAACCGACCCTCCCCTTGCTTATCTAACACACCACTCCTATTCAAACTCTTGCACCACCAGAAAAACATTCCTCAATACCTCCCAAGTCCCAGTCTCCACTTGTAGATATCAGGAGCCCATATAACGTCATTCTCATGATTTAGAAATATGTATATCATCCTTTTCATGATCATCATTACTGGTGTTTTAAACACATAGTTTGTTTGCTATTGTAATATGATTTTTTTTACAAAGATGATCGGCTGAAGGCTGGATGCTGGAGTGCCCCTCCCCACTATTGACAGGGTGGAGTAAATAAAGTTTGAAGAAAAAATAATTATTATTCGAGGGAGAAGGAAGTTCAACGCCACTATGGCAGGATTACTGCCGTTATTTCCTCTAACGAGCAGAAACGAATCTAACGTCAGCTTCGTCCATTTTGCCTGACCCAGTGATATCTGTCTTTACGTTACCATGTAACACAAACTGCGAAAGATGAAAATCGAATTTCAGAAACCGATTTTTGCCGTCGGTTTTCGTTTCACTTCTGTATCTATTTAACTAGCCCAATCAACTATGGGTTTTCCGAGAGCCAGTTGTGTCCTACTACTGCTCTCTGCTGGCCAGCTGTTCCGATTTCGTCTGAATGATAAAGTGAGGCAGCTTCGTAATACTTTTAACAAAAGAATACAATACCCTTATATATGTCAATAGGCCTTCGAGACGGTGAAGAGGCAAATTGTTCAAGAAAAATGTTCAGAAATATTATTCACTCCAATTAACGCGTGCGATATTGTTTCAGAATTCTAACCTAATTCACGCCCGATGTTGAAAAGGTACGAAGAGATTACTGGTAGCCGGCCGGTGTGACCGAGTGGTTCTAGGCGCATCAGTCTGGAACCGCACTACCGCTACGGTCGCAGGTTCCGATCCTACCTCGGGCATGGATGTCTGTGATGTCCTGAGGTTAGTTAGGTTTAAGTAGTTCTAGGTTCTAGGCGACCGATGACCTCAGATTTAGTAAGTCCCATAGTGCTCAGAGCCATTTGAACCATTTGAAGATCTCTGTTGGGACATTATTGCACACCGAAGTTTTGGAGACATGAGATGGATCCATCCAATAAATATAAAATGTGCTCATTAATTAAATAAAAGTACGAATAACTTCCTGCTGTGACCAATACTTCTTTTTGTTCACTGTATATAGAATTACTATGTGTGTGTTAAACAATATTTAAGAAAACACGTTAAGGTTTTCTAAATGCGACTTTCTGCTACTCGCAAGAAGAAACTATTGATACTTGCTGGCGGCCATTGACAGACGATGTCTAGCAGTTGCCTCGCAGATATTTTGTTGGCTTTAAAAATGGGATCTGGCAGCAGACCAAAAAGCTGTATATTGAAGAGATTCGCTGGGAAAGCCAGAAGTGTTACAAGAAGTAGCCTGACAACTATGTCACGACTCAAAAGGGGTAGAGTGTTTACATAGAGCGAAAAGCAATTTGGGAGCTGCTAGAACCGTATATCCAGAATCGATACAGGAGTGTTTGCATGGACAACCAGTTCTGAAAGTGGTCTACAGAAAACTGTTGTGTACGACTTCGTACACAGCTGTAAGGAGAGGTACTGTGGCGACTGTTTTCGTAGGAAAGCTCGACAGGAGAAAAAATGATTGGTGAACAGGTAACATAGTAAACAAAATATTTACTTACCTTTTATTTCTCTAACTCGCTTCCCGCGCCCGGGTTCCCTGGTTCGATTCCCAGCGGGGTCAGGGATTTCTCTTCCCTGTGATGACTGGGTGTTGTGTGATGTCCTTAGGTTAGTTAGGTTTAAGTAGTTCTAAGTTCTAGGGGACTGATGACCATAGCTGTTAAGTCACATAGTGCTCAGAGCCATTTGAACCATTTTTTTTTATTTCTCTAAACAAACGAAGACTCATTACAGATGCCGCAACAAGAAACAGAGACCTGCAGTCACAATGTGCACAAGGTCTAGTCTCTCTGTACTAAAGCAGGAATGATGAAGACGGAGCCGCAAACAGGTGGCGCCTGCATGGCATCCCATTGAAACGTTGCTCCCAGTGCGAGTGGGCCTGGTCGTTGATGCTGGGCGTCCTTTATCATGGCGGCAGAGGGCGCTCGTGGAACCACACCGGTAGAGGAGTGGTTCTGCGGGCGCGCACCATTATGTACACCAAATCCCGCACGACCGCCATCAGTGCCTAAAGGAAAATCCCAGTTCCGTTGCTACGACGCCCATGGGGTGGTACGATATATGATATCACAGAATCTAGATTTCAGACTCCTTTTGAACTAAGTACCTCTTGTCCCAAGAGCAATGTATAAGTTAAATCAGATAAAAGTTCTTACTTCTAATTGTATGGGAGGCCTCACAGAACGAGATATACCTGCGATAGTCCTGTGCAAGGCAAATTATCAGCTGCTCTCAGTGTATATTGTAACAATATAAGTACTTAATATTCGTTTCATAAAACGAATACTAGTACTGCAGAAACGAAGATGTCATCTGCAGTAGCCGGCCGAAGTGGCCGTGCGGTTAAAGGCGCTGCAGTCTGGAACCGCAAGACCGCTACGGTCGCAGGTTCGAATCCTGCCTCGGGCATGGATGTTTGTGATGTCCTTAGGTTAGTTAGGTTTAACTAGTTCTAAGTTCTAGGGGACTAATGACCTCAGCAGTTGAGTCCCATAGTGCTCAGAGCCATTTGAACCATTTCATCTGCAGTAAACTCAAATGTAATTCTAACAGAAGATAAATTCAGCTACTTGGAAGTACCACATTTTAAGCATCTAGAGCCCAGTAGTTACGTTCATACACCTCTATAGTCTATGATAGTTATGTCCACATTATTGTCTTTTGCTCATACACGTCTGTTGTCTATGATGGCTAGTTCTACACTATTGTGCTTTGAGCATTATATGATATGAGCAGGCCACAAGATGCTGTGTTTGATTCCATTGAGTTGACCAGAGAATGGTAGTCTGAACTCAGGTTCGGCGTACATTAACACTAACTATCAATCCGTTGACAGGATAGACAGAAAAGACAGTACGGTATGTTAACCAAAAAGATCGTCAGATATTTGTAGGTCAAGAAGTTAACGATTTCGATCTATAAAGTAAAAAGGATTATAAAACAATATGTATAAAATTAGAAGCAACAACTGATATAGAAGTTTTTAGGGAGACATCACTGCACTTGGAATCAATCGAAAGTAGAAGAGTGAAAAAAAGAAAAAACAGGTATGAAGTGGTCAGCAGTCAGGGGGAAGACAACAGTGAACAGATGAAAAAGTACTCGAAAGAAAGAAGACAAGTGGTACGAAACTGAAATTGGCACCTGGAGTTTAGTTGGACCATCTGAGAAGAAACGGTCTCTTTACATATATTCTATCCTCATAGTGCCTGTCCTGTATCCAGGAAATGTTGCTGTTCAACAGTTGACCGATATAACATGTACAGCTAATGACCTGTGTATTGCAGAGGGGACTCACGACGAACGCTATCGTGATCACGCAGACATGGTGATAGGTTTTAAATATCCGCATCAATTTTGGCATCACAGAGATTTTACAACTGACACGCAAGTCATTTGATAAGGACGTGCATAATATGTAAGTGGTATTGTTCTTTACTGTTATGTGAACAAAATGTTGCTGATATCTATATACATTTGTTTTTCGTCTGTGTCAGATGCCACTGACTATTGGCTCTTTACCCGAAATCGATTCTAGCAATTAAATATTTTACATGCAGCTCGTGGTGTTCATCAAGACGTCTTTTTAACCAGTAGAAAGGACGTACATAACGGACGTGTCGTAATTGCTGGAAACGAGATACTTGTTTTCAAAAGGTGAATTTTTCCGTCACTGCCAAGAGCCAAGTTTTAAGCTCGCTTTGAATGGAGAACCTACCACCCGAGTGTCATCGGCGGGCGCCAAATTTATGAGTAAAGGGAGGCCGGAGACTGCCTCGCCTACAACCTCATTTAGCCGTCGCTTCATCTCCATGACGTCAGACGAAGATATCAGCCGTTCATCTTGTAAGGTCTGCGGCGGCTGTAAGGGACATTAAAATTCTTGTACTACAGAAGTTCGCAAGGGAGCTGTGGCCGGTCTATAAATCTTGCTCATTAGCATTTGACGCTCTTTTGTAGATAACCAGAGGTGCTATTCGAATGACACATTTTCTGCAGGGGGTTACCGCGAAATATTTCTCCCCTGCGTGACGTAAACTCGCGCATTATCCTTTTCCATCTCTAAGAACTTTGACCAATTTATCTTCAGGGTTACGTCTTCTGAATATTAGCTCAATTTAGATTTGTCCTGATAAAGTTTGGTTTGACTCAGTTGAAACGTACCTTCTCATTATTACCAGAGGGTGGTGTGTCATTTATGAACTATTCTCGCTGGTGCAAATGAGGTGAACTAAGTAAGCATACAATTATTTTAGGCGTGTCATGAGTTGCTATTAAGGGTCTTTGTATCTAACTGGGCAGATCTGTGCACTTGCTTGTATTATTCTTTTCTTATATTGCGTGAAAATGCTCGTGCTCTGGGATGGAATAGAATTACATTTACAGTGGATGGTTGAAGGATGCCAAAAGCATATTACATTGTTTCAATACCAAACGGGCAAATATGCAAACCCATAATGTATTATTCGGTTTCCAAGTGGAACATAAAGCATGTGTCACCACATCAAGAATCACGAAAAGCCTGTAAAACTTACACGAAAGAAACTTCTTTTCACGGCGCTTGAAAGCAAAACTACAAGTTATAGATGTTTCGCTAAAAATCTCAGCCACGTGCTCTGTCAGACATAAGAAATACTGACACAAAAACAATTATCTAGTGAGCGGCGCCCACTTAGATTCGAAATAACTCGTTGCACTCCAGTTCGAGAATCCTTAAGTCCGGAACGCGTCTCTTACACTACGTGGCCCCCATTTACATCTTCACCTACATCCACATGATGACTGCACAATTCAAACTTAAGTGTTTGTCAGGGGGTGAGTATGACTACTTTCACACTACTTCTCAACTGTACCACACTTGAATTGCACCTGCGAAGAATGAAATATTGAATCTTTCCATGAGAGTTCCCATTTCTACAACTTTAACAAGGACATCATCTTTACCCACGTATTTTTAATGACTTTTAGTGTGTGCTTTTTCAGACTGACTGGATTAAGGGCTGTAAGACTCTCTCTTACATCTCACCAGGAGCAACACGTACTATACATATTACGAAACCTTGTCGATAATAATAATAATAATAATTATTATTATTATTATTATGATTGTTATTATTATTACTTCTTTCTTGTCTCAGACGTTATGTCTGGTTGAAAATGGAAGGTGACGCGGACCTTGATCAAGCGTGACTTCCTTTTAACTGTACGGTATATGTTACATTGCATTTAGGAACTTTCGGGTAATTGAACAAGTGTCAATAATTACAGATTTCTGTAGTTGTATATATAAGTTTGGATGTAGCTATATTGCATTGATGTACTGGTGGATATTGTGTGGTATGACTCCTGTAGTTGATAGTATAATTGGTATAACGTCAACTTTATCCTGATGCCACATGTCCTTGACTTCCTCAGCCAGTTGGATGTATTTTTCAATTTTTTCTCCTGTTTTCTTTTGTATATTTGTTGTATTGGGTATGGATATTTCGATTTGTTGTGTTAATTTCTTCTTTTTATTGGTGAGTATGATGTCAGGTTTGTTATGTGGTGGTATTTTATCTGTTATAATGGTTCTGTTCCAGTATAATTTGTATTCATCGTTCTCCAGTACATTTTGTGGTGCATACTTGTATGTATGAACATGTTGTTTTATAAGTTTATGTTGTCAGGCAAGCTGTTGATGTATTATTTTTGCTACATTGTCATGTTTTCTGGGGTATTCTGTATTTGCTAGTATTGTACATCCACTTGTGATGTGATCTACTGTTTCTATTTGTTGTTTGCAAAGTCTGCATTTATCTGTTGTGGTATTGGGATCTTTAATAATATGCTTGCTGTAATATCTGGTGTTTATTGTTTGATCCTGTGTTGCAATCATGAATCCTTCCATCTCACTGTATATATTGCCTTTTCTTAGCCATGTGTTGGATGCGTCTCTTGATAGATGTGTGGCTGTGTTAGATGATACAGGTGCTTGCCATGTAGTGTTTTCTTTTTCCAATTTACTTTCTTCGTATCTGTTGATGTTATGTGATCTAAAGGGTTGTAGAAGTGGTTATGAAATTGCAGTGGTGTAGCCGATGTATTTATATGAGTGCTTGCTTTGTGTATTTTGCTAGTTTCTGCTCGTTCTATAAAGAATTTTCTTAAATTGTCTACCTGTCCATAACGTAGGTTTTTTATGTCGATAAATCCCCTTCCTCCTTCCTTTCTGCTTAATGTGAATCTTTCAGTTGCTGAATGTATGTGATGTATTTTATATTTGTGGCATTGTGATCGTGTAAGTGTATTGAGTGCTTCTAGGTCTGTGTTACTCCATTTCACTACTCCAAATGAGTAGGTCAATATTGGTACAGCGTAAGCTTTTGTCTCGTTTCTTGCTGTCAATTCTGTTTTCGGTATTTTTGGTAGTCTTTGTCTATATTTTTCTTTTAGTTCTTCTTTAATATTTGTATTATCTATTCCTATTTTTTGTCTGTATCCTAGATATTTATAGCCATCTGTTTTTTCCATCGCTTCTATGCAGTCGCTGTGGTTATCCAATATGTAATCATCTTGTTTAGTGTGTTTTCCCTTGACTATGCTAATTTTCTTACATTTGTCTGTTCCAAAAGCCATATTTATATCATTGCTGAATACTTCTGTTATCTTTAGTAATTGCTTGAGTTGTTGATTTGTTGCTGCCAGTAGTTTTAGATGATCCATGTATAGCAGATGTGTGATTTTGTGTGGGTATGTTCCAGTAATATTGTATCCATAATTTGTAATATTTAGCATGTTGGATAGTGGGTTCAGAGCAAGGCAGAACCAGGAAGGACTTAATGAGTCTCCTTGGTATATTCCACGCTTTTCTGTATTGGCTGTGATGTGATATTATTTGAATTTGTTTGGATATTACGTGTGGTTTTCCAGTTTTTCATTACTATGTTTAGGAACTGTATCAATTTAGGATCTACTTTGTATATTTCCTATATTTGTAGTAACCATGAGTGGGGTACACTATCAAAAGCTTTTTGTTAATCAATGTATGCATAGTGGAGCGACCTTTTTTAGTTTTAGTTTGATAGGTCACCTCTGCATCTATTATCACTTGCTCTTTACATCCTCGTGCTCCTTTGCAACAGCCTTTTTGTTCTTCATTTATAATTTTGTTCTGTGTTGTATGTGTCATTAATTTCTGTGTAATGACTGACGTTAATATTTATTGTTGGTAGGCATGTTATGGGGCGATATTTAGCTGGGTTTGCTGTGTCTGCTTGATCTTTAGGTTTCAGATAAGGTATTCCATGTGTAAGTGTATCAGGGAATGTGTATGGGTCTGCAATGTAACTGTTAAATAATTTAGTTAGATGTGAATGTGTTGAGGTGAATTTCTTTAGCCAGAAATTTGCTATTTTATCTTTTCCAGGGGCTTTCCAATTGTGAGTAGAATTAATTGCTTGGGTGACTTCATGTTGCAAAATTATCACTTCAGGCATTTGTGGTATCATCTTGTACGTATCTGTTTCTGCTTGTATCCACCGTGCATGCCTGTTACGTTGTACCGGGTTTGACCATATGTTGCTCCAGAAGTGTTCCATGTCTGTTATGTTTGGTGGATTGTCTATTTTAATGTGTGTGTTATCTATTGTCTGGTAAAATTTCTTTTGGTTTGTGTTGAATGTTTGGGTTTGTTTCCTTCTATTTTCACTTTTTTTTGTAACTTCTAAGTCGTTTGGCCAATGCTTGTAATTTCAGCTTCTTTTCATCTAATTGCTTTATCACTTCTTGTTGTGAGATTTTACCTAACCTTTTTCGTTTTTTTCTGACATTTCATTTCTTATAAATTGTGTTAGCTGTCCGATGTCTTTTCTCAGTTTTTCTATTCTGATCTGTAGCCTGTGTTGCCATGCTGGTTTTGTGGGTTTCTTCTGTGTGTTGGTTGGTTCTGATCTCTGCCTAGTGTGTATATTTAGTGTAGTGAATGCTCCTACATAAACCAGTAGTTGTAACTCTTCCATAGTTGTATTTTCATTTATTTTGTTGTGTATGATTGTGTTGATAGTTGTTATTGTTGTTTCGACTTGTGGGTTATTTGGCGGTCTATGCAAGAATGGTCTAATGTCTGTATTTGTGTCTTTGTATTCTATATATGTCAGCTGAAATTTTTCTTCTTATATCTAACATGTGTGTCACTTCGTGTTCTATTTGTGCTTGTTCTGGTGGCTGTCTTAAAATTTCGTTTTCCTCTGACTGTTTAATTGATGCATGTTGTTCTTCGTTTGTTTGCTCCGGGATATTTGAGTCCATTACTGTATTTTCTTCTTCTTCTGATTGCACATTATTTTGTTCCAGTATTTGTTGTACTTGTTGTTTGATGTTTTCTAATTCTGACTAGGGTATCCTGTTATTTTTGATTATTACACGGATTTGATCAGCTAGTCGTTGTTCTGTTAAAAATTTTAATTCTGTGTATCTGGTAATAAATATTGTGTATACTTGTGATCTGTATCCAGTTGTGTTGGTTCCTAGGTTTGTTGCTTGGTAATAACAGAACATGAGGTGTCGATTATTATTACTATTATTACTGTTATTATTATTATTATTATTGTAAATGATATTGTAAATGATATAATTACCTTAGCACATTTGAAACCATGTTTAATATTATCAGAAGGGGAATGAATAAAGCGAAAGGACAGGATTGAAATGGCAATGACAGTGGCTGTTAGGAAAGAACAGAATATAAATGTGGAACTCTGCCGACAATGGTTAGGGGAAAGCTCTGTGGGACTGATGCTAATAAGCTGCGAAGAGTGTAGGGGAGATGGCTGTTGTGACGGAAGGTGGACCATTAACTGTCTTTTGAAGTTTGGAAGTTTCTTAATTTCTCTGATATTTTGATGAACATTGCTCGCAAGTCGGATTCCTAATACAGGAAATTATTTAGATGGTTCACATGGCTCTGAGCACTATGTGACTTAACATCTAAGGTCATCAGTCCCCAGAGCTTAGAACTACTCAAACCTAACTAACCTAAGGACATCACACACATCCGTGCCCGAGGCAGGATTCGAACCTGCGACCGTAGCGGTCGCGCGGTTCCAGACTGAAGCGCCTAGAATCGCTAGGCCACACCGGCCGGCAATTATTTAGAAAAACAAAGGATGTGCTAAGTGATGAAATAGAGAGTTTTGCTTTATTGAGAAGGAGTATTTCTGCTGTGCCGTTCAAGTAGTAGAGTACCAGCTGAGGACAATTAGGAGGGAGTGCAATGATAGAGAAGAAGACAGATCAAGCATGTAATATGATATTCTGTACATTTATCGGCATGTAGCCATGACAATTCTACCTCTTCTGATGTGATATACTCGAAAAAGCGTACGTCATAAAATTATCATACACAAGCATTCATCGCCACTTCCAGCCTACACGTGCTATCGTAAGATAGTCCTTGGAGAATAGCCTCAAGAGTGGGGAGTATTAGAGTGTGTACGAGCTTCTTTTTAAACTCCAAAGTAAATACTTTTCTATATTTCTGTAGTGGATGAAGCCATGCTGACAATGTCTTACAGACTGCAGTTGTATGTTCAGTCCTGTCTAAATGACGGTCCAGAATTACCCGCAAGTCTTTTCCAGAAGGAAAAGAGGTTATTTCTGCGCCGTTTAGGATTGATGGTGGAAGAGATTCTCTGAACTGAGGGGTCACAAGTGTTTAGTGAGGAACGAATATTGTTCGAGTTTTGTATGGATTAAGTTTCAAACCTATGCTCTGCTTCCAGACTTACAGCGCTAGTAAATCGGCGCTTACACGCTTGATGGGTGTCAACAGGACTATTGGACTTGCACTTCGATATAAGTGAGCGTAGTCGGCATATATGTGATATTTGCAGTGGAGAGTATTAAGATATAATGAAAAGAGCAATGGCATCAATAGTGATCTTTGTGGGGCACCCGATTCTACATCCCTCCGTGATGACCATTTTGTTCCAATCAAAAATGTGTGTGAAATCCTATGGGACTTAACTGCTAAGGTCATCAGTCCCTAAGCTTACACACTACTTAACCAAAATTATCATAAGGACAAACACACACGCCCATGCCCGAGGGAGGACTCGAACCTCCGCCGGGACCAGCAGCACAGTCCATGACTGCAGCGCCTTCAGACCGCTCGGCTAATCCCGCGCGGCTTGTCCCAATCACCACACAGTGTTGGCGACATGTGAAGTATGAGTAGAACCACTGTACAGCGCTTGAAAAAGGTTTTGGCCTGTAATGAATGTCAAAGTTGTGAGTGTTGAAAGCTTTGCTGAAATCCAAAAAGGATATAATAGCAGCCTGTTATTTATCCAGATGTTGTTTCAGTTCGTCGGTCATTTGTGTAACTTCAGAATGGTTCAAATGGCTCTGAGCAGTGTGCGACTTGACTTCTGAGGTCATCAGTCGACTAGAACTTAGAACTAATTAAACCCAACTAACCTATGGACATCACACACATCCATGCCCGAGGTAGGACTCGAACCTGCGACGGTCGCGGTCGCTCGGTTCCAGACTGTAGCGCCTAGAACCGCACGGCCACTCCGGCCGGCTGTGCAAGTTCAGTCATCGTACCGCGATCTTGCTGGAAACCAGACTGGTATTCCAGAATGAGTTTTCACTCTGCAGCGGAGTGTGCGCTGATATGAAACTTTCTGGCAGATGAAAACTGTGTGCCGTATCGAGACGCTAAATCGGGACCTTTGCCTTTCGCGGGCATCGAAAAGTTTATTTGATTTTAAATCATTAGTAAGCTGTTAGTGAACTATGTAGTCTAATGCCTTGGAAAGTGCTAATAGAATGCAAATGGGCCTGTAGTCGGAAGGCCTGCTTCCAGGCTGTTGCAAAGAAGCTGGAAATCAGTGAATGCGTGTTATTTTGGGCAGTAGAGGGTCAACGAGAAGACTGATCATATGCACTGTTATAATGCTCTGCAGCTGCCAAACGAATTAGCGCAATTGACTTGCGGAACGAGCTAGGGCTTACCAACTACAGAAAAGATTTTCATTTGTACCATTTAGTGATTATTTAAGGGAATCAATGTTTTAAGCTCTTGTTCGTTGGTGTAGTAATATCGGAGTGGCGAAATATTCGTTTAGATCCTCAATAGGTTCAGCTGAAGATTCGGGTTTGCCTATTCCTAGACCTTGCAGATTTTCCCACGGGACGGCAGATTTGTGAAGGTTCTCAGCTAGTGAATGGGCATAGTTGAGATTCGCATTGAAGTAGAATAACCTGTTTGTGTATTTGCTTGCAGGTGAAATGATCGTCGGAGGTCGGGTGCTGTTTTTATGGCCTGTGTGCTGCACGGGAGTCTACAAAATATTTTCGCCTTCAGAGGCGAAGGAGCGAAATGATCTCTCCGCAACGAAAAACGCTTTTGCATCATGATAACGACCCGACTGATCATATCTGTGGCTTTCAACTGAGATAATACAAGAAGAGTTGACTTTCTCTGAAGTTTTTCAATGTCTTTGGCAATCCTACCTGGTAAGGACCCCATTACTCTAGAAGAGGACGGGCAAATGTGGTTGACGTCATTATGCCTTGGAACACATTTTAGACTTATGTGTTTAGCCAGCAATGGAATAGCATTTTAGCACATACCTTATCCCATTTTGAAACTGCGGTAACGTACGGAGATCTTGGTACAGCACCAAGTGCGCGACACGAATCGGTACCACAGACATTATCGAGGACTTGCTGCAATCTGCAACAATCAGTGGAAGTAAATGCTGAACAACAGGCCTCCCTCTGAACACAGCAGCGCCATCACGCTGAGGTCAATATAGCGTCGATCACGCATGAGCTCTGCCCCAGTTCGTGACCCCAGCAACGATAGTCAACATTATCGTGTAGGACAGTGACAGCTGTTACAGTTTCTCATGAAATGTACTTTCGTAGAAGCTGCATTTTGTATCACAAGAGAGCTATTAATTAATTAGTGCCGCTAGTGACACTTTAATAGTCGCTGACAGTTGAGACTTTTAAGCATTCCTGTGGCAAAGAAGTGTGTCAAGTTATATAGATCTTTTCATTTATTTATGTAATTAAGTGAATTAATATTTCGATTGCTCTAGTTTGCTGAGACATCTCCCACAGCTATCAAAGGATCCACCGTTATGGCAGGACAAACGTAGTTTCGTCTGGCCACTTGAGAAATGACAGCATTCACTTTATTTGAGCTGCAGTCCATATCTTGAAATTACAAACATTACTTTGTAAAAGTAAGGTTTCCCAAAATGTGAGAAACTGTTCGAAGTTGCAACACGGTCATGTACCCAGGAACAAGTATAGTCCTAAGACTTGAAAGTGTTGCAGTCGACAGCGTCTTGTTAATACAGTATTTAAGAGTGTGTGTTACGAGGTGCGACAATAAAGTAATGAGACTGAGGTGAAAAAAATGTTGCTTACCGTTTTAGTCAAGTCAAGTGTTGTCTCCTTCAAATTTGTTCCCTTCCGATTGCACACACTTTTTCCAGTGTTTCTGCCATTGATGGTTACATTTCTGGAACTCATCTTCTGTAATATCCTCCAAGACCTTCGTCACAGCTATTTGGACTCTTGTGTTGTTGTAAAATGGTGTCCCTTGACCGCCGTTTTGACTCTTGGAAATAGAAAATAGTCGCATGGAGCGATATCTGGTGAATAAGGTGGTTATGGTAGTACTGAAATTTGTTTTGAGGTTAAAAATTGCTGTACTAATAGAGCAGCATGGGATAGGGCATTATCGTAATGCAGAATCCAATTATCAGCAATGTTGGCATGGACACGAAGAACTATTTTACGAAGTCTTTCGAAAATTTCTTTGTAGTAATATTGGTTAACTGTTTGTCCAGGAGGCACCCATTCTTTATGAACAATTGCCTTGGAATCAAAGAAGCACACAAGCATGCATTTCACTTTTGGCTTTGACACGCGAGCTTTTTTGGGCCTGTGTGATCACTTTGAGCACCATTGCGGACTTTGGCGTTTTGTCTCTGGATCGTCTCCAAAAGCATTCTGAAGCTTACCGTAGGTTGTCGTCGCGTTTTGATCCAATTTAATGCAAAAAGGAGTGGCATACCATTGCGAAATATTATGTGGTTCCATTTCCGTGATGAGAGACACAAACACATGTTAACTTAATACAGCACAACTCACGACTGAGCAGTTCCATCGATGTGCCGCTCAGACTAGAAGCATCTTATACACAAAGATGTTGTGCCTAAGCAAGCCTGCAGGGTTGCCACATCTTGCAAAGAAACTCATTCTCATTCCTTTATTGTTGCACCTCGTACATTGTTACTCTAAAACACACCAATCATCACTAAGTTAAACCAAACTGAGAAGAAGTAATATCATAAACCACTTGCTGGTTAAAAATATTTTCAAATAGGAAAGACTGGCAATTAACAGAAATTTGCATTTTGAAGATAGGAAAAATTGCGAAGAAATTAAAGAAATTCAGTTCATTCGCAAATATCGCGCGTTACGTTGTAGAAGACCTTCTATGTCAAGGTACAAGATGGCGTATAACCGAAGAAATACGGCTTAACCGCCCAGACGTTCTTTAACTGAAATGAAAATTAGAACACCTGCAGCCGTCTCATTCGCATTTCATTTATATACGCAACCAATTTTTGGTGTTTTAATTTTCATTTCATGCTGAATTATGCAAGTCCCAGTAAACATCTAGTACAAGAATGGGGACACAAAATTTCGTTCGGTAACAAGTTTTAAAAATGTACAGGACTTTACTCACCATAAAACACTGTAACTGAAGAATTGACAGTACCCACCGTTGATGTTCAGTAGAGTATACAGCACTTAAAAATGTAGAATTCGTAATATTTAGAAACACTGCACGAAACACAGCCTCGTATCTCATAACAAAAAAATTAGAAAATACCAGAAACGGTTTACGGTGATTTCTAGTGTAATTTCCTTCATGTGATTCTAAAATCAGTTCCTGTACTGAAACATAGAACAGGAAATATGTGTTCCTATGTAAACTACGCTCTAGGTCGGGGGTGGACAAATGCACCCGGGTGCGCCCTCACTCTATCCCCACCGGCACTGTCAATCAGCAGTACCCCCTCCACCTCGCTGCTAACATCACTTATTTGTTAACGACGCGCGGGTCAGTATGTGATTTTCCACTTCGCGTGGATAAATACTTTATCTACTTTAATTTGTCTCTTTTACTGACAAGCTTTTGTTCCTATTACCAGTTGGAATTTTATATCCTTTTTACGTTTGCTACCCAAATAACAAAATTTTTCTCCAAATTCTAGTGCTTCATTTTCTAAACTGATTTCCTAACCGTCACCCTGTTCGGTTCGGCACCATTTTGTTACCCACGACTTACCTTCGTTGACGTTCACTTTATAACTTCTGTTTAAGATGATGAGCAGTTCGTTTAACGGATCATCGAAGTCCTATCCCTGCTCTGAGAACAACAATGTCGTTGACAGACCTTTAGGCGTTTATTTATTCGATCTGAATCTTAATATATTTTCTTAATTTCTCCTTTGTGTTCAAAACAATACAAACTGACTAACGTTGTAGACAGGACACAACCCCATCTCATTCCCTTCTCAACTACCGATACAATTCCTTGCCCTTCTACTGGCGATAGAGCGGTTTATTGCTCTGTCCTCAAACCAACACCGAAAGCCATCATCTTAGTGGTCTCTGCACGAACCCGATTGACCTGAAGAGACGTATAATGTTTTTTAACTGAAATAAAGCTGTAGAAACTCATTTGCAACAGACGTCCCGACAAGGTGAATAGTTCATTTCGTTTATCATGTTTGGTTGCAATTGCATAAACGAAGGAAAGTCTTTGCATGACAAGTCTGTTACACAGGGTGTAACAAAAAGATAGTGCAAAACTTTTAAGAAATGTTCCTCATACATGGAAAAGGAAAATGTGGTACATGGATTTGGGTACGAAAACAATTTACTGCCATGTTAGAGATCAGGGTCCGGAAACACTTCATTTCTATGTTATAGCTCATGTTCTACAACTCTTCAATACATTAAATATGGTAAACACACAGGAAAAGATCGTATCAACACAATACGAAACACATTCCTAAATGAAATGTTCAACATGCCTACCGTTAGCAAGAATACGTTTATCAACCTGCAGTCGCAATGAATCCCTGATGGGCTGGTGTATCCTTTTGTTCATGGAATATTGTTTCAAAGCCTTGCACAAAACGGGCACGAAGACTCCACATATTGTAGTGGGACTTCGCACACTAGAGCTTTCAAACGCTCTCAGAAATAAAAGTCTATTGGGTCTAGGTCCGGAAAGTGTGAAGGTCAAGGAACTGGTTCACCTCTGTCTACGGAATCCGTTAGTTGGAAGCCTACAAGCATTAACGCAGAAATGAAGAGTAGCCCCGTCGTACGAGCAGTACGTTTCGTAGCACTCGCAAAGGACGTGTTTTAGCAGAATAGGAAAGAGTATTCTCTAAGAAACCATAAGTTCCTCCTTTAAGTCAGCCATAAGAAACACTTACCAACAATGTATGAATGCAGAGTCTCGCGGCGATAACATTGAATAAAATGTTCTCAGGTTTCCAACCGCGACAATTGCTTAAAACTACACGAGCTTTCGGCCAAGCACTCCTTGGCCATTGTCAAGTGTTATGACTGCCAGTCGGCTGGATCCAGCGATCGCGCGGTTGAAGAGGGCACATCGAACGCCGACTCAAAACATGCCCATATATGGCAATGTCACGGGCACCGGTGACGTCACCGCCGGCAGTTAGCGTATATAAGGGCGCACCAACAGCCAACTGGCAGTCATAACACTTGACAATGGCCAAGGAGTGCTTGGCCGAAAGTTCGTGTAGTTTTAACCAATTGACACGGTCGGAAACCCGAGAACATTTTATTCACTTACCAACAAATCTGCCCGAAATATGACAGAAGACCTTTGTTGATGACACGAATGCGCAATTTCGTGAGGATTCTCGACAGCTCATACGTGCTGGTGATGACAATTTTCAGTATGATCACGCTGAAACGAAGCTACATCCGTGAACGATATATTTGCATTAAAGTGAGGGTTGAACTCATCGTTGAATTAACAGTTTACAGAAGTATAAATGTACAGGAAAATCAGCTGCTCATAGTGTCTGTCCATGCCGTAACTGGTAAGGATGCACCACCTTCTCATGTAACACATTCCAGACTGTCCACCGCGGCGCTCGGGGGCACAGCACAGCTGAGACACCTGAGTATGGGCTCTGGAGGTCCCGAAATCGGTGGTGATGATCAAATAAATTTACAACTGAAGTGGTATTTTCTACCTCTGATCAGCATTACTTGTTACAGTTGAGATTAGGCGTGTCCTCAACTACACAAGGAAGGTCGTCCTGTAGCTGACGTGTCCTCGTTCTTCTAGGCTTCCCCTAGTCGAGAGTAGCAGGCATAAACGTCGCATGCTCTCAAATGCGAAGCTCAGTTGTTTCAAACGTCCTGCTTTCGGGGCCTCGTTGTTCTGAAAATCTCTCCCAATATAAACATTGCACGTCACGCCCGTTATCATCTGCGACTCCGTGTAGCAAATGGCCATCTGCCCAGTACGCATTTGAGTATACTTCGCTTGTGCCGCTAATCAAGTCTGTGATGAACAGTGAATAGTTGATGTGACGTGTTTACACATTGCGTGATGAACACTAGATAGCTCAAGCTACGTGCCTAATGCTAGTACAGCAAAGAGGTTAGCCGCGTGTCACCACAAGTAATGAAGTGAGTCACATGTCAACACTACAATAACTAATAGCGGTGAGTCTAGGAATTACGCGTTAGTGTACAATGGTTCAAATGGCTCTGAGCACTAAGGGACTTAACATCTGAGGTCGGCAGTCCCCTAGAACTTAGAACTACTTAAACCTAACTAATCTAAGGACATCGCTCACATCCATGCCCTAGGCAGTATTCGAGACCGCGACCGTAACGCTCGCTCGGTTCCAGACTGAAGCGCCTAGAACCACTCGGCCACACCGGCGTGCTAGTGTACAATCTGATAGATCATAACGAAGAGCATATTTTGATAATCCAGTGTAAGAAAATCTTTCATGTGATGCTCGTTCGTTCTGTTTCTCCCCATGATTAATGTGATTACATAGAGAAACAAAACGTTTCCGGACACATATCCATAAAACACATTTTCCTCCTGTGAGGACTGATTCCTGAAAGTGTATCCACATCTTTTGTAACACACTGTATATAGTCAGCCGTATGTACATTTCTTAGCTGCGCAGTGCATCGTAGCATATAGTTTCAGACAAGTAAAATCGAAAAACGACACAGTTTGTAGTAATTCTCTCACACGTACTATACACTTTCTCTGTAGCAGTCAGTGCAAATTTTCACTCAGACCTCATACGGAAAAGACACACGGTCTTTGGAAGTTTTCAGTGACTGGTGAAATACTATGCAGAATATCACTCTAGACTTAGAAAGTTCTCGATTACGGTTGCACAGGACGTCATGCAAATTTTGTCCTCGAGAAAAAACTCCATTCGTACGGATAAAATCCAAAAAATTTCCTGATATGTATTTCAAATCAAGAAACTGACTATAGCTCAAATTTAGCAGAATGTAAAGGCGCTCCTGGCAACACGACCTCTCGTCACGACAGCAGACCGCCAACTCCTCCCTCTCTTATAGCCTACAACGCCAAATTTCGCCGCCCCGTCGTAAAGCATACTGTCGTCGTACGTCCCAAAACGATTTCTGCGGTTATTTCACCCAGTGTTGCTTATCTGTTAGTACTGAGAACTCTACGAAAACGTCGCTGCTGTCGGTCGTTAAGTGAAGGCCGTCGGTCACTGCGTTTTTCGTGGTGAGAGGTAACACCTGAAACGTGGTATTGTCGATACGTTCTTGACGTTGTGTATCGCGGAATATTAAATTCCCTAACGATTTCGGAAATGGCATTTCCCATGCGTCTAGCTCCATCTACCATTCCGCATTCAACATCTGTTGATTGCCGTCGTGCGGCCACGATCACGTTGGGAACTTTTTCTCATGTATCACCTGAGCACAATGACAGCTCCACGAATGCACTGCGCTTTTATACCTTGTGTACGCGATACTACTTTCACTTGTATATGTGAATATCGCTATCCCATGACTTCTGTCACCTCAGCTTTTTTCGAATATCCAAACTTCCTTTAGATAAAAAGCTAAATACCATTCTGTCGTTAATTACCATAATTACGGAAGCTTGTGCAAAGTTTTATCCCATTCTGGTTTTGACAAAGGTCAGTGTTAACTCATAGCACTGAACGTATTATTCTATGGGTGGCAACGAACCTGCACGCAGTTAGGCTTGAGAAGCCGGCTGTCAGATGTCCGAACATACTGCGTGTGTTAGTTTTAGGTAATGACCCTTTGCATGAGGCAAGTTAATTCCCGTCAGATTTCTTACGGGTGGCATATATTACTACAAGAATCTGAATTCCGTGCAGGTAACAGATAACCTTCCATTGTCTATATTCTGCATCCGACAGCTTCAAACGTTGCAGATTTTGAAACATTATTTGATCGCATTGCTTTTCATTTATTTGTAACTCTCCTCGAATTGTATAATCATTGCTAGACATGTCTGTCTTGCCATGTCTTGCTAAATTATGAGGTAACAGATAACCTTCCTTTGCCTATATTCTGCATCCGACAGCTTCAAATGTTGCACATTTTAAAACATTATTTGATCGCATTGCTTTTCTTTTATTTATAACTTGCCTCGAACTGTATAATCATTGCTAGATATGTCTGTCTTGATATATCTTGCTAAACTATCAGGTATGAAGACAGACGTATCTGACAATTATCACATAGATGGAAGCAAAATATAAATGGAAGAACAAATAATGCAATCTAAGAATGTTTTAAATTCTGAAAATTTTAAACGTTGAACCGCTGTGTCATTCACTGTGCTTGTGTAGCATTTCATATAACAACTTCAGAAACAAAACAATTACAATGTAACATCCTAGAAAGATAGTAAATTCTAACTTCAGATTAGAAATATTGGGGTATAATACAGGGTGATCCAAAAAGAATACCACAACTTTAGGAATTTAAAACTCTGCAACGACAAAAGGCAGAGCTAAGCACTATCTGTCGGCGAATTAAGGGAGCTATAAAGTTTCATTTAGTTGTACATTTGTTCGCTTGAGGCGCTGTTGACTAGGCGTCAGCGTCAGTTGATGCTAAGATGGCGACCGCTCAACAGAAAGCTTTTTGTGTTATTGAGTACGGCAGAAGTGAATCGACGACAGTTGTTCAGCGTGCATTTCGAACGAAGTATGGTGTTAAACATCCTGATAGGTGGTGTATTAAACGTTGGTATAAACAGTTTACAGAGAATGGGTGTTTGTGCAAAGGGAAAAGTTCTGGACGGCCGAGAACGAGTGATGAAAATGTAGCACGCATCCAGCAAGCATTTGTTCGCAGCCCAGGAAAATCGACTCGCAGAGCTAGCAGAGAGCTGCAAATTCCACAATCAACTGTATGGAGAGTCCTACGAAAAAGGTTAGTTATGAAACCTTATCGTCTGTAATTGGTTCAAGCACTGTCTGCAGCTGATAAGATTAAAAGAATCGATTTCTGTGATTTTATCCTTGCTCAAATGGAAACAGATGAATCTTTCGTTTCAAAGATTGTGTTTAGTGATGAAGCAACTTTCCACACTAACGGGAAAGTCAACCGTCACAATGTCTGTATATGGGGCACTGAGAATCCGCGGGAAACAACTCAGTATGAACGTGACTCGCCTAAGGTGAACGTTTTCTGTGCCATTTCAGCCAATAAAGTTTTTGGTCCCTTTTTCTTCGAAAGTGCTACTGTAACTGGACTATAACTGGAGTACAGTATCTGGAGATGTTAGAGAATTGGCTGTTCCCTCAGCTCGAACAAGAAGCACAACAATTCATATTTCAGCAGGATGGAGCGCCACCACATTGGCACTTATCTGTCCGTAACTACCTGAACGTCAACTACCCGAGGCGATGGATCGGCCGCCAGGCAGCCCGTGACAGAGCACTTCATCACTGGCCTCCAAGACGCCCTGATCTTACCCCCTGCGACTTTTTCTTATGGGGGTATGTTAAGGATATGGTATTTCGGCCACCTCTCCCAGCCACCATTGATGATTTGAAACGAGAAATAACAGCAGCTATCCAAACTGTTACGCCTGATATGCTACAGAGAGTGTGGAACGAGTTGGAGTATCGGGTTGATATTGCTCGAGTGTCTGGAGGGGGCCATATTGAACATCTCTGAACTTGTTTTTGGGTGAAAAAAAAACCTTTTTAAATACTCTTTGTAATGATGTATAACAGAAGGTTATATTATGTTTCTTTCATTAAATACATATTTTTAAAGTTGTGGTATTCTTTTTGAATCACCCTCTATATAAACATGGTTTGGAGAAGCATCTTTTGAACACTGAAATGTATATATATTGCAGCTTATCAGTGAAATCAAAGAACTGATGAAGGTTTACTGTACTGAAATAGTTTTTCTTTAGCGTTCAGCCACCAGGCAGAACCAGAGGTTGTCCAGACAAATCGTCGTCTTCATTGTTTGATTACTAATTTAAATAATGCTGCCTGATGATGAGGGGAATAATCACGTTACACTCGTAGTGAGAAAATCTCTAATATAGGTTGGTTACAGTTATCGGTGCGTTTTAATTGTTGAAAGAATAGTTTTTCTCTGACTGTGTGATGCATGGCACCCGATAAAATTATGTTAGTCGTTTGCAGTTTTTTATGACAAGCGTTGCTGTTAGACGGCGAGTTAACAGTTCCATTTGTAAATTGCGCTCACTGTTAAACAAAATCAATTATAATGTCCGTTCTCGTCGACAAAAACGCATGAGTACATTTGTACACACGGCGACAGCGGACCACAACAGCTAGTGTGTATTACACTCACAGCAGCCTTCATGAAATATTTGAAATATTTTACATTGTTGATTGGGGAAGAGTTTAACTGTAGGTTTAGAGACAAATATGCAAACTTGAAAGTCAAATACCCAATTAAAATATTCATACAGAATTTATAAACGCCGATAGCGGAGAACGTGAAATTAATTCACGTGTTTGCTCATCCGATGGCGGTGGTGAATATTCAAAATTTGGCCGCCCACTTAATTTGTTCGGCTAACACTGTGAAACATTCTGCGAAAGACAAAGAACACGGTGTGCTCTCCGGAATAGAAGATCACGGGAGATGCTGACTGGTACGGAAAAATTTCGACTGGTTTTTGTGCCTTCTCTTTTCGATTTCGGATGCATTACATCGACGTCTACTGCCTATTACCTACCCGCATTAGACGGAACTTCAATGTAAATTTTTCGTGCACGAACAGTTTGAATTACCCCGTTGGAGATTTGGCTTACTGCTTGCGTAAATGTATCGTGAAAAAGCTTACCAGTTGCAATTGCCTTAATGAAGTGCCGTGATCAGCGTCGGTCCCATAAGAGCACATAATAAAGATCCGAGATTGTTTCACAACGCCAGAATTGCGAATTTAATTCCTAGATGAGAATAAGAACTTGAAGAAACCAGTTTGGTCACTTGCAAAGGTGTACATGAGAAATGTTTTAGATTTTAATTTCTCTCTTTTCTCTTCTTCTAGTGTTTCGAATGTGTTTAGAGTTAACTGACGCGTTTTCCTGCTTGTAGAAAAAACGCTTACCAGATTGTCCGTTTCTATGTCCCTCCGATTCCCGAAGTTCTCAGTCACTCGGATTACATTGTCTGTCCTTCCCTCTGACTACTTTCCCATTTTTACCTCAAAATACCTGGTCACATGGAGTATGTTGTTACACCTCTTTACGGTTAAATGTCGAATAATACGAAAACTGCGCTGTAATGTTACACGGCACTCAATCCTTAACGCAACAAGGTAATCGCAAAGCCTGGAATCCTCATCACGCCGAAGCGTGGCAGCCAGTAGTTCTTCATTATTCTGCTGTAGTGGGGTAAGCTATAGATACGTAGAAATTTTTGCAAGTCCATCTATCAACGGTTATTATATAAACTTTACAATATTCGCGCGAGGAAAATAGTGAAGACAATTTTGTTGGGATTCTAGCCAATTCCTAGAACTCAACTTATCGAACATAGTCCGCTGTCAAATGTAACTGATGGCGTAACTGCTGCGTAAGGTAATTTAAGAGGAACAGGAATTGCGTATTGGCCTCAAATCCATGTATTTTTTTCATTTACGTTAAAGAACTTTAATCAGAAAGAAGAAAATACCTAGCGAGCCAGATATGTAAATAAACCATATATAGATAAAAGTCACTGGCTTCATGACTGACGAATCAGTGACTTGAACAGGGACGTAGACAGAGTCTATAATGTAAGTGATGAGCAAACAAGATCACTATCAGTTTCATAATGAGAAACGTAGTTCAGAATACGAAACGTAACATTGTGAGACTGGAGCACGTGATTTATTCTGCAGAATACATTTTTATTCAGCGGTGTCTTTGGCATACTTAAGACAGTTATGGGTCATCATCACACACCGTCCACTTTTGCGGAAGTCGTATATCATACAGTCATCCAGAGTAAGTCGTGCTCACTGAATATAAACTTCTTGCACTGCATTCGTTGGCCTGATTTACATTCATCTAGGTGCATCAATGATGGCCACATGACATCGCAGCGACAACTTGGCGTTACTATTAGGCTACATATTGCTGGTTATTAGTGGAAACCTCCCATTAAAATGGTTAGAATCGTGTTGAGTGGGCTTAACCAGTATTACAACCATCCTGACAGATTATACCTTATGTTATCGTCAAGTATATGGCATTGATATATTTTTAATTGTATTTTAACTAATGGTTTTCTTTCTTAATAGTTCCGTTGAAAGCGTGTTCTACGGCACTTACATGTTTACGAAGACCTTTACGAAGAGTTTAGCTTTCGTACAGCTGCAGTGTTTCTGAACGACATTTTTTTCCATATTTCGATCACGCCAGTACTGTGATGGTACTATTACCTTCAGTTTATCTATTCGTATTTTGCTCACGTTTTTGGCTTATCTGCAATTTCCATCACTCTTTTCGCGTTGGTTGAGTATTTTAGGTATCCTGAGGAGCTTACAACCGAAATGCTGCATTTCTATCTCGTTTCATGGCTACAGAGTTTATAGTGACTGCATTGCATTAGCTGCGTAAATAAAAACCAAAGCAGTATGAATTTTTAAACCTAAATACCCTCGAGTACAATTTATTGGAGCGCATCAACTTTCCATCTATAAACCATCGGTTATCGGTGTTTTCCCGTTTCTGGTTTCATTAATCGCTTCTAACGGCGCTTTGTCTTTGACAGCTTGAACTATACTTTCTGTAGTACAATGTGAATAGAAATGCGCCTGCTAGTTTCATCAGGAGTGTAACCGTTCGTAAACAGAACGATTGAACTGTGTGTATTACATTATTCCATAATTTTTAATGGATTAATTTTGTTATCTTCGGTATTTCGTATTCTACTTCTAAAAATAATTTCTCTCAGAAATTTCGTTGAAACTTTTCTTTCTTTGTTATTTATATTCACAAGACGACTATTTTATCTGAAGAAAAGTTGGTTTACAATTTTCTTGTCCCCAAGTATTCAGTTCTTCATTTTACATTTTGAGTTCTGTCCGCTTCCCGTAGATATTTGTTCACTATAAACTTAGAAAAACGCCTGTATATAAAATAAGAACTTATATATATTTCTTAACTCTCTAAAGTCCTACAAAAAATGGTTTAAATGGCTCTGAGCACTATGGGACTTAACTTCTGAGGTCATCAGTCCCATAGAACTTAGAACTACTTAAACCTAACTAACCTAAGGACATCACACACATCCATACCCGAGGCAGGATTCGAACCTGCGACCGTAGCGGTCGCACGGTTCCAGACTGTAATGCCTAGAACCGCTCGGCCACCCAGGCCGGCTAAAGTCCTACATTTGGCAGCTGCACACAGATGTATCTAGATGTGGCGTATTGTCAAGAACTCTCGCACTACTGGAAACACAACATCTGGAATCACTGGGGTCCACAATCTTCCACAACACTTTGATGAGGTTCCTCTGCATTGACAATATATGCTGCATAAATCAGTTGTGTTACATAGCCCCATATGTTGTGATATGAAAACACGAAGTCGGTATTAGTGCGACCTGTGGACCTATTGCTCCGATGTTGTCCATCTCTCGAAGGAGATATGCCGCAGTCACGTAATGTTCGAACGACTTGTATCGTCTAGAAGGATGTAACTGAGAAGGGAAACTCCCCATCGCATCTCCCCTCAGAATTAGTAGCAAAATAGCCCAGTGGACAGCCTGTCGAAAACTGAACACAGATCAAGAAAACAGATCAAGAAAACAGGAAGAAGGTGTACTGAACTATGAGGAAAAGCAAAAGAGAACAGTGAACGGTCCAGGGAAAAGCAGTGGAATAAAGAGGAGCTCCAGATAAAAATGGCGTCGCGGGTAAGTGGTCACACTGTTGGATTGTCAAGCAGGCGAGCTATGGTGGGAATTCCGTCAAGCTAATTTCTTTCTTTTTTTTCACGACATTATGAACTGTTCGTCTGGTCAATGAAATGTTTGTTCTCTTTCTGTAGCCTTGGCAGTTGACACACTATACGTTGATTATAGAATATCAGAAGATTATACAATATGAGAAGAATACCTTACCGTCGCAAGTAAATGTGATGAATAGTGAGAGCAATCGAGGTATCACACAGACGTATCAAAGAAATTAAAACAAAAAATAAACGGGTCTCAACTACGTTACAACAATGGAATTCAAGAGTAAAGACATTCAAAACGTAGTGAAACTTCAAAAATGTTGTAAACATATGTTTTGACAGAACACAGAGAAACTGTGTGATTTGTTGCAGCTTATGTGACAAACTATTATGTTTTCACCATTTTCTTGGGAGTGATCAGGTTCACATTCTTGCGAACACCTGTATTGGGCAAGGAGGCATATCTCACTCACTTACCGGTAGTACAAATTAGGTGCGTTGATAAGAGATTCCTAGCAAGCCGAAGCAAATGAGGAAACATATATAACAAGAAAAACATCTATCATCAGAAAAATGAAATTAACCAAGACCTTGCCGACGGGAGACAAGGTTCAACATGTTGGCGAATAGGTCTCGATATCGAGGCATTCGCAAGCTTCTCGAATGAATAGGCCGTGATCATGTACTGTATGAAGATCATGTGATGTTCCCCCTCGCCTTCTATAACATAATGAACGAAATGTTCCAGCAACCACATAACGGTATGGGTTTTCGACCATGGAAAGAAGAGAGAATCTGGTCGCAATATGATGTGCGTAGCGTATTAAGTCTCAGAAGGTCGAGTACGGAAGGCCAACTGCGTCCCAATTCAAGACCAATTTGCCATATGATCTCCGCAAGTAAAGCGATGTCGTATCGTATCCGTAGACGTACAACGATTACATAAATCCGTGTTACCTAAGCGCAATACAGAAATGTCGCTCGTTCGTTGGAATCGAGTTATTTACTACCTTATACCAAGAGGATGCTACGCGAATCGGCAAAATCGAAAGACTGATGTTGCACCAAACTGTCCTCCAGGTTGTTTGCGGTGATCCTCTTTCAACGAGGTTCGGGCAAGGAACTGCTTTCCAACGAGTCTGTAGGAATTTCATGGTGAGGACTGGTTCAAATGGCTCTGAGCACTATGGAACTTAACTTCTGAGGTCATTAGTCCCCTAGAACTTAGAACTACTTAAACCTAACTAACCTAAGGACATCACACACATCCATGCCCGAGGTTGGATTCGAACCTGCGACCGTAACGGTCGCGCGGTTCCAGACTGTAGCGCCTAGAACCGCTCAGCCACTCCGGCCGGCTGAGGACTGGTCTTCACAAAATGTTTGCCCCTAAGTAGCTCAGCACAAGACAGATGTCACGCATCGGTTTTAACTTATAATTTACGCGACCAGCATCAGTAGGGGGTTCAAGACTAGCAGGACAGAGACAGAGAAATAAACGAGACGTGAATGTAAGTTTCTTGATTCATCAGCAAAACAGCACGTCGCACGTATAGCATCTACGTCTTCCTTCGTACGTCAGCCAGGCCCAACACCCCAAAGGAATGAGGCTTCGTGGAAACCTCATACCGTAAGCGAAAGATAGATCTTTTCTATATCAAACGACCAGACAATAGCTGTAGTTTATACGCCATCCGCAAGGGATAATAAGTTTTGCATAAGACGTACGTATCGAGTATTCGGACTTTGTGGAGCAGAGTAAGAGAACGCCCGTCATGTTCTATTATCGCTACCTGAATTTTTTCCTTGACAGACTTCCAGTTGAGCGTCGCCATTTTGAGTGGACAACGATCGATGATGACACTGAGAGACGTTTCCCTCCGGAAAGCGTCCAACCTTTAAGCTGGAATGCATTCGAAGTAGGGGTTCCAGAGACAACACTAACAAACTCATTAACAGCGAGCTTCCTTGAGGCACTTCCCGACGAATATTTATGGGAGGCACCGAAGCTGAAATACTCAAACAGATTTGAGAGCACTCGCCGTGCGTCAATAATAAAAGCAATTGTGTTCAGAATCAGAAGCAAAACTTCGTGATTAATACGATCAAATGCCTTGTCCAAGTCTAGGAAAGTAAGGGCACAAGGGACGGACGTTACAGCAGCAACACTAGGCTGCAGAGGTAAGAATGATACTACCAGGTACGCAGCTTTGACGTTTGGCAACAATCATCTCCATCAGAGTCGACATCCTACCATTAACTGCCCCCGCCACAGTGTTACAATGAAAGTTTAACAAAGTAATTGGGCGAAAGCTATCAGGGAATGCCGGTCCATGGCGTTTCGGGATTAAAACAACTTTTCACACTTAGAACGAGGTCGGCACTACTCTACCCTGTAACACTTCATTCAAAAGGGACGTAAAGGTAGCACCAAACTGCGGCCAAGAGAGCACGTAAAATTCCTTGGGAAGCCCATCCAGACCTGGAGATATATGAGAAGGCGATCCCACAATAAGTTTGTAAACTTCCTCAGGCTGAAATACACCTAAGATCGTTTTATTATGTTCAGGTGCAATTGTCGTACCCAAGAAGCCGACTAGTGGGTCGTAAAAGGTTACACTCGACTCATCGATGTCGTAGAGGTCTACATAGCATTAATGTAAGACAGCTTGCTCCGACGATACGATACGCCCATTATTTGTCGTGAGAGAATGAATACAAGCGCGCCGGCGACGGCTCTGATGCCAAAGCAAATGATATAAGGAAGTCATTTCTTCCGTCACCAATGATCGTGGCTTGTATCGCATTTTAAACCCTTCCATTTATATTGATTTTAAGGTCAACAATTTTGCTTTTACACGCAGTTCGCAGACTGGCGTGATCCGCAGCATCATAAAGTTCACGCAGGATGGAATATTAATATTCCTAAGTTCTCCGAAAGTCTCGCGCTTTGGCAGCACAGTAGAGTATCAAATTTTGCCTGAGCTTCAGTTTTGTCAGCTGTGTCCACCAGTCAAGGATGGAAGAGTACTCCCCAGTGGACCGTAGAGTACGCTTCCACGCGGTTCGCATCACGTCATCGAGAGAGGAGTCAGCTACGTATGCGACGTTTAACATCCACTGAGTGCGAAGCAGTTTGACTGGTTGCCGTTCTAGATTGAGTGTCACATCACAGTGATCCGTAAAGGAAGCTGGGATTTCAACATTAAGAATTCAATCGCGCACTCAATCTAATAAGTAAAACCTAATTAGCCTGTTACTAGAAGTCGCAGTAAAGTGGGTTCAAATGTTTCAAATGACTGAGCATTATGGGACTCAACATCTGAGGTCATCAGTCCCGTAGAACTTAGAACTACTTAAACCTAACTAACCTAAGGACATCACACACGTCCATGCCCGATGCAGGATTCGAACCTGCGACCGGAGCGGTCGCGCGGTTCCAGACTGAAGCGCCTAGAACCGCTTGGCCACTTCGGCCGGCAGTAAAGTGGGTAAATTTAAGTAACGTCGGGTATTTACATATCCAGACGTCTTGCAGGTGGAAGGAGTAGACTAATTCATGTAATTCGCGATAGAAATTAAAACTTGGAGACTGATCTGCAGGACGGAACACACAGTTAAAATCACCACCCAAGAGAATACCCGGACGACTCTTACGCAACAGATGAACAATATCCTCTTTATAAAAACGCGAAAGACCCACTGCGCGACCAGTGCCAGAAGGAGCATATAAAAGAATCAAGGTTAGGGCAATAAGTTGACAACCTATGCCCCTTCCAGAATCCAACATTTCTCCAGCAATAGGAATGCCTTCGCGAAAGAATAAGGCAGTCCCCGTAGAACATTCGGGTGCTACATTAAAGATCACAGGAAAACCAGGTAAGGAGAAACGCCTAAATAACACCTCCTGTATGAAGACTATGTCCGCATATGAATCACAAATTAACGGACGGAGCAAAGCCAATAGCAATTCTGATTCCAAACGATTAACGTTTAAGGAAAGGAACGTGTAGGCTTGAGTCATTGATCACAGATATACAGGGATGTACAGAACGTCCGAGCAGAATTAGGTAGACAGCTGAGAGTCAAGCTCCATTGCGGAATCCACAGAGGAACAAGACATAGGGGGACCAGAATCCCCGTTGTCGCAACCTTTTTTCTTAGGTTTCTTACGTGCCACTGCACAGTCAGGTTGTATACGCTGATTCTGTCGGTTACGGGGCATGACGGACTCTGCGACGTAGTTATGGGTGGGGTCATAGGCTTCCTGCCCCTCAGAACAAAGGTCATGTAAAGCAGTTCCAGTCACTAAGGTGGAAGCATTGTGTTGAACTGCCAGTGCAACAGGTGATACTTGGCCGCTAATTTTATTCTCCTCGGAAGTTGCTGTAGTCGGCAAATTCAGGGACGGGGGGGGGGGGGGGGGGGGGGGGGAATCCGCTCCCTCTCCACACACAGGCAGTTCCGAAGGAGCCACTTCGCGAGCAGGAAGGATGCTGGGAGTAACGGACTGGAGGTATCGTAACATCGAAAGGAGCAGGGGACACAATCCACGCGGAGTAGGTTGGCGCTGAAGGCACAGCCAAATCCTCACCATCACCATCCTGAGTGCGGCGTCGCTTGTTTGTCACCGTTGCAGGTTCTATCCTGGGGGTAATAGGATTCTGAACCTGTCGCGGATTCAGATTCATTGACACGATTATCAGAATTGACTGTTCATTACGATCTGAAACACAAGTTGGTCCGATCGGGGGAATGGAAGGAACAAGGTCAGCAAATGTCAATTTGCGACGCTGCACTAATGATGGATTTAATACAAAAATCCTCCGAGGGGAATTAGACCGAACGTGTATACTTTGATAACGCAGGAAGCAGGTTCCCTGTTGGCCAGCATACATGACACGAACGCGGTAACCATACAATTGTGTGATGGAATATTGCGTTTGACATGCAGTTCCATGGAACGAACTCCACTGCAACACTGTAGTCTATGCGTCCTCGACGGACTTTTTCACGTTACCATAAGGAGTCAATACGTCCTTTAAAAAGTTATCATCAACCTCCGGCGAGATTTGAACACACGAACATTGGTATATTCAATTTCAGCATCTGCGAGTGACACCATACTAACGGAGTTATCGCGATACTTGAACGGGACTTGAGAACCATGTTACGACAGTAAACTTTCATCGTGAAGAGGGTCATTGAATTTAGCGTAAAACACGTACTCATCTGCATCAAATTAAGAGGTGTGGACCTGATCAGAGTTCACATGAATGGTATCGGCAAGCCAATCGTGGATTTATAGAGACCCGGGCTGCACATGTGGCGTTGTTTTATCGAAAGTAAACCTCACAGTACCTTTCCATAGAATACACGTGGAAACTATGGTACCATAGCGGAGCGGCCGACGCCGCTGTAAATAGACGAACACGAACAGACATTAAGGCGGAGCAGAGGCGCTACAACTAACTCGGCAGACAGAACAGCACTACCGAGGAAAGCTTCAAACAAGCGACGCTCCGGCAATTGAAATAAATAAGAAGCTTCAAAAAATTGTTCAAATGGGTCTCAGCACTATGGGACTTAACATCTGAGGTCATCAGTTCCCTAGAACTTAGAACTACACTCCTGGAAATGGAAAAAAGAACACATTGACACCGGTGTGTCAGACCCACCATACTTGCTCCGGACACTGCGAGAGGGCTGCACAAGCAATGATCACACGCACGGCACAACGGACACACCAGGAACCGCGGTGTTGGCCGTCGAATGGCGCTAGCTGCGCAGCATTTGTGCACCGCCGCCGTCAGTGTCAGCCAGTTTGCCGTGGCATACGGAGCTCCATCGCAGTCTTTAACACTGGTAGCATGCCGCGACAGCGTGGACGTGAACCGTATGTGCAGTTGACGGACTTTGAGCGAGGGCGTATAGTGGGCATGCGGGAGGCCGGGTGGACGTACCGCCGAATTGCTCAACACGTGGGGCGTGAGGTCTCCATTGTACATCGATGTTGTCGCCAGTGGTCGGCGGAAGGTGCACGTGCCCGTCGACCTGGGACCGGACCGCAGCGACGCACGGATGCACGCCAAGACCGTAGGATCCTACGCAGTGCCGTAGGGGACCGCACCGCCACTTCCCAGCAAATTAGGGACACTGTTGCTCCTGGGGTATCGGCGAGGACCATTCGCAACCGTCTCCATGAAGCTGGGCTACGGTCCCGCACATCGTTAGGCCGTCTTCCGCTCACGCCCCAACATCGTGCAGCCCGCCTCCAGTGGTGTCGCGACAGGCGTGAATGGAGGGACGAATGGAGACGTGTCGTCTTCAGCGATGAGAGTCGCTTCTGCCTTGGTGCCAATGATGGTCGTATGCGTGTTTGGCGCCGTGCAGGTGAGCGCCACAATCAGGACTGCATGGTCTGGGGCGTCTTGTCACGGTTCGTGCGGCTCCCCACGTCGGAGGTTCGAGTCCTCCCTCGGGCATGGGTGTGTGTGTGATGTCCGTAGCGTGAGTTACTTTAAGTTATACTAAGTAGTGTGTTGGCTTAGGGACTGATGACCTCAGCGGTTTGGTCCCATAAGACCTTACCAAAAATTTCCAATTTTTTTTCACTCGATATCTCGATGTTCCTTTAAAACTTTTCGCTTCTACAGTATCTTTTGTATGGCCACTTAAGGACGCGTTATATCATCTTACTCCTTCCTATAGTGTTTTCTCGTATTCCTCCCATGGACGATTCTGCGCAGAATGAACTCCATTGTTATTATTTCATTTGATTTTTAGCGCCCCATTGAGATTATTCAGACGTTTAGACTCCCTTCTTTTCAGATTTTCTCAAATTCCTTCAAGCATTTCCATACAATATTCTGAGGGAGACGTACCTTCCCAGACATGCTTTCTCAAATTAATGTCTATTTGTAACATTAGCAGACGTCTTTTCGGCGAGGAATGTTCTGTTTATACGTGATAGTCTGCCTCTTCTCTCATTATACTTCACAAATTACTTGTCTCCAATTTTGTCACTAATCTCACTTGTTCTTCTTCTGAGTGGTTTTGTCTTTTTTCGACTTCCTCTCAATCGTCTTACTGTGTCTTATTTGTTGTTAATTTTCGCCTCAGTTCTTAAGCGCATCTTCAGGAATTGAATAATCGTTTGGTTACCACTACCTCCATTTATTCACATAGAATGCTGCCTACTCCTTGCGCCTTGTTCGGTAGCTAGGTTCCTTTTTGCCCTTTCCTTCTTCCTTTTAACCGATTTAATACTTTAAATGAAACAACAAGTTCACTGTTACCAGTCACCGTTTTATTTATTTCCACGACGCGTTTCAAGGGTTTAAACCTCCATCATTGGGTGGATGGGTGGATTTACATTACTCTTTATACCCTCTCACTCCCCCCCCCCCCCCCCCCCCGGCTCTCTCTCTCTCTCTCTCTCTCTCTCTCACACACACACACACACCACAGGCACACACACACACACACACACACACACACACACACACACACACACACTTTCTCTCTCTCTATCTTCTCTTCCTGCCTCCAGCCTCTCACATCTGTCCATTAATCCCAATCAAATAGTGTCATCTATGTATGATTTTACTGCTGTAGCCAATATGATTATTGTAGTACTTCAAGTCTGTAACATTTCACCTGATTGTTATTAACAAGTATGAAGTTTAAGCCATTTTAACATTTCACCTGATTGTATAAACGAGTACAAATGTTAAGCTGTTTTGAATTGTCAAAATTGGATTTATATGCCACCTGAAGTACACACATATATATTCGACACCTCAAAACAAACACCTCCAAATGCTTTAAACAATTATTCTGTAATAATTTTGTTACGATGGATGTTCTTTGCACTCTGCGATTATGTCTTCTCTTCTGCTATACGAACCTTGCACCCAGCTGATTCCAGACGCCATATCTGTTTACAAATGTGACAGTATACATGTGATGTGTTACGACAGCGAAAGGAACCTGTGACCACTGGAGGTACTCTAGTTTACTTAATTTATGTTTACCAGTAGATTTCAGTTTAATTTTTTGTCAGAAGAAATCCAAAACCATGTTCTGAAATAGTGTCTTGTTTCTCCACTAGGCAGTGCCACAAGTTCTTCCAAAAAATGGAAACACAACACACACACAAATGTCATACTAACTAATGTAAATCCACCCGATGATGGAGGTTTAAACCTTCGAAACGCGCCGTGGAAATAAATATAAAAATAAATATAAAAAAAAATAAAAAAATAAAATAAAAGTTAGTAAAACGGTGACTGGTAACAGTAAACTTGTTGTTTCATTTAATGTTAATGACAGTCACGGTAAAGCTTAACCTAAAGTGTTCGAATTAATGAAGGAGGAGGAGGAGGAGGAGATTGGTATTTAACGTCCCGTCGACAACGAGGTCATTAGAGACGGAGCGCAAGCTCGGGTGAGGGAAGGATGGGAAGGAAATCGGCCGTGCCTGTTCAAAGGAACCATCCCGGCATTTGCCGGAAGCGATTTAGGGAAATCACGGAAAACCTAAATCAGGATGGCCGGAGACGGGATTGAACCGTCGTCCTCCCGAATGCGAGTCCAGTGTGCTAACCACTGCGCCACCTCGCTCGGTCTGTTCGATTTAATATTGTCCGTCACGATTCCACCTTTCTTTCTCCATCACTACAGTTTTCGCTTTCTGCTCCTCCCTCCAGTACTATGGAAGTTATTTCCCGATGTCTTACCACTCATCCTATCATTCTGTCGTCTCTTCTTGTCAGTATTTACCTATTCCTCATGTAGCCCATTCTACAGAGAATCTCTTCGTTCTATCTCATTAGGCCACCTATTTTGTAAAGTCCTTCTAGAGGTCTTTAATGGGTAACGGCCTTGCCGCAGAGGTAACGTCGATTCCTGTCAGATCACTGAAGTTAAGCGCCACTGGGATTGGCTAGCACTTGGATGGGTTACCGTCCGGGTCTGCCTACCACTATTGGCAAGTGCGGTGCACTCAGCCCGTGTGGGATCAGTTGAGGAGCTACTTGACTGAGAAGCAGCGGCGCTAGTCGCGAAAATTGACGTCTGGGAGAGTGGAGTGCTGACCCATAGCTGTGTATCCAGTGACGCTTATCGGCTGAAGATGAAACGACGATCGATCGGTATCGTTGGGCCTTCCAAGGCCTGTTCGTACGGAGGATAGGTCTTTAACGCCCTACTATAGCACCACACACTTCATTTCCGGTTTCCATATACTCCTTAATTGATTACACAATTCTCTGCTCCAGAACTACAGTCACAGAAATTCCTTCTTAGCATTAAGGGCTGTACCTATACTACAGAGAAAGATTTTCTGTACGTAACATAGTACCTGCATGATGATGCGTCCAAACTCTGCTGGAGACAATGTTATCCACACCTGGAAATTATACCTTCTCTAGAGATGCACACCAGCAGACGGCTTACACGACGAATGTTGTTGGAGAATCATTACAAATTCTATCTCTAAGGATGAAATAAGGAAATCCCTTATCATCATTCCGACGACTGGTTTGATGCACCTTTCCACACTACCCCGTCCTGTGCGTAACTATTGCAACCTACATCCGTTTTAACCTGCTTACAACGGTCGTTCCTTGGTTCCCGTCGACAGTTCTTACCACCGATACTTTTCTTCACTACCAAATCGACAAATCTTTCATGTCCTATCAACGCACCCATTCTTTTATCCAGGTTGTGCCAAAAATTTTCTTTGTTCTTACCACCGATACTTTTCTTCACTACCAAATCGACAAATCTTTCATGTCCTATCAACGCACCCATTCTTTTAACCAGGTTGTGCCAAAAATTTTCTTTCTTCAATTCGTTTCCGCACCTCTTCATCAACTTGCCGATTCACCGATGTGATGCTCAACGTTCTACGCTAATATCACATCTGAAAAGTTTCTATTGTATTGCTGTCTTAACGACTTATTGTACATGTTTCAGTTCCGTACAATGTTGCTCTCTTGAAATGTAGCTGTAGGAAGGACTTCTTAATTTACGTTAAACGTTAACAAAGCCACCCTGCTATTTAGCATCTGAATTTTTGTGAGAGTTGTCACATAAACAGTAGCAACTATTCATTTGCAACCGATTCAAAAGAGTTACATTCATTATGGGTCGCCGCGGAAGTCGAAAGTGCGTCAGAGCCGCAGTACGGCGAAAGTTTTGCTGATTTTCGTGTACGACTGTGATGGTGTTATCCTAAAGCATTACGTTCCCCCACGGCAGACCGTCAATGCACAGTATTACTGTTCGATTTTGGAGCATCACCTGCGACAAACTTTGCGAAAGAAGCGGCGGCACTTTCAGCGCAACCCACCCATCATTGTGCTCGACAATGCGGGAGCGCATACAGCGCAAGCTGTGGCTGCTCTGTTCGGTCGATGGGACTCGGAATTACTGTTCCACCCACCATACTCCCCGGACTGAAGTCCTTGTGACTTTGATTTGATTCCGAAGACGAAGGAACCACTTCGTGGCATTCTCTTCAAAACTCTTCCAGAGATTCGACAGGCAGTAGACCGCTCCATTCGCATCATTAACAGAACAGGCTCTCTTAACGGTATATTACGCCTTCCACATCGCTGGCAACGGGTTCTACACAACGCTGGTGACTACTTTGAAGAACAGTAACAGGTGAAAACATTAACTCTTTTGTATCTGTTGTGAATAAATAGTTGCCACTATTTAATTTCCAACCCTCGTATTGTCTCAGCTGCAGCCATGATCAGCTATTTTGCTTTCCAAATAGCAAAATACAGCAACTAATTGTAATGTCTCATTTCGTAATATAATTCCCTCAGCATCGCTTCATTTCATTCAACAACATTCCCTTATTTTTTGTTTAAAATTGCATGTCTGCCATCACCTGTACATATTAATTGTTTATTGTCTACCGTTTTCATTCGTTATGACTGTCTTTACAGTAAGAAATAACGCTGTACATCAGACGGATATACAGTACAACACTCCATTGCCTAAACTGAAAACCATCAGAGTCATAGAACGTTTGCAGACCCCATGTATAACAGACCATGCTTTCCGCAAGAACACAAAAAGACTTCACTATGGTTACACAGAACTATTATTGTGGTTCTGTAAACATTTTGTGACTGTGATTACTTTAGATTTATCTAGTTGAATACTGAATTGCATATCCATCCAATGTACGGCTTTTTTTCTGCCTGTGAACATGGTCTCTACGATCGAAACCGTTTCAAACGTAAATAATAAATTTTTACAGCTAAAGACAAGCATGCGTTTCTCCAAATTCTTGACAGCAGTATTTAGAATTCATTTAAATGTTTGTTTCATTTTTTTAAACGTTTACCTTGTAACATCTTTTCGCGACACTACCTATTCCGGTCACTTGCTGTTCCAAGTCCACTTCTGACTCTGATAGAATTAGAACGTCATTGGCAGCCATTAAACTTTAAATTTTTTCTCCCTGAACATTAATTTCTTTTCTAAAGTTGGCCTTCGTCACCTTCAGAGCTTACATAGGATGCAGCTGCAATAACACATCGTGTCTCACTGGATGCTCAACTACTGCATATCATTCATGTTCTTCAACTTTGATAAGTAGTTTCTTGAGTCTGTACACGAAGTGAATAAAATCTTGCTCCCTGAATTTTATAGCTACTACTTTCAAATTTTCAAAGAGTATTCCAGTCAACATTTTCTGGGGATTTCTACAAATCTAAGAACACAGCAAGCGTGGGTTTGCCTTTCTTTAATCTATATTCTAAGATGTGCCGTAGGGCTACTTTTGTATGTATATTTCGACATATCTCCAGAACCCAACAGATCATATCCGAGGTTGGCTTCTAATGGATTCTCGAGTCTTCTGAATTAGTATTTTGCTACCATAACTTACGTAACTGATAATTGTGTAATATTCACAATGTCACTCTCTGCGTTTTTGAAACTGAGATCATTACATTGTTATTTACGTCAGTGGATGTGTCTTCTCTCTCATTTATCTTGCAACCGAGGTGGATTTTTTTTCTCATGGTTGAGTATTCAACCAGGGAATGTCGGCTACCTCCTTCGTCTTGTTTAGACACTTCTACATCTACATCTACATGGATACTCTGCATATCACATTTAAGTGCCTGGCAGAGGGTTCATCGAACCACCTTCACAATTCTCGATTATTCCAATCTCGTATAGCGCGCGGAAAGAATGAACACCTATATCTTTCCGTACGAGCTCTGATTTCCCTTATTTTATCGTGCTGATTGTTCTGCCCTATGTAGGTCGGTGTCAACAAAATATTTTCGCATTCGGAGGATTAGTTGGTGATTGGTATTTCATGAGAAGATTCCGAAGCAACGAAAAACGCCTTTCTTTCAATGATTTCGAGCCCAAATCCTGTATCATTTCTGTGACCCTTTCTCCCTTATTTCGCGAAAATATAAAACGTGCTGCCTTTCTTTGAACTTTTTTGATGTACTCCGTCAGTCCTACTTGGTAAGGATCCCACACCGCGCAGCAGTATTCTAAAAGAGGACGGACAAGCGTAGTGTAGGCAGTCTCCTTAGTAGGTCTGTTACATTTTCTAAGTGTCCTGCCAATAAAACGCCGCCTTTGGTTAGCCTTCCCCACAACATTTTCTATGCGTTCTTTCCAATTTAAGTTTTTCGTAATTATAATACCTAGGTATTTAGTTGAATTTACGGCTTTAGATTAGACTGATTTACCGTGTAACCGAAGTTTAACGAGTTCCTTTTAGTAATTATGTCGATGACCTCATACTTTTCGTTATTTACGGTCAACTGCCACTTTTCGCACCATTCAGATATTTTTTCTAAATCGTTTTGCAGTTTGTTTTGATCTTCTGATGACTTTATTAGTCGATAAACGGCAGCATCATCAACAAGCAGCCAAAGACGGCCGCTCAGATTGTCTCCCAAATCGTTCATATAGATAAGGAACAGCAAAGGGCCTATAACACTACCTTGGGGAACGCCTGAAATCACTTCTGTTTTACTAGATGACTTTCCGTCAATTACTACGAACTGTGGCCTGTCTGACAGGGAATCGCAAATCCCGTCACATAATTGAGACGATATTCCATAAGCGCGCAATTTTACTACGAGCCGCTTGTGTGGTACAGTGTCAAAAGCCTTCCGGAAATCCAGGAATACGGAATCGATCTGAACTCCCTTGTCAATAGCACTCAGCACTTCATGTGAATAAAGAGCTAGTTGTGTTTTACAGGAACGATCTTTTCTAAACCCATGTTGACTGTGTGTCAATAGACCGTATCCTTCGAGGTAATTCATAATGTTCGGAAACAATATATGTTTTAAAATCCTGCTGCATATCGACTTTAACGATATGGGCCTGTAATTGAGTGGATTACTCCTACTGCCTTTCTTGAATATTGGTGTGACCTGTGCAACTTTCCAGTCTTTGGGTACGGATCTTTCGTCGAGGGAACGGTTGTATATGATTGTTAAGTATGGAGCTAATGCATCAGCATACTCCGAAAGGAGTATTCCACGGGAATCGCTGAGTTTCTAATTAAGTCGTACTGATGTCAGTGGTTCAGGTTGTAAGATCCAGCATGCCTTGCAAATCAGACTCTGTCCTTCGACAGGTCATCTTGCTAGTGTTGTGCGTACACCTTCGGTGGCTATATTGTACAGTCCTTTGTCTACAGGGCCGGCGCGACCGGCGGTGTTCGACCGCTGCCGTGCCCTTTTAGCAGCGCTACGGAAATAAATGTTCACTCTCCTCTTCGGGGAGCTGGATGGTGCGGTTCGGCTCCCTCCGGACAGACTACGAATTGCTGGACGTCTCGCCCAACGAGAGAACAGCGGCCGCCCCAGCAGCCGGTAATAAAGCAATTTCTCGCACCGGAAGTGAATCCTCCAGAACCAGTTGCACAGGAACTGCTCCTCTGGAGGGCAGCTCGGGAGGAAAAAAAATCAGAGAAAACCTGTGCAAAAAAATAAAATAAAAAAATCCTTACGCTTTTGGGGCTGCCCCGCTGGCGTAGAATGCTGCCCCCGCCGTCTCATAAATTCCACTCGTGGTCCTAGTGCACCGAACCGCGCCAAGATCTCATCTCGCAGCCTACCAATTTCGCAGGCACCGACTCCCTCGCGTAACGAATACAGGAAACGCTTACGCATGCGCGCACGGTCACACACACACGCACACATTCCCCGCGAGGCCACCGGCGTTGACCGGCGCTTCGGGACAGCCAACTTTTCTAGCCAGCGCGGAAAAAAGGGTGCATGAGAAGGAATGGTCGGGAGGGGAGAGTTATTCTCTGGCGCCGGCCCATTCTGTATGCAGCGGCCGTACGCAGCTTGAGATGTCAGCGCAGGCAGTCGGGGTAAATCTTTTGTGGCCGAAACAGATTTCGGCTCCTTCTCCCCAGAACAGTCTCGGTCGGCTCTTTAACCACTCCACCCTCGTGTTCTCTCACGGCTCTGTTTTCTGGATGCTAAATTACAGGTCGACTCCGGTGTTTTCCTCTGTGGCTGCACTTCTCCATGTTAAGTGTCAAGGGCTAATTGCCAAGACCGAGTCGCAGGCAGTAGCATTTTGCCGTGCCTTCGAGTTACGTGTACAGATAGACTTTATAATAAACTTTATGATAAAGTTCAAACATGTGGCATTAGTGTTTGCGAAAAACATATTTTAGGCGTACAAAATAAAATTCTGAGAGTTACCTATATTACTTAACTGTAACAGAAAAAGTAATTAGATTCTATAAGAAATCTGTTACGCTTATTAATTTCAAAACAAAGTTCTGAAACAGTCATTTTTTTATGTAACATAGTTGGTTCGTTTTACATTCACCGGATTAATGATAAGTAAAGCGTGTAAGCCCACACAAATATGGTCAATATTGTTCGCGAACGTAAACGTGTGAATGTGAACATGCCGATACAGATATACAGGATGAAAAGTATTTAAACCGACAAACTCTGGGAGGTTGTAGGGGACATCAAAACAAATATTTTTCCCTAATGTGATTTTTTTTCCTATGAAGATTATATAAACCGGGGGGGGGGGGGCTTATTACGCTATTTAGTTGTTAGAGGGCGTATTACGCCCTTCAGTTGTGGGCAACTGCTGTTCACCAGTGTAGCAGTGCATTGTCTCTGGTGCGATACACCTGGAGTAAGTACACTGATATGGTTGGTGCGTACTACGTAGCGCACCACAACGGACGAGCTGCACAGCGGGTTTATCAACAACAATATCCTAATCGCCGTATCCCGCATCATACGACCTTCCCTGCTGTGTACCAACGTCTGCGTGAGACCGGGTCATTTTTCAGATAACCTAGACAGGGACGTCGTCGCACAGCTTGAGGAAGTTGTCTTGGAGCATGTGGAGCGGGATCCTTCAATCAGAACTCGTGCAATTACAAGTAACTTTGGGACGAATCAGACGAATGTAAGAACAGTCCTTCGAGAGCAGTTGTTAGGTCCATTTCACATACAGCGTGTCCACAACCTGGAACCAGTTGCTTATCCACCCAGAGCACAGTTTTCGCAGTGCTACCTGGAACGGTGTGAAATGCATCCTACATTTACATCCTCTGTGTTGTTTACCGCACAGTTCGCATGTTTGGAGTGACGATAACCCACATGCCACAGTTACTAGCGCTCATCAAGTGCGGTTCTTTGTTAATGTGTGGGTCGGTGTTGTTGGGAGCTGTTTAGCTGGGCCGTATCTGCTACCTAGGCCATTAAATGGCAGGCACTATCATAATTTTCTCGCCAGAGCATTGCCAGAATTGCTGGAAGATGTCCCGCTCCCTTCAAGACAACGCATGTGGTTCCAACATGAAGGGGCGCCGGCGCATTTCAGTCGTCGTTTGCGTCGATTCCTAGAGCGACGGTTACCAGGAACGTAGATTGGCAGAGGTGGTCCTGTACCATGGCCTGCTCGATACCTAGATATGTGCCCTCTGGACTTTTTTGTGTGGGGAGAGATGCGCAACCTTGGTTACGCAACTCCTGTTGTATCAGAAGAGGATCTGGTTGCCTGGATAGTAGCAGCAGAAGGAGCAATTCAGGATACTCCTGGGATTTTTGCCCGTGTCAGACAGAACGTGATCCGACGGTGTGTGTTGGAGTCATTTTTGAAAATGTACTGTATTTCAAATTGGGTTGTGTTAATGTGTTGTCTCTTGGCGATAAAAAAAATTAGAAAAGTGTTTGTTGGTTTAATTAATTTGCCGCCAGAGAAATCTTCCTCTACCGGCTTAAATACTCCCCATAGGAAAAAAGTGGCATTAGGGAAAAATATTTGTTTTGATGTCCCCTACAACCTCCAAATGTTTGTCGGTTTAAATACTTTTCACTCTGTAGATCCTTATGAGGATGATTGTTGTTGCGCTCCCCCATGAAAGTGTAGCAGAATCACTTTTGTTATCTGTACAGACACATTTTCGTAATGGTCGGACTAAAGGAGAACAAGTTGCAGTTCATAGGCGTACTGCCAAATTCGTTACCGGTATGTTCGATCAACACGCGAGTATTACGGCAGTGTTCTGTGAACCCAGATTGGAATCTCTGGACTGCAGACGATGATCTGTAGTTAACATATTTAGCCGCCGACGTCACGTTTGCCGAACCTTTTATGACATCGAATCGTACCAAAAACTAAGCGTTTTGGAGAGATTTTTAATACAGTGTGTTTTAGCTTTGCTGTATGATGAATGATTTTCGTGTTTTTAATTCCGAACGTTTAATATTTTTGTTTGTGTTCAAGTAGCGGCGTTTCTGAGTTCGCGCGATGATATTATTGTGTTCTATGACGTCACAGGTATTGTGCAATGACTGGTTGATAGCAAGTTTGCTGCTTTTCGTATTTATACTTGCGTGTTAACCAAATACGCCGTTTAAGTTGTAAATTAGATGCTCAGTTCCATGGTGAAGGAAGAACTCGAGAAAGAGGAGATGGACCTTCATGCAGTGTGTTTACAGGAGCCGAATTCCGGAAACAGGATGTTATGTCGCATGCTAGTTACAGCACAGATAAGGTCATCATCCTGTAGCCACTAATGTGGTGCCAGGCGAAGATATAATTGTGATATTCATCAACTGCGTGACGTACACGCGGTGTAAATAGAAATAATGAGTCCTTTAGAAAACTTTTCATAAGCAATCAATACAGACAACCATACATATAAAAGTTAAAAGCAGCGGCAATACTTGTTCGACGCTACAGACTCATTTTTGCAACGGGTGCAAATGCGAAATCAACACCGTAGCTTACCAGAGAAACTGATGAAAGAGGACTCTGGCTTCTGGATGCTTCGAGGGTCGCACAGAAAGTAATGCACGGCATTTTTTTCTTCAACGGTTCTTTATTGAACATAATGCGAATTACACACATGAAAGAATGGTTTTTATCTACACACCTCTTTTTTTGATTAGCGACTCCACGGAGTGCTGTGTGCACAACGACCATATATGTTAAATTAAAAGAAGGTCAGCGTTGGCCGTAATATTGATGTTTTATTGATAGCAGAATCGGCTTCAGTTATTGCGATCGCTTCTCAGTTTTGGTTATTGATAACTTGATACCAGTTTCTGAGTTTAATGTGTACAGCACTGAAGATGATCACTATGTGACCGAAAATCGATTCTGCTATCAATAAAATATCAATATTACGGCCAACGCTGACATCCTTTTAATTTAACACCTTTTTTTTCACGTAATTTCCATCCCGTTCTTAGGCCTTCCTCCAGCGAAAAAGAAGGGCGTGTATGCCCCGTCGGTACCAATCCTCGTCCTGGTGGCGGAGCCAGTGCTTCGCTGTGTGAAGCTCGCTACAACATGTCGGATGTGACGGCCGTGGATGGTCCTCCCGACCGCTGCAAATCGTGGAGCTCCGCCGAACCGCCTTCTAATGACCTCACCCTCCCTGCCTAGAGACTAACTGTACTTCTGTGACAGCAGATGTTCCATAGACATTGCACAAGCATTTGAGAATATTCCCCATAGTTTCTTTTCTCTGTAGTGAGAAATTCAACAACGGCATGTTGCTTGTAACGTACAGCACTTACAGACGCTATTTTGAAACATTTCTCCATCTACGCTATGTGTCGAAAGAGACGGAAACTTGGCGTACTAGCTCAGGAGACTTAAAATAATACATACTACGTAACGTTTCGCACCTGTAGCGTTGTTTACGGCTGAGAAAAAAAAATACTGTGCATTTCTTTCTGGGCAACCGTCGTAATGCACCAAACAATAGTACTAAAGTGTGAGGCGTACGTCTAAGACCAAATGGTAACAGATGTTTGAGGCTTTCCGTACACACTTGCAACAAACATCGTACAATCAACTACTGTATTATCAACTCTGAGAAGATCCTGGCTCGATGAGGGTAGAAGGGGAGAAATCAGTGCAGTACTTACTCAGAATTCTGCTGCCGGACAATACGATGATGGTAGACAGAAAGAAAGGCATTTGTGCAATAGCTCTGAATAACTGAATTACTAGAGCAGCAAGTGCATAATAAGTGTGGTGATTTCATTTGCTCATGAGAAAGTGAGGCTGGCAATATCAACGTTAAATACGAAGAAACCACCAGGGCCTGATGTGATTATGGCAGAAGTTATGTATCAGCTAGTGGACGAAATTTTACCGTACATAACTACGTTATTACAGGATGGCCTTTTGCAGAGACGGGTGGCCAGGATCTGGAAAATCTCGAATGTCATTATACCAAAAAGGAAACACTCATACAGGCCGATTTCTTTGGTAAATGGTTTAGGCAAAGTACAGTAAAATCTTCTGTGCCTTTGTCCGAAGGATTACAGACATTTAATAGGTATGTGCTCTCTGTAGTAGCCGCGTGGTCTTAGGCACCTTGCCACCGTTCGTGCGGCTTCTCCCCCGTCGGAGGTTCGAGTCCTCCCACGGACATGGGTGTGTGTGTGTTGTCCTTCGCATAGGTTAGTTTAAGTTAGATTAAGTGTTATGTAAGCCTAGGGACCGATGACCTCAGCACAGTGGTCCTGCAGGGATTTACCACCACCACCCTCTGTAGTGCTGTTTCAGGAAAGAGAAATTTAACGAATAATGTGTAAAACTCAAACGACAAGTATGTTATCGGCATAACTACTGATACACTTCAGGCGGTTGATAATTCATGGTGGCCTGCCCTGTTGTAAAGACTGAAACAAATGAACAGTCCCAGGTGTCTCTATAACAGCCTGCTAGATTATTGTACAAACAATCTGGTACAATTAGAATGTCAGGAAAGAATATACAGGGTGAGTAACCTAACATTACCAAATGGTTCAAATGGCTCTGAGCACTATGGGACTCAACTGCTGAGGCCATTAGTCCCCTAGAACTTAGAACTAGTTAAACCTAACTAACCTAAGGACATCACAAACATCCATGCCCGAGGCAGGATTCGAACCTGCGACCGTAGCGGTCTTGCGGTTCCAGACTGCAGCTCCTTTAACCGCACGGCCACTTCGGCCGGCTCCTAACATTACCGCCGGATATATTTCGTAAACCACATCAAATACTGACGAATCGATTCCACAGACCGAACGTGAGAAGAGGGGCTAGTGTAATTGGTTAATACAAACCATAAAAAAATGCACGGAAGTATGTTTTTTAACACAAACCTACGTTTTTTTAAATGGAACCCCGTTAGTTTTGTTAGCACATCTGAACATATAAACAAATACGTAATTAGTGCCGTTTGTTGCATTGTAAAATGTTTGTTACATCCGGAGATGTTGTAACCTCCTCCGCTGTTCGATCGTGTGTATCGGAGAGCACCGAATTACTTAGGGATCCAAAGGGAACGGCGTGGACCTTAGGTACAGAAGAGACTGGAACAGCACATTACGTCCAAATGCTAACACCTTTTTATTGGTCTTTTTCACTGACGCACATGTACATTACCATGAGGGGTGAGGTACACGTACAGACGTGGTTTCCGTTTTCAATTACGGAGTGGAATACAGTGTGTCCCGACATGTCAGGCCAATAGATGTTCATTGTAGTGGCCATCATTTGCTGCACACAATTGCAATCTCTGGCGTAATGAATGTCGTACACGCCGCAGTACATCTGGTGTAATGTCGCCGCAGGCTGCCACAATACATTGTTTCATATCCTCTGGCGTTGTGGGCACATCACGGTTCACATTCTCCTTTAACGTACCCCACAGAAAGAAGTCCAGAGGTGTAAGATCAGGAGAACGGGCTGGCCAATTTATGCGTCCTCCACGTCCTATTAAAACGCCCGTCGAACATCCTGTCAAGGGTCAGCCTAGCGTTAATTGCGGAATGTGCAGGTGCACCATCATGCTGATACCACATACGTCGACGCGTTTCCAGTGGGACATTTTCGAGCAACGTTGGCAGATCATTCTGTAGAAACGCGATGTATGTTGCAGCTGTTTGGGCCCCTGCAATGAAGTGAGGACCAATGAGGTGGTCGCCAATGATTCCGCACCATACATTTGCAGTCCACGGTCGCTGTCGCTCTACCGGTCTGAGCCAGCGAGGATTGTCCACGGATCAGTAATGCATGTTCCGTAGATTCACTGCCCCGTGGTTTGTGAAGCACGCTTCATCGGTAAACAGGTAGAACTGCAACGCATTCTCTGTTAATGCCCATTGACAGAATTGCACTCGATGAATAAAGTCATCAACATGTAATTGTTGATGTAGCGACACATGAAACGGGTGAAAGCGGTGACGATACAGTATGCGCATGACACTACTTTGACTCAGTCCACCGGCTCTCGCAAAGTCCCGTGTACTCATGTGTGGGTTCATGGTGAAACGTCCCCTTTGAACAATTATACAGGACTGTGCTTAAACTGACATACAATATTTCTAGCGCAACGCAATCTGACTTTCAAAAATCCCTACAAAAGAATGGCCCTGACTAACATTAAACTATACCTTCGAGAAATCACTTACCTAACAAAAATCTTCATTACTCGAACTACTGCAATACAGCGAGCGCCACTACTGCCAGCTAAATAAAAGATTCAAACTATGGAAGGCACTAACTACTGATAGGGATAGTTAGCAAATGAAATATATTAATAGAGAACAAACAATGTATTTACCTTAATAGTCATAATATATGTAGCAGTTCATGACAAATTACAAAACTCCGCCATCTCTCTCCCCACATCCACCACTGCTGGCGGCTCACCTCCAACTGTGCAATGCTACGCGCTGTTCACAGCCAGCTGCCTAACAATACAATGGCGAGTATTACAACAATGCAAAGCAGCCACAGACTGTACACAGCACAGCCAGTGATTTTCATACAGAGGTGGCGTTACCAATAAAAAAAACCTAAACAGCCTACTTACATAGCCCCCATGCTCCCCACAAAAAATTTTACAAATTGGTTTGGGCAGTGGCCAATACAGATTTGAAAAAATTTTTCATAATTACAATACCAAAGAAATCAAATGCACACACTTATTGATACAATGTTGGTCAAAAGCTCAAATTTTCTCACAGTCCATAAAGACAGTCCTGATCGTTCATCACGGTGAAATAGTAGTGTTTTTCTCAAAGTCTGAGCAGTAGAAGAAAATGCACACGGAAGTAGTGGATTTCCATGCAATCTTGAAGAAGTAGTGTTGTCCTTCCAACGGAAAGACAGTGCTGACTCTTGACATGCATACAGGTAATGGGCCACAACAGAGCAAACCCACAGCAGAGTCAGTCGAAATTTTAAAGAGTATTGGTAGGTAGGTCATCACAGAACAGACCCACTGTAGTGCTGGTAGAGATTACGGTATTGGTGGGCCACCAGAGGTGCAGACCCACTGCAGTCCTTGTAGAAATAATGGTATTGATGGATCATCAAAGATGCAGACCCACTGTAGTCCTTGTAGAGATGGCCAGCAGCCATCTGTTGTGACTGTGCAGGTGCACAATCACCATTGAAGAGTCTTGCGGATAATATAGCAAGTCCATAACCACCACTTGTGCACTCACAAAGTTTTTTTTTTCTAATTGTCCTTAGAACCAGCAATGCTGTTAGCCAGTCCCTTGCTGAATTATCAACACACGTGCAAACACTAACAGTCCCTACTTCTCACATATTGTCCATATACTATGACCAACAGAAACGTGTGCAGTGAAATGGAACTTACAAGTTACTTAATTTGATGAACTGGCGTCAATTACAATTTTATAACATAAGAATACAATTACAAAGGTACAAATTACATCATTAAAGAACATAATAGTACAGATAACATTTGTAGTAATATGTGCTTTACAAAAGAATCGAAATAACATATACATCAGTGTTACAGAAATTATGACATAAGTACATACATAAAAGATCAGAATAACTTTTGAAATATCAACTTCACACATGAGGATTAAGACAAAACAGAATAAATAATGTCTAAACATCTTTACAAAGAAAATAACATATTATTAGAAAAATTCTACAACATAACTGTTATTAGCTAAACACATAAAGACAGGAAAAACACAAATATACAAGAGTACACAAACACATAGGGGGATAACACAATGGAAAGGACAGGGTTTGTTTTACTGCAGTATTTTGCATGGAGATCTCCCTTGGTTCATCATTATTCCCAAAAGTCCTATCTATACCTGCTTTCTGTACTTTTTTTCGTATAACTTCTCAATGCATTTCTTCCAATTCATTGCAACTCATTCTCTTATATAGTCTACGCCCTCTTAAGCTAACTTAACTCTACTGAGCTCAGATGCTTAACTAAGGGATTAGGCAATGCAGCAGCACAAAACAATTAATACAAACAGCAATTAAAAAAATGGAAATTTGCAAAGCAAGCTACAGTAAATCTAAATTACCTAGCAATTCAACATTACAACTAATATGAGGCAATGCGCAGCAAACAAGAAAAATAAATCTGGCTTAGCAGAGCAACACAAATTAAAATTCAGTAGCACGAAAATGAAATAACTTATATCTAAACATGACATAGCTCAAGCAGAAAAATATTACACTAAAAATGGCCATGCCTAATACCTATGTCACATCTTAACACTAGAGTGATGCATCACAAAAACGTACTCTGCAAGGAAGTTACCAAGTCAATAAAAAAATTATTTATGCAATTCCTGTGAAAGGAAATGTCTATTTGTGCTCTCTTTTCTAAGAAAGTATATCATAAACGTATTCTTTACTGGGTCTGTAGACAGAAAATAGTGATATTAGTACATATATTAAATTTTATAATCACCAATGCTGCAGTGCAGCTAGGAACTAAATATTAAACAAAATAGTCAAAGCAAGGCGTCAAACGTCATTCACTAGCCATATGGCATTTCATAATGCAGTAAACAATCTTTGAACTAGCAAGACAATAGACACAAAATGTTTCTCATCATTTCATTTCAGTAAATATCATAAATTAAGAACTCTACAGTGTAGTCATGTTTTCAAGTTTGAGGGTGTCGTATTTACGATGCTTTCTACAAAGGAATGTCGATAGCAAGGATAATGGCCTCCCCCTTATTTTTTTCTGCCACCTAATGGCTTTTTCTCAAGGCGGCTGGCACACCTGGCCGCTCACGACGCATTACGTGCAGGTGGTCACTTAACTTTCTTACCGAAATATTTACGACACCAGTTTCCGCTACAGTGACAGTCTCATATAAAAAAATTCACAGGATAAGAATTTGCGTTACAAATCTGTAGAAACAAAATCCTGTAAATATAACAGAGTCCAAAAAATTTTCGCCAGCATTGTGATACATTCACGCATTTACACACATTTCATAACTCTTAAAGTACGATTCTTGGTTTCCAACAACCTTTTCCACAAATCAGAGTCCCTAAACACTACTCATTATTCCTTACCTCATTATACATATACATATTCGTCGACACTTCTTCAATATTTCATCATGAGAAATACGTAACATAATAAACATTCCTCAACAACATCATACACATCGTTGTCATAATAATAACATCATAACACCTTGGTCAAATCTCAAAAACGTCGTAGCTTTCTGCAATAATTTCAAACCCTAAAAAATATTCTCTGCTCATTTCAATAATGTCATCTACCTCAAACGTACTTTAAAAATCATGATCTCATACCAAATACATAATTCAAAGCTCTCATAGTATCACAATGGTTCCCGAAAAATATGAGCAGTTCACAAAGTACAAACAAAATACAATTTCATAAGTGTGAAGTTACCCAACTGTGTAATTGTGTAAACATGTGTCACTGATGTAGCAAAAAAAAAGTTTATCTCTCAGTTAAATGATCAGATAGCTGTGTAATTCTGTGTTAGAGAAATATGGTACCGATGTGTAAAGTTGTATAAGCAAATACCATATTAGCTAGGGCTCCTTGTGCTTGCCAAACACATGATACACAAAGTAAGCGTGTACCCCCCAGAGGATTAATGTAATTATACCCTCAGGTGTTACAGATTACAGCAATGGAATGAAATATATCACGGAAAACTTTCTTTGTAATTCAAAAATCTTGAAAAATAAATGGCTTAAGTACAAAATCTCACAAATGCGTGTCCTGTAGCGCTAAATGTGCGTCTTGCTGTAAGATAATTCTGTGGAAGTGTCGTAGTTAACGTCCTCCGAAACCTAAGTTCTGCAGAAGCCAATGTACTTACCTCATGATAAACAAAAGTGAAATGCTTTGCGTATAGATATCTTAGTTATTACGCTTATTACCGTGATGAAGAAAGTACTGTGCTGTAACGTATTGTTGTGCTACGGAAAAGGCAGTCTCATTGTAGCTATACCACAAAAGTTAGTACTAAAACATGTTTTACTTTCCAGAATAAAACAGAAAACTTTGCAGATATAAAACAGATACACCGCAAAAGCAGCATTGTAAATTGACACTCATTAGTAGCGTCGTGATAAAATCGTGTAGCTGTCACATAAACTAAGCACTGTCTCATCTGGTATCTCACAGAAAGTACTTTAAATCCAGAATATATTTTCAAGTAAAGCAAAATGTTGCATTAAAATCTCATTAGCAGTGCATGTTCTAAGTATGTAAGCCTTATAGTCGTTACGTAATCGAGCAACTAACAAGCAAGAATGTACACACGGAATAACACTGTGTCGTCTGTTCACAATAACAATGCATTCATAATTTCTGTTTTAATAAGTTCTCTTGGTTCTTGAATGGATATTTAACTTCAAACATTGTTGCATATTAACAAATTCTAAGTCTGACAAAGCATGCTAGTAACGTAAAGTGAAAAGTTATATGGCAAAGACAAAGTTAAAAAGCAGATTATCTTTCAGTAAACGGTTTTACATGTGAAATGTGGTGTAAACCTTTACTCTTCCTAGTACGCAGAGTTTCAACTTCAAAGCAATTATCATGTTGTATACATCGGTAAAGAATGCTAAAATTTTTCTCAAGGCTAGCGTCTTATGTTATTTTTCTCAGAGCCAGCGGGCGCACGCGGCTGCCTGCTGTGCGAGTCATTGTCTGTCTCTTTGTTGGCGCGCACCATTATTGGGATTAGGAGACCTAACTTCCACAAATTCACTCTGACGAGAAGGCCCTGCCCTGTTTGAATCCCGCCAGTTCTGATGCAATTCAGGTCTGTCGTTACGATCATATCATCTGTCGTCATGTCGGTAGATACCATGGTTTCTTTCTTGTCGGTCACGTGGTGGAGAATTTCTCCCTGAATCATAACTGCGCGCTGGACCGTTGCGTCTAAAGTTATTCTGTCTCCCTTGATAATAATTGTTTTGGTTCCCATATTGTCTGTTTCTCTGATTGTCTCTGTGATAGTCATTACTACGGAAATGCTATCTTTCTCTGTAATTATTACTACTCTGCCAACGGTTGTCATACGGGTGGTGTCTGTTTCGGTCACGATATGTGTTGTGAGAATAGCCTTGCCGTGTGCAGTTATTATTTCTTTCATCGCGGAATTGTGACAGATGTGACCTGTAATTGTTGTGCTCCTGTTTCCGCGTTCCCCGATTGTCAGTGTCAATTTCCAATTCTTGTAACAGACCCTGAAAAGCTTCAATGTCATCTTTGCAACGTCCTGCTAAAATAATATGTCGTAAATGTTCAGGCAATTTGATTAAGCAAATGCGGATGAGTTCTGAGGGGCTGTATGGGTTTGACAAGTACTGAGTCTTATGCAACATGTCTTCAAAATATTTCACAAGACTGGAAAATTCAGATTGTTCAAAGTGTTTCATCATCATGATGCTATGTTTTACTCGGTCTTGTGTAGCTTGAGACCAATATGCTGAGAGGAAGGCATGGTAAAATTCTCCTTCACTGTGACAATCGTGAATGACCGATCGCATTCTTACAGCTGGTTCATTCTCTAAATAGCCACACATAAATTCTAATCTGTGTTCTAACGACCAGTTGGGAGGAAAACAATGAGAGAATTGATGGAGCCATGCTTGTGGATGAATGTCGTTGCCAGAATTCTTAAATGTTTTGAATTTACGTGTAGTAATGAACAGCTTATAGTCAAAGTCATCATGTCGGCGAGCCGCATATCGGTCATTGTTACGTCGTTTCGGCGGTTCCATTTCAAAATTCGGTGCACCTTGCCAATTTCGTTCATAATTTCCGAAATGCGCTGTGTTATTATTTTGTGGCTGTTCCGTATTTCTATGTCCCTCTTCCCGTATTGGGGCGCGAGTGTCCTCTGAAATACGTAATTCTTGTACTACCTGTGTCAGCTGATCTTGTACTTCGCGGATTTCTCTTTTCTGTTGCGTATTAATTTGATTCTGATTTTGTTTGAATTTCCTAATTTGTTCGCACTCTTCTGTGTCATTAAAGACTACCGGTTTTGTGTCATTCAGATTATCATCTACCTTCGTAGATAAATTATTTAGCTGATCCGAAAGTTCAACTACTTTCTCTGATAAAGTACTAATTTCCTCCATGTGTCTTTCTACTGTGTCCTTTAAGTTTTCCTGAGTTTTTGCAAGTTCCGTAACCGAATCGGTAGACGCAACTGAGTCAATTTTAGCTTGCAAGGTCTCATGATTTTCATGAACAATAATTTGCAGTTCTTTTATGGCTGCTTCGTGATTCTGTAATGCATTTTCATGCCGCGAAAAAATAGGTTGAAAATGCTCACAAATTTGAGTTTTTACGTCATTACAGACTTTTTGACATTTCTATTCAATGTTATGTAACTCAGTAGTTAAATCTTCACACGTTTGTACAAGAGTTTGTTCCAATGAGTCTAACTTTTGAAGCTGTTGCTGTGTTTGTCTCTGATTTTGTTCCAGTGTGTCTAACTTTTGAAGATTTTGTTCCATTGCGTCTAACTTTTGAAGATTTTGTTCCATTGTGTCTAACTTTTGAAGATTTTGTCCCTTTTGTTTCTGATTTTGTTCAAGCGTTGTGTCTAACTTTTGTAGCCTTTGTCCCATTTGTTGCATTAACTGTAATAACAGTGTACTGTCATTTCGGAATCCTGAGGCGATCTGTTGCCGACCGATCGATCGATAACGCTTCCCTGTTCACTAATTGTTTCACTGCTTACACCATTATTTACAGCCCACTCCATTTCCCTATGCACAATTACCAATTTACTACTTTGAACATTAGTTAATTCATTACTCTGCGGCGCTAACACACTGCTTTCGTCTTCACTGTCATTTCTCAGTTTACTTTGAAGCCTAGTATTACGTTTTTCACACGCCATTATTGTCACAATATTTCACACGACAACACAGAAATACACAATTTGAAGAGCAAAAATAAGAGAACACATTAACATAGCACTGAAAATAATATCTAGATAATTGCAGCTGCGAAATACTTGGTGCAAATCTACATGCATGCCACAACTGTTTTACTGTACAACAATGAAAGACTGCAACTACAAAGGAGATTCCCTCTACAATTACGCGCTAGCAATAAACAAAATCTACACTAACTACACAAACTACACGAAAAAATCAGAAGATTCCAGTGAGGTATCCTTGGCTAAGGGTCGACATATGAAACGTCCCCTTTGAACAATTATACAGGACTGTGCTTAAACTGACATACAATATTTTTAGCGCAACGCAATCTGACTTTCAAAAATCCCTACAAAAGAATGGTCCTGACTGACATTAAACTATACCTTCCAGAAATCACTTACCTCACAAAAATCTTCATTACTCGAACTACTGCAATACAGCGAGCGCCACTACTGCCAGCTAAATAAAAGATTCAAACTACGGAAGGCACTAACTACTTATAGGGATAGTTAGCAAATGAAAGATATTAATAGAGAACAAACAATGTATTTACCTTAATAGTCATAATATATGTAGCAGTTCATGACAAATTGCAAAACTCCGCCATCTCTCTCCCCACATCCACCACTGCTGGCGGCTCACCTCCAACTGCGCAATGCTACGCGCTGTTCACAGCCAGCTGCCTAACACTACAATGGCGAGTATTACAACAATGCAAAGCAGCCACAGACTGCACACAGCACAGCCAGTGATTTTCATACAGAGGTGGCGTTACCAATAAAAAAAACCTAAACAGCCTACTTACAATGGCAACAGCAGCTAACACACCAACTGCACCCGCTTCTCCTGTGACGGGCCGGTTACGGACCCGTTTGCGTGCTACGACCGTACCTGTTTCATACAGTTGGCGGTAGATGTTTCGCAATGTGCGGCACGTTGGATGCTCTCTGTCCGGGTATCATTCTGCATACACCCTGCATGCTTCAGCTGCATTTCGTCGACACTCGCCATAGATGAGTATCATTTCCGCCTTTTCAGAGTTCGAATACACCATGGTCACAGTTCCTTCAACACCACACTATCGCAGACGTCTGGTAACACGGTGTACTACAGTTGGTCTGCGTGCGGAGACGAATGCAGAATAGGCCGAGCGGTTTTAGGCGCTTCAGTCTGGAACCGCGCGACCGCTACGGTCACATGTTCGAATCCTGCCTCGGGCATGGATGTGTGTGATGTACTTAGGTTAGGTAGGTTTAAGTAGTTCTAAGTTCTAGGGGACTGATGACCTCAGATGTTAAGTCCCATAGTGCTCAGAGCCAGCCACGAATGCAGAATAACAATAGCAGCAAGCGCTACATGCGGACACTGCGATAGCTAGACCAAACCACAAAAGTGCACTACAGCCACACTCGTAAACACGGTCGTCATCGTAAACATGTCCCTGCAGATGCTGTTCGCCGACCGTGGCCCATGTTTGCTACAACACGCAACTGTACGTCGGAGGTTTCAAGCGTCAGCTTTAGGTTACAATATCTCCGGATGTAATTTACATTTTACAATGCAACAAACGGCACTGATTACGTAGTTGTTTATATGTTCAGATGTGCTAACAAAACTAACGTGGTTCCATTTAAAAAAACGTAGGTTTGTGTCAAAAAATGTACTTCCGTGCATTTTTGTATGGTTTGTATTAAACAATTACACTAGCCCCTCTCCTCACGTTCGGTCTGTGGAATCGGTTCGTCTGTATTTGATGTGGTTTACGAAATATATCCAGCGGCAACGTTAGGTGACTCACCCTGTATTGAAAAACACCGCCAAAGACTGCCTGCATGGCACTGTTTCTGACCCAGAGTTCTGGGGTGGCTGCACAGAGCCCTTACTGAGCCAGGATCAGAGTACAATAAACAGTAGAGGCTGCATCGCTCACACAGACGATGTGTTGATTATTGTATCTGCCAACGCGAGGGTCACGTTAGACGAAAACAGTCAGGTATTTCTTTGAGAACTAAGTAACTACTGCGTAGAATACTTGCTACTGACAGCAGCACTGAGAACAGTTGTTATATTATTAAAGGAACAGTATTAACATCGAGAAACACCACAATCAGAATAAAAGATCAACTTGTGAAACCTGAACCTCCGTAAGAACCTCGGCGGAAATCAAAATTCTCATGCACATGTAGAAATCAACTGCCAGAGAGGGATTAAAGTCCCGAACAAAACAGTAATAAATGGCCAAGTGTAACTTACCAGAACGCAAGCTAAATCGCTATTGTGGGCTGCTGTTCCAGCGTTTGGGACAGCAAAGGCTCTACGGCGGGCACAGACAAGCGTACTCCAACGCCTGACATGCACGTATACGACAGCATCGATCGAGGCGCTGCTTGTGATATTAGCTACGCTTGCTATCTCTGGGCCTAGCCGTAAGAAAAAGAGTTGCCCAGTATTGGTTAAAAAAGGGCAAATACGGTAATGTAAACGAGATTCTGCGCACAAGAGCCGCATCGAATAAGGAAATAAAGATCTGCGTTTATAGAAAAAGGGTCCGCAGCTCGTGGTCGTGCGGTAGCGTTCTCGCTTCCCACGCCCGGGTTCCCGGGTTCGATTCCCGGCGGGGTCAGGGATTTTCTCTGCCTCGTGATGACTGGGTGTTGCGTGATGTCCTTAGGTTAGTTAGGTTTAAGTAGTTCTAAGTTCTAGGGGACTGATGACCATAGCTATTAAGTCCCATAGTGCTCAGAGCCATTTGAACCATCTTATAGAAAAAGGCCAGAAATCCGCGACATGGCAGAAACAGGGAGGAGAACCTACCAGTTCCTTCCTAACATAAAAGAAAGAACGACATTGACATACTTCCTCGCGACCAAGGGAGTTATACACTACTTGTCTGGACACGGTCTGTGTTCCTGCTACTTACTAAGATTGCTACAACGCGGCACAGACGCTTGTGAATGTGAAGCAATCGGCACCCCGGCTCACATCGTTTGCAAGTGTGCTGCTAGACAAGATGTTACAGACCAGGACAGGAACGTCTTTGGTAATATGACAGCTTGTAACACTGCAGCATCAGCTGAACTCTCTGACAACTAAAATACAAGCGTATAAACTGGAAGTCTACATGGCTGAGAGACAAGCAAGAAAAGACAATACGACTTGACAGCGAGATTCAGTACGACAAAACATCCACCCGCAACAACCTTCAGGAAGCAGTGAGGAGATGACACCGTGGGATGACCAGTAAGGACCTCCCGAGACCTTGACAGCGCTCTCCGTACCTCTACTCCGTGGATGGCACTGCAGCACAGCTCCTGGGAATCCTGAGTTGTGCCTCAGAGGGCCGTGGGCTGACTATTCAGACAAATGAGATACCTAGCTTGGTTCCTTACACAGTAGAGCAGTGAACTGTTGTTGTTGTTGTCGTTGTGGTCTTCAGTCCAGAGACTGGTTTGCTCCATGCTTCTCTATCCTGTACAAGCTTCTTCATCTCCCAGTACCTACTGCAACCTACGTCCTTCTGAATCTGTTTAGTGTATTCATCTCTTGCTCTCCCTCTACGATTTTTACCCTCCACGCTGCCCTCCAATACTAAATTGCTGATCCCTAGATGCCTCATAATATGTCCTACCAACCTGTCCCTTCTTCTTGTCAAGTTGTGCCAGAAATTTCTCTTCTCCCCAATTCTATTCAATACCTTCTCATTAGTTGTGTGGTCTACCCATCTAATCAGTATATTGTACTGTTGTTGAAATCTAGCTTGATCCTTGACAAATACAGTAGTATAGCGCTGTGTAGTACTGTAGTCCATAATTTTAAATTTCAAAATTTGTGATCCACCAATCCAACGTAGTACAGTAGAACAGTAGCATGCGCCTTCTGGTTTCCGGATGAACGTACACTACTGACCATTAAAATTGCTACACCACGAAGAAGACGCCCTACAGACGCGAAATTTAAACGGCAGGAAGAAGATGCTGTGGTATGCAAATGATTAGCTTTTCAGAGCGTTCACACAAGGTTGGCGCCGGTGGTGACACCTACAACGTACTAACATGAGGAAAGTTTCCAATCGATTTCTCATTCACAAACACCAATTGACCGGCATTGCCTGGTGAAAAGTTGTTGTGATGCTTCGTGTAAGGAGGAGAAATGCGTAACATCACGTTTCCGACTTTGATAAAGGTCGGATTATAGCCTATCGCGATTGCGGTTTATCGCATCGTAACACTGCTGCTCGCGTTGGTCGAGATCCAATAACTGTTACCAGAATACAGAATCGGTGGGTTCAGGACGGTAATACGGAACGCCATGCTGGATCCAAACGGCCTCGTATCACTACCAGTCGAGATGACAAGCATCTTATCTGCACGGCTGTAACGGATCGTGCAACCACGTCTCGATCCATGAGTCAACAGTTGGGGACGTTTGCAAGACAACGACCATCTGCACGAACAGTTCGACGACGTTTGCAGCAGCATGGACTATCAGCTCGAAGACCATGGCTGCGGTTGCCCTTGACGCAGGAAGGGCATCCGGCCACCCTTTCAACTAACATTGCCACATCCAATTAACCATGCCGACCCTGCGTATCCGCGGGAACAATGGCACAAGCGGAAGAAAGAAAGAAAGAAAGATTCGGTGCCGAGGAGTGCGGGGTGGCGGCAGGAAGGGCATCCGGCCATCCCTAAAAACTTACATTGCCAACTCCGTTGTAACCGCGCCGACCCTGCGATTGCTGCGGGACTATGGCGTAAGCGAAAGAAAGAAAGAAATATTAAACGTCGGTTAATGATGCGTAAAGCATAATAGATATACAGACAGAGGGATTCGATTGGATACGATAGCAAAAGTTCAGCCACTTAATTGATTCCCTTTGGTTGCAAGCATGTTAATACCATGTGGACTTTGGTAGCATAACCGTAGGCTGAACAAGTTCTTGGGAGACTCATTAGCGTTGTACTCTGTAAAGGCCACGACACAAGTCGCTTCTGTGTTTGATGCTAACTAGCAATTAGGGTGCAGCGTTATCACTAACTTTACCTATTCGAAAAACATTACTCGATAGAAAGAGTTATTAACGCGTATATTGTCATTATTTAGATCTGTGCGAAAAATTATCCTGATGTTTTAAACCCGATACTTCATCAGTAAGAAATGCAGTTTAATAGCTTCTCTCGAGCCTCAGAGCTTTTAACTACTAGTTGTATTACCTATAGGTAAAGGTTAGAAAAATGACTGCGACAGACTACCGAAACGTTCTACTGCCACCAACATACATGTGTTGGACAAAAGTGTGTCAGCACCGTGACGAAAGCTTGCTTGAAGACTAATGCAGGTGCTGGCCGATAGAGCAGATGTCGGTGTTGTGTTTGACCGTGGACGGCACCTGCGCGGCGCCAGCAGTACGTTTTTAGTGTATGTCGTGGTCGGAACACTGTTTTGGATAGTCTTCAGTGGGTTACGTCGAATGTAAGCGAATCCGAACTTGATAAAATTGTTGGTGCTCAAATAGAAAGTGCTTCCGCAACCAAGGTACTATCGCCCAAGTGTTAGGTGTTTCAAGAGCCATCGTATCTAAGATTTACATCGCATACAAGGAAAGCAGAGGAACATCCGCTACGTGACAACGCGGAAGCAAATGTGTGTTGAATGATAGTGGCGAACGGTCGTTGAAGACGGCTGAGGCGAAAACTAAGAGGACGACAGCTGCAGAAATCACTATAGAACTGAATTACGCACTCGCGTGGTGCCTTAGCCGTAAAACTGACTACAGTGGAATGGAAGAACATCGTTTGTTGGAAGGTTGAAATGGCTCTGAGCACTATGGGACTTAACATCTGAGGTCATCAGTCACCTAGAACTTAGAACTACTTAAACGTAACCAAGCAAAGGACATCACACACATCCATGCCCGAGGCAGGATTCGAACCTGCGACTGTAGCAGTTGCGCGGTTCCAGACTGAAGCGCCTAGAACTGCTTGGCCACTCTGGCCGGCTGTTTGTTGGGAGGAGCATACAAGCCTTGCTTCACGGAGCTCCCAACTTCTGACAGAGTTTACCCATGGATGCCCATGTGAATGTTCCCCGGAGAATAATGGATCAGTCGCCAGCTTGTCTCCGTCCCGCAATACAGGTATCAAGGAGCTGTTCCCCCGAAAGACGACGGATTCGCGCCCTCCCATTGGCATGACGAAGAAGGTATCGGGGATTCATCAGACCAAGCAATGCGGTGCCACTGCGCCAACGTCCGGTGCCGATGCTCACGCGCCCATTTCAATCATGGTTGCCGATGTCGTGGTGTTGACATTGCCATGTGCATGGGCCGTCGGCTCCTAAGGCACATCGTTAGGAGTGTTCAGTGCACTGAGTGTTCCGACAAACTCGTACTCCACTCAGCATTGAAGTCTGATGTTATTCCGCCACAGTTCGCCGCCTGTCCTGTTTTACCAGTCTTCCCAGCCTACGACGTCCGACATCCCTAATGAGGGGTGACCTCCCAAATCCACGACGTCTGGACGTGGTTTCTCCTTGGTTTCACCACGTGATGAAGACACTCACCACAATACTCCTCGAACATTCGGACCAGTCGTGCAGTTTCCAAAATGCTCGTGCTCAGCTTCCGAGCCATAACAATCTACCTCATTCTACACACCGACAGCCCGCTCCCTGATAAACACAAGGTGCGTTCCATAAATAATGCGAACAAATTCATAAAAAATCGTTTATTGAATATATTCGTACAAATAATCAAAAATTTTCAACATAGCACCCTCTTGCGTCGATACACTTACGGAGGCGGTTTTTCCATGCCTGGAAGGCATCCTGGAACGTCTTTTCCGGAATGTCCTATAGAGCTGATGTAACATGCGTCTGGATGCTTTCAATCGTGTCCCAAAGTTTTCCTTTCATGATTCCTTTTAACCGAGGTAACAAATAAACAGTCAACAGGAGCCAGATCAGAACTGTATGGAGGCTGGGGAATCTATGGGGTCTTGGTCCTGGCCAGGAAGTCGTTGACTTGGCGCGTTGTCGTGGTGAACTTTACACCTGTCCTTAATTTAGCTTCGGCAGCGCGAGACCTTCCTTTTCAGTCTTTTGAGCACTTCCAAGTAGAAAGCTGAGTTCAGTGTAATCCTGGTCGGTACGAATTCATGGTGGACAACGCCTCTGACGTCAAAGGAGACAATGAGCATGGATTTGATCCTGGACTTGCTCATGCGCGCCTTCTTGAGACGGGACGATGTTGCGGTGTGCCTTTTTGTCTTAGGATCGTACCGAAAACTCCACGGTTCATCACCACTGATAACTTAATTTAAAAAATGAGGATCATTTTCACACATATCCAACATTTGTCGCCACCGAAGCACTCGCATGTGCTTGCGTTCGTCGGTCAACACTTGTGGGACGAGTTTGGCACACACCTTTCTCAAGTTCAAATCTTCGTTCACAATGCGGAAAACGGTTGTTTTTGACATGTTTAGGGTTTGTGCTATCAATTTCACTGCTTACGAGTGAACAAGTAATGCAATTAGATAACACAGAACGTACAGATTCAGTGTTAAGCCTGTGCTTTAAACCAACTATACCAACGTCCACACAGCTCACTGTACAAGGAAAAAATATTACAGCTTCACCATACTGGCTTGTGCCGTCCGTCACTCCGAACAGCAATAGTAGCAATTAATACACCTCGCTTGCTCGGACTGTATAACATCACAAAATCCGGGTAGACGTTTAACCAAACACAGTTACACGTGTTTACTTAAACAGCACTAAATAGAGGGGACCTTTTGGTTACCAAGACAACAGTTTCAGGTCATGGTGCCGATGCTCGGGAAGCAAGGATCAGTATAATATGCGCACCAAAAACATTACAAGCAATTCTCGCCAAATCTTTTATGAAATCCTTTACAGATCCAAATCAGGGCCGCACGACTCGATTCGGGTAATGTGGCCGAGTCCAGTTCCCACAGTGCAAGCCAGGTTCGGTCTTGCATACGTGTCAAACAGACCACCACCTCTACGTCGTACCCCGGCCTGATTCTCCGCGCCGCGCGGCTCTCCGGCTGTCCCTCTCTAGCGCCACACGCCCGTCGCGGCCAAAAGCCACGTCAAATGGCCGAGCCCAAAGATCACACACCCTGCCAACCCTATCGATCAATCGATACGAGCCGCTTCATTAGATAGTGAAAAATTTAATAAAACGACTAAGTGTGGTGTAGCGTATCCTCCACCTTGCACCATATTTCTGTAGATAAAATACATATGTTAACGTAAAAGCAGATGTTGCATGTAGATACTCTGCATGGATTTTCTTTTTTTCGATATGTACAGGGCGTTTCAAAAATGACCGGTATATTTGAAACGTAAATAAAAACTAAACGAGCAGCGATAGAAATACGCCGTTTGTTGCAATATGCTTGGGACAACAGTACATTTTCAGGCAGACAAACTTTCGAATTTACAGTAGTTACAATTGTCAACAACAGATGGCGCTGCGGACTGGGAAACTCTATAGTACGACATTTGCCACATATCCACCGTGTGTAGCAATAATATGGCGTTGTCTCTGAATGAAATTACCCGAAACCTTTGACAACGTGTCTGGCGGAATGGCTTCACATGCAGATGAGATGTACTGCTTCAGCTGTTCAATTGTTTCTGGATTCTGGCGGTACACCTGGTCTTTCAAGTGTCCCCACAGAAAGAAGTCACAGGGGTTCATGTCTGGCGAATAGGGAGGCCAATCCACGCCGCGTCCTGTATGTTTCGGATAGCCCAAAGCAATCACACGATCATCGAAATATTCATTCAGGAAATTAAAGACGTCGGCCGTGCGATGTGGCCGGGCACCATCTTGCATAAACCACGAGGTGTTCGCAGTGTCGTCTAAGGCAGTTTGTACCGCCACAAATTCACGAAGAATGTCCAGATAGCGTGATGCAGTAATCGTTTCGGATCTGAAAAATGGGCCAATGATTCCTTTGGAAGAAATGGCGGCCCAGACCAGTACTTTTTGAGGATGCAGGGACGATGGGACTGCAACATGGGGCTTTTCGGTTCCCCATATGCGCCAGTTCTGTTTATTGACGAAGCCGTCCAGGTAAAAATAAGCTTCGTCAGTAAACCAAATGCTGCCCACATGCATATCGCCGTCATCAATCCTGTGCACTATATCGTTAGCGAATGTCTCTCGTGCAGCAATGGTAGCGGCGCTGAGGGGTTGCCGCGTTTGAATTTTGTATGGATAGAGGTGTAAACTCTGGCGCATGAGACGATACGTGGACGTTGGCGTCATTTGGACCGCAGCTGCAACACGGCGAACGGAAACCCGAGGCCGCTGTTGGATCACCTGCTGCACTAGCTGCGCGTTGCCCTCTGTGGTTGCCATACGCGGTCGCCCTACCTTTCCAGCACGTTCATCCATCACGTTCCCAGTCCATTGAAATTTTTCAAACAGATCCTTTATTGTATCGCTTTTCGGTCCTTTGGTTACATTAAACCTCCGTTGAAAACTTCGTCTTGTTGCAACAACACTGTGTTCTAGGCGGTGGAATTCCAACACCAGAAAAATCCTCTGTTCTAAGGAATAAACCATGTTGTCCACAGCACACGTGCACGTTGTGAACAGCACACGCTTACAGCAGAAAGACGACGCACAGAATGGCGCACCCACAGACTGCGTTGTCTTCTATATCTTTCACATCACTTGCAGCGCCATCTGTTGCTGAAAATCGTAACTACTGTAATTCCGAAAGTTTGTCCGCCTGAAAATGTACTGTTGTCCCAAGCATATTGCAACAAACGGTGTATTTCTATCGCTGCTCGTTTAGTTTTTATTGCCGTTTCAAATATACCGGTCATTTTTGAAACACTCTGTATGACAGCGTCACAAGTGCATAGCAACGCGAGGAGTGACAGAGCAATGCAGCGCCGTGTAGAGCCTGAGGTGCGGCCCGCTTCGGGCAGGCGTTCCGCGGTGCCTAATGACGGTGCCGGGATCGGGGCGAGGTCCCATCTGCGGACCATTTTTCAGGCCTCGCAGCTCCACCCGCCAGCCAGCCGTCAGCGCCAGCGCCCTGCCGCCCCCGCCTAACCTGGGCGCCCCCGCCCTCCCCTATTCCGTGCCACCCTCTCCCACCGGATCCAGCGCCTGCAGACCCCATAAATCGCCGTCCCTCTGCGAGCCACGCCCCGAGAGCCGAAAGGAGCCGCGCGCCAGTCAGCGACCCCTTCTCGCCCTCTGCCGGAAGCGCTTGCGCCGTCGTCATCAATGTGCTAGGCCGCTCTAGTACGTGGCATTTCGCTGGCCTTCGTAAAATGGTGAGATTACTATCTGGCGCAGTGGACTCACCGCAACGTGATCACTGACTGAGAGGTGTAGCGGCAGATGTACGAAGGTTACTACTCGCTATAGTCTGTCTGTTAACTGAAGAGCGAGCAGCGCTTTTGGTGGGGGAAGTGGCCTTTCCCGGAGGAACGCTGTCACTGGCCTACAGGGGCACCCAAAATCTGTTTCCTGATATCTGTCTAACAGTGTAGATCGGTGTGCAGTGATATACGTCGTTTCTGTTCGTGGGACCTTAAAAGGGAACCTCCCCATCGCACGCCCCTCAGATTTAGTTATAAGTCGGCACAGTGGATAGGCCTTGAAAAACTGAAAACAGATCAATCGAGAAAACAGGAAGAAGTTGCGTGGAACTGTGAAAAAAATAAGCAAAATATACAAACTGAGTAGTCCATGTGCAAGATAGGCAACATCAAGGACAATCTGATAAAAGGAGCGTCGTGGTCCCGTGGTAAGCATAAAGAGCTGCAGAGTGAGAGGTCCTTGGTTCAAGGCTGCCCTCGAGTGAAAAGTTTATTTTTTTATTTTCAGACAATTATTATCTGTCCGTCCGATGAGAGGTAACTGCGCCGTAGTATGGGGACATTGTATGAAAACGTTAAAAACATATGTTTTGACAGAGCACAGGGAAAACTGTGCGACTGTGAAACTGTTATATTCATTTGTTGCAGTTTATGTGACAATCTCTTATGTTTTCATCACTTTTTTGGGAGTGATTATCACATCCACAAGAAAACCTAAATCTGGCAAGGTAGAAGAATTTTTTTACCCATTCGCCAAGTGTACAAGTTAGGTGGGTCGACAACATATTCCTGTCATGTGATGCACATACCGTCACCAGTGTCGTATAGAATATATCAGACGTGTTTTCCTGTGGAGGAATCGGTTGACCTATGACCTTGCGATCAAATATTTTCTGTTCCCATTGGAGAGGCACGTCCTTTCGTCTACTAATAGCACGATTTTGCGGTGCGGTCGCAAAACACAGATACTAAACTTATTACAGTGAACAGACACGTCAATGAACGTACGGACAGATCATAACTTTGCGAAAATAAAGAAAGTAAATTTTTCACTCGAGGGACCACGGCGCTCCACAGTTTACGTTCTCCTTGATGTTGCCTATCTTGCGCATGGACTACTCAGTTGGTATATTTTGCATTTTTTTTTCATAGTTCCCCGAAACTTCTTCCTGTTTTCTCGATTGATGTGTGTTCAGTTTTTCAAGGCCTATCCACTGGGTCAACTTATAACTAAATCTGAGGGGGGTGCGATGGGGAGGTTCCCTTGTTAGTTGAAAGTGTCAGTGGATTAACGTTGTGTACTTCGACATCCGGAAATGATGGATAATCGTCTAGCATTGCAAGAAAATGTACAGAATACGAAGAAGAGGAGGTATTTGGAAAGTAAGGAGCGTTCGATCGTCTCTAATGTTATTACAGCTTGTATTAAAGAGGCGACCCAAAAAGAACTATTGGCTAATATTACGAGTCCCAATCAATAGGCTGCAATTTATGCAATCGTTAGCCTCACCTAATAGGACGCATAATTAAGAACTGGAAAAATTAGCCGCAAGGTTTATTGGAATCGCCACGAAGGATAACAAATGATTTTGGGAGGAAACCCATCGTTATAGACAGTTTCCAAATAACGTAAAACCTTTGATGCTTATGGAACACTACATCTCTATCTCGGTCACTGTTCACCTGATTCTGAGACATATTGCTTAAACCAAGTGCGCAGTAGCTATTCTAAACACTGCTTTAATTTACTGCGAAATATGTACACCGATTATGAACTTCTAAGCAAAAAGCTTGACATACGAGGTGCGTTCACATATTAATTTTTATTTTTTGGTGAGAACTTTATTTGTTAATCTACAGCAATATTATCCTCTTCAAAATATTCCCCATTACTTACTATACACTTGTGCCAGTGCTTTTTCCAATTCCCGAAACACTTTAGGAACTGTTTCTACGGAATAGTTTATAGGTCTTCTAACTGTGCATTTTTAATCCCATCCATGCTTGTAAAAACGCTGTCCTTTAAGGCTGCTTTGAACTGTTTATACCACTTGTCTGCCCTTGGTTTAATCATAACAGGCTCACCAAAAGCAATATTTACCATTCTAAAAATTTCATGCACTTTATTCCATTATTATAACAAAATTTAATACAGGTGCTCTAATGTATTTTTATACAAAATGAGTAATCGTTGATGCTACCAAAACACATGTAACCTTTCTGACAGCTGACAATATGCATAACATTGAACACATACCTTTGAGGCATGTTTACGAAGACAGTGACAAAAAAGTAGTGCAAATCGGACTAATACAACACACCAAACATAAATTTTTGCTTACTTTTTAAACACTCTTTGTGTAGCAAGAATTGTTGAGTTTCAGTGCTGTCCTTCAAAGAAAACTTCTGTCTATTATTAGAAACACAAAATAATGATAAGAATTAAAATTTACAAACTGATTGCATTATATGGGGTTCGTTTTGCGAATAGAAATAGAGGAATATACATTCACATGAACAGGCATTTGCTCTATGTTTGTAGTAGAATCCTGACGTCCATTCTTATGTTATTATTTACTCTGCGTGAAGAGTTTGACAGAGCACTGAAAGACCTGAGCTGAAACAAGGCCCCCGGACTAGACAACATTCCATTGGAACTACTGACGGCCTTGGGAGAGCCAGTCCTGACAAAACTCTACCATCTGGTGAGCAAGATGTATGAAACAGGCGAAATACCCTCAGACTTCAAGAAGAATATAATAATTCCAATCCCAAAGAAAGCAGGTGTTGACAGATGTGAAAATTGCCGAACTATCAGTTTAATAAGTCACAGTTGCAAAATACTAACACGAATTCTTTACAGAAGAATGGAAAAACTAGTAGAAGCCGACCTCGCGGAAGATCAGTTTGGATTCCGTAGAAATGTTGGAACACGTGATGCAATACTGACCCTACGACTCATCTTAGAAGCTAGATTAAGGAAGGGCAAACCTACGTTTCTAGCATTTGTAGACTTAGAGAAAGCTTTTGACAATGTTGACTGGAATACTCTCTTTCAAATTATGAAGGTGGCAGGGGAAAAATACAGGGAGTGAAAGGCTATTTACAATTTGTACAGAAACCAGATGGCAGTTATAAGAATCGAGGGGCATGAAAGGGAAGCAGTGGTTGGGAAGGGAGTGAGACAGGGCTGTAGCCTATCCCCGATGTTATTCAGTCTGTATATTGAGTAAGCAGTGAAGGAAACAAAAGAAAAATTCGGAGTAGGTATTAAAATCCACGGAGAAGAAATAAAAACTTTAAGGTTCGCCGGTGACATTGTAATTCTGTCAGAGACAGCAAAGGACTTGGAAGAGCAGTTGATCGGAATTGATAGTGTCTTGAAAGGAGGATATAAGATGCACATCAAGAAAAGCAAAACGTGTATAATGGAATGTATTCGAATTAAGTCGGGTGATGCTGAGGGAATTAGATTAGGAAATGAGACACTTAAAGTAGTAAAGGAGTTTTGCTACTTGGGGAGCAAAATAACTGATGATGGTCGAAGTAGAGAGGATATAAAATGTTGACTGACAATGGCAAGGAAAGCGTTTCTGAAGAAGAGAAATTTGTTAACATCGAGTATAGATTTAAGTGTCAGGAAGTCATTTCTGAAAGTATTTGTATGGATTGTAGCCATGTATGGAAGTGAAACATGGACGATAAATAGTTTGCACAAGAAGAGAATAGAAGTTTTTGAAATGTGGTGCTACAGAAGAATGCTGAAGATTAGATGGGTAGATCACATAACTAATGAGGAAGTATTGAATAGTGTTGGGGAGAAGAGAAGTTTGTGGCACAACTTGACTAGAAGGTTGGCAGGACACGTTCTGAGGCGTCAAGGGATCACCAATTTAGTATTGGAGGGCAACGTGAAGGGTAAAAATCGTAGGGAGAGACCAAGAGATGAATACACTAAGCAGATTCAGAAGGATGTTGGTTGCTGTAGGTACTGGGAGATGAAGAGGCTTGTACAGGATAGAGTGGCATGTAGAGCTGCATCAAACCATTCTCAGGACTGAAGACCACAACAACAACAACAACAATGTTGTGTTTCGGAATAAGCTATCGTCTTTTTTATTCCTTATGGTCTTAATGCATTTGTCAAAAAATAAACGCAGTCGAGACGTACCTATACACGGCTTCGCCACAGATTTGAAGCCCGCGCCGCAGCAGGGCCGGTACTACGTTGTGAAACAGTCTGTAGAAGCGCCTCGTGACGTAGCTGGGTAGGCAGAGTGGAGACTGGCTAGCTCGCTCTTCAGTTTACCGATAGACTTTATATCGATGTTACTGTAGAGTTGCTTTGGCGGCTTCCCGGTCTTACCGTTGTCGTGTGTGAAACATTTTCGTTCCTGAAATTTTGTCCAGAGCTGCCTTATGTCACATCTTTAGAGGTGCTAATAAACTGAAGAGCTAAAAAAAACTGGTACACATATGATCACGCAGAAGTGCTCAACGAGACGTGGCATGGACTCCACTAATGTCTGAAGTAGTGTTAGAGGGAACTGACAACATGAATCGTGCAGGGCAGTCCATAAATCAGTAAGAGTACGAGGGAGTGCAGACCTCTTCTGAACAGCAGGTTGCAAGCCATACCAGAAATGCTCAGTAATGTACAATGTCTGGGGTGTTTGGTGGGCAGCTGAAGTGTTTAAACTCAGAAGAGTGCTCCTGGAGCCGCTCTCTAGCGGTTATCGACGTCTGGGGTGTCGCATTGTCCTGCTGGAATTGTCCAGGTCCGTCGGAATACACAATGGGTGTAATGGAGGGAGGTGATCAGAAAGGATACTCACGTACGTGTCACCTATCAGAGTAGTATCTAGACGTATCAGGGGTCCCATATCACTCCAACTGCATGCGCCCCACACCATTACAGAGACATTGCCGACCGCAGCGCCGTATTGCGCCTGTTTACATATTGAATACGCATCCCTATACCAGTTTCTTTGGCGCATCTTTGGCGCATCGGTGTAGTTCCTCTGAGTCATGCGAATGTCATGCCAGACATCGGAGAGCGGCGTCTAGTTTGAAACGGGAGCTTGAGAGAAGTATACATGATCGACAGAGATAACTTGTGTCAAATACATAGCGTTAAAGTGGAACTATCATCTGTTTATGTTATGCATTGTTTCGACAGATCTTGAGCCGTGCTGTGGCTCGTGATGGTGTTATTCGTAGGTTTCCGCCCCCGTTGGAGGGGCCCTGTTGGAGGCCAGACCGTATCCTTTAGTTGCCATGGTTGCAGGTTGTTTGTCTTTCATCTTGACTGGCGCCACTCGTTTCGCAAGCGTTGCCTGTCTGCAGCGGCGGTTATCGATATGTAGTAACTGTTGCCCTATCGACGTCTTCGTCTTTCCATATCTAGCGAGTGTCCCAGTTCGGTTGGGGACTCAGGAGGAGCCAGGTTCGTGCAGTACCAGAACGCGCCAGGACCGCTGGTGGCGCGCATGGTCTGCCGGATGGAATGGCTGTGGTCACGAGGGTGCACGACATCGTCGTAAATGAGATCCTGCAGGCTTTAAGATGAGTGCATGTCAATTCAAGTAGAGAAAGCTCCACCACTGTGACATATCGCGATTCTCCAGTGACTTGGGTTCGTGCTGCTCCTTGTAGCACACATCACTTGCAGCGCCATCTGTTGTTGAAAATTGTAACTACTGTAATTTCGAAAGTTTGTCCGCCTGAAAATGTACTGTTGTCCCAAGCATATTGCAACAAACAGTGTATTTCTATCGCTGCTCGTTTAGTTTTTATTGCCGTTTCAAATATACCGGTCATTTTTGAAACAACCTGTAAGTATACGGTAGGGAGAGGTTGGCTACACAGTGGTAGAGCAGTTGTCGTTGTACACAGGAGCAGTAGCAGAAACGATTAAAAAACACGTGAATGGAGTCAGCAGGGTCGCGAAGAAACTTTACGAAAGAACAAACAGCAATAAACTCAAGCCATTACTAGAAACAAACTAAAGAGCATCGTGCAGTGTAAGTCTCTCGTTATTAATTCCCGTGCGAACTGTGGAAGACTGATTAGGACTGAAAACTATCGAAGACTGTGACTGACACTGGCCCGTGTTGCCGCCTGCCACCCTATCTCGCGGCGTCAGAATGCGCTTATAGTCGGAGACGCTGAAGGTGTGGTTCAGCGGGCGCGCGTTACTGCGTCCGCCGGGCCCGAGCGCGAGTGCTATCGGCGCCTGTCGGAAACTTGTGGTGCCATTGCCAGTGTGAGACGTTGGTGAGGATGTTACCGATTTATGATACCAAAGGAAATGACTTCAGGTCACGGGTGATAATAACTGAGGGATCTCTCATGGCAGAACGATACGTCCTCGTGTGTTAACTTTCATGCAATAGTGTCATGGTGTTATTTTTCAACAAGAACACTCTTCCACACATCAATACACATCAATCACGTTTCACGAATGGTCTCTGTAGCAGTGGGGTAATCTTGTGGCCAGAGAGATCCCCAGATCTTTCGCCCCCAGCACGGACATAAACTCCATCCCAGTGTCAGTATCCACGACATCAAGAACTAGTTACGAAAGTTCTCTCTTGCCTCAGGAGAGAATACAACTGCTTTATGAGACCCTTCTCGGCCGAATTATTGCACGCATCTAGACCAGACTGGATGCAATGTTACGCTGATTAGTCATCTCATTCTGCCAAGTTCTTTGTAAATTTGAATAGATCTTGTGATCACTGAAGTAACAACACATACCATCTCAATCCGTGAAAGGGTTCTTCGCCTTTTTTTGTCAGGCAGTTTATATTCAGTCCAAAATATTCTGTAAATGTGTAGAACCCATCTGGATGCCTTCACACAAGAAGCGCGAGCCGCTGATCAGGAGGATGTGACAGACCGGGAATCGCCTGCAAATTCATAACGACACATAACGATATATTGATAATTTTTACTTATGGGCCGTCCGACGGCAACTGAATAAAACAAAATTTTAGTGCCATACGCGTTTCGCCTTTTTTCTGCAAGGCATCATCAGTAGCCTGGAATATGTACATATGTTAGCTATTTAATTTACATTTTTGTCACTGTGCCTATAGGTTATAAGACAGGACTACAAAAGTTTAAGATGTCATAACGATACTGTTGCGAGGGTGAAACTCTCAGGCAACATGAGGCCATCTTGGAGCTGGAAATGATAGTAGAGTGCGAACGGCCTTCATTTGAGGTCAAGACTACAGCCACAAGTAATGTCATGATTAATGAAATGACTAAATAAGTTGGGCACCGTGCAGTTCTCAAACCTTATACTTGTAAGTTAGAAGAAGTAAGTTCCTTAATTTAATAATGGAAATCGTAATAACTAAAAGCGAGAAACCTTAGTGAGGGAACTGATTTGTCCACTATCGTCACATCATATCGCAGTTCTCGGGAGAAAGAGAACAACAGATCAGAGAGGCAGGAACAGCTACTTAAAATATTTGGCTAGGTTTCTGGAAGGAAAGATGTATTTGAGATAATGAAAGTGGAAAGTTTCAACTCCGACTCTGTTATTTTGGTAAGCAAAGCTGAAAGGTTTTTTCCGTTGATGTCTCGTTTCAAGTGAACTAATGTATCAGTATTTCCCAAAGAGGAAATGAATATTTTCTTCATCATAAGAGCCCATGGAATTTAATTTCTGCTACACTTATTTAACGACCTTCACGATAATATGTTTAACATCGTTATTATGTGCTGCATCCATCTGGTGACCTTGCAACCAAATTAAAATGAATATCGGAATCGTTCCAGCAGTACTTTCCACAAACGCGCCACACCCAGGTTTCCTTGTGACACACTCTATGACTGTTTCCGTGGTAATAGTTACAACCGTCACATTCCAAGTGGTGAAATCACTCTTCAGTTTTACGCAACACTTCAACTAGACATCATCAGTCAAATCGAATGTTGGGACCTGGATTTCCTCTGGTGTCTACCCTGGAAATATCTGATTCCGTTATCGAGGACCAAGAAGCTGGTGGCGTTACAGAGTTCTGTTGAATTAAGTAAGGTTGAGGGATGGATAGCGGGAATACGTTTTATTCATGACGTCAGCTCCGTGTGAAAGGAACATCTGAAGGACTATTCTCTCGCCAGAATAGCTGATGTTCTGCCCTTTGGCACGATAATTCGTTAAAACCTCTAGAAATTTGAACTTCCACGGACTTCCAGGTTCGCGTTTTCCTGTAAGTTTAATAAACACAACAGACACACATAACAGTGACTTTACACACATAACAGTGACGAAGTCTGCCAATGGTGGGGTAACTTCCCGATTGCGTGACTGTAGAAATTGCGTGGATTTAAGGCGAAGAACACGTCGAGACAAGTTCGGAGAGTGTTCTCATACGAAAAGGAAGTTCCTCGAACATTGTTCGGTAGGGAGCGAGAAAGGTGACAGTCGGAGGGTGCAAGATAAGGTGAATATGGTGGGTGCGGAATGGCTTCCTAACCCAGCTCCTTTACAGTCTTTTTTTTCTTTTTTTTCTAATGTAGTAGAATGCGGGTTGGTGTTATATCATTGAGCAGCATCACTTCACATAGTCTTCCTGATCGTTGTTCTTGGTCTGTTGGACTGCGTCTGCAGGATGTCTCAGTTGCTGAAAATAAATTTCAGAAATTTCAGCAGTAGTTCCTACACCTCGTGGAGGCAATTCATAGTACACCATACCATAGCCGTTCCACCAGATGCATAACATTATCTTCTCTGGATGAGTGCAGGTCTTTGCACGGAGAGCTGCTGCTTTATTTGGGCTTAACTGTTCTCTTCTATTCCTTATGTTAGAATAAAGACGCCATTTCTCCTCACCAGTAACAATCCTACAAAGGAATGGACGAAGCAATTGATGACGACCAAGAAGACATCTACATCTACATCTACATTTATACTCCGCAAACCACCCAACGGTGTGTGGCGGAGGGCACTTTATGTGCCACTGTCATTACCTCCCTTTCCTGTTCCAGACGCGTATGGTTCGCAGGATGAACGACTGTCTGAAAGCCTCCGTGCACGCTCTAATCCCTCTAATTTTACATTCGTGATCTCCTCGGGAGGTATAAGTAGGGGGAAGCAATATATTCGATACCTCATCCAGAAACGCACCCTCTCGAAACCTGGCGAGCAATCTACACCGCGATGCAGAGCGCCTCTCTTGCAGAGTCTGCCACTTGAGTTTGCTAGACATCTCCGTAACGCTATCACGGTTACCAAATAACCCTGTGACGAAACGCGCCGCTCTTCTTTGGATCTTCTCTATCTCCTCCGTCGACCTGATCTGGTACGGATCTCACACTGATGAGCAATACTCAAGCACAGGTCGAACGAGTGTTTTGTAAGCCACCTCCATTGTTGATGGACTACATTTTCTAAGGACTCTCCCAACGAATCTCAACCTGGTACCCGCCTTACCAACAATTAATTTTATATGATCATTCCACTTCAAATAGTTCCGCACGCATACTCCCAGATATTTTACAGAAGTAACTGCTACCAGTGTTTGTTCCGCTATCATATAATAAAGGATCCTTCTTTCTATGTATTCGCAATACATTACGTTTGTCTATGTTAAGGGCCAGTTACCACTCCCTGCACCAAGTGACTATCCGCTGCAGATCTTCCTGCATTTCGCTACAATTTTCTAATGCTGCAACTTCTCTGTATACTACAGCATCATCCGTGAAAAGCCGCATGGAACTTCCGACACTGTCTGCTAGGTCATTCATATATATTGTGAAAAGCAATGGTCCCATAACACGTCCCTGTGGCATGCCAGAGGTTACTTTAACGTCTGTAGACGTCTCTCCATTGATAACAACATGCTGTGTTCTGTTTGCCACACAGTTGGTCTGATATTCCGTAGGCTCTTACTTTGTTTATCAGGCGACAGTGCGGAACTGTATCGAACGCCTTCCGGAAGTCAAGAAAAATAGCATCTACCTGGGAGCCTGTATCTAATATTTTCTGGGTCTCATGAACACATAAAGCGATTTGGGTCTCACACGATCGCTGTTTCCGGAATCCATGTTGATTCCTACATAGTAGATTCTGGGTTTCCAAAAACGACATGATACTCGAGCAAAAAAAAACATGTTCTACAATTCTACAACAGATCGACGTCAGAGAAATAGGTCTATAGTTTTACGCATCTGCTCGAAGACCCTTCTTGAAGACTGGGACTACCTGTGCTCTTTTCCAATCATTTGGAACGTTCCGTTCCTCTAGAGACTTGCGGTACACGGCTGTACATGCACATGTACCCACCCACTGACTTTTGTGCTTTGGGTGCAGAGAATGTCGCAGCCATACACCGAATTTTTAAACCTTCCCCATTGCGCGCAAATATCTCCCGATGGTGCAATACTCGCAGTTCATCACATTCCCCGGATCTCGAGTACTATAACGTGGATAATTGGGAATAAACATGTTCAAACGATCATCATCAAATACAGAAGGTCTTCCTGAATGTGGATAGTGAGAGTTACTAGTGTCAAAACGACCCTCCTCAAAACGAAAAAACTATTTTATTGGCATGCTCTTCCTAATGGCATTAGCCACGTTTACGACACAAATATTTCTGGTTGCCTCCCGTGCTGTCACACCCCCACTGAACCCAAACAGAAGAATATGTCGAAAATGTTCCGATTTCTCCACTTTGCACACCATTTTCTAGGGTTCAAGTCTCCAGTCACTATCTCCAAATGACTAAGTGGTGATATGCAAACTCAAATACCAACAGTGAATTGGAAATAAAAAATGACAGTAGATAAATAAACCCATAGCAACAGGAATACCAACACGCAAAAAAAGAACGCTTCGGACAGATGCACCGACTTAATGTTAGAGCCATTAAAATTTACGAAACAATCAAACTGGTGTGAAGTGTATCTATACTTGGATACGTGTTTCCAAACAATCGCACGAAGTAGAGAATCCGCCGTAGGCTGAACTGAAGTCACTAACTATTCCCAAATGGGGAAAAAATAGTATGCTTGTCTGCCCCGACGAACCAAAAACAATTTACACTCAAAAATGACTGACGGGCTTTGTTCAACGACTCAAAGCCTCATACTTGGTCAAGTTCTCCACAAACTAATATTTACGAAGTTCTGCAGCTGCACAAGGAAACCAAGTTCTATATATGAAGATAGAAACTGTTCTCGAAAGAACAGATACCATTCACGACCGTGCAGCTTCTCTAGAATAAATGATAATTAATTGAAAGCCTCAGCTGCTGACAGATGTTGTTGACATACCTTGATGTGGACAGCTGAAAATGTGTGCCGCGACCGGGACTCGAACCCGGGATCTCCTGCTTACATGGCAGACGGTCTATCCATCTGAGCCACCGAGGAATAGCGCGACTGCAGGGATTTATTCCTTACACGATTCCCGTGAGACCCACATTCCCAACTGTCCACAATCTACATACGTGGATGGGCAAATTATCTATTAGGAACATTACGTATGTAGATTGTGGACAGTTGGGAATGTGGGTCTTACGGGAAGCGTGCAAGGAATAAGTCCTTGCAGTCGCCCTATTCATCTGTGTCCTCGGTGGCTCAGACAGATAGAGCGTCTGCCATGTAAATAGGAGATTCCGAGTTCAAGTCCCGGTCGGGGCACACATTTTCAGCTGTCCCCATCAAGGTACGTTGAACACCAGTCCGCAGCTGAGGGTTTCAATTAATTATCATTTAAACCAAGTTCTGTGTTTGCACTTAGTACGTGCATAGTGGTACAGATCGTTGGAAAAACAGAATGCATTCAACGTTCTACCACAATTTGTGGACCAGGTTAGGACATCCAACCCAGGAGACTACACCTTCGGTGGATCTACAGATTCGAGGCGGTGGACGTCGAGGAGGCAGCTGGTCGGCAGTAGGCAGCTCTGGCTGGATGTAAACTCACTCTGCATGGCAGTGCTTGGACCTGTCACATGGGAGAATGCCACAGGAACTATTTTAGGTCATGTCGGTCGCGGACGCAAATAGGTCGTCACTTCCCCCCCCCCACTCCCAAAGTACGCAACCCATGGCGGAGTTGCTAGGAGCGACTAATCGAGCTGCTGCTCTGACGCAGACCTATTGCGTGGAATGTGGGCAAACCGTGGCGTTGTTGTATCAGATAGGTTGCCGCCGTACAGGCGGAAAGCCGCAACACAAAGTACGTAGGACTAACTCCAAATGCCTCCTACATTCTCTACCCGAGGAACGATAACTCATCGATTTTCGCATTCGGATATAGCATATGAACCTTGCTTTTTTTGTGAGGTCATGTTATGCTTCGTGCAAGAAAGAAACGCCAACCAGCAAGCGTCCAAAACAGTGGCAAAGTCGAGGCAGATGAAGGCTGCTGCTTATAAATCCGCGGTTCTGCTGCTAGTGTTGGTCAAGATCTCACGACTGCAATGCGAATACAGAATCGTTGGGTTCAGGAAGGCCGTATGCATCGCCATACAAAATCTCAGGCACCCTCCCAGACTACAGCCAAAGGGGACGACGTCTGGTACCTAGGAACCTGCACGAGCGTACAACCACATCAGGAATTAGGCTAGTTTGCAGCGCGGCAAGTATCCACAGGGACACTGCGACAACTTATAGAGTATCATGGAGTGACAGCATAGAAACCATTATTGCAGCTTCCGGTGACGCGGCAGTGGAGAAAGCCACAGGCAAACACTGACGAATTAAACGAAGAAGCAGAACAGAAACTCACCAAGAAAAACATTCCTCATGTGCCTTTTCTTTTTGAGTCGTCAGGCTTCTGACTGGTTTGACGCGGCCTGCCACGAATCCCTCTCCTGTGCCAACCTCTTCACCTCAGAGCAGCACTTGCAGCCTACGTCCTCAATTATTTACTGGATGTATTCCAATCTCTGTCTTCCTCTACGGTTTGTGTCCTCTGTAGCTGGCTTTCGTACCATGGAAGTCATTCTGTGTCGTCTTAACAGATGTCCTATCATCCTATCCCTTCTCCGTGTCTGCGTTTTCCATATATTCCTTTCCTCTCCGATGCTACGCAGAACCTCCACACTCCTTACCTCATCAGTCCACTTAATTTTCAACATTCGTCTGTAGCACCACATCTCAAAGGAATCGATTCTCTTCTATTCCGGTTTTCCCACAGTCCATGTTTCCCTACCATAAAATGCTGTACTCCAGATATAGATTCTCAGAAATTTCTTCCTCAAATTAAGGCCCATGTTGGATACTAGTAGATTTCTCTTGCTCTGTCCGTCATCGGTTATTTTGCTGCTAGGTAGTAGAATTCTTTAACTTCGTCTACTTCGTGATCATCAGCCCTGATGTTAAGTTTCTCGCCACTCTCATTTCTGCTACTTCTCATTACTTTCGTCATTCTACGATTTACTCACAATCCATATTCTGCACTCATTAAAATGTTCATTTGATTCAGCAGATCACGTAATGTTTCTTCACTTTAACTCAGGGTAGCAATGTCATCAGCAAATTGTATCACTGGTATCCTTTCACCTTGAATTTTAATTCCACTCCTGAACCTTTCTTTTATTTCCATCATTGCTTCGTCGATTTCCAGATTGAAGAGTAGGGGCGAAAGATTACATCCCTGACTTAGACCCTTTTTAATCCGATCATGTCATTCTTTGTTGCCCACTCTTACTTTTCCCTCTTGGCCTTTGGACATATTATATTGCCCGTCTCTCGCTATAGCCTACGCCTGTTGTTCTCAGAATTTCTACCATCTTGCACCATTTTACACTGTCGAACGGCTTTTACAGGTCAACAAATCCTACGAACGTGTCTTGATTTTTCTTTAGTCTTGCTTCCATTATCAACCGCAACGTCAGAATTGCCTCTGTGGTGCCTTTACCTTACCTAAAGCCAAACTTATCGCCATCTAACACATCCTGAATTTTCTTTTCCACTCTTCTGTGTATTATTCTTGTCAGCAACTCGGATACATGGGCTGTTAAGCTGATTGTGCGATAATTCTCGCACTTGTCTGCCCTCGCTGTCTTCGGAATTGTGTGGATGATATTTTTCCGAAAGTCAGATGGTATGTCGCCAGACTCAAACATTCTACACACCAACGTGAATAGTCGTTTTATTGCCGCTTCCCTAATGATTTTAGAAATTGTGATGGAATGTTATCTGTCTCTTCTGTCTTATTTGGTTTTAAGTCGTCCAAATCTCTCTTAAATTCAGATTCTAATACTGTATCCTCCATCGCTTCTCAATCGACTGCTGTTTGTTCTATCACAGAGAAATCTTCCCCCTCATAGAGGCCTTCAATGTGCTCTTTCCAGCTATTCGCTCTCTCCTCCGCATTTAACAGTGGAATTCCGGTTGCACTCTTAATGTTACCACCCTTGCTTTTAATGTCACCGAAGGGTGTTCTGAGTTTCCTATTTTCTGAGTCAGTCCTTCCGACAATCATTTCCTTTCGTGTTTATCCAATTTTTTGCGCAGACATTTCGTCTTAGCTTCCCTGCACCTCCTATTTACTTCATTCCTCGACTTGTATTTCTGTATTTCCCTCAACGTTTTTTTACCTCCTTCTTTCATCGATCAACTGAAGTATTTCTTCTGTCACACACGCTTTCTTTGAAGTTACCTGCTTTGTACCTATGTTTTACATTCCAGCTTCTGTGATTGTTCTTTTTAGAGATGTCAATCCCTATTCAACTGTGCTGCCTACTGAGCTATGTGTAGACGGAAAATTTGTATCGGTGAGTAGTAGCATATTGTCTTTCCAATCGAGTCCCTATTTCTGAGTACACCATCACCATGAACGTATGTGGAGGCTCCGAGGAGAACTAACGTTGACAGACAGCATTGTCATTTTCATACGGTTTCATTACCATATGTTGTGATATGGTTAGCGACAGGATACAAAATACGATCACTTTTGTTCGTATAGTCGGTAATTCGGACAGCAGACGTTAGGGTGCTGACGTGTTTTTATTGTGGTGGTCTTGCCCTGTCTTCAATATCTCCATGATATTACCTCTCAACAAGAGAAAGGAAGACTGCAATTTGTCTTTGTGATTCTGATTTACAAAGACACAGAGAGTGTATGGCTTGTACTCTGACCGACACACCGTCCTGATGTGAACACTTATTCACGTGTTGTTGAGAGAGTGCCTCACCATTCGCAGGCCACGGCGATGGATAGACTTTGGTAATGATTTCAATCGACAAGGGATGACGGACCAGTATCTGCCATGAAATTTCGATTTGACTCGATACCTTCCCGGATTAAGCCATTGCTGCTGCCAATGGCTGCAGGTCAGTATACTAAATATGTGCTAAATTTAGCATCAAATAACCTGAAAATTTCATCATGTTTTCTTCCTGCTATTCTACAGTTAGCAAGGTGAAATTATTACCATTGACATTACAAAGCCTTAGTAAAGTATAGGTCTGTTCCTTCGAAGGAACGGACACCACGCAGATGCCGCAGCCGTGAAACACTATATGTCAATTGAAGGGGGACAGCTGCGGGATCTCAGTGGTGTCTGTTCTTTTGAAGGAACAGCCACAACGTATTCATATAATTCATAAGCCTGACTGGGCAGTAGACCCACTTTCTTCAGTGCTATACTATATTAGGCAGGGGTACCAGTTTCCCTGGCTCTTCAGTGTACTATCATGCGTAATGCCAACAGTTATGTACGGAGGAAGTGGTGTGTTTTTCAAGGTTAGAGTGTAGTCTCAATATTTCACTTAATAAAAACGTAAATGCAGGAGGATATGAGCATATTTTACAGCCTTTTATACTATATACAGCAGAGGACCAGTTCGGAGACGATGATTGCGTTCGCATGACAATACACTCCGTCAGAAACCAGAATGTGTAAGGCAATGGTTTGGAGGTAATAACATTTCTGAAATAGAATGGCCTGTACAGAACCCCGACCTCAACCCGATAGAACACCTATTGTGGCCAATTTGTTTATGGAAGACTTTGAAGAACGGGCACTGGAGTCAGCGACCTTGAAACCTGCGTTTATATATATATATATATATGTGTGTGTAGACGATACTTTTGTTGTTTGGCCTCATGGTAGTGAGAATTTAAACTGGTTTTTGGAACACCTGAATTCAATCCACTCGAATATTCAGTTCACTACGGAGGTGGAAAAGAATGGATGCCTTCCCTTCCTCGATGTGTTGGTCAGAAGGAAGAGTGATGGTACGTTGGGACATTCTGTTTGTAGGAAGCCTACTCATACTGACTTGTATCTGCGAGCTGATAGTTGTTACCATCCAGGTCAGATTGAAGGTGTACTTCGTACCTTGATTCACAGGGCACACGTTATCTCAGAACCTGAAAGTTTGACAGCTGTGCTATCACATCTCCAAGTCACATTTCGTCAGAATGGTTATATTGAGAGGCAGATCAAACGTGCGTTGCACTATCAGCCTTCTGTGCAACGGGTGAGTGACGATAGCAACGTAGTGGCACCTAAGTCTACGGCCTTTTTGCCTTACGCAGGAAGCATTTCCAACAGGATTGGCCGTATTTTGCGGAAATATGATGTGAAATGTTTTTCGACCACTTTCTAAGATTAAGGCCCTGTTGGCGTCCGTGAATGATGATCTTAGTTTGCGTAAGGCTGGTGTCTATCATATTCCTTACAGTTGTGGCATGTCATATATTGGTCAGACAATCAGGACTGTGGAAGACCGGTTTATTGAACATAAGCGTCACACACACTTACAAAAGCCGAGCAAATCCGCTATTGCAGAACATTGCCTTGACACCGGTCATCCTGTGGAATACAACAACACGTAGATTCTGGCTTGCACGTCCAGCTATTGGGATAGTGTTATTAAGGAAGCTGTTGAAATCAAACTATCAAGCAACCTTATAAACAGAGATGGTGTATTTTGTTTAAATGCTGCTTGGAATCCGGCTTTGTCTTTCATCAAAAAACAGCGGGACAGAATTAGTGCTACCTCACCTGTTGATTAATAGTCACTATCGATATTTCTGACGTTGGTTATCTTTGGTTGCGTGTTGACTCTGCGGTTACTTGTTCTGTGTGTGATATCTTCCTTGTCTCTCCTCTGTGTACCCAGGTATTAAATTCCCTTGCACATTGCTTCCTCCGTGCACTTGTGCCTTGAGAATGGCAGGGTGTGCTCCTGTCGAAATATCGGCGGTGGTCGACGACGTCACCCGGCAGCAAACCCGTAAGTTATTTGAACATTCAATTCGCCGAGAAAAGTTAAGGTCTCACAGTATGTAATTTCTTGTAAAGGCACTGACATTGATGACAGACACTACATTCGGTCTGAGAGCTGTACGGAATTATATATACATTTGCTTCCATACTCCGAAAGTAGGTGAGCTGAAAAATACTTTGCCGTTTACTTTCCAAACGACTGTCCAATTGCTATTCTCTGTTACTACTTCGCACAAGAAGTATTATGGCCGATGATTCCTCGTGCTAGTGGGAACGCAGCTCACACAGAAGGTTCATTCATTCATCTTATAGAAAAAGTTAACTTATATACCTAGAAGTATCTTTCGTACCTGATTATGCCGAAAAATACTCCAGAAGTCAAGAAGTTCAATAGTATTTCTCTCGTTTCTCGTCTCCTTAGGAAACATCCTAGAGATATACTCTAAAATTTGAATACATATTCAGTAGACTGTAATTTCATTATCACCTACATAGTGTTCGATGTTTACTGCTACAATGTTCATTGCATCACACAGAGCTGTAGTGTTAAAATTCCGAGTTGCCGTCGATAAAAGAAGAGTTGTAACATACGCATCGTATCGGGCGAGCGTAGTGTAGATGATCTCTTTAATAGATTTGTTCCACCTTCTAAATGTTCTACCGATTACATTTTCTGTGTGACCCAATTTAAGTTGTTCGTAATTTTTATCTCTAGGTACTATTTCATCCCCATCGACACGCAAGTCGCCGAAGTGGGGCCAACTAGTAAAACTTGCACCAGGCGAACGGTCTACCCCACGGGAGGCCCTAGCCACACGGCATTTCCATCTCTAGGTATTTATGTGAGTCGCAACCTTTGAGTCTGTATGATTTACGGTGCAACTGAAATTTAACTGAACCTTTTTAGTACTCATGTGGGGACTTACAACTATTTATCGTTTAGTAACAACAGCCAGTTTTCGTACCTTGCAAAAATCTTGTTTAAGTCATTATGTACCTCGAACTCATATAGTGATTTAACCAGACAGTATACGACGGTACCATTACCGAAAAATCTAATAGGACTGTTCAGCATGTCTCCTAAATCGTTCATGTAGGTTAAGAACAGCACAGGGCCTACAACATATAGATTCGATTTCATACTAACAACATTTCCTGTGTGATGTTTCCACCGTTCGTAATTATTATCTCTGGGTGTCTGTTTGAATCGACAACCGATAAATGTGTGTGATTTATCGTGTGGCCGAAATTTAACGGTACTTTCTTAGAACTCATGTGGAGGACTTCAGATTATTTATTGGTTAGGAACATCTGCCAATTTTCGTGTCATGTAAAAATCTTGTCTAAATTAGTATGTAATTTGCTTTATCTTCTAAATTAAGTACACCATAAACAACAGTATCATTAGCAAACATTAGAACAAGACCCCTCAGAATGAATCCTAAACTGTTTATGTAGATTAAGTACAGAAGAGGGCCAATAATGCTTCTTCGTGGATTCCCAGATGTAATGCCGGATTCACCAGATGACTTCTCACCAGTTGCTACGAACTTGAACAGGGAATCACGAATCCAGTCGTACAGCTGATACGATACTCCGTAGACACAGAATTTCTTAGAACTCACTTGGGAAGAAAAGTGTAAAAAGCCTACTGTGAATCAGGAATAATGAAATCAATTTGAGATCACCTGTAAATACACTCCTGGAAATGGAAAAAAGAACACATTGACACCGGTGTGTCAGACCCACCATACTTGCTCCGGACACTGCGAGAGGGCTGTACAAGCAATGATCACACTCACGGCACAGCGGACACACCAGGAACCGCGGTGTTGGCCGTCGAATGGCGCTAGCTGCGCAGCATTTGTGCACAGCTGCCGTCAGTGTCAGCCAGTTTGCCGTGGCATACGGAGCTCCATCGCAGTCTTTAACACTGGTAGCATGCCGCGACAGCGTGGACGTGAACCGTATGTGCAGTTGACGGACTTTGAGCGAGGGCGTATAGTGGGCATGCGGGAGGCCGGTTGGACGTACCGCCGAATTGCTCAACACGTGGGGCGTGAGGTCTCCACAGTACATCGATGTTGTCGCCAGTGGTCGGCGGAAGGTGCACGTGCCCGTCGACCTGGGACCGGACTGCAGCGACGCACGGATGCACGCCAAGACCGTAGGATCCTACCCAGTGCCGTAGGGGACCGCATCGCCACATCCCAGCAAATTAGGGACACTGTTGCTCCTGGGGTATCGGCGAGGACCATTCGCAACCGTCTGCATGAAGCTGGGCTACGGTCCCGCACACCGTTAGGCCGTCTTCCGCTCACGCCCCAACATCGTGCAGCCCGCCTCCAGTGGTGTCGCGACAGGCGTGAATGGAGGGACGAATGGAGACGTGTCGTCTTCAGCGATGAGAGTCGCTTCTGCCCTGGTGCCAATGATGGTCGTATGCGTGTTTGGCGCCGTGCAGGTGAGCGCCACAATCAGGACTGCATACGACCGGGGCACACAGGGCCAACACCCGGCATCATGGTGTGGGGAGCGATCTCCTACACTGGCCGTACACCACTGGTGATCGTCGAGGGGGCACTGAATAGTGCACGGTACATCCAAACCGTCATCGAACACATCGTTCTACAATTCCTAGACCGGCAAGGGAACTTGCTGTTCCAACAGGACAATGCACGTCCGCATGTATCCCGTGCCACCCAACGTGCTCTAGAAGGTGTAAGTCTACTACCCTGGCCAGCAAGATCTCCGGATCTGTCCCCCATCGAGCATGTTTGGGACTGGATGAAGCGTCGTCTCACGCGGTCTGCACGTCCAGCACGAACGCTGGTCCAACTGAGGCGCCAGGTGGAAATGGCATGGCAAGCCGTTCCACAGGACTACATCCAGCATCTCTACGATCGTCTCCATAGGAGAATAGCAGCCTGCATTGCTGCGAAAGGTGGATATACACTGTACTAGTGCCGACATTGTGCATGCTCTGTTGCCTGTGTCTATGTGCCTGTGGTTCTGTCAGTGTGATCATGTGATGTATCTGACCCCAGGAATGTGTCAATAAAGTTTCCCCTTCCTGGGACAATGAATTCACGGTGTTCTTATTTCAATTTCCAGGAGTGTAGAATGAACTGTTTCGTGTCAGTTATGGCTCAAGAGAACAGTAAGTCCTGAATCTGTGCTGGTTGTGTATCAGCAGATCGTCTCTTTCGAAGTGTTTTTTGAAACTGGAACACAGCATATGGCGCGTAATCCTACTAAAACTCGATGTCATTAAGACGATATGAGCCGTGCGTGGCTCGTGTTCCCCCCATCATGTATTTTACACCCTGTTTTTAACGTACTTCCACCTCATTACCATTACATTAAATTAGTACTGTCACTGAGTTGCTGCATTGCATGACCATGACCTGCGCTAGCAGCGCGTATCGATATACCCCTTCTCGTATTATCTTTCCTCGACTGCTGTTACTTCCTGGTCGTTGTCTGCCGTAAGCGAGTTTGGTTCGCGACTCGGGCTGCCAGTCAGTTGGAACGTGTCTGGAGCGCAGTCCGGACCTGCCAATCGGGCAGCTGTAACGTGGCACTAGTGCAGTCGGGTTGGAGCAGCAGTGAGGTCTGCATCGACATGGTTCGCCCAACCATTGCCGCCACGCATCACTTGAGCCGGGCGACGGTCTTGGTGGATCGTCGGTCGGTCGTCCTACCAGACGACGCGCTTTGGCTCCCCAATCGTTCATGAGTCGGCTGTATGTGTGTTCATCGACTGAAGATTTGTCTTTGTGTGTGCTTGGTTACTGTTGGGTATCGTTCAGGTCTTCGTGCAAGTGTTTGTCAGGTTGTGTGTGTAGTTGGTGTTATGTCCACTGACGACTATTTTAGATGTCGGCATTCTGCGGGAGTCGGTCAGTTGCTGCGGACCAGGGAAGATATCTCCGCGCGGTGCAGTCAGCTGGGGCCGCTGGCAGTCCCTGTGCAGTGTCAGAGCGTGTGTGGAGCTGTCCGATCGCTACGAGCTTCGTCGTTCACCGACCCAGGACGTCAAAGTTGAGTAGCGGTTTCAACTACCTAAGCCATGTGCATTCATGTTGAGTGGTTCGTTTCGGTGGTTCGCCGTTGGGGAGGTTTTCCTGTGAGCAACACCGAGTGTTTCTGTTGCTGAAATTTAGCCACCATGCGGTGAGGTTAACTATATTGCTGTATTTCAAATTCAAGTGTACCAGTGGAATTTTCTGCCTTGTGGCCGTTAGTGTTCCGGTTACCTGCCCTGGCCATTAACGTCACGTCAGGCAGTGTCCTTTCCTCACCTGTTGTCGCTGTCCAACATGGTGTGTAATTTTGACAGCTAATACATACTTTATTTTGGATAATCACGTTCGTAACCTTTGGTGTTTGAGTTTTCATGTACTGATTGGTGGCAAACAAGTCGTTGTGTTGGTCCGTCCGTGGCTGTCCCCTGGTTGGGTTCCGACGGATCAAGTGTAGTTGCGCTCACCACGTGTCCACCTAAGTGAACGAGGGCAGACCGACCTTCCTGGAAGGTTCTGAGTGCCGTTTTCTTTGTTGTCCTTCTCACCCGTGTTTAATTGTCTGTTTATAAACTATCATAAACAATGATTTAAAATTTCTTTTTTTTACTGGACTTTATGTATTTTTGAATTTTGGAAAATCAATTGTTGGCCTTAGGCCGCTTAAAACCTTATTCTTGAAATTACCGTTTAAGCAAAAACATTGCAGCCTTCTGCCTTAAAAGATTATGGTAACGTATTTTAAAATTTTCAAATTTAATTGTTGGCCTCAGCCACTTGTATTGAACCTGGCATATGTTTGTTGTATCTACTTTTGCCTTGAGACTTTCCAGCCCAGCTGTGATACCATGTATATTTTAATTCTTTTATTTGCTATTTTAACTGCATTTTTTTATTTTGTTGATTTTTTGAAGATTTCGTGTTAGGCGGCCCTCAGCCGTGAAGTAATTGCCTTTTTGAAACTCGTAGTTCTAAAGGTTCGGCTATGGGCCGTTTTGGTTTAAAGGTGTTATTAAATTATAATAAATTACAATTTTGAGTGAACCTGACCGACACTTATTTGGCCCTTTCCACAATCCCAATCACCTGTTCTGCCCTAGCGGGCGTGTCACGATCTATTCTTATAATTTGGCGGATTACTTAGTTCTTCACTTGTAATTTGTTCCACAAGAGCTGTTATTCTGTTCTGTGTAATCTTGGCAATGCTTTTAATTCTAAAACCTGGAATATCCCTGACCACCCTTCTTGTCTGACCTGGGTCTGGGTACTGAAGTCTCCTAAACGTGACTGAACAGAGAATCGCAAGACAGACGAAGCACGCAACAAACTAAACGGCACTGGGTCCGTCATAAAGTATACTGTTGCTGCAAGCTCACAGGGCATAAATTACTCGCCATCTGAGCATATACGCTCGTTTCGTAGCAGTAAGCCTGTATTGCTCCTCTATATTGCCAGACATTCCTTCTCCCCGTGAAAATGGGCTCGCCGTAACGTGACACGTACGAGTATTTGTGATGTCCTGGGAGAGATACACGGCCTGGAAATTCACCTAATATGCGCCTCGGGCGAGCAACACTCGCGGAAATGAACAAACCCCTTGGAGGAAACAACAGAACTTGCCGCCGGGAAAGCAATGGGTTCGAGCACGAGCGCAAACGAGGAAGCGATGCAGCGATAAACTTCCAGTAATGAGTTTGGGAGTCGGCGAGAAAAGAAAGTAAAGAGGCAAAAAGCTCTTAGAAGTTGGCGAAGTGCTGTAGGGACCGGCGCTACCCCTCGTAGATTGTGGAAGAAAATGCTGGTCTGGTAATGACGGCGCTCGTCTGCGAAGTAGCAGCCAGCGCTACACACGACCGCCGAAGTCGAGGCGCTACCCAGTAGCGGGAGGCTATTGCCCGACACTGGTAACGATCCACATCGCAACAACAGGTACGCCACCCACCATCAGGGAAAATCAGCCGTTAACAAGAAGTTTCAAATAATAGAACCCAGTACGTTGTCCTCGATGGTGAGTGTTCCTCGGAGGTGAGGGTATCATCTGTAGTGCCCAGGGAAGTGTGGTAGGTCCGCTGTTGTTTTCTATCTACATAAATGATCTTTTGGATAGGGTGGATACCAATGTGCGGCTGTTTTCTGATGATGCGGTGGTGTACGGGAAGGTGTCGTTGAGTGAATGTAGGAGGATACAAGATGACTTGGACAGGATTTGTGATTGTTGTAAAGAATGGCAGATAACTCTAAATATAGATAAATGTAAATTAATGCAGATGAATAGGAAAAAGAATCCCGTAATGTTTGAATACTCCATTAGTAGTGTGGCGCTTGACACAGTCACGTCGATTAAATATTTGGGCGTAACATTGCAGAGTGATATGAAGTGCGACAAGCATGTAATGGCAGTTGTGGGGAAGGCGGACAGTCGTCTTCGGTTCATTGGTAGAATTTTGGGAGGATGTGGTTCATCTGTAAAGGAGACCGCTTATAAAACACTAATACCACCTATTATTAATTACTGCCCGAGCGTTTGGGATCCCTAGCAGGTCGGATTGAGGGAGGACATAGAAGCAATTCAGAGGCGGGCTACTAGATTTGTTACTGGTAGGTTTGATCATCACGCGAGTGTTATGGAAATGGTTCAGGAACTCGGGTGGGAGTCTCTGGAGGAAAGGAGGCGTTCACTTAGTAAATCGCTACTGAGCAAATTTAGAGAACGAGCATTTGAGGCTGACTGCAGTACAATTTTACTGCCGCCAACTTTTATTTCGCGGAAAGACCACAAAGATAAGATAAGAGAGATTAGGGCTCGTACAGAGGCATATAGGCAGTCATTTTTCCCTCGTTCCGTTTGGGAGTGGAGCAGGGAGAAAAGATGCTAGATGTGGTACGAGGTACCCTCCGCCACGCACCGTATGGTGGATTGCGGAGTATGTATGTAGATGTAGATGTAGAAGTTGGTGGACTAGTAAGACAGTTAAACCGCAATAAATGTTGTAGAATTCTGTAAAATTCTTAGTAGCTGGAACTATCAGGACGAGCTCTGCACTCTGATGGTACTGATAGTAGGATCAAAAAATTCAAGTGGCTCTAAGCACTATGGGACTCAACATCTGAGGTCATTAGCCCCTAAATTTAGAACTACTAAAACCTAACTAACCTAAGAACGTCACACACATCTATGCCTAAGGCAGGAGTCTAACCTGCGACCGTAGCAGTCGCGCGGTTCCGGAAGGAAGCGCCTAGAACCGCTCGGCCGCAAAAGCCAGATGTAAGATTAAAGAAACTAAAAGAAATCGTTAGGGAAGCTGATCCACATTGCATCTTATAAATGATAAAAGTATTTAAAATTAACATCAATAGCGGTCCTCGGTCGCAGAAAAGCAGTTTTCTGACCTATGAGTGCCTTCATAAGAAATAAAACTGCCAAATTGGCATGTCATGTATTAAACTAAAATCAAGTGATAAAGCTTTAGTCACAAAATTTATAAAAAATGTTCAAATGTATATGAAATCTTATGGGACTCAACTGCTAAGGTCATCAGTCCCTAAGCTTACACACTACTTAACCTAAATTATCCTAAGGACAAACACACACACCCATGCCCGAGGAAGGACTCGAACCTCCGCCGGGACCAGCCGCGCAGTCCATGAGTGCAGCGCCTTAGATCGCTCAGCTAATCCCGCGCGACCCAAAATTTATAAAACAGAATACACAAAAGTCAAGCCATTATGGGCTCCTCACAACGTTAATAAAAGGATTTCATAAATCATATGCAGGGTGAACATTAATAAAACCAGCAAACTGCAGGGACGCGTTCCTGGCTGGAAATGAAGGGAAACAGGTGTTACGAACGTGTGGCCGACACTGACGAATGAAAGTTCCTATTACCACGTGCCGCGTGTTTCTTGTATGTCGCAGGCTGTGCGATTGACGCAGCGTACTGAAAGCAACAGAATGGTCCGGTATTCACGTCGGGAAATAACCGGAATGGTGTTCGTGTGCGGCCAAGCAGATGGAAACTGTCGAGAGGCAGCGCGGCTGTACCAAAACAAGTACACTCACAGACACTGGCCACACCACACACTCCAAGCTCTTGTATGGCGTTTGCGTGACCTTGGAGTCTTTCAGAGGCGGACTGTGCGTACAGCTGATTTGGAGGACCGGGTACTACAGGCTATTGAGAAGAACCCCAGTATAAGCTTCTGGCAAGTGTCCCGCCAGCATGGTGTAAGCCAGAGTACGATAATGTGTGTCCTGCATGATAATCACTATTATCCCTATCACCTGCAAAGACAGCAAGGATAATCAGCAACGGGTTTCGCTCTACGGGAAGGATTTTGTCGATGGTTTTTGCACCACACCATCACAATTATGGGATATCTATCGTGAGTCCTTGTTACCGACGAAGCAACCACTACCAGATCCGGCATCGTCAATCTGCATAAACGTCATCTGTGGGCTATAGATAATTCTCGAAGAATGGTTGAGGCATGGGTTCAGCACCATTGTGTGAGCAGGGATCCCTGGCCACAACATGCTTGGACCGCTTCTTCTTCGACAACGTCTCGAAGGAGAAACGTACCTTGACTTCCTGCGGAATACCTGTAATGCCCAAAAAGCAAATACCCTCTACCACGCACCAATGAATCATTTTCAATCAAACCATCCACATTCATTCACTTTGGAAAAGTTATCTGATCTGATTTTCTCGTAATATATGCGGCGACAGCTCGTCGACGCCAAAGTATTTTCTAGTGCATTTATTCTTTGACATAACAGAGACGCACATATGCATTCTCCATGGTTGTTAGAGTGGTAACTAGGACAGCTTCTGGGGTATCTGTTGAGGAATTGACGTGTTTCTGAGAGATACATATTCTGCTTTTCTTCTCGCAAAAGCGAGCCAATTAACATTTGTGCCGCTAGCGGTTTGTTTTGAAGAGAAAGAGATTGTAAAAGGAAAATAATTAAAACGTGGAATCACCGGCGATCTGGACATGTAATGGAGATTGATTTAATACACGATTTCCTCCATAAATAAGTTTTGTGACTTTTTTGTTTTGGAGTGAATGAACGAATGAGTGTTTTCTGAATCATTTGTTGATCACGTTGGCCCTGTAATTAGTGGGGAAGTTTCAGCTGTGTCGAAGAGAGCCTGCAATCACTGCGTCTGTGCTAAATCGTCCAAAAAGGATTCGTACACATCTGGAATTCGCAATCTCTCGTAAAAGGAACAAATTGTCCAAACGATTGATTCTCCCGACTAACTACAGTGTTTAACAGGAATAATAAATGTAAAGATCTCTTACAGCAAGCCAGCCGCTGATTACCAAGACGAAGGACTCCACCAAAGATTCTATTTGGCTGATTCTTTTTATCACTATATCACGTAATGAAATCTTATATTAAAAACTATTCATAGGTGGTGGTTGTTAGTGTTTAACGTCCCGTCGACAACGAGGTCATTAGAGACGGAGCTCATGCTCGGGTTAGGGAAGGATTGGGAAGGAAATCGGCCGTGCCCTTTCAAAGGAACCATCCCGGCATTTGCCTGAAGCGATTTAGGGAAATCACGGAAAACCTAAATCAGGATGGCCGGAGACGGGATTGAACCGTCGTCCTCCCGAATGCGAGTCCAGTGTGCTAACCACTGCGCCACCTCGCTCGGTCTATTCATAGGTAAAGGAGAGAAAGAGAGAGAGCGAATGAAAATAGAGATAATACTAATAATCTTCCATTACTCTAATTTTTCGCCTGTCTTATCACGGATCAGCAAAGAACTTGGAGGGCCTTACTTTACTGTATAGACTTATGTGTGAAGGTGAAGGGATCTTAAAGACAACAGATACACGTCTATACAGACAAGAATGTACTTACAGCAATACGACAATTTACGTGGTTTCTGCATGACGGAGCACCGCCTCACTTGCGCAGTACTGAGACCGACACCCCAACAGCATCTTTCCAGGACGTTGGATAGGAAGCGGAAGCCCTGTAGCATAGCTGCTAGATCATCGCACCTGGATTTTTACCTGTCAGGGTATCTGAAAAGTGTTCTGCATGCTCAAACAGTTCCTGATATGGACCCTTCAATAGCGTGTTCACGACGCCTGTGACTCTATTCCGAGAGAGGCCATACGTGCGAAAGGGTGCGGTAATCCTTGATGAGAAGTGTGGACGTATGCATTGCATGCCAGAGAGGCCACTTTCAACATCTGTTGTTCGTAGATGCGATGCAGCTCTGTACTGTGTGCTGGGACGATATGATGTCGTTGCAAGCACACAGTACATTTATGGACACATGTTGATGAACCTCTTTTCTACCATTTCCAGGCAGGAATCCGTCCCTACAGTTGGTCCGTTTTATTAATGTACACCCCATATTTTATCAAGAGATTATCCCCAACCTGCCTACAACATTACTATAGAGCCTAGACCAAGAGCATTTAATTACGTCTGCACTCGACCATGATATGGAGGCAAGCACATAACATAACTTACTTCTAGTCTTATCATTTGTTGCTAGACAATTTGAGATTTTTCCAAATGTCTCTGAAGGAATGTTATTATACCAGTTGAAAGCGGCTCCATTTGTGTCTTTTACTACTGTTTATCACAAAAACGCTGAAACAGTCATATGGTCCTCTAATTGAAGTTTCAGGTTACCTGTCTAATGGCATCTTGGGGTAAAAAAAGAATTTATCTTCAATTTTTCATATAATTACTGACCGAATTCAAAACTTTAAAATGCTTTTATCAACTACTCACTATCAGGCGTAATCTTACGTCGAAGGTTAAACACGATAAGTCAAGTGCTAAAGTTAAAAACTCTGCGTTTGTATATCACAAAAACGCTGAAACAGTCATATGGTCCTCTAATTGAAGTTTCAGGTTACCTGTCTAATGGCATCTTGGGGTAAAAAAAGAATTTATCTTCAATTTTTCATATAATTACTGACCGAATTCAAAACTTTAAAATGCTTTTATCAACTACTCACTATCAGGCGTAATCTTACGTCGAAGGTTAAACACGATAAGTCAAGTGCTAAAGTTAAAAACTCTGCGTTTGTATATCACAAAAACGCTGAAACAGTCATATGGTCCTCTAATTGAAGTTTCAGGTTACCTGTCTAATGGCATCTTGGGGTAAAAAAAGAATTTATCTTCAATTTTTCATATAATTACTGACCGAATTCAAAACTTTAAAATGCTTTTATCAACTACTCACTATCAGGCGTAATCTTACGTCGAAGGTTAAACACGATAAGTCAAGTGCTAAAGTTAAAAACTCTGCGTTTGTATAGAGGCAATGTAACTCTCTGGCACAAACTAGCCACGATGTGTTAACCCATTTGTCAGAACGTGAAAACTTAGTAACTTCCAGCTAACTTTACATATATTTTCTAACCTTTAAGAAACATTATCTCGGTAACCCCCTCCCCCCCCCCCACTCCACCCAACACACACACAAAATAATGAAAAGTAGACATTATATAACTTGGGTCATTTTCAGTGTTTATACAGCAAAATTTCGGCATAAGACATGACCTTTATGACTACACTGAAGCGCGAATGAAAATTCAAATAGAGATATGTGTACAGGCAGATACGGCACTGCGGTCGGCAACGCCTATAAAAAACAACAAGTGTCTGGCGCAGTTGTTAAATCCATTACCGCTGCTACAATAGCAGGCTAGCTAGATTTAACTGAGTTTGAACGTGGTGTTATAGTCGGCATGCGAGCGATGGGACACAGTCTCTCCTAGGTAGCGATGAAGGGGGGATTTTCCCGTACAACAATTTCACGAGTGTACCGTGAATATCAGGAATCCGGAAAACATAAAATCTCCGACATCGGTGCGACCGGAAAATGATCCTGCAAGAACGGGATACGTAGTAAGCATCCTGCCTGATCACCTGCATCCATTCGTGTCCACTGTGCGTTCCAACGGATTTGAGCAATTCCAGCAGCATAACGCGACACCTCACATGTCCAGAATTGCTACAGTGTGGTTCCAGGAGCACATTGAGTTTCAACACTTCCACTGGCCACCAAACTCCCCAGACATGAACATCATTGAGCGTATCTGGGATGGCTTGAAAAGTGCTGTTGAAGAGATCTCCGCCCATTCTAATTTTTCGGATTTATGGACAGCCCTGCAGGGTTCATTTCGTTAATTCCCTCTAGCATTACTTCAGACATTAGTCGAGTCCATGCCACGTCGTGTTTTGGCAGTTCTGCGTGCTCGCGGCGGCCCTACACGGTGTTAGGCAGATGTACCAGTTTCTTTGGGTCTTCAGTGTATTACCAACTATCAGTTTAATAAGTCATTGTTGCAAAATACTAATTCAAATTATTTACAAAAGACTGGAATAATCGGCAGAGGCCAACCCCGGGGAAAATTAGTTTCGATTCCGGAGAACTGCAGGAACACGCGAGGCAATACTGACCCAACGACTGGTCTTAGAAGATAGGTTAAGAAAAGGCAAACATACGTTCATAACATTGGTACACGTATAGAAAGACTATGACAATCTTCACTGGAGTAATCTCTTTGAAATTCTGAAGGTATTGGGGATAAAATAGGTTGTGCGAAAGGCTATTTAAAACTCGTACAGAAACCAGGCGCATTTATAAGTGTCGAAGGGCATGAAAGGAAAACAGTGGTTGAGAGGAGAGTGAGTCAGGGTTATAGCCTATTCCAGATGTTATTCAATCTGCGCACTGAACAAGCAGTAAAGGAAACCAAAGAAAAATTTGGAGTTGGAATTAAGGCCCAGGGAGATGGAATAAGATCTTTGAGAATTGCCAATGGCATTATAATTCTGTCTTCAAAGGGGGACATAAGATGAACGCCAGCAAAAGCAAAACACGGATAATGGAATGCAGTCGAACTAAATCAGGTGATGCTGAGGAATTAGATTAGGAAAGGAGACACTTAAAGTAGTAAATGAGTTTTGTTACTCTGGGCACAAAGGTAACTGATGATGGCCTAAGTAGAGAAGATATAAAATGTAGACTGGCAATGCCAAGAAAGGAGTTTATCATAATCGAATATAGATTTAAGTATTAGGAAGTCATTTCTGAAAATATTGGTATAGAAAGAGCAGCCATGTATGGAAGTGAAATGTGGAAGATGAATTACATAAGTAAAGAATAAAAATTTTTGAAATGTGACAGTTGAGACCAGATGGGTGGATTACGTAACTAATCGAACTGGGAAGAAAATAAATTTGTGGCGCAATTTGACTAGAAGAGGGGAGTGGTTGGTGGGACACATTCTGTGACATCAACAGATCACGAATTTAGTGTTGGAGGGCAGTGTGGGGGCAAAAACTGTAGAGGGAGACCAGAGATGAATACAGTAAGCAGATTCAGAAGGATGTTGTTGCAGTAGTTATTCAGAGATGAAGAAGCTAGCACAGGGTAGAGTAACATCAAACCTGTCTTTGGACTGAAGGCCACAACACCAACTACTTACTTCCTTTGCAACACATTTCACAGACCGTTTCCGCATACATGTCACTAAAAGTACTTGCAAAATTATATCGTTGTAAGTCCAGGATATATAATGGCGTATACATGGATATGAGTGATAACTAGATTCTCTTAAAAAGAAGCGCAAATTATCCGGACTACACTAACCCAGTATTTGATAGCGAAGTACTTAGCAATTTCTAAAAAATCTTTGCTATAATTTCAAACTTTTCCTAAACATTTTCTCGCTTGTAGTCACACAAGCAATGCCAAGAAAACATCGTAGGTTTTGAGATTTTCATTAGTCTATGGGTGAATAATCCCAACTAACGAAACCAAAGTCAGTACGGTTTTGCTTCATCAACCACTAAAGTTACACGGGAATAATATTAAACGTTTAAAATATTTATTTATTTGAGAAGTAAGCTTTGAAGCTTTTTATACACGGGAGTTCGATTATTTAAAGGATCGGCTGGTGGGTAGTGACACTGGTTACCTCTGACTTCACTCGTATCGAATGAAGTTTTTGTATTTGTATTACGAAAGCAGTCGATATGCAAACTACAGTGCCACTACCGCATGGAATCGGGTATTACAAGGCTTGTGCACGCTGACACATCAATAATGTAGAAGCATACGGGATTCTAATGTGCGTCGGGGCGCCATCTATCATTATTAACGTCGTATACGCATGACAGCGCTACGGAACACACGGACTTCAAAATGAGCTTCGACCTAGTCGGAGTTCCTGTAGAGGCTCGTGAACCGCAGCTTACGTGGCATGTAATTACAGAAACGTTTATGCTTTCATTGACAGCAGTGAAGTATGCAACAGAATCATGGACGTCAAAGCATGTAATAAGGTGGTGATCCATAGGAAGACTCTACAGAGCAGATGCACATTACCGCGGAGGGTGACACTATTTTGATGTTGAGTGAAAAGTAGAAATAAAGTATAGGGACGGATGAATTTGCTGCAAATTGGTAGTAAAATATCACCGACATTCTGCTTCAACAAAAGGAACATTGGGGCTCACAATGAAAAAAAAAAAAAAAAAAATGGTTCAAATGGCTCTGAGCACTATGGGACTTAATTTCTTAGGTCATCAGTCCCCTAGAACTTACAACTACTTAAACCTAACTAACCTAAGGACATCACACACATCCATGGCCAAGGCAGGTTTCGAACCTGCGACCGTAGTGGTCGAGCGATTCCAGACTGAAGCGCCTTGAACCGCTCGGCCACACCGGCCGGCCACAATGAACATTTTCAAACAACAAAGACTGACAATAGCCTCGTACTACAGGAAGTTGAGGATCGCATATAAAGGTTAACGTGCATCCCGAGAAGATCAGAATACAGAAAATGGTAAGAAACGGAGAACTGAAGCAGTAAATCACGCTTACGATAGCAGAGTAACAGATCCACAAATACTGCGAGGAACGAAACTATCCCACATGAATGGAACCACAGTAAATAACTACAAAAGGAAGCTTGTAACATATCATACTTCGCTGCTCTTTCTTACTATAGAGTGGGTCTCCTAGGCTGACGGAATACAAAAATGGTTCAAATGGCTCTGAGCACTGTGGGACTTAACATCTATGGTCATCAGTCCCGTAGAACTTAGAACTACTTAAACCTAACTAACCTAAGGACATCACACACATCCATGCCCGAGGCAGGATTCGAACCTGCGAACGTAGCAGCCGCGCGGCTCCGGACTGAGCGCCTAGAACCGCTAGACCACCACGACCGGCGACGGAATGCAAAATAAAAATCATTCGATATTTCGGTGACATATCTAACCACCTCTTCAGAAGAGACGCTCCTGCTGCTGCGTCCTCCTGAAAACTAATCCCAAGACTGGAAACAGTCGATCATTCTATGCAGGCCGGCCGGAGTGGCCGTGCGGCTCTAGGCGCTACAGTCTGGAACCGAGCGACCGCTACGGTCGCAGGTTCGAATCCTGCCTCGGGCATGGATGTGTGTGATGTCCTTATGTTAGTTAGGTTTAATTAGTTCTAAGTTTTATGCGACTGACGACCTCAGAAGTTAAGTCGCATAGTGCTCATAGCCGTTTTGAACCATTCAATGCAGACGCCGAAACATACACGGCGCTTGTGTCACCCACCGCAGATGCTGTTCCACACATTGGGCTTATGTAGTACAACACTGGAGCCATTTATGTGTCTCACTGAAAGACTAGCCTCAAACACTAAGGCCGACCGCACCTAACAACGCTGTGCTTTGGTGTGAGTTAATACAAGATTCCACGTCCTATTAAGAGGAAAACACTTGTCGGTATTAATCAGACTGCATGCCAACGGATGTCAAATGACTCCTTATAAAGAGTGCCTCAAAAATCGAACGTACCGGCAACAGCCTCGTCAAAATTCATTCCGTGTCCCTCGTTTAAACAATGCCGCGCTAACGCCGATTTTGCATTCTGTTACAGCCTCATGTGACAGCGATATTCCACGGACCCGTCCTGAACAGTGCGACTCGATAGGCGTGTACATGCCTTCATACACTGACATGGAAGTTTTTATATACCAGGTTCCTACGTCCGCAATCATCCTTGACCAAACAGAGTAGTGTTTCGATTTTTGCAGTCTTGAAGCATACGCCCTCAGCGAAATGAATGGGCCTTGCTCCTCTTCATGCACGCCTGGAGATGGTGCAGACTTCACGGCCAGATAAACGTGCTTGCCGTAGTATTCATTTCCCTTAAACGCCGATGCCAGGTGTTCATGTCTCTGTTAGACTATCTGCGTCGGAAGTAGCATTCGCTCTGCGTACCTGTCATAAAGACCCCACTGCGTTGGTACGCCGGGTGACAACTCTTCGCATGCAGATATCGGTCAGTATGTGTGTCGATCAGTATGTGTTGGTTTTCGGTGACCAGTATGTCCCATACTATCATCATGCCTTTTATAAACCTCTACGTCCATCACCTGTACCTTTCTCCTACCTTCGAATTATGGGCGGACAACTCCGTCGCTATGGTAGACCACAAATCCGCCAAAGCAAAGGTCCCAGGTCTGAGTAGCGGTTCGCCACACAGTTTTAATCCGGCAGATAATTTCGGATCAACACAAATTCACTGCATGCCGAAAATTCGTTCTACATACAATGCCCTAGACTTTTCTAAGCATTATCCTTTCCTCCAGGAGGGCCTCAGAGAAGTGAGATAGGGCCTCTCTTACTCTCTGTACAAGTAAATATTCTGACACACCACGTGATGAGCAATCGGTGGCCGTTATCTGATAAGATTGTGTGTACTGGAAAGTGTCATCATTTCTGAGTGATTGTAGAGGGAATTTCTGTACGCTGTTCTACAGGGTGTTTAAAAAATGACCGGTATATTTGAAACGGCAATAAAAACTAAACGAGCAGCGATAGAAATTAACAGTTTGTTGCAATATGCTTGGGACAACAGTACATTTTCAGGCAGACAAACTTTCGAAATTACAGTAGTTACAATTTTCAACAACATATGGCGCTGCGGTCTGGGAAACTCTATAGTACGATATTTTCCACATATCCACCATGCGTAGCAATAATATGGCGTAGTCTCTGAATGAAATTACCCGAAACCTTTGACAACGTGTCTGGCGGAATGGCTTCACATGCAGATGAGATGTACTGCTTCAGCTGTTCAATTGTTTCTGGATTCTGGCGGTACACCTGGTCTTTCAAGTGTCCACACAGAAAGAAGTCACAGGGGTTCATGTCTGGCGAATAGGGAGGCCAATCAACGCCGCCCAAAGCAATCACACGATCATAGAAATATTCATTCAGGAAATTAAAGACGTCGGCCGTGCGATGTGGCCGGGCACCATCTTGCATAAACCACGAGGTGTTCGCAGTGTCGTCTAAGGCAGTTTGTACCACCACAAATTCACGAAGAATGTCCAGATAGCGTGATGCAGTAATCGTTTCGGATCTGAAAAATGGGCCAATGATTCCTTTGGAAGAAATGGCGGCCCAGACCAGTACTTTTTGAGGATGAAGGGACGATGGGACTGCAACATGGGGCTTTTCGGTTCACCATATGCGCCAGTTCTGTTTATTGACGAAGCCGTCCAGGTAAAAATAAGCTTCGTCAGTAAACCAAATGCTGCCCACATGCATATCGCCGTCATCAATCCTGTGCACTATATCGTTAGCGAATGTCTCTCGTGCAGCAATGGTAGCGGCGCTGAGGGGTTGCCGCGTTTGAATTTTGTATGGATAGAGGTGTAAACTCTGGCGCATGAGACGATATGTGGACGTTGGCGTCATTTGGACCGCAGCTGCAACACGGCGAACGGAAACCCGAGGCCGCTGTTGGATCACCTGCTGCACTAGCTGCGCGTTGCCCTCTGTGGTTGCCGTACGCGGTCGCCCTACCTTTCCAGCACGTTCATCCGTCACGTTCCCAGTCCGTTGAAATTTTTCAAACAGATCCTTTATTGTATCGCTTTTGGGTCCTTTGGTTACATTAAACCTCCGTTGAAAACTTCGTCTTGTTGCAACAACACTGTGTTCTAGGTGGTGGAATTCCAACACCAGAAAAATCCTCTGTTCTAAGGAATAAGCCATGTTGTCTACAGCACACTTGCACGTTGTGAACAGCACACGCTTACAGCAGAAAGACGACGTACAGAATGGCGCACCTGCAGACTGCGTTTTCTTCTATATCTTTCACATCACTTGCAGCGCCATCTGTTGTTGAAAATTGTAACTACTGTAATTTCGAAAGTTTGTCCGCCTGAAAATGTACTGTTGTCCCAAGCATATTGCAACAAACGGTGTATTTCTATCGCTGCTTGTTTAGTTTTTATTGCCGTTTCAAATATACCGGTCATTTTTGAAACACCCTGTAGTTCTAAACGTAGTAAAGTGTAAATACATGTTAGTATGAAAAACAATTTCGAAATGTTAGAATATATCATCAGGAATGTAGTGCTGGAGACAGCCAAGTCGACTAAACATCTAGGTGTAACGTTGCAGAGTGATATGAAATGGAACGACCGCCTAAGTTCGAGTGTAGGAAAGGCGAGAGGTCGAATTCGTTTTACTGGGACAATTTTAAGAAAGTGTAGTTCATCTGTACAAAATACCGCTTACCGAGCGCAAGTGAAAACCCATTCTTGAGTAATGCTGGAGAATTTAGGATCCTCTCTAACTCGGATTAAAGGAAAGCATCGAAGTGATTCAGAGGCGGGCTCCTGGATTTGTGACTGGTAGTTTCAAACAACAGGCAACATGCAAGTGTTACAGAGATCTCTGACATGGGAATCATGGGAGGGAAGGCGACGTTCTTTTCGCGAAACAATATTGAGAAAATTTAGACAAAGGCATTTGAAGGTGACTGCAGAACGATTCTGCTGTCTCCAAACTACATTTCATGTATACAGCACGAAGACAAGGTAAAAGAATTTAGAGCTCGTACTGAGTCATTAAGGCAAGGTATGCACGAGAAAAATGAATTTTTGACGCTATGAGAAAGGTACTGGCGGAAGTTGAACTGTGAGGGTGAGACTTGAGTCGTGCCTGGATGGCCCAGCCTGTGGAATGCTTGACTGAGAAATGCAGGTTGGAGTACTGGTCGGACACACAATTTAATCTTATAGGAAATTACAAATCAGCCCACTATCCGCAGCGAAATTCATTCGAGAGACAATAAGCTGATCCGTTGTTACGCCATTTCTACACAGTATCGTTTCCTCCAGAACAATGAGTTCCGTAAACTACGCAGGAGAAATTGAGTGAATCTTAGAACGTAGGATATACGTACAAGCGGAAGTTGAGTTGCGAGATTAGGTCGTGAGTCGAGCTTGCATGTCTTAGCCTTTTGAGAACTTGACTGAGAAATTCAAAGAAGCAAACTCGAGTCCGTTGCTGCACGCAATTTTAACCGAGCAGGAAGTTCTGAATAGATGCACACTCCACCGCAGCGTGATGACTCATTCTGGAGATAACTGATGTCAGTACTACAATGAGGTGACAAACTTCATGAAATAGTTGATGATGATTGGTACCTGGTAGTCAACGGAAGGCAGGATTCGGTTAGGATTGTGGACAGGACCGCAATCAGTTACTATTGGTTGCCTTTTACAGTTACACACAATTTATTTTAAACTAGTAATTCCAGACACAACAATAAATAAACATACCAGACGTTATTAATGAAGGAATAAACAACTGTGTAGATAATAGTGTTTTCAGTGAGTTACAATTTAGTAAATCAGCATTAAATACAGATACAGCAGATAATGGTTTAAAAGCAGGCCACTGTGATCTGGGCAGAAGGCCTTACACGCCAGGAATGGCAATCAATTAAGAAATGTTTAAGACTCCCTGCAACTTACAAATTACAGGTATTGAAATATTAAAGGCAAGTCGCCACAAACACAGCAGAAGGCATCAGACGCCAGGAATGGCAGTAAATAAGGTTATGAGGCTTACCGCTAAAATACAAATACCAAACTAGAATTTTAAGGCAAATGACCACAGTCATGGCTGAGGGCCTTACACGCCAGGAAAGGTAACAATATGAAAAAAATTAGAAACCGGCTGTATAACAGCAAATACAATAGCAAAGTTTAACTAAAAAATAAAAAACTGATCACCAAACGGCTGAAATAAGATGATGGTAAGCTTTGTAACACAACCCTTAATATGCACTGAACACTACACTGCTAGATTTATTCCAGAAGACGACTAGAACTATTAAATAGACATACACTACGTTTAATGTAGACATTATAAGGTATAGTAATAAATAATACAATAATAAAACACAAGTACCAGTGCATAAGTTCCTTTAAGGGTACTGAGGCAGATTACGCCCTCAGAAGGCGTGGACTGAAGCAGCGTTACACTGAACTACACTCCATCAGACGTCCTTTTAGAACACACATGTCTTACAAGAACCAAAGGCCCACAGACGGTGCTTCAGGAATCGACCTCTGAGAAGGTCCGGCAACAAACACGTTCGCGAGCGATGAGATAGGGAGGCAATAGTTGCATTCACTTCACAAGATGGTACCTCAGACTAGTGGCAGTCTAACGAAGGACTAATGACAATCTTGCTGAAGCTACATGACATCCGATAAACCAAATGCAACTATGGAACGATACACGAACCCAAGTCACTGGAGAATCGCGAGATGTCACAATGGTGGAGGTTTCTCTACTTGGATTGAAATGCATTCACGTTAAAGCTTGCTGGATCCGGTTTACGACGAGGTCGTGCACCCTAGTGACCATCCGGCAGTCCATGCGTGCCGCCAGCAGTCCTGGCGTGCTCTACCACTGCACGGACCTGGCTCCGCCTGAGTCCCCAACCGAACTGCCATACTCACACGACCCGGAAAAACAACGACATCGCTCCAAAGATAGGGTAACAGTTACTACACACCGATAACTGCTACTGCCGCCACAAGTCGACACAACACGCTTGCTGCCACTAGCGGACAGGCAACGCTTGCGAAGCCGAGTGGCGCCAGTCAACACGAGAAGACAAACAACCGCAACCATGCCAACTAAGCGATACCGTCTGGCCTCCAAGAGAGGGTGGAAATCTACAAAGAGCATCAACGCGAGCCGTAGCACGGCTCAATGATGATGATGTTTGGTTTGAGGAGCTCTCAAATGCGTGGTCATCAGCGCCCATACAATGGCTCGATCTTCAGTCTAGCCACAGTCGGAAATGATGATGATGATGATGATGAAATGATGAGGATAACACAAACACCTACTCCCCAGGGAGAGAAAATCCGCAGCCTGGCTGGTAATCGAATCCGGGACCCCGTGATCCAGCTGGAGACTAGACCACGAGCTGCGGACATCATGGAATAGTGATGTACGAATGCACAGATGGTGGTAGTATCGTGTACACAAGTTACAAAAGGGCAGTGCATTGGCAGAGCTGTCATTTGTACACAGGTGGTTCATGTGAAAAGGTTCCCGACGTGAATAGAGCCACACAAGTAGAACTAACAGATTGTTAAAGAGGCTTGGTAGTCGCAGTTATACACATCGGACATTTAATTTCGGAAATTGTTATGGAATTCAATGTTCCGCGATCTACAGAATCCTGAATGTGCCGAGAATTCCAAATTTCGGGCAGTACCTCTCACCACAGACAACACAATGACCGAACAGCCGTCACTTAACGACCGAGAGCAGAGGCATTTACGTAGAGGTGTCAGTGCTAACAGACAAGCGAAACTGCGTGAAATAACCGCAGCAGTCAGTGTGGGACGTACGACGGACGTGCCTGCTAGGACAGTGTCGCGAAATTTGGTGTTAATGGACTACGGCAGCAGACACCCGACACGGGTGCCCTTGCTAACAGCACGACATCGCCTCCAGGGCTCGTGACCTTATCGGATGGACCCTGGACACTGGAAAACCGTGGCCTGGTCGGTTGTACCGATTTCACTTGGTAAGAGCTGATGGCAGTGTTCGAGTTTGGCGCAGACCCCAAGAAGCGAAGCTGTCAACAAGAAACTGCACAAGTTGGTGATGGATCCATAATGCTATGTCTATATGGAATGGACTGTGTCATAGGATCCAACCGAATAGGTCATTGAGTGGAAATGCTTATGTTCGGTTACTTGGAGACCATCTGCAGCCATTCATAGATGACAGTGCGCCATGGCACCAGTCCTCATTTGGTCTCGATTTGTTTGAAGAACATTTTGGAGAATTCGAGACAATAATTTGGCGACCTAGATCGCCCAACATGATTCCCACCGAATGTTTTGAGACTGTCTGCGGTGAGTGTCAGTGATAATTTCCTTATGCGCTAGGTTTGCCTCGCCGATGAAGACATTGGGGGGGGGGGGCTGAGGGGGGCTTGGGACCACAGAGGTTTGGCGACACGGTGTGTGTCCGGACAGTCAAGCGAGCGTGAAGGTGGCTTTTCTGGCGGAGTACTCATGGATAGCAATACATGCTGTGGACATTGATACGTGGAATGGGATACGTTATCAGCAGTGATAGTGAAGTTACGTGAGCTTGTTGCACCATACCTTTCGTAACGAGAAACGTCCACGACTGTTGATTTGGCCCTGTCTAGAGTCCCCGCATTTGTACTGAAGTCAGGCCGGCCGCGGTGGTCTAGCGGTTCAGGCGCTCAGTCCGGAACCGCGCGACTGCTACGGTCGCAGGTTCGAATCCTGCCTCGGGCATGGATGTGTGTGATGTCCTTAGGTTAGTTAGGTTTAAGTAGTTCTAAGTTCTAGGGGACTGATGACCTCAAATGTTAAGTCCCATAGTGCTCAGAGCCATTGTACTGAAGTAAACATCGCAGTCTGCTTAATTTGGGGCAGCCTTGCTTCCGTCCTGTAAAAAAGGTGTTATTCTGCGGAGATTACGGCACTGTACTGAATTCACATTGGATTCAGGTTGGGTGGATAGCGAGATTGGTGGAGTCATTTGAGCTGTACTTCACACCACGATTGATCATGGTGAGCACCTGTCCTTATATACTGATACAATGCAAGTATTAGGCTTGCTGGCGCCGGGGATGTTTTCGTGGCTTCTGTTTGAGTAATCATACTAATTTGTGTTAATTTGGAAGTTTTAAGCCTTTTAAGTATTTTTAAACTTTAAGGTCAGACTGTTTAAACGTGGTGGGCCTTTTCAGTTGTTAAGTGAATTACTGTTACGTAAATTTAATTTGCAGTTTGTGCTACTGTGTATGTTTGATTTCTGTTGCACGATCATAAACAAGAAACGTTCTTTGGTTTAACTGATCTTCCAGCTGCCTTTCTTGTGTTACCTTAAAATTTAGTAAGGTTTTGAAGTTTCTTCCTTTTGAAGTAAGTTTTAAAGATACCTCGTGCATGAAGTGGGTTTGGTGTAAGTGTGTTGTAATTGTTTAAGTATTAAACTTCTGCGTGTTATGTTTTACATAGCCAGTGGTTAGTGGTTTTCGCTGTCAATGACTGAGGGTGGCCGCTGTTGGCGTCATCTTGGCAATGGGGCATGTTGCGCCCGTTTGTAAGAAAAGAAATATATGAATTTGTAATTTAATTCTTACATACGTGTTAATGTGGACTGATTCTCAACTGTATTGTAACTTTGTAATAAAGTGGGTAATTTGTTAAACTTGCGACCTCTGAACCGTGGTCCTGGCACCTCTTGGTTTGAACGATTTGTCCTTTTTTAAAATTGTTTACTCAAATATCTTTAAAATATTTAACAGTTGTTAATTAATTTTACATTCGTGGTTTAAGGTTCATGGGTTATCTTACTTTATTTCTCGGGAAACAAAGCGGGAGAGGGGGCATGCAGAGGTCAGTTCGTGCACAAGATCCTTCACCGGCAACACAATTGCAGCTTATTGGGGACGGCTATAGACTGGTTGGCTGATTTGAGGGAAGGGGACCATACAGCAAGGCCATCGGTCTCATAGTGTTCGAGAAGGAAGGGGAAGAAAGTCAGCTGTACCCTTTCAAAGGAAGCATCTCGGCATTTGCCATTTGGGGAAATCACAGAAACTCTAAATCAGAATGGCCGGACACGGGTTTGAACCGCTGTCCTCCCGACAAAGTCGGCATTTAGCAGCGACGCGCCGCGGACGCGCGGCCCGCTGAGCGGCGCTCCGCACGTGTTTGTTTACTCACCGCGCGAGGTACTTGCGTTCGCTGTTGAGATTTAGAGTTCTCAATAGATATGGAGTTCCCTTACCGCCAGGCGACGGTGATACGTTCTACTATTGCTACTCGTGGCCAAAGGCTTATGATATTGAACGGTTTCTGAGAGACGATACGCATATCGATCCCCACGAGCTGATAGGCATACACCTGTATCACTGCCAGTAGTGTCTATGTTGTTGTTGAGGTCTTCAGTCCTGAGACTGGTTTGATGCAGCTCTCCATGCTACTCTATCCTGTGCAAGCTTCTTCATCTCCCAGTACCTACTGCAACCTACATACTTCTGAGTCTGTTTAGTGTATTCATCACTTGGTCTCCCTCTATGATTTTTACCCTCAACGCTTCCCTCCAATACTAACTTGATGATCCCTTGATGCCTCAGAACACGTCCTACCAACCGATCCCTTCTTCTAGCCAAGTTGTGCCACAAACTTCTCTTCTCCCCAATCCTATTTAATACCTCCTCATTATATGATCTACCCATCTAATCTTCAGCATTCTTCTGTAGCACCACATTTCGAAAGCTTCTATTCTCTTCTTGTCCAAACTATTTATCGTCCATGTTTCACTTCCATACATGGCTACACTCCATACAAATACTTTCAGAAATGGCATCCTGACACATAAATCTATACTCCATATTAACAAATTTCTCTTCTTCAGAAACGCTTTCATTGCCATTGCCAGTCTACATTTTATATCCTCTCTACTTCGACCATCATCAGTTATTTTGCTCCCCAAATAGCAAAACTCCTTTACTACTTTAAGTGTCTAATCTCCTAATGTGATCCCTCAGCATCACCCGACTTAATTCGACTACATTCCATTATCCTTGTTTTGCATTTGTTGATGTACATCTTATATCCTCCTTTCAAGACACTATCCATTCCGTTCAACTGCTCTTCCAAGTCCTTTGCTGTCTCTGACAGAATTAAAATGTCATCGGCGAACCTGAAAGTTTTTATTTCTTCTCCATGGATTTTAATACCTACTCGGAATTTTCTTTTATTTCCTTCACTGCTTTCTCATTATACAGATTGAATAACATCGGGGAGAGACAACAACCCTGTCTCACTCCCTTCCCAACCACTGCTTCCCTTTCATGCCCCTCGACTCTTATAACTGTCATCTGGTTTCTGTACAAATTGTAAATAGCCTTTCGCTCCCTGTATTTTACCCCTGCCACCTTTAGAATTTGAAAGAGAGTATTCCAGTCAACATTGTCAGAAGCTTTCTCTAAGTCTACTAATGCTAGAAACGTACGTTTGCTTTTCCTTAATCTAGCTTTTAAGATAAATCGTAGGGTCAGTATTGGCTAACGTGTTCCTACATTTCTACGGAATCCAAACTGATCTTTCCTGATGTCGGCTTCTACCAGTACGGAATTTCTGTCATTCTTTATTTGGTAGGCTGGAAACTTTCCGACTCCCTCCGTAGATGTAGATGCAGTGTGTAACGTATCCTAGCAAAACACATGTTAGATGTGGTAAAACGGTGAAAAGAATAATTGAACTGCATGATTGTAATTGCGTGGACAACGATTGTGTGAAGTTTATGTAATAAAGAGAAACCATTATGTGCCACGTTTTATTCTTGTATAGAATTATGTACCGATTTTTTTAAAGATAATATCTGTGTCGGCGAACACTGAAATCGCCACAGACGATACTTATTAAATATCAAAAAAGATGAGAATATGTCACAACGAGTATAACTAGTAGTGACCGAGCATTAATTTCTCTGTCGTCTTCTTGGAGTTACGTGAGTAGGAAGAGCCTGTGACGCTATGTTATATGCTTGTGTAGCATTCTTTTGTCAGGATTGAGAGGAGGACGCCATTAGGTACTGATTTGTAAAGGTGTGTAATAATTTAATCTGTCTAAATGTTTTGAATAGAGTTACGTAGTGAAAACTTGCATTATGATTTGTTATAAGCTTGCCTGGTATTTTATACCATCCTTTTAAGAAATTTTTAGCTACTTAAATATTATTCGTGGTGCAGAGCTGCGTTACGAACGAACGAGCCGCTACCGCGGCGCATTCAGACTGCATTAAATAAAACCCATCATACCGCAAAGAAGCGGACAGGTAATAGTGAACTAAAATTACTTCTTTCAGCCTTCAGAATTGCAGGGCAGAGCAGCAGATTTTATGATGTGTTTGACAGGTGGACGCGGGCTGCGGATGATATATTATTAACAGCGCAAAAAGATAATTTACCTTCATGACATAAAAGAAATCTTGCTGTGTGTAGCACTGGTCTAACAACCATTATAGTAAAAACATCTTTTTCTCTGATAATAGACTCATGTTCTCGTGTTAGTCGTGGTACTTATTGGTGTTTTACTGTTAACAAAAATCCAAGGCAAAATTTTGATGTTGAGCAAACCTTTTCAATAACTGTAAAGTAAGGAACATATGTTGAACTTTATGGCGAGTTACAGTGACGAAACAATGTTCCTTTAATAGAAAGCCAGATCCAGAACAAAAAGAACATAATATATTTTGAAACTTCCTGGCAGATTAAAACTGTGTGCCCGACCGAGTTCGAGTCTCGGACGGGCACACAGTTTTAATCTGCCAGGAAGTTTCATATCAGCGCACACTCCGCTGCAGAGTGAAAATCTCATTCTGGATAATATATTTTGTTTTATTGAAAATTAATGATCCAAAGAAAGTAACAGCACAGCATCCCTAAAAAGTATTTCAGGGCTCTTTTCGTAGAAACATATTTTACCTCATATATTAGTTGTTACGCGATCAATAACAAAGCAGAGAGAGTGCGAAAAGTGCTACTCACGCAAGGTATGTCCAAGAACTATGAATTTTGGAAGGTATGAGGAAGGTGCTGGTGGAAGCTGAGCTGTGGATCGGAGGAAATTCTCTCTGGCTTCCGGCGGCTATCTGATTTGGTGAAGACTGCCAGTCTCGCTAACGGGATGAAAGCAGAGCTCACCATCTGCAGCATCGTCGACAGGACTGACTGCGGATCTTTGGTACAGAGCCGAGTGGAGGGTCTGAATCAGAGGCTGAGACGGTTCTGCGACCGTGAGGGCTGCAGATTCCTCGACTTGCGCCATATGGTGGTAGGGTTTCGGGTTCCGCTGGAAAGGTCAGGAGTCCACTATACGCAGCAGGCGGCTACACGGGTAGCAGGGGTTGTGTGGCGTGGACTGGGCGGTTTTTTAGGTTAGATGGCCTGGGGCAAGTACAGAAAGGGCAACAGCCTCAAAGGGTGCGGGGCAAAGTCAGGACATGCGGGGACCAAGCAGCAATCGGTATTGTAATTGTAAACTGTCGAAGCTGCATCGGTAAAGTACCGGAACTTCAAGCGCTGATAGAAAGCACCGAAGCTGAAATCGTTATAGGTACAGAAAGCTGGCTGAAGCCAGAGATAAATTCTGCCGAAATTTTTACAAAGGCACAGACGGTGTTTAGAAAGGATAGATTGCATGCAACCGGTGGTGGCGTGTTTGTCGCTGTTAGTAGCAGTTTATCTTGCAGTGAAGTAGAAGTAGATAGTTCCTGTGAATTATTATGGGTGGAGGCTACACTCAACAATCGAGCTAGGTTAATAATTGGTTCCTTTTACCGACCTCCTGACTCAGCAGCATTAGTGGCAGAACAACTGAGAGTGGCACGTAAAGTGCGCTCCGCCGCACACCGTTGGGTGGCTAGCGGAGTATAAATGTAGATGTAGAAGGCGAGTCTTGAATAGTGCTTGGATAACTCAGTAACGGGAGCACTTGATCGCGAGAGGCAAAGGTTTTCCAGTTCGAGTACTGGTCGAGCACAGAAATTTAATTTGGCAGGAAGTTGCAGATCGACGTAGAGTCTGCCGGAGGGCGAAAATTCATTCTGGAGAGGCGATACAGGTCAGTATCATATTCTGGTGCAGTCGCAGGCTGTGTGGAGGACTTATTTGAGGCCTCAGTTCCTGCTGGCTGTTTCGCTAGTCTCTGCAGCCACGGACCTAGTCGCCTCAGACGGGCAAGCTCCGCTGCGGCGAGGCGTGGTGTTTAAGAGCCGCCGGAGAGCGGCGTCCTATTATGCGCGGGAGGCGGCGCACGTGCTGGAATCATGCCTGGCCATTACTTTCTGCGCCCGCCGCGAGATAGCGCGCCGGACGAGTTGGCCATTCCCTACTCGCGCCGCCGCCCACGTCTGTCTGGGGACGGACGCCAAGAGAGCGCCAAGAGCAGAGAGGAGCGCTAGGGAAAGGGGTGCGCGCGGGGGATGAACGTCCGGCCCCCGGCCCGGAGTGGGCGGCCAGGCTTAACAAGGCCCTGCATACGCGATGAGTCGCTTTGTTTCGCGCCCGGCGCCGCACTGCCTCGCGGAAATTCTGTTCACTCTCGTCGTCGCGCAGCCAATAGCGACTGGGTGCTTAGGGCGTAATGAGAGTCGTTCCGTGCCAAGTAAACGGAGCAGTGTGGACAGTAACGATGCACTGAGATACATTGCTTTACAGTGGGGCAAATGCTACTTGTGTCAGATAACTGCAGCAAATGGATCATCTTAAGTAAAAGTTCGCTACCCATCCCAATAACAAGTTTTTGTTAAATGTGTATGGTCTCATTTTGGACTCCTCCTCTCCTTTCATTGACAAACCACCTCCACTAGGACCTTGCTTAGTACGGCGGTGCGGGTCTCCCGCATCGTTCGTCTACGCTCTGTAAAGGAGTATGGGACTTCATCATCACCTCTCATTTCATGTCCCTGAACATACAGACGAGAAACGTCACTACACTTTAAAATTCGTCTGCTGTGGACAGCTTGGATGCTATGTGTTCATAAACGTAGCAATAATCCCAAGTATGTCTCAAAACAATTTAATAACGAAGCCGTCTGCTACATTGCTTTTGATAGGAGCTGCAAGGCATGTCTTAAGCGAGTCACTCAAACTTTGGGTTGAGCCGCCTAATGTAACTGCTTGGTGATAGCCAACCTCGGGGAAGATCAGCCGGGATTCCGTAGAAATACTGGAACACGTGACGCAATACTGACCCTACGACTTATCTTAGAAATAGATTAAGGAACGGCAAACCTACGTGTCTAGCATTTGTAGTGTTAGAGAAAGCTTTTGACAATGTTGACTGGAATACTCTCTTTCAAATTCTAAAGGAGGCTGGGGTAAAATACAGGGAGCGAAAGGCTATTTACAATTTGTACAGAAACCAGATGGCAGTCATAAGAGTCGAGGGACATGAATGGGAAGCAGTGGTTGGGAAGGGTGTGCGACAGGGTTGTTGTCTCTCCCCGATGTTATTCAATCTGCATATTGAGCAAGCAGTAAAGGAAACAAAAGAAAAATTCGGAGTAGGTATTGAAGTCCATGGAAAAGAAATAAAAACTTTGAGGTTCGCCGATGACATTGTAATTCTGTCAGGGACAGCAAAGGACTTGGAAGAGCAGTTGAACGGAATGGACAGTGTCTTGAAAGGAGGATATAAGATGAACATCAACAAAAGCAAGACGAGGATAATGGAATGTAGTCGAATTAAATCGGGTGATGCTGAGGGAATTGTATTAGGAAAGGAGACACTTCAAGTGGTAAAGGAGTTTTGCTATTTGGGGAGCAAAATAACTGATGATGGTCGAAGTAGAGAGGATATAAAATGTAGACTTGCAATGGCAAGCAAAGCATTTCTGAATAAATTTGTTAACATCGAGTACAGATTTAAGTGTCAGGAAGTCGTTTCTGAAAGTATTTATATGGAGTGTAGCCACGTATAGAAGTGAAATATGGACGATAAATAGTTTGGACAGGAAGAGAATAGAAGCTCTCGAAATGTGGTGCTACAGAAGAATACTGAAGATCAGGTGGGTCTATCACATACCTAATGAGGAGGTATTGAATAGAATTGGGGAGAAGAGGAGTTTCTGGCACAACTTGACTAGGAGAAGTGATAGGTTGGTTGGACATGTTCTGAGGCAACAAGGGATCACCAATTTAGTATTGGCGGGCAGCGTGGAGGGTAAAAATCGTAGAGGGGGACCAAGAGATTAGTACACTAAACAGATTCAAAGGATGTAGGCTGCAGTAGGTACTGGGAGATGAAGAAGCTTGCGCAGGATAGAGTAGCATGGAGAGCTGCATCAAACCAGTCTCAGGACTGAAGACCACAACAACAACAGATCCGTTTAGGTGGACAAAGTGTTGTCACGTCACAGCTCAGGTCGAGTCCACCAGAGTCGCAGTGGCCTGCGTGGCACAAACAGAACTTTGACGACACCGTGAGACTGATGTCTTGTAACTGAGGGGTTGTACCCAAAACCTTGACGAGACCAAAATTGTGATTTTTCCGGAATAATAAATATTTAAACTGAAGAATGAAACAGTGTCGAACTGATATTCATAGCAACTTCATTAGGATCACTTTTTCCACAAACGTAATTAAGTCCACGGTCTATAGTTAATTCTTAAGAAGCATTTTTTCTTTGCACTTACCCGGACTTTTTAGAACATTAAGAAAAAAAGCTCCATTACTTTTCACTAGACTAATTTATTGTGTTTTCAAAATGGCACCTCGGAGCATGCAACTATCTGCACAAGATAATATTATTTTCTTTATAAAAAACTAAAAGCAGAGGTTTAGTTATATCTACTGTTCCCCTTATTGATTGTAATTCATCCCAGCAACCATCATTAATATCAGCGTCATCAAGCTCCATTTATTTCACTTCAACCTTTATGTAGGACACCAGAAAGGAGGTCCTTGTAGAAGGCTTCGTTTTGTTATTCTAGGAACTGCACCAAAATACAATCTCAGGCTTTAGTTGCTTGAATGCCTCAATTCTTGTCCTACAACTGGTGTCAACCCAAAGAAGTATATTCCGAAGTAGTATTTCTCTTAACAATGGTATGCCTGTAACATGGGCCAAAGTAAGAGTTTGGCAGTGAGACACAAAACCTACCTTCCACATCAAAAAAATGGTTCAAATGGCTCTGAGCCCTATGGGACTCAACTGCTGAGGTCATTAGTCCCCTAGAACTTAGAACTAGTTAAACCTAACTAACCTAAGGACATCACAAGCATCCATGCCCGAGGCAGGATTAGAACCTGCGACCGTAGCGGTCTTGCGGTTCCAGACTGCAGCGCCTTTAACCGCACGGCCACTTCGGCCGGCTCCTTCCACATCACTGTGAGTTATCTGTACCTGCTGCAATTTGAATGAAGGGTTAGGCGTTTTCAAACAGAATAGCTCAGTAGCACTTCTAATGTCTACAAAATAATCAAATCTCATTATTTTAATCTCGAATGGATGAGGGAATGCAAGGGCCTCAACAATTTTCCTGACCCAAGTTCCAGGAATTTCTGCAACATTTCTCCTCTATATCCTTTTGTAGATCTTCAAGATGTCACATCGGTGTACAAAAATTGAACCATAACTTTGTTTTTGTTCTGTCCTGGACACCCCTCACTAAGCAGAACCAGCTCAGCTCTTCGATTTTCTAATGCAATGTTGCTTATGTAGTTCTAAATGATGAATGTGACTGCATTAGGACCTCCTTCACGTTAATGATAGGGGTAAAGTGAAACAGTTGTCTGCCAGGTTGTGAACCCCAAAATTAATGTACCATAATTGCCTAGCATAGTAAATGGCACTGAACTACAAGTGCGGTAAGGGCAAGTTTTGCATGTAATCAATTGGAATACAGTTAATGAACCCGTATTTTGCTTATAGAAAATAGTTCCGTTTTATGACCTTTTGAAGTGCATTGCCAGTTGCGCTACTTATTGACTCTTCTCAAATTCTTTTTATTGAGTTTTTAGTTTACTGTTCAATTATTCACGTATAGTACCTATATAAGTTCTGGGATATCCAGAATGTGAATTAAAAGTTTTATACGCGGTTCAGTAGCGTTCATCAGGAAGACTGATACGTTACTCGTGAGAAAATTCAAAATGTACCCTCCTGGAAATTGAAATAAGAACACCGTGAATTCATTGTCCCAGGAAGGGGAAACTTTATTGACACATTCCTGGGGTCAGATACATCACATGATCACACTGACAGAACCACAGGCACATAGACACAGGCAACAGAGCATGCACAATGTCGGCACTAGTACAGTGTATATCCACCTTTCGCAGCAATGCAGGCTGCTATTCTCCCATGGAGACGATCGTAGAGATGCTGGATGTAGTCCTGTGGAACGGCTTGCCATGCCATTTCCACCTGGCTCCTCAGTTGGACCAGCGTTCGTGCTGGACGTGCAGACCGCGTGAGACGACGCTTCATCCACTCCCAAACATGCTCAATGGGGGACAGATCCGGAGATCTTGCTGGCCAGGGTAGTTGACTTACACCTTCTAGAGCACGTTGGGTGGCACGGGATACATGCGGACGTGCATTGTCCTGTTGGAACAGCAAGTTCCCTTGCCGGTCTAGGAATGGTAGAACGATGGGTTCGATGACGGTTTGGATGTACCGTGCACTACTCAGTGTCCCCTCGACGATCACCAGTGGTGTACGGCCAGTGTAGGAGATCGCTCCCCACACCATGATGCCGGGTGTTGGCCCTGTGTGCCTCGGTCGTATGCAGTCCTGATTGTGGCGCTCACCTGCACGGCGCCAAACACGCATACGACCATCATTGGCACCAAGGCAGAAGCGACTCTCATCGCTGAAGACGACACGTCTCCATTCGTCCCTCCATTCACGCCTGTCGCGACACCACTGGAGGCGGGCTGCACGATGTTGGGGCGTGAGCGGAAGACGGTCTAACGGTGTGCGGGACCGTAGCCCAGCTTCATGGAGACGGTTGCGAATGGTCCTCGCCGATACCCCAGGAGCAACAGTGTCCCTAATTTGCTGGGGAGTGGCGGTGCGGTCCCCTACGGCACTGCGTAGGATCCTACGGTCTTGGCGTGCATCCGTGCGTCGCTGCGGTCCGGTCCCAGGTCGACGGGCACGTGCACCTTCCGCCGACCACTGGCGACAACATCGATTTACTGTGGAGACCTCACGCCCCACGTGTTGAGTAATTCGGCGGTACGTCCACCCGGCCTCCCGCATGCCCACTATACGCCCTCGCTCAAAGTCCGTCAACTGCACATACGGTTCACGTCCACACTGTCGCGGCATGCTACCAGTGTTAAAGACAGCGATGGAGCTCCGTATGCCACGGCAAACTGGCTGACACTGACGGCGGCGGTGCACAAATGCTGCGCAGCTAGCGCCATTCGACGGCCAACACCGCGGTTCCTGGTGTGTCCGCTGTGCCGTGCGTGTGATCATTGCTTGTACAGCCCTCTCGCAGTGTCCGGAGCAAGTATGGTGGGTCTGACACACCGGTGTCAATGTGTTCTTTTTTCCATTTCCAGGAGTGTATGTCACTTACAGCCTAATCATCTGGCAGGTATTGGTTATAAAGCAGAGAGCAGTGTGATTGCCTCACATTAAAGACATTTATATGAGACATTGAGTCAACTGAACAATCAGCTCTGGCACCTTCTTTGGTCTGTTCCACACTACAATACTGACCTGGATCCAATACAGCCTGTACTCTGTTTATCCGTGAAGTTGAAGGAATGCTACCTTCAACTCGTATGAAAATGCAGCTGTATGTTCTCTCAATGTGATGCACAATAATCATTCCATCAGGTCGAGTACAGTAAATTACGAATTCTGGACTTGTCCCGCTTTGTAGAAATAACGGACGACTAATCTGCTTTTTGTGGAGGAGTAAGGTTTTCAAATGGTTATTTATTTGTGATCTGAATGGCTTTTGCCTAAGCAAATTTCGTCATGAATTAGATGTGATGATAAAGAAGAGCAATGTAGTTTTAGCTCAAAAAGTCAGTTTTTGGATTTTTTCAGCTTTTGTAGAAAGCCCCTCAGTTACTCTAACACACTTTTACAGCGGACATGAGACGTGTGAGGATTGTGTTGGCGACTGGTGACAAAGAGCTAATTTTGGCAGGAACTGTCTGCCACAATAGCAAGTTATTAACCTCCTTTATACAGATTTATTTATCTCGAAACGCACCGACATATGATTTGTCAGGCTAACTACCCCTTGTTATACATATAGTTTTATGTACGTTCAATATGAACCCCTTCTCAGGAACCTTCTCTTGTTACATACGATCTACAATTTCTGTCAGACATGTGCTCTTAATGTCACTCGTTCTGTGAACTACGGATTCCCTGGCTATTTGGCCTACCTAAACAATCATTGGCGCCTTGGCCTTACCCACAGGAGGCAAGTATTAGTCAGTGACTTGTTCCTGGTATTAACTGAAATTTTCCACAGCTCCTATATGAGAGAGAGCCCAGCTGTCTCAACAGAGACGTCATTCCATTGAAAACATAAAATGCTCTTTATCCAATAGTTTTAGTTGTATCACCAGAGTATTTCACCGTTTTCTCGTAACCGAAGTTGTAGAAGTGTTATATTGTGCTACCTAATCACAAAGCACCTCGTAGAACGGAAGATAGCAGCTAGTCCAGCCCTCTGATAAAGCGAGAGTAACCGAATAAAATTTATTTAAAGTCATTGCTTCAGAACAGGATAAGGATTCCGTCTGGAAAGACGTGAAACAACAATGGCGCGATGTTAATAACACCACTCTGTGACAGTATTACTTAATACATAACAATATTCTGTTCTGCCGTATCAAACGTGATTCGACAATTTGGTTGGTTTGTACGCCAGAAGACCTAATTGACAAACTCATTTGGTATGTTCACCTTACCAAATTGGTAAGCGCATTATGGACTGCGCAAATGTTTCAGTTGCTCAAACAAACATCTTACTCTTTGCACATGGAAAAACGTATTCGCCAAGTCCTCTCAAAATGCAGACTTTGTCAAAAAGCAAATCCACCCTCTGTATTCTTTGCTGCTCAGACATTCCCCATCATCCCTTTACATCTTGGCCAGTTAGCCGCCACTGATTTATCCGGCCTAATTCCCACTACAAACAAAGGTTACTCCTATGTTTTTGTCTGTGTGGAATTAACTTCAAAATTCGTCACTCTCACTCTATTACGTAAAGCTACACCCTGCACTGTTTCATGTGCTATTACTAAACATTTTCTGAAAGAAGTGGGTCATGTAGCGTCAGCAATCTCAGACAATGGGCCACAGTTCCGTTCGCACACTTGGCAATGTACGTTTCAGACTCACAAAATTTCCCCCATTTATATCTATGATACTATGCTTCATCGAATCCTGCAGAGGGTTAATGAAGGAGTTGGCTAAATTATTTAAGATCTTTTGCCATGCAAAACACAATGATAGGGACATATACCTTCACATGTTTCAGGATGCAATAAATTCATTACCCTCATCTTCCACACAGTTGTCTCCACATCTTGTTTTAGAGAATCAACATCCACCTGACAAGATTAAAGAAAACATACGTTTCCCACAGTCTCGCTGCCTACGGGATGACGAGATTGTTCAAATTGCTTCACAAAATATTAAATGAGCTGATGACCAACGGCTGCGCCAATTGAAGTCACCAAAGAGGAATATTTCTTTCCAAGTGGGAGACAAAGTTCCACAGGCTATACCATAAAGCTCGCAATATATGTCAAATATTCTTCCTGTTATATAATGGTCCATATCGAGTAGTCCGTATAGCACATCCAAATGCACTTGAAATCCAAACATTATGTACAAAAAAATCACGTGGTGTACATCATATCACAAACTGCAACACATTTCATTGAATAGACAGTACTGTTTTCTTTGGGAACATTTTGGGTTTCACTGCTTCAGTTTATTACAGTAAGTACCAGCTACGTATGTCAAGCTATTTTATTTATATTATTTCTCCCTGTCCTGGGCATTGTTTGCGGACATGTAGAGCCTCTGCAGCGGTAGCCTGGAACCCTCATTAGGGCCTATGTCGTCACAGTTGGCGTTAGGCCACAGTGGCTACAACATACACCACTGGCGGGACAGACCTTTTTCACGTCATTAGGTCTGTGCCACTTGAATTCCGCTCAGAGCAGGCGGTCGGCCATCCAGGTATATTTCCACTGGTAGCCCCAACAAGCAACATCAGAGGGACAGAATTTTTTTTTCACGTCGTTAGGTCTGTGTCGCGCTCATTTCTTTTCCAGCGTGCAAACATTCAAAATATTTCCCCGTGTAAAAGCTCCAAATAACACCACCTGAGTTCTGTTCTGGCATTATGATAAAGACATAAGTTCAGAGACATCTTTTTCAGGAGACAGCTTAATAGCTTTATCGGATTTATTTACAGAGCGTTATGAGTTTCTTACTTATTGTAATAACCTGGGATTATTTCAGTACATTGCTAATGAATTACATTATTGTTTTCAGTGAAACTCTTTTCATACTGGCATTTGAAGTTGACATCACAGTTGAGAATTTCGGTCATCAATTTGATGTTGATACTTTGTACATGATCTCTTTGCTCCTTTTTTTTATGATCACCTCTGTTACTTTGCGATGACTACATTGAACTATATATATTACATAATGACACTAACTGTAACATGATATTGTCGTAACGAAGGCCACTTTGTTGTATGTTGATGTTAAGCCAGTGGTACCAATTTTCCTGAAGTTTACTTAGAATTTTCGTGCTAGAAGATGTAATATGAGTATTGACAATGAATATAAGAAGATGAGACTAATGATTTTGATGGTTTTAGGATATTTGAAGAAATGGAGTGAGATACGAGTTTTTAAGAAGATATTTGAAGCTTATGAGAAGACTGAGATATTGTTAGATTTAAGTTCCTTCTGTTTTTGATACTTTGGAATCTTGGAACTCGTCACAAAATCATCATCCACATTTCTGTTAAATGTAGAACTACATCGCTCACACTTCATGTGATGATTAGCAAATACTGTTGCTGAAATTACAACCACAGCAACATGAAGTGTGAGCGATGTAGTTCTACATTTAACAGAAATGTGGATGATGATTTTGTGACGAGTTCCATGATTTACTTTAATACAATTTAACAATTAATTTTCTCTGCAGCTTTTAAGAACAAGTATCAACTATTTTACAATAAACAAAGTTTAACAGAATTTTGCCTTTGTCAAAATACCTTCATTTTATTTTCCCATTTGAGATGGTTTAATAACATTCTCGTTATGATGGACAATCAAATATTCAGGTAGTATCATGATGGGTCCTTTGGTATGATACGAGCACCACTTCCACAGAAGTTTTATGCTATTATGCCGTAACTTTCAATTCTGACCCTTTCCTTTCATAATAATCAAATACTCTTATCTGGAAACTTAACATTTTGTCTCCAATTATATACTGTTTATTAATTTTCAACTGTTTTTCAGATGTCATTAATGAAATGATATGATGACTTGGGATTACTAGAGTCCAGTTGGGATTGTTTTTGGACTAATTGTTGAGGATCCATTCATGACATGCTACAAGCACGTTTTAACCATTTTTTCTCTTATACCTACAGCCCCACAAGTATCATAATTCTTACCTTTTATGATGTGCCTGTGCTATCTTCTATGTTGCATTTTTCTCTTTTCATGTGTTTTTCAAGTAAAGATATAAACATCTCTTACTATCTCATTGTTTATCACTTGTGCTGTGCTTTGCTTTATGTGTCTCTACACTTTTATTTTCTGGTAATGTTACCTATTTCAGGATTAAGATAATATTATGTTCTATGGTTTAAGTTAAAATTTTTGTTTTGTATTGGCCTGCTATTTTTGCTTAATTATCTGAAGTTGACATATTACATTTTATTACAGTTATTTCTGCACTTTCTCTGAATGCTTATTGTTTTTTGTTTATGCTTGACTGATTATGGATCTTTTAATTTGAGTTTTTTCCTTTGTGCTTTGTGACACTAATTATGTTGTCACTTACTGTACATATAATGTTCTATTTATGCACACTTTTGATATGTCACACTATTATTTTCTGAGGCATGACAGTACCTCTACTTGGCTGAGCTCAGCGTTTTGCCCATTCCTAATGCCTGTTCCTTAAGTGTGATAGTATTTTCTTTCTACATTAATATAACATTACTGTGTTCTTGATTTCATGACAAACATGTTTTTGGTGTACCATAACTACCATTATTTTCAACTACAGTAATCAGTACCCTCTTTATTGTCTCTGTCTATCGCTTATTTAAGTACATTTGTTTCCTCTTTTTCTCACAAATAATTTCCATTATTGACATTATTTCAACACTTGATAACAGATTATCCTTGTGGTCTACACAAAAACTAATGGGGTAGAGGGTTGGTTATTCTTTAACTAATACAGAAATCTTCTTTCTGTTCTACATATATTTCTTATTTTCTAAGATATCTCTGTAACTGTCCTCTCATAGGTAAACAACTTTTTTTAATAATTGTACCGAAAAGAAATAAGATTTATACTGTGAAGTTAGAATACTTATTCAGAATTTATCAAAACTCTTATGTAAGAAGGTTGTATAAAATTTGTGAAGGCATTACCTGTCAATACTTAAAGTAAAGTTAACCCTAAAATGACTACTGCGATTGTGCAGATTATTGTAATCATTATTATATATGACTATGAATAACTTAGTCGTACTGAAGATTTCAATACAGCATTGTTACTGACCATGTGAGGTTCTATTCACCTTAAAGACATACAAACATTTATTTTGTAACAAATGTATGCTGCATAGTGTTATTATTATGGTATACTACTTTTAGTAGGAATTTTTTGTTCATAGATTCTGTAAAACTAATTACTATTATTGCTACAGAGCATGTGGCATTATTGTTATCTTCAAGATATATAAAAATTTTGCAGCAAATGTCCACTGCATACAGTTATTGTATATTACTTTTAATATTAATTTCTTGCACAATGATAATATCACTGTAACTGACATTACGTTTCTGTCACTATGACAAATGTATTTTGTAAATGTTTTTAACTGAACATCAGACTAAGCTGTGGCCTGACAGGACATATGTTGTGCATCTGCGAGAATCTCATGATTGTGTTTAAGAGTCAAAGTGGACTACCACCTGACATAAAGAGTAGCTTGAGTCTATGTGAATATAATTGAAACTCAGACTGAACTATCACCTGACATACTAACCGATCTGAGTATAACAGAATATAATGAAAGTCAGTGTGAGCTACCTTCTCACGTAAAATGGGTCCTATAACTAACTGAATATCACAACTTTAAGTGTATATCAGTGTGAACTAACACCTGGCATAACATGTGTTCTATGACTCATGGAATATCATAGCAACTGAATGTCAGTTTGTGTTGTCACCTGACTTGACATATATTTTACAATCGACACTATCATGGCTCAGAGTGTTTCATTACCTGAGATCACTGTTTGTGACATAATATAGATTTTCATTATGGTAACAGAAATAGAGTGAGTTATCCTCCGACCTAACAGGTATTCTACGTTTACAATAAGGTGGCTCAGTGTGTCCATCACCTGATGCCCACTCTTTTTCAACCTTATTGTACTACAGACCACTATTAAAGTAAGTGTGTCCTATCACCTTATGTGACATGTATTGTATAATCCACATCATTTGTGGCTCAGTGAGTTTCATCACCTGAGGCCCCATATTCTACTACGGTTTACAATTAGAATCTGCAGAAACTGTCACCTGACATGACATGTATTGTGCAATTGACATTATTTGTGGTTCAGTGTGTTTCCTCACTTTAGGCCCCTTATTTTACTGCAGTTTACAATTAGACTCAATGTAAACTGTCACATAACGTGACATATCTTCTTAATTTATTATTGTCAATGAAACTCGGCGTGTACTCTAGGTCTACTACAAGATAATGATTGTAACTTGAAAGTCAATATATGCAGTCACCTGATGTGACACATATTTTATATTTAATCCTACTATTTCTTTATTTCACTGGCATTAAGAGTTCTTTATGAGACATTTATGCACATTTAACTATTTTATGTATTTTACCTCTCATTCTATATTTCTGATTGATAAAATTTGTTGTTATTTCAGGTATTTTGCCTCACATTTCTATGCTTCTATTTTGTAACTTTTAATACTATTTGATACACTTCTATTTAGAAACCTACGTATATTCTGCATTTTACCTCTCATTCTACATTTCTGTATTACAACTTTTGATGTTATTTGAGACACTTCAACTTAGAAATCTAAATACCTTTCGTATTTTAAATCCGTTTGTTTTCTTCTGTTTTGTCAATTTTGGACGGTATTTGATACACTTCTCTTAATAATCTATATGTCTGATGTCTTTGCCCTACATTTATGAGTTTTGTTTTGTACATTTTGATGATCTTTAATTCACTGCAATTTGAAAATCTAATGATATTAAGCATTTTACTTCACGTTCTATGTTTCTATTGGTAAATTTTATTGTTGTGTAATACTGTTTTAATTGGAATTCTATGTGTGTTTTGTATTGTATCTTACATTGTATTTTTTTACGAATTTCGTGGGGAAATCTGTGCTAACTGCATGGATCCCAACACTAAAAACTGGTCCAGCGGACCAAGGGGTAATGAAAGGTATGTGCTAAGGTCTGATCAGGGTAGTTCCAGAAAATAAAGTCGATAGTTGCCAACTGCAAGGTGGAATTAGTCTAATATCTTTGAGTAGGAGGATCTGTGATGGTTAAGAGAGCCAGGCGACTGCAGTAAAAAATTCGGGAGTTGCAGCAAGTTGCCAGGAGGAAGCAGATGTGTGGTGACAGCTTTAAGTTAGGATTCGAGCTACGCAGTTTATCTGCACTGAGAAAACTTTAGCACGTTAATGGAAGAAGCTGTATAATGATTTAAAAATGGTTTTTGTTAGATAATGTTCAGAGTTTGGATTGGTATGTCCAAGGTTTGACGCAGTAAGCGCTTTTTAAAATTTTTTGTAAGAGTGATTCGTGCTACAAAAATGCTGGAGCTGGTAAGTTTTTATATGACTTAAATTTTTAACAATATACAGGGTGGTCCATTGTTCGTGACCGACCCAAATATCTCACGAAATAAGCGTCAATCGAAAAAACTACAAAGAACGAAACTTGTCTAGCTTGAAGGGGGAAACCAAATGGCGCTGTGGGTGACCCGCTAGATGGCGCTGCCATAGGTCAATCGGATATCAACTGCGTTTTTTAAAAATAGGAATCCCCATTTTTTATTACATATTCGTGTAGTACGTAAACAAATACGAATGTTTTAGTTGGATCACTTTTTTCACATTGCGATAGATGGCGCTGTAATAGTCACAAACATATGGCTCACAATTTTAGACGAACAGTTGGTAACAGGTACGTTTTTTAAATGAAAATGCAGAACGTAGGTACGTTTGAACATATTTCTGTTGTTGCAATGTGATACATGTACCTTTGTGAACTTATCATTTCTGAGAATGCATGCTGTTACAGCGTGATTACCTGTAAATACTACATTAATGGAATAAATGCTCAAAATAGGGTCTGTCAACTTCAGTGCATTTGGCAATACGTGTAATCACATTCCTCTCAACAGCGAGTGGTTCACCTTCCGTAATGTTCACACATACATTGACAGTGCACTGACGAATGTTGTCAGGTGTTGTCGGTGGATCACGATAGCAAATGTCCTTCAACTTTCCCAACAGAAAGAAATCCGGGGACGTCAGACCCGGTGAACGTGCGGGCCATGGTATGGTGCTCCGACAAGCAATCCACCTGTCATGAAATGTGCTATTCAATACCGACCGCTTAAACCGCACGCGAGCTATGTGCCGGACATCCATCAGGATGGAAGTACATCGCCATTGTGTCATGCAGTGAAACATCTGGTAGTAACATCGGTAGAGCATTCCGTAGGAAATCAGCGTACACTGCATCATTTAGATTGCCATCGATAAAATGGGGGCCAATTATCCTTCCTCCCATAATGCCGCACCATACATTAATCCGCCAAGGTAGCTCATGTTTCACTTGTCGCAGCCATCGTGGATTTTCCTCTGCCCAGTAGTGCATATTACGCCGGTTTACGTTACCGCTGTTGGTGAATGACGCTTCGTCGCTAAATAGAACGCGTGCAAAAAATCTGTCATCGTCCCATGATTTCTCTCGTGCCCAGTGGCAGAACTGTACACGACGTTCAAAGTCGTCGCCCTGCAATTCCTGGTGCATAGAAATATGGTACGGGTGCAATCGATGTTGATGTAGCATTCTCATCACCGACATTTTTTGAGATTCTCGATTCTCGCTCAATTTCTCCGCTACTGATGTGTGGATTAGCCGCGACAGCAGCTAAAACTCCTACTTGGGCATCATCATTTGTTGCAGGTCGTGGTTGATGTTTCACATGTGGCTGAACAATTCCTGTTTCCTTAAATAACGTAACTATCCCGCGAACGGTGCGGACTCTTGGATGAAGTCGTCCAGGATACCGAGCAGTATATATAGCACACGCCCGTTGGGCATTTTGATCACAATAGCCATACATCAACACGATATCGACCTTTTCCACAAGTGGTAAACGGTCCATTTTAACACAGCATGAAGCAAATTCCGTCCGCACTGACAGAATGTTACGTGATACCACGTACTTATACGTTTGTGTTTATTACAGCGCCATCTATCACAAAGCGAAAACAGTGGTCTAACTAAAACATTCATATTTCTTTACGTACTACACGAATAAGTAATAAAAAATGGGGGTTCCCATTTTTAAAAAAACGCAGTTCATATCCGTCTGACTTAGGGCAGCGCCATCTAGCGGGCCAACCATATTGCCGTCTGGTTTTCCCCTTCAAGCTATACGAGTTTCGTCCTTTGTAGTTTTTTCGTTTGATGCTTATTTCGTGAGATATTTTGCACGGTCACTATCAATGGAACTCCCTGTATATACACTCCTGGAAATGGAAAAAAGAACACATTGACCCCGGTGTGTCAGACCCACCATACTTGCTCCGGACACTGCGAGAGGGCTGTGCAAGCAATGATCACACGCACGGCACAGCGGACACACCAGGAACCGCGGTGTTGGCCGTCGAATGGCGCTAGCTGCGCAGCATTTGTGCATCGCCGCCGTCAGTGTCAGCCAGTTTGCCGTGGCATACGGAGCTCCATCGCAGTCTTTAACACTGGTAGCATGCCGTGACAGCGTGGACGTGAACCGTATGTGCAGTTGACGGACTTTGAGCGAGGGCGTATAGTGGGCAACGGGAGGCCGGGTGGACGTACCGCCGAATTGCTCAACACGTGGGGCGTGAGGTCTCCACAGTACATCGATGTTGTCGCCAGTGGTCGGCGGAAGGTGCACGTGCCCGTCGACCTGGGACCGGACCGCAGCGACGCACGGATGCACGCCAAGACCGTAGGATCCTACGCAGTGCCGTAGGGGACCGCACCGCCACTTCCCAGCAAATTAGGGACACTGTTGCTCCTGGGGTATCGGCGAGGACCATTCGCAACCGTCTCCATGAAGCTGGGCTACGGTCCCGCACACCGTTAGGCCGTCTTCCGCTCACGCCCCAACATCGTGCAGCCCGCCTCCAGTGGCATCGCGACAGGCGTGGATGGAGGGACGAATGGAGACGTGTCGTCTTCAGCGATGAGAGTCGCTTCTGCCTTGGTGCCAATGATGGTCGTATGCGTGTTTGGCGCCGTGCAGGTGAGCGCCACAATCAGGACTGCATACGACCGAGGCACACAGGGCCAACACCCGGCATCATGGTGTGGGGAGCGATCTCCTACACTGGCCGTACACCACTGGTGATCGTCGAGGGGACACTGAATAGTGCACGGTACATCCAAACCGTCATCGAACCCATCGTTCTACCATTCCTAGACCGGCAAGGGAACTTGCTGTTCCAACAGGACAATGCACGTCCGCATGTATCCCGTGCCACCCAACGTGCTCTAGAAGGTGTAAGTCAACTACCCTGGCCAGCAAGATCTCCGGATCTGTCCCCCATTGAGCATGTTTGGGAGTGGATGAAGCGTCGTCTCACGCGGTCTGCACGTCCAGCACGAACGCTGGTCCACCTGAGGTGCCAGGTGGAAATGGCATGGCAAGCCGTTCCACAGGACTACATCCAGCATCTCTACGATCGTCTCCATGGGAGAATAGCAGCCTACATTGCTGCGAGAGGTGGATATACACTGTACTAGTGCCGACATTGTGCATGCTCTGTTGCCTGTGTCTATGTGCCTGTGGTTCTGTCAGTGTGATCATGTGATGTATCTGACTCCAGGAATGTGTCAATAAAGTTTCCCCTTCCTGGGACAATGAATTCACGGTGTTCTTATTTCAATTTCCAGGAGTGTATATTGAGATCAACATTATGTTCAAATCTACAGCCTGAATCATAATCCACATATTTTGTTTGTATTGAATATGAAAATGAGTAGTAAAGTAAAGTTACCCACCAAACGAAAGAACGTAAAGAAAATGAGGCATCTATGCAATATGTATGTGCAATTCATGGTTTGAAATCGATTTTGGTATAACTAAAGTTATCAGAGCAAAGTTATTTAAAATAAATAACTTTATGCCATTGCACAACTGCCATTATTCAAGTCATTTCCTTAAGTAAATATCAGGGCCAAAAATAAATTTTTCAGTACCACCTTAATGCCACTGCACAAACTGCATTATTCTCTTAAACTTGATTGCTGAGTCAAATACATGTTTCATTACTGGCAAAATGGAGGAGTGCACGAAACACGTTCGCAGGCGCAATCAGATGCAGGTTTGTTGCATAATTATTTTGGAACAATTTTTTCTTTGATACTTTCACTAATTAAAAAGGAAACAATTTTGGTTAGATACTTTCATTTCTAAAGATAATTTTATGCATGATACTTTGTATGTCATGATCAGACAGCCCATTTGCCGTTGGTTTTGTGATATGACTTTATTTCCTAAATTTGTCTACAAAGATAATATCAATAGCAGTCTCGCAGAATTTACATGTACTAGGTGCAAAGTTCACGATGTCGTCATTGTATTTGTGGATTTTATAACGTTAATGGTACACGCCCTTCCTGTCACCACTGCTTTCTCTCCAGTGCAGAATTTGTGTACCCCATTAGTTTGCGTCTGATGTTATTCCGTGTGAAAATTCGACAGTTGTCTTGTGACAACCAGAGCGAGAGCACCAGCAGCAGCGAGTACGGTTTGTATAAAGCGTTTATTTTGCATTTTGTTTACTACCTTCCACTAAGGAAGGGATTCTATTTGTGTTTATCTGCTCTGCATAGTAACTAACAGTTCTTGATAAAACTTTACGTAGTTTTCGTGTTAGATTTCTTAGTGTTTTCTTGATCGTTTAGAACAGAAAGCGCCCTAAAACCGTCTTTTGTTTGTTTCGCGGCCGTTAGCCACTAGTCACTTGAATCAGCAGTTGTCTTGTGACAGCCAGAGCGAGAGCACCAGCAGCAGCGAGTACTGTTTGTATAAAGCGTTTTTGTACTTATTTGCTGCGCTTAGCTTTTAAATAGTTTTTCTGGGAAAACCTAGCGTAGTTTTCGCGTCTCGTATTTCAGTGAGTGTTTATTGATTATCAGAGTAGCTCATCAGAAGATTATCTTGGGAATTTGTCACCGTATAGAGTAGGGTAAGCATAGTCATGTGTAGGGACTGTGGTTGTTGTGAGCGGACGCAAGGAGAATTGGCCACTCTTCGGGGGCAGGTGGAGGCTTTGTCTGTTAGGCTCATCGAGCTCGAGGCGCGGGCGTCGGCTCGTAGTGGCGTTGGGGCAACTGTGGTGAGACCTATGCCTACTTCGGTGGCCTTGGAATCACATGGAACCCCTGATGTCGCTGTGTCTTCCGGCAGTGAGCATCTTACCGGTCAGCCATCACTCCAGGGTGAATGGCGGACAGTGGTGGGCTCGCGCGTGCCTGGCCGAAAGGCGAAGGTGGGATCTGGTCGCGTGGCAGCTGCCTTACCCCTTTCCAACAGGTACGGGGTGCTTCCTAGTGGTGATGACATCGTTTCCGAGCCACCACAGGATGCCTCGCCTGTTGGGCCAGTGGCCGATTCTCCGGCAAGGTCCCGACAGTCACAGAGGGCGGGCCTATTAGTTATAGGGAGCTCCAACGTTAGGCGGGTTATGGAGCCCCTTAGGAAAATAGCGGGTAGGTCGGGGAAGAATGCCAGTGTGCACTCGGTGTGCTTGCCGGGGGGTCTCGTCCGTAATGTGGAGGAGGCCCTTCCGGCAGCTATTGAACGCACTGGGTGTGACCGGCTGCAGATAGTAGCACATGTCGGAACGAATGACGCCTGCCGCTTGGGTTCTGAGGCCATCCTTGGTTCCTTCCGGCGGCTGGCTGATTTGGTGAAGACAACCAGCATCGCACGCGGAGTGCAAGCTGAGCTTAATATCTGCAGCATAGTGCCCAGAGTCGATCGCGGTCCTCTGGTTTGGAGCCGTGTGGAGGGTCTAAACCAGAGGCTCAGACGACTCTGCGACTATACTGGTTGCAAATTCATCGACCTCCGTTATTGGGTGGAGAACTGTAGGGCCCCCCTAGACAGGTCAGGCGTGCACTACACACCGGAAGCAGCTACTAGGGTAGCAGAGTACGTGTGGCGTGCACACGGGGGTTTTTTAGGTTAGAGGAACCCCCCCTTGGGCGAAACGATAAAATACCTGACGGCTTACCAGAGAGGACATTATCATCGTTGATAAAGAACGTCCGTCCTCAGAGACCAAAAACAGGAAAAGTTAACGTAATATTGGTAAACTGCAGGAGTATCCAGGGCAAGGTTCCTGAATTAGTATCTCTTATTGAAGGAAATAGTGCGCATATAGTATTAGGAACGGAAAGTTGGTTAAAACCGGAAGTGAACAGTAACGAAATCCTAGACACAGAATGGAATATATACCGTAAGGATAGGATAAACGCCAATGGTGGAGGAGTATTTATAGCAGTAAAGAATTCAATAATATCCAGTGAAGTTATTAGCGAATGCGAATGTGAAATAATCTGGGTTAAGTTAAGTATCAAAGGTGGGTCAGATATGATAGTCGGATGCTTCTATAAACCACCTGCATCAGCAACCGTAGTAGTTGAGCGCCTCAGAGAGAACCTGCAGAACGTCGTGAAGAAGTTTCGTGATCATACTATTGTAATAGGGGGAGACTTCAATCTACCAGGTATAGAATGGGATAGTCACACAACCAGAACTGGAGCCAGGGACAGAGACTCTTGTGACATTATCCTGACTGCCTTGTCCGAGAATTACTTCGAGCAGATAGTTAGAGAACCAACTCGTGAAGCTAACGTTTTAGACCTCATAGCAACAAATAGACCGGAACTTTTCGACTCCGTGAATGTAGAAGAGGGTATCAGTGATCATAAGTCAGTGGTTGCATCAATGACTACAAGTGTAATAAGAAATGCCAAGAAAGGAAGGAAAATATATTTGCTTAACAAGAGTGATAGGGCACAAATCGCAGAATATCTGAGTGACCACCATCAAACGTTCATTTCTGAGGAAGAGGATGTGGAACAAAAATGGAAAAAATTCAGAAACATCGTCCAGTACGCCTTAGATAAGTTCGTACCGACTAAGGTCCAAAGCGAGGGGAAAGATCCACCGTGGTATAACAATCATGTACGAAAGGTACTACGGAAACAAAGAAAGCTTCATCATAGGTTTGTCCGCCCCCGGTAGCTGAGTGGTCAGCGTGACAGACTGTCAATCCACAGGGCCCGGGTTCGATTCCCGGCTGGGTTGGAGATTTTCTTCGCTCAGGGACTGGGTGTTGTGTTGTCCTAATCATCATCATTTCATCCCCATCGACGCGCAAGTCGCCGAAGTGGCGTCAAATCGAAAGACTTGCACCAGGCGAACGGTCTACCCGACGGGAGGCCCTCGTCACACGACATTTCATTTTATCATAGGTTTAAGAGTAGTCGAATCATAGCTGATAAGGAAAAGCTGAACGAAGCGAAAAAGAGCGTAAAGAGAGCAATGAGAGAAGCATTCAACGAATTCGAACATAAAACATTGGCAAACAATCTAAACAAGAACCCTAAAAAGTTTTGGTCATATGTAAAATCGGTAAGCGGATCTAAATCCCCTATTCAGTCACTCGTTGACCACGATGGCACCGAAACAGAGGACGACCGAAGAAAGGCAGAAATACTGAATTCAGTGTTCCGAAACTGTTTCACTGCGGAAAATCGTAACACGGTCCCTGACTTCAGCCGTCGCACGGACGCCAAAATGGAAAATATTGAAATAAACGATATCGGAATTGAAAAACAACTGCTATCACTTAGTAGCGGAAAAGCATCCGGACCAGACGAGATACCCTTAAGATTCTACAGTGATTATGCTAAAGAACTTGCCCCCTTTCTATCAGCAATTTATCGTAGATCGCTGGAAGAACGTAAAGTACCTAGCGACTGGAAGAAAGCGCAGGTCGTTCCCATTTTCAAGAAGGGTCATAAATCAGATGCGAATAATTATAGGCCTATTTCGCTTACGTCAATCTGTTGTAGAATAATGGAACATGTTTTGTGTTCTCGTATTATGACGTTCTTAGATAATACAAATCTCCTTCATCATAACCAACATGGATTCCGCAAACAGAGATCATGTGAAACTCAGCTCGCCCTATTTGCCCAAGAAATTCACAGTGCCGTAGACACTGGCGAGCAGATTGATGCCGTATTCCTGGACTTCAGGAAGGCATTTGATACGGTTCCGCACTTACGTGTAGTGAAAAAAATACGAGCTTACGGAATATCGGACCAGGTTTGTGATTGGATTCAGGATTTCCTAGAAGAAAGAACACAACATGTCATTCTTAACGGTTCAAAATCTGCAGATGTAGAGGTAATTTCGGGAGTACCGCAGGGAAGCGTGATAGGACCTTCATTGTTTACAATATACATAAATGACTTAGTTGACAACATCGGTAGCTCCGTGAGGCTATTTGCAGATGACACGGTTGTCTACAAGAAAGTAGCAACATCAGAAGACTCGTACGTACTCCAGGAGGACCTGCAGAGGATTAATGCATGGTGCGACAGCTGGCAGCTTTCCCTAAACGTAGATAAATGTAATATAATGCGCATACATAGGGGCAGAAATCCATTCCAGTACGATTATGCCATAGGTGGTAAATCATTGGAAGCGGTAACGACCGTAAAATACTTAGGAGTTACTATCCGGAGCGATCTGAAGTGGAATGATCACATAAAACAAATAGTGGGAAAAGCAGGCGCCAGGTTGAGATTCATAGGAAGAATTCTAAGAAAATGTGACTCATCGACGAAAGAAGTAGCTTACAAAACGCTTGTTCGTCCGATTCTTGAGTATTGCTCATCAGTATGGGACCCTTACCAGGTTGGATTAATAGAAGAGATAGACATGATCCAGCGAAAAGCAGCGCGATTCGTCATGGGGACATTTAGTCAGCGCGAGAGCGTTACGGAGATGCTGAACAAGCTCCAGTGGCGGACACTTCAAGAAAGGCGTTACGCAATACGGAGAGGTTTATTATCGAAATTACGAGAGAGCACATTCCGGGAAGAGATGGGCAACATATTACTACCGCCCACATATATCTCGCGTAATGATCACAACGAAAAGATCCGAGAAATTAGAGCAAATACGGAGACTTACAAGCAGTCGTTCTTCCCACGCACAATTCGTGAATGGAACAGGGAAGGGGGGATCAGATAGTGGTACAATAAGTACCCTCCGCCACACACCGTAAGGTGGCTCGCGGAGTATAGATGTAGATGTAGAAATGTTCGCAAATCGTGTTACTGAGGCGGGACGTAGCCGGATGCTGCTACCGCCTGGAAACCACATGCGGCTGGCTGCCACGCCGACCCCCATCCAACGTGCCAACGCAAGCAGCTGTTCGGTGGGCGATCCCAAGTACACTGAAGCGCCAAAGAAACTGGTATCGACATGTGTATTCAAATACAGAGATATCCAAGACAGCAAGTGTTTGGCGCAGTTGTTAAATCTGTTGCTGCTGTTAACATGGCAGGTTATCAAGATTTAAGTGGGTTTGAAAGTGGTGATATGGTCGGCGCACGAGCGATGGTATACAGCATCTCGGGTGTAGCGATGAAGTGGGGATTTTCCAGTGCGACCATTTCACGAGAGTGCTGTGAATATCGGGAATCTGGAAAACACCAAATCTCCGACATCGTTGCAGCCGGAAGAAGATCCTGGAAGTATGGGACCAATGGCGACTGAAGAGAATCATTCAACGTGACAGACGTGCAACCCTTCGTCAAATCGCTCCAGATTTCAATGCTGGGCCATCAAAAAGTGTCAGCGCGCGAACCATTCAACGAAACATCATCGATACGGGCTTTTGGAGCCGAAGGTCCACTCGTGTACCGTTAATGACTGCACAACACAAAGCTTTCCGCCTCACCTGGGCCCATCAATACCGACTTGGACTGTTGATGATTGGAGGGATATTCCGTGATCTAACGACTCTTGTTTCAAGTTGTATCGAAAAAAATGGCTCTGAGCACTATGGGACAACATCTTAGGTCATCTGTCCCCTAGAACTTAGAACTACTTAAACCTAACTAACCTAAGGACATCACACACATCCATGCCCGAGGCAGGATTCGAACCTGCGACCGTAGCGGTCGCGCGGTTCCAGACTGAAGCGCCTAGAACCCCTCGGCCAAGTTGTATCGAGCGGATGGTCATGTATGGAGACAATCTCATGAATACATGGACTCTGCATGTCAGCAGGGGACTGTTCAAGATGGTCGACGCTCTGTAATGATGTGAGGCGCGCGCAGTTGGTGAGATATGGGACCCTAATACGTCTATATACGACTCTGACAGGTGACACGTACGTAAGCATCCTGTCTGATCACCTGCATCCTTTCATGTCCATTGTGCATTCCAGCAGGACAGTTCGACACTCCACACGTCCACAATTGCTACAGAGCGGCTCCAGGTATACTCTTCTGAGTTTAAACACTTCCAATGGCCACGAAATTCCCCAGACATGAACATAACTGAGCGTGTGCATCTTCATGTTTTCCTGGAGTAAAGACTCTTCCATAAAATTTCGGGTGTTCCGCAGCATAAATTCAGTTTCTTCTTCTAATATTTCGGCTGAATACCGTCCAGCCATCTCCATCGTGAACCGAGGTAACTATTACTCCAGTACTTGCTCTGTCCTTTTAAACTCGTGGACCGAACCACTGCGTATACAGCTAAAGATACACAAGGCACCACAGACGTTGATAGGCGACAAAGAGGTGTAACATATGCATGTAAACGAAATCTATGGCTGCGCAGTCGATCCACACGGTGATTTAGATGTGTCAGGGAGAGCTACGCCGTCGCGACGTCTTTGTTATTTAATTACAGAAATTGCCTGGTTCCCTGTTTTGTCCGATCTGAAGCCGCTATCTCTATTAATTAAAGTCGTCGCCAGCCGAATCTGATAGACGACCCGTACAGTCCAGGAGAGATGCATCGAGCCACGCAGGTACACCCGTCTCTTACAACCTAATAAATCTGCGGTGGTGGAGAACTGTATTGACTGTATTGTATATGGGGTCTAAAAGACATACCTTAAGAACGATAACCACTTGCTCATCGTTGCTACTATGAAGCACATCCCTTTTAGTGAACAAGTGCTCAGAGCTCTTAAGGTTTGCATTTCAGAACCCGTTTTTACTGGACAATTTTTTCTTATTTTAGTCCTTACTACCACCTCTGAAAGTTGACTACCCTACAATCATAACAACAACAGTACCACTACATGTACACTGTGAGAGGTATCATAGCGATTTTTGCTTACAGCTTTTGACTCAGTCGTTTCCGGACCAGGGCATCTTACCTCAAATTGATATACTTACCTTTCTCCGTTGTTCGTGAAAGTCAGTACCATCACCACAGAATCACCCTGTGTTTTCAATATTTGCTTAATTTTGGATTCTTGCGAAGTTATTGTTCACTTGTCTGAACTTTATTCAAATACTTACCCGGATGTATTTGAAAACTACCTTGTGGAGCAGAGTACATTTTGTTACTGTTATATCAGAAGTAAAGACGAAAGAGGATATAATGCCTTCTGCAGTAATGGTACTTACTGTTTTATTAGACACAGTATTCGAGGAAAACTGTGCGACCGTGCCACCGCCATAGATGGTAGAGACGAGGGCGCTCGCTGCAGCATATCTAGGCATTCAGTTTTATCTGCTGTTGATACCCCATTCTCGTAGTCTACTAAGTGGTCACCAGTTTTGATGACAAGTTTTTAAATGACATAATTTCTGTCATTTCACAATGCTTTCGTCTTTCTTTGGTTTAACCTGAATTCATATTCTGCGCACAGTGGGACATTCTGTTCGTTAGATCCTGTAATTCTTTCTTACATTCACAGAGGATAGCAATGTCGTCAGGCAATCTTATCTCTCATACCCTTTTACTTTAAACTTTACGCCCCTTCCTGAACCTTTCTTTTCTTTCCTTGATTTCTTCTTCGATAAACAGGTTGAACAGTAGAGGAGAAGCAGTATATTTCTGCCTTCTGCCCCCTCCTTATCGAAGCATCTCTCTCCTTTCTCTTGGTCTTTCGTCGCTAGTATATTCAGAGTCTCAGTGGAAGAGATAAAGATAACGATTCCGTGTAGCTCAACGACCTGTTGCCAGTCTTTCGTTTCCAAGCACGTGCTTCACCGCTACGTCAGGCTCCACTAATGGCCGAGATCGGTAAATGCACTTCTAGAGCACACTAACTACACAGTCCACTTTGTTTGTGCTTAGAAAAATGGTTCAGATGGCTCTGAGCACTATGGGACTTAACTTCTGAGGTCATTAGTCACCTAGAACTTAGAACTACTTAAACCTAACGAACCCAAGGACATCACAAACATCCATGCCCGAGGAAGGATTCGAACCTGCGACCGTAGCGGTCGCTCGGTTCCAGACTATAGCGCCTAGAACCACTCGGCCACTCCGGCATGCGTTTGTGTTTAGCTTCTTTCACTAAGTAGTCACAGTAATAAGCGATGCCTGGTTTCTTGTTGTGGTGTATTAGACAAGCGGTTTTCTCCTATATGAAAATGGCTTTTAATAAATAGATGTCGATTACTTACGTTTGTGTAAGAGACTTTTACATGTTTTTTTCCGAATTTGTGACGACAAAAGTATTTGCTGTTTACAGGTAGACCATGCAGAGTGTGTAATTATGGGATTGTATGCAGAAAATGACCATAAAACTGAAACTATTCGTAGAGTAAAAACAATGAACATCAAAAACCACGAATATGATTTTGTCATTCTAAGGAAAATGCTGCAATGGTCAAATACGTAGAAAATGTAAAGATCACAATTAGGAAATCGGTTCTGATCACGTCTAGTCGCACACTGTGCACAAAAACGTGTAACTTCGGATACAGAGTCTGGTGAAGGGAGAAGCGACGGTCGGTTATAGAAAGTATATATCCCAGTTATTATAGAGATACCGGAATTCATCACTGATTCCGAACCACTTGCGTGCTGCGTTTTGCATACGTCAGAAGCAGATAGATCGATCACGTGATGACTTCGTAAAGCAACGAATGTAAGTTTCGAAAAATTTAACCATTATTCGAATATTTAAAACACGTCGTGGATCTGCGGGGATGTATGTAATCAGAATAAAATGTTTAAAATGTTTCATTCGTCGCCATCAGCTAATTTTAATGAACTGATGATCTTCGCCCCTACATACTGTCAAAAATATGTGTGCGAAACGGTAACTGTGCTCTCGCACAATGATATACGCAACACAAATAAGTTTCCTTGTTCTCGTGTTTGTTTAGACTATAATACCGACTTGTTTCGTAGCCTCTTGGATGCAATAGACAGAACAAATACGTTTATATTGTGTCCACATATGTCTAGATTTTATAACACGGAGTCTTTACGTTGTTCTTTGGGCGCAAGGAAACATTTTCGTGCTCTACATTGTACGTATTCATTTGGTAATAAGTGCAAGCTTAGTTACTTCTTAGTACGTTTAACAACGTGATTTCCATTCGGTTCGACATCTTTTCTTTATTTTTACGGCTACGATTTAATACTCGTGAGAGAAGGGCAGACTGTTCAACAAGTTCATAGTTTTCAGCCAAAAAATCGACAGGCAGGGCGTAGGGAATAGGAAATGACACCTAGGTATCACTGGCAAGGCATTTCCCCTTCCGGCATTCGTCTGCTAACTATCAGCAATTACCAGGTTCAAATGGTTCAAATGGCCCTGAGCACTGTGGGACTTAACTTCTGAGGTCACCAGTCCCCTAGAACGTAGAACTACTTAAACCTAACTAACCTGAGGGCATCACACACATCCACGCCCGAGGCAGGGTTAGAACCTGCGACCGTAGCTGTCGCGCGGTTCCAGACTGAAGCGCCTAGAACCGCTCGGCCATTCTGGCCAGCCAGTTACCAGGAACGTCGATCAAAACAACGGGATTGTAACCACTTTATTTCTAGAACAATATCCGGCGATTTTTTTCTTTGCGTTTACCATCTGTTGTATATCGCTGAAAATGATTAATATTGGCCAATAGTGAAGGAAAAAAACTATTGAAGTAACCTACAGCAGCAGCGTAAGCAAGGCTCAATTTAGTCAACGTTTGATGGCAGTGGACATAAGTAAAACAAACGAGATTAGTTTGGTGAGTGTGAGAGAATGACAAAAGCTCGTATAAGTTCACATTTCATTGGTTGAAAGTACATGTTGCATATTCTTTGTGACATGATGAGTCGTCCATTAATGAGCGTTTACAACTGCCGCTACATCGCTCTCGATGCAGCGTTAAATAAACAAAGCAAAGGGAAACAACGCCCCCTCCACTATTCACTCTAGCGCACCCATCGGTCTACGCCGACATTCTACTTTTGTTTGTTCCTGTCTCTTTGTCTGTTTAACAGTCTCACACCCTCCCTTCTGTTTCACCCTCCTCATCCACCCCCAGTTTCCCCTCACCACTCGCCACACACTCGCCATGCCCCTTGTTCACACGAACAAACGCAGACAAAGACACAGCGCACACACACAGCATACACGAGATCGCATACGCACCCCGTGGCACTTCATTCGAACGAAACAGCGCTCAGCGAGCAATAATTCAGTGCACAGACACTGCTCGCCCCGGAACGTGAAACGCTGTCGAGCCACGGGTCTTGACAGAAGGCTTTAACAAGTACCCCGCAATGGTCGAGACTAAATTGATATCGAGAGCTCCTTCAGATTCATACGGCGTCGTTCCGCGTGCTTCCGCTGTCGCTGCCATGTCGTCTGGACGTCCACCGCTGTCGGCTGCACTTGCGGTCCCATTGGCAAAGCCGTTAAACTGGCCCGCCCGCCTCTGCCCGCTTAATGGAAATTCGCTGCCCCTTCCGTTATCGGACACGCCTGCAGCTCCATTCGTCCAGCTCAGCGATCTCTTTTTTTATTCCCGTTCCGGTTCTCTCTTCCCCTGTTACCCTCCATCGAGATCGTGTGTGTGTGTATGTGTGTGTGTGTGTGTGTGTGTGTGTGTGTGTGTATGTGAGTCGCTAGTTTCCACATCCTCTGTGGGACCACTCGGTAGCCATCACCTAGCGCTCGGTAATTGCAAGATATGTGTACTGCCAAAGTGCTTTCTCGTCAGCGCTGCCATTGCCAATCTTATTGCGGTAGACCGTTGCACTCTTTGGATAATAAAAACGAACTTGTTTCGCCACTCACTGTCCACACGGGTGTCGCTGTGAATTTTGTTCACGCTCTCGTACATCTTCATCTGGTTACCTGTATTGAGTCACATCCCTCCACCTCACTTAACGCGGAAACAAGCTCTACTGAGGGAGGCCAAGAAAATCTCTGCATCACCCTCTCTACCACTGCACCAGGAATTCTGTCATCCGCGACAGCAACGACTTCGATCAAGAAGACCAGCAAGTGTTACTGCAGGACAACTCATCGTGGATGGATTTGATCTAAATAAAAGCTGGAAGCATGAAGGGACAACAAAAACATTGGGAACAAGAGCCCATTACCTTGATCCCACAAAGAAGCCAAAAGGTTTTGTCCTACCGAGGAACCTCTGGTGCCGCCTCAAAAGGCTAAGGACTGGACATGGTTGTTGTAGCTACTTCAGGTACAAATGGGGCTGGATCACTTGACCAATGTGTGAATGTAATCAAGAAGAGCAGAGAATTGAACATTTAGTCCACCGCTGTCCACTTCATTCATACCCTGGAATTCCCGACGACTTGTTCACTCTCACATCCAGCTTAATTAATTGGTTGAAAAACAAGGAACTTTAAGGTTTAATCTTGCCTTATATCATATGTATATTGTATGAAATCACTTGCCTTGTATCAACTGTATATTGTATAAAATAACCATACGATTAAATAAATAAATCTGCATCTACAAACATATACCTGCAAACCATTTTTCGGTGCATTCCGGAGTGTAACTTGTACAACTCCTACTAGCTATTACCTTTCCTGTTCTAGTCCCTAGTGGAGTGAGGAAAAAATGACCGTCTATACATTTCTCTTATTTTTATAGTCCTCATGCAAAACGTACAGGATGAAAATTACTGAACTATATGAAAAGAAAAAAATTTATTCAACATGTAAACATCACTACAGATATTCGGATTTAGGTTATGTTATGTTCGATATGTCTGCCATCATTGGCGATTATGTGACGCAGACGAATAGCGAAATCCTGCATGACCCGCTGACGTATCGGGGCATCGATGCTGTCGATGACCTCCTGAATGGCTGTTTTGAGCTCAGCAATGGTTTTGGCGTTATTGCTGTACACCTTGTCTTCAGTATAGCCCCACAGAAAGGAGTCACACGTCTTCAGATCCAGGGAATATGGCGGCCAATCGAGGCCCATGCCAGTGCCCTTTGGGTATCCCAAAGCCAGAATGCGGTCCTCAAAGTGATCCTCCAGGGCATCAAACACTCTCCTGTTTTGATGTGGTCGCTCTTCGTCTTGCATGAACGACGTCTTGTCGAAATCAGGGTCATCTTGGATAACGGGGATGCAATCATCTTCCAAAATCTTGACGTACGGTTTGGTAGTCCCCATGCCGTCAAGGAATATCGCACCGATTGTTCCGTGACTGGACGTTGCACACCTCGCAGTCACCCGTTGAGGGTGAAGAGACTCCTCGATAGCGAAATGCCCATTCTCAGTCCCCCAAATACGCCAATTTTGCTTATTGACGAACCCATCCAAATGAAAGTGGGCTTCGTCGCTAGAACAAACTATACAAATTCAAATCACGCCCTGTTGCCAACCACGCAATTTCAACGTCCCAACGCAAAACGTTCAGAAATTAAGATGATTTTATTTCATTTAGATCAATAATTGTCACCCTGCACGTAGCCGACAGTAGAATCACATTGCATCTGGCCTCAAATAACGGTTCTCTAAATTTCCTCAATAGTGCTTCGTGGAAAGAAGGTCGTCTGTAATACTAGTGTGCTGATCGAATCTACTGGTAACAAATCTAGTAGCACGCCTTTGTATTCATTCGTCATCTTCCTTTAATCTGACGCGATGGGTATCCAACATACTGGAGCAGTTCTCAAGAACAGGTCACAATCAGTGATCTGTACGCTTTCTCGTTTATAATTGAGCTACACTTTCCTAAAATTCACCCATTAAACTGAAGCCAACCATTCGCCTTCGCTACCATAATCTTCAGATGCTCGTTCCATTTCATACCGTCCTGCGACGTTACATCTAGATGTTTAATCGGCGTGACTGTAAAGAGCAGTACAATAGTATCTCCGCATTAGAAAATTCAGGGATGGTTTTCCTACTCCTTTGCATTAACTTCGTTGACAGCAAGCTGACACCCATCACACCAATTAGAAATTTTGGTTAAGTCACCTTTCATTTTCTATAGTCACTGAACGAAGACATTCCTCCGTTCACCACAGCATTATCAGCAAACTGCCGTCACCTTGACCGTCAGATCATTATTGTATGCATAGAATATATACTCCTGACGATGCCCTTGTCTCTGATCAACAGTGGGCGACGAGGACAACAGTCTGAGTCCTGTTACTTAAGAAAACATTCACATATCTGGAAACGCATTCCATACGGTCGTACCATTGTTAACAGACTGCAATGGGGCACCGTGTCACATGAGTTCTCGGATATCTAGGAATGCGGAAGCTGCCTGTTGCCCGTCATACACGGTTCGCTAGATGTCATGCGAAGAAAGGAAAGCTGAATGTTGCGCGAGAGATGCTTTCTATGTGCGTTAGGATTTGTGGACAGAAACTTTTGCGTCACAAGTAATTTTATTGTATTCGAAATCGGAATACGTTCAAGAATTCTGCAACAAACTGTTGTTAAGGATATTGGTCAGTAATTTTGCGTGTCTGTCCTTTTACCCGTCTTGTATACGGAAATCACCTGCACTTCTTCCCAGTCGCTTTGGACTTTGCATTGGGCGAGAGATTCGTGATAAATGCAAGCTGAGTAAGTGGCCAATACCGCAAAGTACTCTTTGTGGAACCGAACTGGTGTTGCATACGGATTTGGTGACTGGTTTACTTTCAAGTCTTTCTGCTGTTTCTCTACGCCAGGAATGCCTATTACTACGTCCTCCATACGGGAATCTGCGGCAAAGGTGAATCCAAAATTACTTTTTGTGCCTATAAAAATATTGACTTGCAATGAATAAAATCGTTTTTAAAACAGCTTTATGAAATCGTTTAACATCAATTCCAATTTCCAATTTTTATGTAACTGATGTCTAGTCCCGATACACACACGACAGATATGGTGCAGCAGCTACACAGAGCTGAAGATAATCCAGTTGGATCGAATGTGACCATACCGTATAAAAATGTTCACGTTTAACAGAAAATAAACGATATTTCACATTTACTTGAAATATCCATATAGTTGCTGATTTTTCTCGTAACGAATACATCGGCCATAGTGAAAATCGTACCTGTCGATGAGTTGTGATCAACAACAAATGTATTAAAGAACGTAGCGTTGTAAACACCGACAGCTGCTAAGATGAATTATCTTCACAATTTTAGACTTTGAAGCTTTGAATCTATATTACTTCCCACCAGAACCCGCCCCAGTTTCGCTCGGGTAGCACTAAGTATATATGACCTTACAACTTGTTTGTAATGTGTAGTGATATACACAAAACTTCCACGTAAATCAGTCTGTCAATTAGTGAAAACCGTATCAGTATCCCTACAGCGGTCCCTTGGATTGTCCATAGCGCACAGACAGAAAAACGCGGTAGGGTTCTTTAATTTATAGAATCAATAGGCATATAATACTCCTTTTTCGATATATGACAAGATAACACATGATGTTATTTTTTATTTGACCTGCGACGCAAATTTGATGAGCAACGTGGACGCCACGGTAGAAAGCCGCGTGTGTGTATGTGTGTGTGTGTGTGTGTGTGTGTGTGTGTGTGTAGCCTTGTTGACAGACCAACTCAAATATGAAATTTTAAAGAATCTTCGGGACATAACACAGAAGGGAACTTCCGTCCCTATCTCCTACTGCTGTGGCTTGGCATACGTCACACAGAGAAATAAGTAGCACTTTCCATGAACAGAGGGATGCCTGCCCATCTTTTTCAGATGCTAACGAGGCGACCGTTTTCAGTTATATTGTGCTGTGGTGAAAACAAATTTGACCGAACCATCGTAATGTCCATGTACAAGGATGTGAGTGTCCTCATGCTACATGTGATCGGCAGACAGAGAGTTGTAAGAGAATGTGTGGTACTGACATATATATAAATACCTCATTTCTCCAACATTCTTCTTCAGCGAGTTTGTGTCAACAATGATGTTCACCTGGACATGATACAACAGTCTGCTGCGCAACTACTGGAGCACCTGCAGTCCAACATATTACAACAGGATGTGACATAACATCACTGTTCTCTGAATGTCCTGTCACCATATGGGTGGAATGGGCGAGAAAAATGGTTCCTTTGTACTTGGCGAAGATTAAAAAAAATTCAATCTGATTCGACTTTATAGTAATCATTTCGAATGAGACTAGGCTTTGCCGAAGTCGTGCTTCTTTATGCGTGGTAATGTCAGGTGTTGAAATGGTAATATCATCATTGGTGTTTAGCGGTCGAAAAACTGAAATAACATATTTTTAAAAATTCTGCCTATGCTTACAATATTGCAGTACATACTGAATTACTTTCCATAGCCAATCGTTGTATAACTACAGGTGATGCAAGAGGTGATATCGGTCACATCCTGATAAAAAGACAGTGTGATTGAAGAATGAAGTTTTCGCTCTCCTGTGGAGTTTGCGCTGATATGAAACTTCCTGAAAGATTAAAACTTGGTTCCTGACCGAGACTCGAACTCCGGACTTTTGCCTTTCGCATGCAAGTGTTCCCCCGTCCTGTGGCTAAACCATGTCTCCGCAAAATACTTTCTTCCAGGAGTGCTAGTTCTGCAAGGTCTGCAGGAGTGATTCTGTAAAGTTTGGAAGGTAGGAGACGAGGTATTGGCAGAAGTGAAGCTGCGAGGAGAGGTTCTGAGTCACGGGTAGCTCAGTCGGTAGAGCACTTGCCTAGAAAGGCAAAGATCTCGAGTCTCGGTCCAGTAGACAGTTTTAATCTGCCAGGAAGGTTCATTGCGATTAAGATGAAAAAAATTAATTGTTATGCTGATGACCACTTATGGCAGAAACTCAAAGTAAAATAAAACAATTTACCTCAGTAGCAGTCAATTTCTTGACCTTTTGCACGTGTGACAGACAATGTCTCCGCCTTTCATTTTTCATTACAATTTCGGTCTTATTACTCCCTAAGTGCTGCAGCGTTATACTTGCAGCTGACTTTTAATTTGAATGAAAAAAACAACATACATCTCGTCAGTTATCGTTATGTGAGGATGCGGTGCAAAGATGTATTATTGTGGAGGGTTTGTGCACAACGTTCAAAACTCTGGAAAATAGGAAAAGAAGCTGAAGTTACTGTATTCATGGCACCAGAAGAAGTAGTTTCAGAGTGAACGACTAAACCAAAAATATAAAAGAATTACATGGAGTATCCTAGTAACGTAACGCATCGAAATCTCTCTTCAGAGGAAATAAAGGTGTCTATGGAACACTCAAAACTTACATGGAAATGGAGAGGAACACAAAAGGTAAAAAGGCAGCTGGCACAATCTGACGCATGATTATATCTAAAATACAGTTCACAGAAGCTAAAAAAAGATAGATGAATACTAAACAGTCGAAAGTACGCGATTTATTTACCACAACCTGTTTGGAGACGGCATTATCATGTCCTTAAAGGTAATATGCCATTAAGGGCTGTCAAAAGTAAAAATCAAGCAGCATGAAACTGTATGTTTTCCATTTGCTTTCTGCTTTTGACGTTACTTAATGTGTATTAACCTTAAGAAGTTGATTTGAAACGATATAGTGCGGAAAGGTATTCCTGTAAATAAATCAAACTTTTACACAACTTTAGCTTAATGTTCACAGTACTGAAACTTCTCACAGTTCACTGAAAAATTATCTTCTCATTTCACAAGAAATGCATGCCACCTTCCGGAAACAGGTTTAGGCCGGGGTCACAGCTTTTTCACAATCGTCCTAAGCACTCAAGGAGTTCCTCAGTTGTCAAGGATAAAACAATGACATTTGTGGTTTTCAGTATTGCAGCAGCAATTATTCCTACAATGTCACAAAAAAAGCTTTTATATTTTTGCATAAAGAGATCTTGAGGATGGATCATAAAGTACACTGTATTGTAATATAATATGAGATGCCCTGAGGTACCTCTGATTTTCCGGCCTAACCCATACGTTTCGTGGTTATTGTAAATCAAGGCAGGAGAGTTATCAAATGATACTACAAAGTCAGCCACAATCGCATTCTTACACCATTCATTTTCACCTGACCGAGAGAAGAGGAGCAGCTGTAAGGTACTAGACTAGTATGTAGAAGATTCTAGACTCGTAGTCCGGAAGACAGCGGTTGAGATCCAACCGTTCTTTCGTCCTAGTTTAGGTTTTGTGTGTTTTCTCTAAATTGTGCACTGTTACTAATGACATCATCGTCGACGGGATTTTAAGCTCCAACCTCCTTCCTTCCTTCCTTCCAACTTCAGGTCAGCGAGAGATTCATGTAAGAGTTCTAATTCAGTGAGCAATAGTATTTATTCCCACCCTTCACACCACAGCTGAGCGAAGATGCAGTAGCTGACGCATGACGTCCTAACGTGAAGTACGCACAGTAGATGGTACTCCGAGTACACCTTCCGTGAAAAACTGCGCCAACTGATTATCTTGTAACGTGACTGGCTGCTGTGACAGAAGGTGGAGGGATTGCCATGGGGCCATAACACAAAAACTCGCATTTTAATTTCCTTATTACTCCTAAAATATAATTCATATTTAGTTTATAATCGATGGGGAAACCTCTAGATAAAAATGCATCACCACACACTTAAAATGTCATTTTAGTGTTAATTTGTGAAGAATAATTGAGTAAAGAGATAGAACCGAATCACTTCATATATTATCGGCTACGTGCCGGATGAAGAGCTAGCAAAGCTGTTCGTGCTACCCACATCAGTCTTGTAAGGAGACCATCTGGCAATCAGAGATTTATAATTCTCTATGTTTATCGTACATGAAGTTCAGCACTGAAATTAGCAATTTAAGTACATTTTTTTGTGCGATTAATAGTATGCACTTGGCAAGCAGGAGAATTTGAAAATATTGTGTGTGGTATTGGGAGGAGTTGTGGGTTGCGTAAAATCCGTATGCAGATGCAGCTGAATGAGTCTCTATATAGGGTGTTTCAGAACCGTGGTCAGTACTCAGTGATATGACGGGAATGATCATTCTAAACAAAAAAGTCAAGTAAACATGGGCTACGAAACGCGTATCTTAAGGGCTATGAGCAGTTCCTGATCTTCGATACTGTGAAGCAAATTACTTCTACTGCAAGCTCTTTGCTTTCCATATTTTGGGAAGTGGTATTATGGACACAAACAAGAATAAAATGACCAGTAAACATGTGCCCTAGAATGCATACCTTAATAGCAATGAGCACCTGTTCATCTTCGGTGCTTTGGAACACAACTCTTTTAATGAACAAGTGCTCATAACTTTTAAGGTATACATTTTAGAGCACATGTTTATAGGAATTTTTTTTCTTGTTTTTGTCCATACTAACACCTACCGAAGAAAGAAAACCAAAGAGCTTGCAGTAGAAGAGATGTGTTTCACAATACTGAAGATCAAGAATATCTCATAGCTCTTAATGTATGCGTTTTAGAACCCATGTTTACTTGACATTTTAGTTTCTAATGATCGTACCTGTCATATCCCTGAATATTGACAATCACTTTTGAAACACCCTGTATAGGGTGAACTAAAACTCTGTCAACACAAATCTGATGGTTATTCCGGAATATTTTTTGAGTATTTTGGTATAAGCAATTCTTGGTCTCTGCTGGTTTGTTTCAGAGTAATTATATTTTGTTTGATTTCTTACTTCCATTTGTCATTGTACATCTATTGCACTGATAAAATCTGCACAACAGCACAAATGTTTACTGTGTGCGCTATTGGTCGTGTTTGGAGACAAAACTTGTTCTATTCACTGCGGTACTTGGCGCTGACCACAATAATGCCCAGTCTTGCATGTCGTTCTGCTCATTTCTGTCACGGATTTTTTCTTTGCGTCAGTGTCGATGGTACGTTAATACCGGTACGCAGCAGTATTGGTAGATGTATTGGTGGAGAATTGGCTGAAATCAGTGGAAGAATGGCACGGCGATAGTACGCTGTGCTTTTTCCGCACTAGCAGCAGTCACATCGCGGCACCGAGGGTTGTTGCATTTCTCTGCGTTCTGGTTAGTACGTTTCGGTAGATGAATATTAGAGTTTTTTTTACTCCTCTGAAGGTATTACCGTTCAAATACCGGTAACTGGGTAACGAACCGTACAAATCATAATTACACATTTTTTCTCGGTAACAAGGTACCAGAGATCTCGAAGGTTTGGTAACAAACTGGTCAGGAAATACCCCTCAACATACTTGTAAATTTTGTCACTGGAGCTATCAATGATCGTCATCTACAAACTATAGCTAAGGAGTGATGTTCATACAGAAACTATACACAAACCCCACATATTTCACAAAATGAAACTATATGGTCCCAGATACCTTTTAGGTCTCCAACGTCTGTGATCTACATACAGTAAAGGAGAAATATCGAAACACCAAAAAATAATAAATGTACAGTAATGTAATTTCTGGAATGAACTTATCTAGATAACACTTTTAAGTGACTAACCTTTGTAAGAACAGTGGTTAATGTAAGTGCGAGACAAGCCACTGGAAATGTTAAATGCTGGTACCTTAATAACCGATGTAACAGCCAGAATGTCGAATAAACACACGGAAACGTGCACGCATTGTGTTGTAGAGGTAACGGATGTCAGTTTGTGGAATGGGATTCAACGTCTGCTGCATGTAATCGGTCGATACGGGGATGGCTAACTCTGATTGTGGACGACGCTGGAGTTGTCACCCAATGATGTCCCATATGCACTCAATTGTAAACAAATCTGGTGCTCGAGCAGGCCAAGGCAACACGTCGATACTCTAAAGCCTGTTGGCTTACAACAGCTGCATGTGAGCGAGCGTTATCCTGTTGGAAATCACTCCCTGGAATACTGTTCGTGAATGGCTGCACAACACTTCGAATCACGAAACTGATGTACAAATTTGCAGTTATGGTACGACACCATTTGTCGTAAAAAAGCTGTACTCCAGGCGTAGGTCCAGTGTGTCCAGCACGCGGACATGTTGGTTGCAGGCCCTCAACTGCACTCGAATGGCTATCTCTGGGAGAGAGGCAGAACCGGTTTGCACCAGAAAACCCAACAAAGAGCTATGGCTTGAGATCACTGGAACCGCAAACGGCAATGGTATTGCGTCTTTGGAATACACGCTATGTGGCCTCTGGCTTGGAGCTGTGCCTAAGGTGACCGATTAGTATGAGTTCGTTGTGTTACCCTGCTGCCAACTGCTTCTCGAACTGCTGCTGCAGACTCTGTACGAAGAGCCAGAGCCATACCTTGAACCCGATGGTCCTCCGTATGGAGCCTGTGTCTTCTTGCGGCCATACATTCTTGTGACCACCGCTGGCAGCAATCACGTACAGTGGCTGACGTTTGGGAATTTATCTCTGCCATAGTTTCTCTCTGACACTACGTCAGACCTTGGGAAAAGGTGTGCTAGGCCAGTCTAGCGTCGGGATGGACCTGTGCTGGTCCACGCGTATAGGGGAGAGTCTGGGACCGATGTTGTAAATATTCTGTGTAAATCTTACTTCATTTCTATGTACTTGTTTGGGCTGTATTCTGCCTCTGGGGACACAACACCGGGGCACGACGGAACGGAAGCCAGATACTTGGAGATCGCACGGTCAGCCTGAAGGAGTGCCGTGGCAGCGGTCTGCAGCATCCAGGCCGGGCCACATTCGCTTCCCACCTGGAGTTCCAGGGTCCGGGTGAGGCGTACGCTACTGGAGGCGCAGCAGCGCTTGAGCAGTGCCAGAGACAGCAGCGGGGGTTGCCATCCGGCAAGCGCCACTAGCAGCAAGTTGCGGCGTAGCTTCCAGGAGGGCGTGGGTTCGAGTCCGGTCCTGCCCTGGGAGCAGCAGCGGCTGAGGCCACGGGCAACCAGTACATCCACCTTCGTCCCGTAGTCGGACAGAGCAGGCCAAACGGGGTGGAGGGCGGCGAGGACGAGGGACTGTAGCAGTCTCCGAAATAGTGGGCAACTGCGCGGCGCCAGCCGATACGCCGCTGCAGGCGGGGGCGACCGGGCGAGCGTGGCTGAGTTCCAACTGAGCGGCCTTGCAGACGGCAGCGGTAGTGTCGGCATACCAGGAGTTGCTGAGCTGGCTGGGCCCACAGCACAGCGAGCGGGCGGCCGCCGTCACTACGCTGCACTCATCGAACACTGTCAATTATGAGAATAAAGTAATGCCACCAAATACCGCTGTACCGCTCTGCACGGCCCATTGACGCTCTTGAACTTGCTCAGCCTCCTGACGAAAGACGGTGGTGGGTCCCGGCTTCAGCTTGGCCATCTGGAGTCCCAGCTTCGACCATCCCGACGCTCCGCAACAGCCAAGTCGTTTTGCAACATCGCAGAAGGAACATCGAACATATCATAGTTCTATTACATGATCCCATTCAAACACAGAGAGGTGTCGATAATAGCACCTTGTAAGTAGGCTGTTTAGGTTTTTATGTTGATAACGCCATGTAGCGCTCTATATGAAAATCACTGACTGTGCTGTGTGAAGGGTGGTTGGTTTGCATTGTTGGAACACTCGCTATTGTAGTTTTGGGTACTTGGCTGTTAACAGCGCGTAGCGTTGCGCAGTTGGAGGTGAGCCGCCAGCAGTGGTGGATGTGGGGAGGGAGATGGTGGAGTTTTGAGAGCGGAGGATCTGGACGTGTGTCCATCAGAGACAGTAAATTTGTAAGACTGGATGTCAGGAGAACTGATATATATATATTATGACTTTTGAACACTATTAAGGTAAATACATTGTTTGTTCTCTATCAAAATCTTTCATTTGCTAACTATGCCCGTCAGTAGTTAGTGCCTTCAGTAGTTTGAATATTTTATTTAGCTGGCAGTAGTGGCGCTCGCTGTATTGCAGTAGTTCGAGTGACGAAGATTTTTGTGAGGTAAGTGATTTGTGAAACGTATAGGTTAATGTTAGTCAGGGCCATTCTCTTGTAGGGATTATTGAAAGTCAGATTGCGTTGCGCTAAAAATATTGGCTGTCAGTTTAGTGTTGATCAGAATAGGTAAAGAGCGAAATGTCTGAGTACGTTCAGTTCTGCTCCGCTGTCTGAAAATCAAATAACGTAAGAGGTTTATCAGCACAGTAATTCATTAATTTTTCTAAGGGGACGTTTCAACCTTTGTCGCCTTAAAGGCATCAATGGTTGAGATCAGCTCAGCACGTCCCATTCAAAATTAACTAATGCTCACTATCGTTTCAGCATGTATTTAAAGCAAACCTGATTCGATCCATTATAAATGGTTCTGAAAAAACCTGATTTCCATCCTCATAATGGCGCTGCTAGTGCGAAATCTGAATAGACATCATCTTTCAGATGTAGAAACACGTCTACCAACTTTACGTCGCACACCGCCTTGTTGGTGTTGGTATTTTTTCCGTCAGTGTATAGGCAGACTGAAGTAAAGAATGAAACTTTGTACCAATGCCTGGATTTGAAACTGGATTTCTTTTTCACTAGGGAGATGAACTAAGCGCTACGCCATCCTGGCACAAATTCCCATTCGTGTCTGAGCTCACTTTGTTTTCACCCTTAACTCGAACTGCAATGCAGAGCCTCTCCAGTTGTATTCAAATGGCTCTGAGCACTATGGGACTCAACTGCTGAGGTCATTAGTCCCCTAGAACTTAGAACTAGTTAAACCTAACTAACCTAAGGACATCACAAACATCCATGCCCGAGGCAGGATTCGAACCTGCGATCGTAGCGTCCAGTTGTATTGGAATAGAACCTCAGGATTGAATGAAACAAGGAATCCTGCCTGAAACCCAGGCATAGCTGCTTTAACCAAATGAAACTGTTTGGCTCTTTCGATGCTGAGGTGCAATCCCAGTTCAGCTAGAGAGTCTCTGCAGTGCTGCTCGAGTATAGGGGAATCCCAAGTGGGATGAAGCGTGAATGGCAATATGGACTGACGAGGGAGCCGTGCTAACATAGTCCGTGCAGTTGTCCAAAACCATTATGCCAGGATGATATAGTGGTTAGCGGAACTACCTCGTGATCAGGAGACCTGGGTTCGAATCCCTGTCTAGGTACAATTTTTTATTTTTCGCTTCAGTCAGCATTTATGCAAACCATTCCGCTGTCACAAGAGCTACGGATGTAGACAATGTGAAATATTACGAATAGAACGTGAATTAATTTCCCAGTGTTGTACCTCCGTATATGGCGAAGAGCGTTCTGGATAGTAACATGACTGGATAGAACATGACAATCATATCACACGCCAGCTGTAAGAATTATGAACGCTCTACGACCAACAAGTTGCATGCTAGAAGATCCTTTTCTATGCATCACTGTCCTGACTGCTACTGTTCTTCCCGCCACGAATTCCTCTCTTTTATTAAAGTTAATAACCAGGACATTCCTGCCTCAATTTCCAGGAAAATATTGTTTGAACGGACAGGGAAATCAAAATAAATAAAATATTGTCACACAAGCAGGTCCACAAACAAAAGGCTTGTACCGTACTTCGCCATTCCATAACGTCGGCGACAGCGAAGGCGCGCCCGAATCTTTCGTGTTATTTAGGCCCCAGTGCAGTAAAGCTCGAAATAGAATAATGAAGTTCCTCCCCCTGCGTGTGCTGAAAAACTTCCGGAAAGCCATCCATCAAAGATGGAAAGGGGGAAAAAATGAATAGAGGAACCGACGTGAGTGGGTGAGTCAGTCGAACGTTAACGGAATAATGTAGAGAGGTGGCAAACTGTTCGACAGGAGAAGTGGAGGGTGAGTAGAGTGAAGAAAACAAGCGCTATGCATGGAAAGAATGTGCAATGAGGGATGGTTGTGACAAGAGCAGGGTAGGAGGGGGGAGGGGAGGCTGAATGCGTGGAAATGGAGCGAGGAGGCCAGCGCGTGTTTACTCGCGCAGGCGGCCCGTCCCGGCCGCCACAGGAAGCGCGCTGAATTTTACAGCACCGCTAAAAACGGTTATGATTCTATAGAGTTGCCTTCTCGTCGGCCGGAGTTTACCTTGTCTGCGCGCCTCGCGTAACCGGCCCGAGATTAGCAAACTAAATCACTCTATGCATTTTAAATGCGGCCGCTCCTCGCGCGCGCAGCTGAGCCGCCGCGTTCGCTGCGCCCGCCATGAATACGCCGGAGCAGCGCGCGCGCCGCCCCTGTGTTGTGCTGGGATAGGCAACCGGGGAGCGCACCGCACGATGGCTCTGCTGCACGCCCGTGTCGCGACACCAAAGTACGTCATTTGCTGGGAGGTCCCCCCTTCTAAAACGTCCCCTGAGCGCATTTTTGTTTTTTCTCTCACCGGCTCCTCTAGAGCCGTTCCGCAGACGTGGTTCGAGGGTAATGAAGCGCTCATCCCGGAATGTGTGTCCCGGTCGCCCACTTCCCGTCAACTGCGCACATGCGCCGACGCCTCGCCATTTCCACGTGCTTACATAACTTTCTGCTTCAACACTGCCCCCATCCTTTTACTTCATTATTTAACGTCCTCCTAATGAGCGGTTTCATAAACCACTTACCTTATAACAATTGAAATATGCACGAATTTGATGTCCGTATGCTTTAAATGAATGCACTAGAAATTTTCGTATCATCAGTGAGAAAAGTGTGAATCCCATATCGACATGTTTAAAGCTTTCATGACCCCTGTACGAAACGGCCAATATGCAAGGAGAGAAAACTGGCTAAAAATATAGTTACATCAATATTCATACATCCTGTCAGGGTCGCCATATAAAGTAGTGGAAATCAGTATAAAGACATGGATATTTAGCCGACCCGTGTAGCCGAGCACTTCTAGGCGCTAGAGTCTGGAACCGCGCCACCGCTACGGTCGCAGGTTCGAATCCTACCTCGGGCATGAATGTGTGTGATGTCCTTAGTTTGTTCGGTTTAAGCAGTTGTGAGTTCTAGGGGAGTGATGACCTCAGATGTTAAGTCTCGCAGTGTGAAGAGTAATTTGAACACGGACATTTGCAGGAAAATTAACATTGTCAAATAGTTCAAATGGCTCTGAGCACTATGGGACTTAACTTCTGAGGACATAAGTCCCCTAGAACTTAGAACTACTTAAACCTAACTAACCTAAGGACATCACACACACCCATGCCCGAGGTAGGATTCGAACCTGCGACCGTAGCGGTCACGCGGTTCCAGACTGTAGCGCCTCAGCCGGCTAAAATTGTCAGTTGGAACAACTGTGCGAAGAGTATATGCAATAGCATGACATCCAGCAGGCCGACAAATGAAATCAAATGGTATATCATTTGATATAAGCAGTACAGTATGTAACAAAAATAAACAATTCAGCTGGTAGAAGGTGGTAATCGGTATAAAGGCAGCCGGCTCTGTGCGGTGTTATTGTGTGCGTAAATCTCCTTACTGCACGTAGAAACAGACACCATTAGTGGCAATGCGTGTTCTGTACATAGATCACGATTGTAAAAGTGCCACACGGCAAACAATTCTCATGTGATGGAAAAGCAAATATCGGGGTGTACAAGGAAATGGGACTCTCCGATCGTCAAGAAGTTGAACCGTTCAGGTATAGTGACTGATAATTTCATTACACTGAGCGCACGATATGGGTAGAATGGAATGTATGAGCAAAGCAGAAAATTATCCGAGCCATGAAACCGGTTAGTTTTGTGCTAATCAAGGACCACAAACGCTTATTCTTCCCAACTTGTTGCCGATTTACAGTTGCCAGTACCTGCCAGATGTGTACGATAAATTTTGTCAAATTAAAAACATCTTACTTTCAAAAGATGACTGCAAAAACCTGTTATAATACCAAGACATAAAGAGGCTAAACTAGAATTTGCTGAAAAACGCATGTCATGGACTTCAGAATGGGATAAGGTGATCTTCAGTGATGAGAAGATTTAACTTAGGTTGGCCAGATGGATACCAGTATCATCGGTATGATCTGAAACAGAGCAGAACGCTACAATGAGCAGAAATTTTGGTGTTGGAAGCGTTGTGACTTGGACAGCCTCCTGCGCCAAAGATAAATCTCGCATTTGTTGGCTCAACACTAGAATGAACTCAAACGCGTACACTGAGATGCTAGAAACAGAACTGATTAGAATGCGCGAGAACCTAGAAGGCAAAAGCCTAATTTTTTCAACAAGATAATGCATCTGTGCATGCTTCTGCTACAAGAAAAAAATGGTTTGAAGATAAAGATTACAATATTTTTCCCTGGCCTGCACGTAGCCGGAATTGGAACCTCGTGAAAAACACTTGCATCATACAAGCAAGGAGTGTTTATCACAATAGAAGGCAATTTGAGGCCGCATGTGACCTGAAAAGAGCTATTGGAGAAGAAGAGTGGGCGGCAGTTTCACTGTAAGAGTTAGAAGCCATAACAAAATCAATGCCGAAGAGAATTTTTGAGGTAATTTGAAAGAACGGAGGTTGGATAAAGTACCAAAAATGCAGTGGCAGCAGGACAGTGAGTGCCTTTATACCAGTTTCTATCCAGGAAATGCAAAAGCCATTTTTTTTTTACTCGTGTTACGAAACTATGCAAGTTCGTCATGACTGTTTATCTCTTATGAATCTACTATTTTCATAATAAATTCAATACATGTGTCGTTCAGACATTGCACCATTGCTTTCATAGTAACCTTGCCTTTAAACCGGTTTTCACCACTGCATATATTTTCATGGAATCGGTCAGAAAACCCTGATGCCTGTGTTGACTGCTGTACACTACGACCGACAATGAAAAGAGGGGAAGCTAGCTAAAATAACATACCGCGAAACCGGACAACATTGTGACTCACGTATAGCTTTATCACAGAGGTCTGCTGTAAATCTGTTCAACCTACTACACATAGTTCTGTTGTGATGTGTTCTTCATGAGTGCTTCCATTGGTGGTGGAAGCTATATGGTCGCGCCTTACACTAATGTCGGACAAGGAAATATTGCCAGAGTCCTCAAAAAAGAAATTCGGGGTCGTCCATCTGTTTCGCCTTCAAATTTTTTCATCAAACAACTGACCGTCTTTTCTCACAGTAGAAAAAAATGTAACAACAGTTACGACAACTACTTTTGGAGTAAAAAACAGGTTACTTTTTTTCATATCTCGTTTTCATTTGACTGCCTCTTCCACTACTGCCTATGGGTCACCCAGTATAAACAATCATATATCCTGCCAGGGTCACCATGTTGGTCAGAAAATTATATTTTTCTTTTTTTTCTTCTTTTCCTTGTTCAGATGGGGAAACGAGTTTGTGGATTTCTTGAAATCTGTAGTTTTGCAAACTGGCAGTTTAATTTATTTTTAGAGCGGGGCTGCCGCACTTTTTGGTTTTGAGTTGTAGTAAAGACAAATAACTTTTTAGGTACAGGGCATAAATAATGTGTATTGTATAATAGTATAACTAATGAGCATAGCTCGTGCAGGTGTACCATTGTCTGTAGTTGACGTCATGTCATGACGTAACGCACAGCACTATGATGCAATTCGACCGACTAGAGTGGTCTCAGCGTAAGAATTATTTGCATTGTAGGCTTTTTTATGTATTTATCAAGTTAATGAAAGAAGAAAGAAGAATGTATTGCTTAGTCAGTAAGCATTTTATCTCTGACATGCGCCGCCCTCAGTGGCGTCTTGATCTGCTTGGTAAACACTGGAGACCCTGGACAACAGTTCTTTACAGTCCGTCCTATATGGTCCATTTACCATTGTTGAGTTGGCCATAGTGCCGCTTTCATCATCATTGCAGGGGCAGTTTTTGTAGGCTATCGCCTGTATTGTCACCCGAACGATACTGTAGCTAACTTGGAAGGCAACATGTAAAACTAATAACAATCATACACTACTGGCCTTTAAAATTGCTACACCAAAAAGAAATGCAGATGATAAACGGGTATTCATTGGACAAATATATTATACTAGAACTGACATATGATTACATTTTCACTTAATTTCTGTGCATAGATCCTGAGAAATCACTACCCAGAACAACCACCTCTGGCCGTAATAACGGCCTTGATACGCCTGGGCATTGAGTCAAACACAGCTTAGATGGCGTGTACAGGTACCGCTGCCCATGCAGCTTCAACACGCTGCCACAGTTCATCAAGACTAGTGACTGGCATATTGTGACGAGCCAGTTGCTCGACCACCATTGACCAGACGTTTTCAGTTGGTGAGAGATCTGGAGAATGTGCTGGCCAGGGCAGCTGTCGAACATTTTCTGTATCCAGAAAGGCCCGTACAGGACCTGCAACATACGGTCGTGCATTATCCTGCTGAAATGTAGGGTTTTGCTGGGATCGAATGAAGGGTAGAGCCACTGGTTGTAACACATCTGAAACGTAACGTCCACTGTTCAAAGTGCCGTCAATGCGAACAAGAGATGACCGAGACGTGTAACCAATGGCACCCCGTTCCATCACGCAGCATGATACGTCAGTATGGGGATGACGAACACACGCTTCCAATGTGCGTTCACCGCGATGTCGCCAAACACGGATGTGACCATCATGATGCTGTAAACAGAACCTGGATTCATCCGAAAAAATGACGTTTTGCCATTCGTGCACCCAGGTTCGTCGTTGAGTACACCATCGCAGGCGCTCCTGTTTGTGATGCAGCGTCAAGGGTAACCGCAGCCATGGTCTCCGAACTGATAGTCCATGCTACTGCAAACGTCGTCGAACTGTTCGTGCAGATGGTTTATGTCTTTCAAACGTCCCCATCTGTTGACTCAGAGATCTAGACGTGGCTGCACGATCCGTTACAGCCATGCTGATAAAGATGCCTGTCATCTCGACTGCTAGTGGTACGAGGCCGTTGGGATTCCGTATTACTCTCCTGAACCCACCTATTCCATATTCTGCTAACAGTCATTGGATCTCGAATACGTTTCACCAGGCAACGCCGGTCAACTGCTGTTTGTGTATGAGAAATCGGTTGGAAACTTTCCTCATGTCAGCACGTTGTAGGTGTCGCCACTGGCGCCAACCTAGTGTGAATGCTCTGGAAAGCTAATCATCTGCATATCACAGCATCTTCTTTCTGTCGGTTAAATTTCGCGTCTGTAGCATATCATCTTTGTGGTGTACCAATTTTAATGGGCAGTAGTGTATTTTTTTGTTCACCTTACATGTATATTAGTTTAGTATTGTACTACAAATAGGTGCCTCATTTGTATAAAATTGTCATTCCAACTGTAGAATGGTTTGAATATGGATACAATTTCCGAAACTAGTCACCATAAAGAAATAAAATGTGTAATTCTCACTGCAACTTATCACGGAACTACAACCATTTATTCCGAACAAGACAAAGTTTTATGTGGGATTGTTACTTTTTGTTCCTAAACGTAATATATAGTTACTCAGAAAATTGTAGCAAATGTGTCATGACTCCGTTTTTATCCATACCAGTGACTTGTAAATTACGAAATTTTGTCGCAATAGCGAATATTTTTGACATCAGCTACATTGGACATGGAGATCACAGCTACTGCTGACACGTGAAAATTTGCCCCGCATCTAAACTCGAACTCGGATATCCCACTTGTCGCGAGCGGTGATCTTAAACAGTCTCGGTTATTTCTACATGCTTCCAGGCCCAATCCAATGTTATGTAAACCACAATTTTATGTATCACTAGTACGTATGTTTTCCATCCTAATACAGCTGATGTCAAACTTATTCGTGATTGCGACAAAATTTTGTAATATTACTACAGCTACATATTGTCACCAATGTAATAACAAGTATTTTAATTACAGTAATAATTAATTGTAATTGTAATTATTACAACTTAAGATGGGCAAAACGATGAGAATATTAACGCTGAACGTGTTACTTTCGTTAACAGTGTTTCGGGAATCCCGGTTAGCTGCTATGAATAGATGAGTGGGCACTATCGCATATGGAGGTTTGGATCGGGCCTGGAGAGTGCTCGGTTAGCCGAGAAGCGGGAAATCAGGATTCCAATTCCCGTCCATCGCAAATTTTCATATGTCACCAATAGGCATGATGTACATGCCTACCACAGTTACTATAAGAAACATTCACAAGTACAACAAAATTTCGTAACTTTACTACAGCAGCAAATCGGTACCATCATTTGGTCCTTTCAGACATGTATGCATGTCTGAAGAAACGGATATTGCAGTACTTGTGAGTAACTGTCCAACAGTTTGCTTATGGAGCCATGACTGTTCGCAGGTGTGCACCTCTTCATCAAACAACCTTGGCAGCACATGAGCCTGACCACTTGTTGCTAAGGCAGTTTCAAGTACGTTGCAGACGTATATCTGGGAAGCCCTTACATATCCTCCATTGAGTCGCGATCTGTCCCCATGTAATTTACATATTATCAGAGTCCTCAAAACAGAAATTCGGGCCATCGACCTGCTTCACCTCCACATTTTTTTTTTCATGAAACAACTGACTGTCTTTTCTCACAGTAGAATAAATGTACCAACTATTACGACAATTACTTTTGAAATAAAAAAGTTTACTTTTCTTCATGTCTCGTTTTCATTTGACCGCCTCTTCCACTACTGCCTAAGGGTCACCCTGTATAAACAATCATATATCCTGCCAGAGTCACCATGTATAAAATTTGGTGTCACCAACGAGAAAAGCCTGCTGCTTGATAACATCTACTTATATTTGTGGTCATACAATGTTTGATAAGAAATCTCGTTCGTAGACTCATCGTATTTGTCTCAGTATCTTTCCAATGAACGAAAATCTGAGATCTACTTTACCCATGGACCTGCGAGATCATTTCATTTTATATCCTCACAAACTGTTGCACTGAGGTGTTTCTATGACTTGAGTGATTTTATATATGACTTATTTATGTTGTAGTCATAGGAAACTCTTCGTTTTCTTTTTATATAGTGCACAGTTTTAACTGTATGACATTGTTATCATATGATGTTAAAGATAAAAGTAAGTAACAATTGAAATACAACCTACTAATGATGTATAACTATGTTTTGTATTATAAGATCGTGTTTAAAATTTACGTTTGTTTGTCTCTGTAGCACATTTATTTTTCTGATGTGACTGGTTTGAATCAATATTGATATAGTTGCTTAAGCAATCCATCTGGTTTTTGTGGAACTACACATACTAATACTGTATAGTACACCATACTTCCATATGTGCACTACAGCTCACATTAGAAAATACACAGATCTGAAAATCGATTTTAATCGACATTAGTGATAAAAAAATAAAATCCAACCAAATTGAAAAACAAAAGACAAATTTTACGTATCGAAAAGTTCGCTGAATATCTCGCGACGAATATGTTGGCAATATGCAATTTCCATAAGGTTCACACATTGTCACTAACGTAAGCAAATTTCACGTAGGAGCATCTGGATATTTCCTCATTTGTTCCTTTTTAAGTTTGTCTTGCATCAAGCCTATCAATATTTCCATCACTTTTTTCATCTTTTTGATCCGTTATCACGCTCACGGCCTATAGACAATCAAACGCCACACAAATAAGCACCTAGTGCCATTCTCGTTTTGGTGCTGGTCAGTATAGCCGCCAAAATAACTTCTCTTGATGTGATATGCGAATTTAGCAACGGAAAGTTGTTCTCTAATTTTCGCAATGCGTCCTTTGTCCTGAAACATAACGACCTCTAACCAGTAAAATAGTCTTCGCTCCTGTATTAATTAGCGATCACTGTTTGCTACTAAGAAGAATTTTATTTCATTAGTTTTTATTTTCGGCTTATAATATTATATTGAAATGTCAACAATTTCAGCAATCCGTGCATATTGTGTTCAGAATGTACAAGAAGAAAAGCATCATTCCATATGTCATGTTATATCAAGGAGTTACCTCTGTCTTCAGTAGAGAAAATAAACAAGTAGTGGTAACGGGGAAACCCAGTATGGACTCTTCTTCAATTTCGCTGTCTGTTGACTTCGGGACTAAATTTTTACATGAAGCACATCGGCCTGGTAAAGCAAAACTGGCAGCCCAAAGAAAAAGTTTATGATCACTCCAATCAGGCAATTAAAACAGCCTGAATTACTAAAATATTTGATTATGGCATTTTTTAGGTTTACATTCACAGTAAGGAAGACTCGGAGGGACAAAAGTTCTCTTCAGTGAATCTGTTTTCTACTGATGGTTTGCGTATACAGGTTTCTTCATTAACAAGAATTCAATAATTCTCTTTCTGAAGGTGTGTACTTAGATCTTCGACCAGCAAACAAGACTTCAATGTTCAGTAATTTCTCTAAATCACCTGACTCCTTTGAAATGAAATGGCCAGTTTCCTTCCCCAATTTCCCGTAACGTCAAATTACTAGTGCAGGGCAACCTGTTCCCGCAGCAGAAGGAACATGAGATTTCCCAATATCCAAAATAGCTCGATACAGTGCCAATGTTACAGTACCCATTGACTTTGATTAGTAATCACAACGTCTTCGGTTTCAGGTTCGAGCCACGCCACCTCTTTAATTTTGAATAAAAATCATCTTCCGATATAAGAATTCACCCTCATTTTGCCAACGGCCTTTTAAAGAGGGCGAAGGAGCAGACAGAGGTTCTGGGTGGGAAACTACCCCTAAAGGCGGAAGAAGCAGCAATGATTAACGACATGGGGATGCAGAAGGCAATGGAAACCACTGCATTAAAGACACCTAATACGTATCCACAGCACATGTGGCCTGTAGTTGAAAAAGTGTCATGACGATCTTTAAAAAAACTGAACTCAACCCGAACAAGCTATGAAGGCCCAACGGCACCAACCGTTCCCTGTGTCATCCTCAGTCCACAGGCGTCACTGGATGCGGATTGGAGGGGCACATGGTCAGCTCCCGGCTCTCCCTGCTGTATGCCGGTTTATAATACCGGAGCCACTACTTGTCAATCAAGTACCTCCTCAGTTTGCCTCACAAGGACACGGTGCACCCCGCTTGCGCCTGGCAGACCTGACACCCATCCAAGTGCTAGCCCAGCCAGACAGCGCTTAACTTCGGTGAGCTGCTGGGAATCGGTGATATCATTGCGGCAGGGACCTTAGCGTGGGAGGTCTACCATACCTAAACTGAATTTCTGTGTTGAATCAAAGCTAATTATGCATTCGTTACTGGTTTGTTCAGTAAGACACACTGGTCTCATTAACAGTTTCTCAGGCAGAACTCAGATTCGTCGTAAGCTATGAGGATATATCAACTGTGATACGTGGAAAACTTGTTTGTACCCGAGTCCGCAGCCTCCAAGTATTTTTCAAAAGGACACATTGTCTTTAACGGGTGAACAATTTTCAGTTTATTTGCTACTGGACAATTTCGACTGTATAGTCTTTACATGTGACATACCTATTATCGTTATTTAACAGGCCGCAACATTGTAGGATGAAAATTAATCCCGCAGTCCACGTGTGGTGCCGCACACAAGCATTAACGTGGTCCGTATCGAATATGAACAGAGCATTTATAATAAATATGGGAACACCACGAAAAAAAAAGATCTTTAAGTTCGTATTACACATCCTGCCACTGAAAATCAACACTATTCCACATAGGTGCCCCAGCTTCTTCTCTCGATATATCCACTTTCAGCCTGCAGTTTGTACTACAGGACAAAATATAGACATCATAGACGTAATGTACAGTGTTGTGGTTCATAATTGCAATAAACACCAAATATACGAGTAAGTTCAGTCTCTTGGAGGATCATAAATTCTAGTCTTGCCACTTTTCATTAATTGGCAGATATCAATACCTTACTCTGCGAATTTAGTTTCAGTCCAGCGTCCACTCTTCCGTTAGTACATTCACCGTAATTGTCCTCAAAGTTTGTGTCACACTTACAGTGCCTTACGAAATACCTAACAGAAGACTAACGCACTTGATTCCTAAAAGTGTCAATTAAATTTGGAAGAAGCGTATTCGACGTATCCGCTGTACTATTTTACATTCTCTACCGGGTCCGATCTTCAAGGAGAAAAAAATTGTACATCAGTGGCTCAAACATAGATTTCCACCATAGAAAATAAACATGAAATTGTTCATCTGATTCCAGAAATATGTTTTTTTTTCAAATTGTTTAACAGCTGTAGACAATCACCTACGAAAAGATCTGTACCGATTAAATGTTTAATATATTTACACTGAAATATATGCAGTTCATAAACCTTCCCGTAATAATGAAATTACTGTATGAAAAACAGCTTAAATCATAATCTGAAAGCAACTTCTCAGCAAGACAGATTTACCATCATAAGTATGTTCAAGTAGCTCTAAGCACTATCGGACTTAACATCTGAGGTCATCAGCCCCCTAGACTTAGAACTACTTAAACCTAACTAACCTAAGGACATCACACATATCCATGCCCGAGACAGGATTCGAACCTGCGACCGTGGCAGCAGCGCGGTTTCGGAGTGAAGCGCCTAGAACCGCTCGGTCACAACGGCCGGTCCATAAATATCTATTCTTCATAAGTTACATGATATATGCTCATCTTGCAGTATTTTTGTTTTTTACGCTTTCCCCTCACTATCTAACGAGTATTAAGAGACGTCAACAAATAAGTACGTCTACTCACTTCCATGGTAAAGCAGTGTTTTGATTTGAAGCTGCCGCGATGGCAGGCCGCCAATTTGTACTATCTGATCAAAATATTCCAGAAGCCTTTACGTGATGTCGAACTGACCACTAGCAGACCTACCAGTACAGAATGAAGCGTAGAGTGTTGCGTTGTTAGCACAGAAGCCGTAACAGCATAATGGGACTGTTAGGGGAGCCGAATGGCTTCGAAAACCGACAAATCATTCGATTTCACCTGAGTAGCAACTCCATCAGTTACATTTCAACGCCTCTAAAGCTATCCGACCCGAATGTCAGAAATGTGATTTGCAATGAAAACGCGAAGGAACAATCACGACTAAACCAAGACCCCATGTCGTAGCGGGCAGCAACCGTCACCAGTTGGAAGGGTGGTAAAATTGAATGCAGTCAGTCGGCGGAACCAATTGTTAGTTCCAAAGTATCACCAGCTGTTCAGCTAACGTAATAACTGTTTGTAGGGAGTTAAAAAGAGTCATGCACAGTGCTCGAGTAGCTCTTCATACACCATACGTTTCTGCAGTCAACGATAAACGACACTTGAGGTCATGTAAAGAGCAACATCACTGGACATTGGGCGATGTGAAACGAGTGATGTGTCACGATATACCGTGCGACAGTCCGACAGGAATGTTTGGGTTTAGAAGGCGCTTGGAGAACGTTACCTGTGATCATGTGTAGTGCCAACAGCGAAGTACCGAGGGGGTGATGCTATGGTATGGGGCTGTGTTTAGTGGTTAGGATATGATTCCCTAATTGTGCTTTAAAAAACGCTAAATGCAGAAAGATATGAACACATTTTACTCAATTGGGTGCAGCGTTGATGAACACTTCACTGTGTTATAAAGCAGCATCGGTGAGGCTGCAGTAATCTAACCAGTGTCCACAGCATATCACAGTAGAACACCTTTAGGATGAAATATAACGTTGACTTCGATCCAGATCGAAGTGTCCCATAACACTGCTCTCTCGGCTGTCGGCTATTGAATAAGATTGGGCTGGCAATTCTCCACAGTCATTCAGATCCCTCACTGAAACTGTCTCTAGTCGAGTTCAAGCTGTCATAAAGGCGAAAGGAGGACACAGCCTGAATTATTGCGCACTGATAGTTATCAGGGAAGTTTTCATGAGATAATGTGTGATGATGTTTACTCAGCTTCTCATTCGGAAATAGAAGGGTTACTATACAACTTTTCGAGACGAAACTTTAGTCGTCATGACCTCAATTTCTAGCTGTGCAGTGAGGTAATATCCATAAATGGTCACATTTAAACAGCAGTCCTCTAAGAATGTTATGAACGGCATGGGTTTATATTCATTTTATTTTACACTGTAGAGAAATAAATGACAATAGATAGATTCACAAGAGAAAGTACTACATCTTGTCTCAGGAGCGACTTAAATTACTTTCCAAAATAATAAAAATAAACATCAATTAAAAGAAATCTTCGTTCGAATGGAGATGTCAAATTGGTGATAAAACTGATGGCAGTACTTTGATAAGCAAGAAACATAGTGAGAAATGAGTTCTCCGTTATTCTTGGATACTTTTTTTCTGGTATAGGTGTACAATAAGATATATTCCTTACCTCTGTTCAAGCACTCTGGGATAGGCCAGCAGACATCTGAAAAACATTTAAAAATATTTTACTGGAAAAATATTATTTTGAACTGCAGGTAACAAAACAATGAACATCAGCTATGTGTCACTTTACGCTATTTCATGCAACCGTTAATAACAGGTGGAACTGTCACTGACAACAAAATAAAAATTAGCAAATAAATAAATAAACTGTTTCACCAAGAGAAAAAATTAACAAAACTACTGTTTCACCAACAGAACGAAGGGATGAAACTTTTCAACTAAACTGGTTACAGGAACGTTGTCTGCATGGAAATACGATGGATTGCTACTGTTACTGACTTGCACTGCTGTTTCGTTGGTACGGTATAAAACAGTCTACCTTCTGAAATTTTCTGTTTATGGAGCTTTCAAAGAATCGTTGGGAGTTTCTAAACTTGTGTTTTTAAGTACAACAATGCCTCGTATACATTACGTTCAGTTTGCGACCAACATTTTTCCTTCATAAATTCTTCTAATGTGATCATTTCACATATGAACTGTTGGCTAGTGATTTCTGGGCTACCGAAAAAGAGCTCCACAAATATTAGGGTGCATGCAAAGCTACAATTTTTTGATTATCTTCAGTATTATCTGTATGTCGTCTGATTTTGTCTATGAGATGACAAATTTAGAGTATTTGAATTTTCTGCAGTTTATGTTTCACATATTTCACCTTATTCCGTATCCTTCATTATAGTTTGGTTTCAAGTTCTTTTCTTTCTGCTGTGGTATTTTATCCTTCTCTTTATACTATTTTCTTTGTTGTCTCTTACATCGATGCCATTACGAGTTTGTCAGTTCTTATTTTCTCTCCCTTATCCCGGTGTGGGGCTCTTAGTCACAAGGTAATTCAAGATTTCTATCAAGTAAATTAGAACTTACGCGACTGTGTTTACATTTTAATGTCAATTTTTTCTCTATCAGTAAATCAGTCGCTACGATGTCCAGGTGTAATGGTCTTTCAGTTAATTTTGCTTTCATAACTTTATCTTGCAGCTAGGATTCCAGTGCTGCGTGTGATGGTCTGGGAGTAGGATGTTGGCGAAATTTCGGTTCTCTCGCCTCTGTGTGTGAGACAAATAGTTAAATGAGTCCCAGTCTGGCAGTTGGCTGGCAGTGTGGCGTCACGCAAGAATGCTCCTGGGCCTTATGCTGGTCGTTTCAGACAGTACATGGGTGGCCGGGGACCTGTAAGAAGCAGGAGGTGTCGCTTCAGCACTGTGCAGCTAGACCGGCAGAGGCACCTTCCCTTTAGACGAAACGCACGGACAATGCAGACGTGTGGTGTTAGGACACTAACTTTACTTTTGACTTGCAGGGTTCACACAGGTTTGCGCCAGATAACGCTGTTTCGAGCCAAGCCTAAGACGGAGGAATCCAGACGGAAGAGCTTTCAGGCCTTATAGCATCTTCTCTGCACTCATTTGGTCAGATAATCGCGCAAAAATGTAAATGTCGCGTGGCTAGGGCCTCCCGTGGGGCAGACCGTTCGCCGGGTGCAAGTCTTTCGATTTGACGCCACTTCGGCGACTTGCACGTCGATGGGGATGAAATGGTGATGACAAGGACAACGCAACACCCAGTCCCTGAGCGGAGAAAATCTCCGACCCAGCCGGGAATCGAACACGGGCCCCTGCGATTGACATTCTGTCGCTCTAACCACTCACCTACCGGGGTCTGACGTAACTGGAAAGAATTATATGTTTGATGTTTGACTAAGCTCCTGTGGGCAAAGAATCCGCCACTGAGTGGTTTTTGGGCACGTTTTTGCTTGCAGAGGGAGCGAGTCTGATTGGGGCTTCTATGCTAGACACGTTGGGGGTGGAGGGCTTAAACATTACTATAAATTATTTTGACTGGGAGCTGCATCTCACGCATTCCCAGCGACTGGTTGTGGTGGAGGCATCGCCTCACTGCTCCAAATTCGGGTGGAAGCCATGTAGGGGGAAACAAGGCATTCTGCGGTTAGACCCTGAAACTCCACAATTTTCATTTGTACTTGGTCATTATGACAGCAAACTTCGAACTCAGCAGCCTTCATTCGTCTTGGGAATACGGAAAATTTCTATTCAGTACTAGCAGAGGACAAGGTTCCTGTTCAAACTGGCTTCTAAAGGGCTCGTTTTATGGAATTTAGAGTTTTTTTTTTCATTAAGCTGCAGCTTGGCACAATTGGAGCTACAAATTTGCCATTTGCGTTGAGTGTTATCACAGGCCACCGACGAACAATGGAGGTAGATTACAGTAGCATTATAATTCTGTTCACTACTGATGCATACGAGGCGAGAGTGATTCTTGCAACCAAACCTCATCATCTGTTGCTATGCCCCATGTGTCAATCATGTAAGAACTGCGCAGTGCGAATCACTGAATTCACGTTAGAACTACGAGAGACGGGATTCAAGTCAGATAATGTGTGGATAAATTAACAGTACTATGGGTAAAGTGGGGAATAAGAACGTAGGCAAATGGAGCTAATCTCTTATCTTTCTTTCTCATTCTATTAGATCTAAGTGGTAACTCATTTTCTGAAGTAAATCGGCGAGAATATATGTCTTGTGTTAGAAGGCAAGTAACTGTGCTAGTTTATTACTTAATCCAACCCCAGTCTCTCTGTCACCAGTTACAAGTCAGCTAAACTTACATTTGTATCACTTCATTACTAAACTTACGTTTCTTGTTGCATCACGACAATCGAGACGGGTAGTCTGTCAGGTGCATGTGACGCTCGGGGTGACCCCCATATTGTACCTTTTTATGAACAAACGTACTCGTCTAGTTCACGATTTTTATTTTACAGTTTGATATTACCTATATAATTGAAGCTACGCAGCAACCCTGCATAAATTATTTGTCGTACCCATAATTAACAATCAATTTAGAATCACCAACTACATAATATTTCCTTAGGCGTAGCAGTGTCGTGACAGCTAAGTTCAGGGGGTTAACTAGATCACTGGATCCAGAGTGGCAGGGCTTAAGGCAAACAAATGTCCTATGTCATGGGCTTAAGAGTAGGACTGCTTCTAGAACTTCCTTAACAACCTTTTGCTTCTACTTACAAAAACAGTTTAAGTTGCACAGTGGTCTTTATTTATCTTTAATTAATAAAGAACATTGTGCAACCTAAGACTGTTTCTTAAATATATTAATAGAATCTTGTGGCACCACCTTGGCAAGATGGAATGGATTGATTTTTATAACCATTTTCTCTTCTAACCTCTGTTCTCTCCTCTGTTTCTATCCTACCCTTATCTTCTCATCACCCTATCCTTTCCCAATCTTTACACCCTATTTTTCAGTTTTTAAACTTTTATTTTCTACTATTAGTCTTCTACACCTTAATTTCTCCCAATCCTTTACTTTCCTTCCATTTTGACTTTTTTCGTTACTGGTAACTCTGTATCTCCCTATATCTCATTTATGCACTTCTGTTCCAAACTTTTCTATTTTGGTACATTACATTCTATGACTTTATTTTTTATTTATTTTTTTATATCGTTTTAACTGAAACTGATATTAATAACTGTAATAAATGATAAGTCCATTTACATTTATTTCTATTATTTTCTGCTAAATAAGCAATTCTCTAGCAGGACAAGAGTCATTCTGTGAATCCATTAATGATCAGCTGATACAGATAATTGTGAATGATTTTCGAATATCTGCTTTCGACACGTAGTACACATGGAAGAGGGAAATAAGAACTGAATCGTGTTTCTCATCATCTGACAAATCTTCTGTTTGTGTAGTTTCGGAAATTACTTGTATAGGCTACCTAATAGTTTTAAATGGGGTTTTGTACTGCCTTAAACTCACCGAGACGCTCGGTCCAAAGATTTCTTGAATGGCACCGGTTGGTAGTTAATGGTTATGAACACAACATCGTTGGTACAGTATATGGAAACCAGTTATAAATTTTGCTCTTTGATGGAACCTTGTATATGATTGGAGTTAACTCCCTCAGCATCAGTTAAGACCTGAAGATGGTGTATAAAACCCCAAAACTAGTAGTATACAATAAGTAATAACGAAAGGACGGCTGCAGGTGTTCCATTTTATTACACAATAAATGATATTGTCTGCCATACCTTCATTATGTGTCTCATTTAAAGACACATGCACCAACATCATCACTACCACACCCTCCTGAAAAAATATCGATTACAAGAACAAAGATGGAAGACCTCACGAAAATTGAAACCTACATTCCTCAAGAGCAGAAGGATTTATGCACAGTAATTATTTACTGGCCAACTGAACATGATAATGACACAGAGTAAAAACAATGAAAGCATTTATGATAGCTGATAACAGTATTGGTGTTATTATTTAGTAATTATTGTGATATCAAAAATAAAATGTAGTTCTTAACTATGTTTTGTATGCTTCTGTAAGTTCATCAAATGAAATTTAACAACCACATGAGTGATGAAGGAAGAAAAAGTCTTGGGTCAAATGGCTCTGAGCACTATGGGACTTAATATCTGAGATCATGAGTCCCCTAGAACTTGGAACTACTAAAACCTAACTACCCTAAAAACATCACACACATTCATGCCCGAGGCAGGATTCGAACCTGCGACCGTAGCAGTCGCGCGGTTCCAGACTGAAGCGCCTAGAACCTCTCGGCCACACCGGCCGGCCCAGCAGTCTTGGTTGCAGGATTTTAATTATTATTTATTAACCAATGACACGTTTCTCCTGGTTGAGGCATTTCCAAAGCAGCTGATTTTAGATGGTATTAGACAAAAATCTGAACAAATTTCTTCAAAAATCATAGCAATTTTCATTTAATTCTGTCCCTAATTGTTTAATTTAGGTTAAAAGTTTTTTTATTTAAAAATGTATTAGTCAATAAAGTTCATAGTTCCTTAAATCATAGCATCATTACTTAAGGTGAATATATTTTGTATATTACCACATATTACTAACAACCAACTACACAAAATCATATATATATATATATATATACATATATATATATATATACATATATATATATATACTCCTGGAAATTGAAATAAGAACACCGTGAATTCATTGTCCCAGGAAGGGGAAACTTTATTGACACATTCCTGGGGTCAGATACATCACATGATCACACTGACAGAACCACAGGCACATAGACACAGGCAACGGAGCATGCACAATGTCGGCACTAGTACAGTGTATATCCACCTTTCGCAGCAATGCAGGCTGCTATTCTCCCATGGAGACGATCGTAGAGATGCTGGATGTAGTCCTGTGGAACGGCTTGCCATGCCATTTCCACCTGGCGCCTCAGTTGGACCAGCGTTCGTGCTGGACGTGCAGACCGCGTGAGACGACGCTTCATCCAGTCCCAAACATGCTCAATGGGGGACAGATCCGGAGATCTTGCTGGCCAGGGTAGTTGATTTACACCTTCTAGATTACGTTGAGTGGCACGGGATACATGCGGACGTGGATTGTCCTGTTGGAACAGCACGTTCCCTTGCCGGTCTAGGAATGGTAGAACGATGGGTTCGATGACGGTTTGGATGTACCGTGCACTATTCAGTGTCCCCTCGACGATCACCAGTGGTGTACGGCCAGTGTAGGAGATCGCTCCCCACACCATGATGCCGGGTGTTGGCCCTGTGTGCCTCGGTCGTATGCAGTCCTGATTGTGGCGCTCACCTGCACGGCGCCAAACACGCATACGACCATCATTGGCACCAATTCAGAAGCGACTCTCATCGCTGAAGACGACACGTCTCCATTCGTCCCTCCATTCACGCCTGCCGCGACACCACTGGAGGCGGGCTGCACGATGTTGGGGCGTGAGCGGAAGACGGCCTAACGGTGTGCGGGACCGTAGCCCAGCTTCATGGAGACGGTTGCGAATGGTCCTCGCCGATACCCCAGGAGCAACAGTGTCCCTAATTTGCTGGGAAGTGGCGGTGCGGTCCCCTATGGCACTGCGTAGGATCCTACGGTCTTGGCGCGCATCCGTGCGTCGCTGCGGTCCGGTCCCAGGTCGACGGGCACGTGCACCTTCCGCCGACCACTGGCGACAAAATCGATGTACTGTGGAGACCTCACGCCCCACGTGTTGAGCAATTCGGCGGTACGTCCACCCGGCCTCCCGCATGCCCAGTATACGCCCTCGCTCAAAGTCCGTCAACTGCACATACGGTTCACGTCCACGCTGTCGCGGCATGCTACCAGTGTTAAAGACTGCGATGGAGCTCCGTATGCCACGGCAAACTGGCTGACACTGACGGCGGCGGTGCACAAATGCTGCGCAGCTAGCGCCATTCGACGGCCAACACCGCGGTTCCTGGTGTGTCCGCTGTGCCGTGCGTGTGATCATTGCTTGTACAGCCCTCTCGCAGTGTCCGGAGCAAGTATGGTGGGTCTGACACACCGGTGTCAATGTGTTCTTTTTTCCATTTCCAGGAGTATATATATATATATATATATATATATATATATATATATATATATATATATATATTCACTTCTTGGTTTACTGAATGAAAGCATGCTCTGCTACAGCTGATTTCTCTATCTTTCCTACTCGGCCAAGAGTTTTGTGCTCTTTTTGCCGTATATTACTTTAGTCTAATGAGGTTTTGAGTGTTCCCTGAAAAACTGATTCAGTGTGACAAATGTCCCACTAAAAAAATCGATTCACTTGGTTCAACGTTTACTTTGTTGGTTAGGTACCTTCTGATCTTATTTTATTTGTCTTAATGGGTCATAGTAGAATTTTGTCACTCAAGAAAACTAGAGAACAATTGTTATTTGTTGCTTGTCACTTTTGATGTGACAAAATATTTGTAGCACATCACTATCAGTTATTATCTTCTAATAAGAAATGAGTTTACAATTAAATAACGCCAGAATTTACTTTGTTGGTTAGGTACCTTCTGATCTTATTTTATTGTTCGTAATGTGTCATAGTAGAATTTTGTCACTCAAGAAAACTAGAGAACATTTTTTATTTGTTGCTTGTCACTTTTGAAGTGACAAAATATTTGTAGCACATCACTATCAGTTATTATCTTCTAATAAGAAATGAGTTTACAATTAAATAACGCCTGAATTTTGATAATTTCATGAGAATTCTAGGTTTACTTTGCCAATCAGTTTTCAGTAAATTACAAGCCAAACATTTGAGCTTAGAGACCAGGAATATGAAATTGTGACTTACATACACAGTGTAGATTTTGGCCTCAACATCTGAACAGTCTACAAAATGCATCGCTCGCGGGCTATAGTTAGGCTACATGTATCGTGCTAAAGCGGATAGACGATAGTTTTGCAGAAATCGCGTTTTCTACTTCGTTTAGCGGTATGTGAACAGTGCCTTTACATACTGAAAGGGATATCTGCAATGATGACTGATGCAGGTGATACGAAAGTCAGTAAATGGTATGAGAGATAGCTCCTATGACTTATTAATGCTAAACGAGGTAAGTCCAGAATGTGGTGGCTGTACTGCACATAGAAATTATACACTTCCGCTTCCTCCTGCTGGTTTGTAGCCTGTCTAACGCGTGTCCTCATTGACGGTACAATAACATGAATCTGATAACTCAAACAGAGGTCAGTTATTGAAACAAGAGCAAACACGAGGAAGCATTTTGCTTCTGATGATGTAATGAACAACATAGCAACAGCTCGCAACATGAAACCATTTAAAGTTGTTCAGATGACAGATTGTTATTTTGTAGACTTTCAGCAAGCAGCCTATACAATCTTTAACAGAACTAGGGCTATTATGTCTTACCGCATGGATTAGAATCTCCATATTTGAGGTAATTCAGATTAAAAAAGACGTTTGGTGAAAGCTTTGAATGAGAAATGATAGAAGTGTTGAAAAAAGGGTGGTGAATTGAATGTTTCACAACGATGATTGAAATCACTGGTGTAAAAGAGTTGTTTTCAGTGATAAAAACAGAATTCAGAGTATGATGGAATACAAACCTGAGGTGCTCATCTAGTTTATAGTGAATTGTACCAAGACTGAACAGTAAAAATATTACTAGAGGTAGAAATAATACAGAATCTAGCCATTTTAGCACTTCATTGCAAGTTTATTTTGAAGAGTCAGTGTTTACGTTTTACTTTTGGATCATGCCAAGTGATAACTAGCTTTTCTGAAGTCAATTAGAAAGCGTTAATGCAGATGTTGTGCATATTTACATTCGCTTTACTTATACAAAGTTTGATGTGAAAAACTTGTGAAATAAATTTTGATATTTCGCCACTTTAGTGTGACAGCCCTTTAGGTGTGACGTAAGATCCAGTCGGGGATAACCTTAACTGGCCAAGTAATCAGTTAGGTATATTCTAAAAGGTAGATACTTCTATTACCGAAATTTAAGTAATACAAAGGGTGGTCCACTTCCTGAGTATTCGTCTCGTCGGAAGTCCTCTCAAAAAGAAGTTGGATCCCGGCAGAGGTTCGAGTCCTCCCTCGGGCATGGGTGTGTGTGTTTGCCCTTAGGATCATTCAGGTTAAGTAGTGTGTAAGCGTCGGGACCGGTGACCTTAGCAGTTGAGTCCCATAAGATTTCAGACACATTTGAACATTTTTTGAAAAAGAAGTTGTTAGAATTTGTGCCTACTGCCTGATGGCCACAGCGTTCCTTTGTCAGTAAGTTACTGACTTGCCGTATCCGCCCGAGCCCAGTACCTAAGTGCCGTGGGCGCTGTTCTCAGTGGCTCATAAACGGAGGCTGCACATTAATGATTCCACAATATCACTTGCACGGCCCGCGGGACGGGGCCAACGCGCCGTGCCAGGTTATCGGCGGAATTTGCCGACGTAAATTCCGATAACACCAAACCACTGGAAGCTACAGCGTTTTCGTAAATTAACGTCCGATAAATTTTACGATAATTGTCGGTTAGCCAATAACCGCTCGGTTGCGGCAGCGTCAGACTTGGGCCCTGGCTGGAGGCGCGGCCAGACAGATTAACCTGCCAACGGGCGCGGCTAGGCTGCCGGCGGCGGCGTTGAACCGCGGAGCACGGCTAATCACTACTAGGCCGTACGTGAAGGGCGGAACATTAACGCAGGAGCAAGTGTCTGGCAGCGACTCAGGCGCGTGTTACTGCGATGCGTCTCTTTTGTTAGAACAGCGAACGAGCTGGGTAGTTTTGAGGGACTGTTTCCCGTTCTATTCATGCACTTATCACTGAAGCTCACCCTCCCCCCTCCTCACACTCCCTCCTCAAGATCACACCAAAACAGGTCGCCAAACAGAAGGGCTTGAAAAGCATAAACACCCTCTGTCGCTCCGGATAATTTTCAGATTTCGCCGAATGGTTTTGAGTGGTCGCAAGTAATTGCGCCCACAATACTACTTCTTCTTTTCAACTAGTACACTTACAGCCTGTTCTGTCTTTACAAAAGCCACCTCTTACTTGGTATTCCCACAGCTTTCTTTCCTATAGGTCCATAGTCTATTATATGTTTGACAATTCTTTCTGTGCATTCCTTTCAATAAGCTTCTTCCATTTTGTTATCTCTCTTGCTGTTCTTCCACTCATGCAGAATTTACACTATTTAATTGGTTTCTTGTTTCGGAATTCTTTGTTTGAACATTCAGAGTACACCGCTTATACTTTGCTTAAAAAATTTCATTTCGACTGACTGTATCCTTCTTTGGTCTCTCTTAGTTTTTTCCCAGGTCTCACTTCTGTATGTGAGCATTGGTGTTGCCATTATTTTGTAGAGTTTTCTTCACATGGTTCAAATGGCTCTGAGCACTATGGGACTTAGCTTCTGAGGTCATCAGTCCCCTAGAACTTAGAACTACTTAAACCTAAATAACCTAAGGACATCACACACATCCATGCCCGAGGCAGAATTCAAACCTGCGATCGTAGCGGTCGCGCGGTTCCAGACTAGCGCCTAGAACCGCTCGGCCACCCCGGCCGGCTGTAGAGTTTTGTCTTCGTATATTTATTGGTTGTATGGTTAATATATTACACATACAGCCACATATCATTTGAAACTTATTAGAAATGTCGTTATGATATTCATAACTTACATCACATCGTAACAGCTGAAAGTGAGACACCTGTTCGACTGATTTTCCACTAAGCAACAATTTAGAACATACTGGGCACTTTCATTTTAAAATCCATAACTTTTATTTTCTAATACTGTGAAGTTATAGAGGTTTACTATTGAACGATATGGAGCAAACTGTAAATAATAGTTATTTAATCCTCTGCAAATAACACTGTATGTAAATCTCTATACCTGGGAACTAATATTTCTGGGTTAAATTCTTGTTTCCATTGTCTAACAATATCGTCAATATATATATTAAATAAGCTGTTCCTTCAAAAAGTGGGAGTCACCTGTAATTTTCAATCTGTTATTAATTAGCTGCTGGTAAACCTTTCGGGATGTGAAGTCGTGGTCCGAGAAACTCTTCTGTTCCTGACGTTTCGTCCAAGACTGCACCGGACATCCTCAGAGGCGCTCCTCCACTGAGTATTGCCGACTGACGGGTCGGACGTCCGAGAGCGACATACATATTGTAGGAAAGGGGGCGTTGTCAAAGTAATACATCATGAGCAGTGATAATCCTTATCAAAGATAAAACTTAACTATCGATTGTCGTCTTGTCATAGATAAAACTGTGTAGCGATTCTGCAGAGCTACTCTCCATACGTCGCTACGTTTCATTGCCTCCTCTTTCCTATTAAAATTATCCTGAGGCCTATAAATTTCAATGGCTTCTCTACATAGTCGTCAGTAGTGATTTGGCTTTGTAGATAAAATTTCTGTTTCAGAAAACTTCGCATCATGGTTTCCTGACTGAAAAGCATGCTCTGCTACAGCTGATTCCTCTATCTTTCCTAGTCGGCAAAGACTTTTGTGCTCTTTTAGCCGTATATTCTTTTATGAATTTCCATTTCCATGGTAAACTGGATATTTGGATTGATTTTATTTACATGATCAAAGAATTCTTCCAAAGTCTTTCTACCATGAGTCTAAACCACAAATGTGTCATCTACAAACCGGTAACAGTGACATGGTTTCTTGTCTGCGGAAATATACGGCTAAAAGAGCACAAAACTCTTGGCCGAGTAGGAAAGACAGGGAAATCAGCTGTAGCAGAGCATGCTCTCATTCAGGAAACCACGAAGTGAAGTTTTGTGAAACAAAAATTTTATCTACATCGTCAAATCATTATTCACGACAATGTAGAGAAGCCATTGAGATTTATAAGCATCGGGATAATTTTAATAGGAAAGAGAAGGCAACGAAATTTAGCGACATATGGACAGTAGCTCTGCGGAATCGCTGGGCAGTTTTATCTTTGACAAACGACAATCGATGGTTAAGTTTTATCTCTGACAGGATTATCTCTGCTCATCTTGTGTTGTGGCCAAGCGGTTCTAGGCGCTACAGTCTGGAACCGCGCGACCACTACGGTCGCAGGTTCGAATCCTGCCTCGGTCATGGATGTCTGTGATGTCCTTTGGTTGGTTTGGTTTAAGTAGTTATAAGTTCTAGGGGACTGATGACCTCAGAAGTTAAGTCCCATAGTACTCAGAGCCATTTGAGCCACTTTTCATCTTGTGTTACTTTGACCACGCCCCCTTTCCTACAGTATTTATATCGCACTCGAACGTCCGACCGGTCAGTCGGCAAGACTCAGTGGAGGAGCGCCTCTGAGGATTTCCTGGACGAAACGTCAATAACGGAAGAGTTTCTTGGACTACGACCTCACATTCCGAAAGGTTTACCAGCAGCTATGTCATCCGGCTTTCACAGCCGTTCTTCTGCTATTAATTATTCGTGCGTATAATTTATAGTCAGAGTTCAGCAGACTAGCTCCTCTGTAGTTACGAAAGCATTTATAACCCTTTCTATAAGGTCATATGACTCCCGCCACTCTAGAAGAATCAAGTATCATCGTCATTTTCCAACATTTATTAAATAAATGCGGTAGCTTCAGTTCTAATGTTAAACCTCGACAATTTATATTACCTTGTCTTGCTGCTTTTCTATAGTTCACCTAATTCAATACGTCTTGTACCTCATCCAGTGTAATCTTATCTCCTTGGTATATTTCACCATCTTGTTCTTTGCCCTGGTCAATTGTTTTCTATCCATAATCCCCAAAAATGACTAATCCAAGATTCCTTGTATACTGCACACAAACGTGCTGAGTCTTTTTTCTGTTTAAGTTGTTTCAGGAGTTTATAAGCCACCTCTTCTCTACCATGTAGATGACATTGAATGGCTGATATCAGTCAGTTTCAAGAATACTCGAACAAAAATAGAGCTGGCGACACACTCCTAAGGAGACAGATCACTTCCAGTCGGAGTGTAGCCCTACGATATCCATAGAGAAGGAGTGGAACTAGTGTCAGGATTGGTCTGCAACGTATTTCTGTTGGACACTATAAATGACGTTCACTGCGGATAAACGCAAATAACTGATCTGCAATTTATCGAATTATCGTATTTTTCAAGATACAAATAGTTGAGTGTAGAGCTGGTTTGTATAAAACACTGATCTGTACTTATCTTGTTGTTTGATGGCTACAGTGTCCAACGGCTGTAAGTCATGTATCAAAAGTTTTTTAATTGTTGATCCTGGCTGTCATTTTTAAATGACAAACGCTAATTTCCTTTCGCTGTTGCTGATTTATTTCTGCGTTTTTTAAATCCAAAAATAACACTTGGCAATGCTTTTCATCACATAGTTCTCGAAATCGGATTCGTAACTTTAACACATGACATTATTTCAGAAAGCAGACGCGAAAATAAACTCAGTGGAACCAAAACCGTAACTTAACGATACTGGCCCAGAAACAAAACGCAGGTTGGCCCACATAAAATCGACTTAGAACGAAAGATATTTATCCGTCAAAAATTATTTTCAGAGGAATTACATTGACCGATTTTGTGTCATTAATTTTGATCATCAGTAAAGTAGAATGTCATCTGCTATTGTAAAATATGACTTGCACTGACATTAATAATTACTTTATACGATTTCGTTTTAGATGAACGTAACAATAAAGTGGACGACTAGTTTTCAGAATGCAAATATCTTCGTATAAAAGGCTTCCCGAATAGTTTCCTAGCCATCCAGTATGATAAAGAAAGATGAATAATAAATAAATAAAATAAAACACAGAACTCTAATAAAATCCGAGAATTATGCAAATATCGACAAAAAAATGGTATCAAGCGATTCATTAATAGTGAAACAGGCAACAGTAGAGTCAGTTTGGAAGAGATGAAACTATCCTTGGGTTGTTACAACACTGTACAGCAAACCGTCCATTTGATCACGAAATACGTGTAGATGAACTCCCCAAGAGAGTGGGTGGTTTCATTGACGCCCGTTATGCCGTCTCCTGAGGCCTTTTCGAGTCGATCCCGAGGTGCGTTGTGTCTGAAATGTTTTTCTCACGCGGCTCACAAGAAAACTGATTTCAAAGTTGAGTGTCACGGTTCTCATTTTTGTGGAGACTTCAAGACAAGGAGTAACATGTTCCAAAGGGGGAGGGGGCATTACGATCTTGCCGTAATGTGAAAGATTCGGTAGAACTATGGTGAAAATTGGTGGCAAAGTGACTTCACTAACTCACCTTAAATCTCAGTAGAGCTGAGCTATGGACTTTCGCATCTGTGTACACCTTGCTGTTCGAATCGTCGCCGAGCACCAGGTTGACGTTGAAGGACTCCACGCTTTTGGATCATTATAAAGGAAAATTGTAGGCACCTTTGAGACAAATTTCAAACTTATCCGTCGCAGATGGAGAAAAACAACAAGATTCTTTTGTGCAGTGTACTTCTCCAGACTTATCTATCTAGATCGTCCCATAAACGAGCTCCGTTCTAAAAATTCCGTAACATTCGCAATTTCACGCCAATGGTGTGTTGGAGCAAAATGGGGTTGACATCCGTGCACACGCCTATGTTTATTGTGTAATTGCCGGATGTTTCATTTTGTATGACAGTTATTGTTCAGTGCTGTATTGAGTAGAACGTTGTGTGGTAGACTGAGAATTTCGAGATGGAACAGTTGAAGGAGCAATTCGTCTGCGTTAAATTTTGCGTGAAAGTCAAGAATTCCTTTACAGAGACACACCAAATGATGCAGGAACTCTACGGTGATGAGTGCTTAAGCCGTACTTGGTGTTACGAATGGTTCATACAGTTTCAAAATGGCCGCATGAGAGTTAGAGATGACCCTCGTTATGGCATCTTTCGAAGTCTACCGACGACGTTCACGTCAGAAACGTCTACATCTACATCTAAATCCATACTCTGCAAGCCACCTGACGATATGTGTCGGAGGGTACCTTGAGTACCTCTATCGGTTCTCCCTTCTATTCCAGTCTCGCATTGTTCGTGGAAAGAAAGACTGTCGGTATGCCTCTGTGTGGGCTCTAATCTCCCTGATTTTATCCTCATGGTCTCTTCGCGAGATATACGTAGGAGGGAACAATATACTGCTTGACTCCTCGGTGAAGGTATGTTCTCGAAACTTCAGCAAAAGCCCGTACCGAGCTACAGAGCGTCTCTCTTGCAAAGTTTATCCATCATCTCCGTAACGCTTTCGCGATTACTAAATGATCCTGTAACGAAGAGCGCTGCTCTCCGTTGGATCTTCTCTATCTCTTCTATGAAACCTATCTGGTACAGATCCCACACCGGTGAGCAGTATTCAAGCAGTGGGCGAACGAGTGTACTGTAACCTACTTCCTTTGTTTTCGGACTGCATTTCCTTAGGATTCTTCCAATGAATCTCAGTCTGGCATCTGCTTTAGCGACAATTAATTTTATATGGTCATTCCATTTTAAATCACTCCTAATGCCTACTCCCAGATAATTACGGAATTAACTGCTTCCAGTTGTTGACCTGCTATATTGTAGCTAAATGATAAGGGATCTTTCTTTCTACGTATTCGCAGCACATTACACTTGTCTACATTGAGATTCAGTTGCCATTCCCTGCACCATTCGTCAGTTAGTTGCAGATCCTCCTGAAGAAACTGACCGTGCCAATCGAAGACTGACGGTGCGAGAGACTGTAGAAGAATGTAACATTTCAATTGGATCATGTCATGAAATGCTGAGACAGCCTCTTGGAATGCCTAGTGTTGCCGCCAAATTCGTCCCACGGCTCATGAGTCGAGACCAGAAAGATCTTCGCCTCGCAATCTGTGAAGAGCTTTCAGATCACGCAAATAAGAACGACATGTTCCTTAAGAGAAACGTAACTGGTGAAGAGACGTGGGTCCACTATAATGACGTTGAGACCAAGGTTCAGTCTTCGCAATTGGCCGGGAAAGGTTATCGAAGACCAAACAAGCTCGTCTGACCAGGTCAAATGTCAAAGCCGCGCTGATAATTTTCTTTGACTGAAGGATTAGTACATCACGAATTCGTGTTACAGGGGCAATCGATAGTACTATTGGGCCTTGTTGCGACGTCTGAGAGAAAATGTGAGGAGGAAATGGCCTGAAATGTGGCGAGTCAATTCATGGCCCTTGCATCACGATAATGCACTCGCACATTCATCCCTGTTGGTGCGTGACTCCTGCACAAGAAACGAGATCATTGTTCTGCCTCGTCCTCCGTACTTTCCAGACCTGGCCCCTGCGGATATTTTTTTAATTTCAAAGTTCAAAACCCCGTTGAAAGGATGAAGATTTGCAGCGACAGACGAGATAATTGAAATTCCCCAGACGGTTGTTCGTGCAATCTACCAAGAGGCATACCCAGATTGCTTCCCGAAGTTGGAAGTGATGTATCAGTTGTGGAGGAGAATATATCGTAGGACACCTTGCACAATAAGCAAAAGGTCAGCGTAGAAAAATTTTGTGGAAAAGTTTCGGAATTTTTTGAACAGACCTGGTATTCTATATGGGATTATGGGGTTATGGTCAGACACCTGAGGTGGTGTTTTCTTGTTCTTTTTACAAAGCGTCAATCCGTTTTTCGAGAACGTAAATCGTTCATCAGAAGTCACATTAAAAGGAAACCAAAAAGTCTCTAACATTTAAGATTTTATTCCCTGATAACCTGCACAAATCAGCCTCCCTAGCCGAGATACCAAACGGACTTCTACGTGGTGGTAACAGGTTTGAATTCCGGTTGGTTAACTTTAACCGCTAGTATTTGGTCGGCTATGGAAGGATACTTGGTGGTACATAGCTGCTGATTGCAGACTTCGTGCAGTTGTCCTTAATTATAACTCCGAACCCTTTTAGGAGGAGGAGGAGGAGGAGGAGATGAGTGTTTAACGTCCCATCGACAACGAGGCTATTAGAGACGGAGCACAAGCTCGGGTTAGGGAAGGATGAGGAAGGAAATCGGCCGTGCCCTTTCAAAGGGCATTTGCCTGAAGTGATATAGGGAAATCACGGAAAACCTAAATCAGGATGGCCGGACGCGGGATTGAACCGTCGTCCTTCCGAATGCGAGTCCAGTGTGCTAACCACTGCGTCACCTCGCTCGGTCGAACCTTTTTACGGCGTCTTATTGATGGAGAGCATATGGTATCGTTGATGGAGTGCTGTAGGTGAGATGGGGACGTTAAGCTCGGAAGGTGCCTAGCTGCTACACGAAAGGTGTACACTATGTTCTGATCCCGAATTTCGGTGTCCTCATTCAGTTCATCTATAATAACAGAAGCACAACACTATATTGTTCAATTCAAAGTCGCAGTTGCATTTGAAGAAATTTAATAACACGGCTGAAGGTGAGACCATCTGCCCTCATATGGTGTTTGTCTCCAATCAATGGAATCTGCATTCCATATTCGTATCTCTGGAAGTCTGAGAGGGAGCGCAAGCTCGGATTAGGATGGCAGGGGAAGGAAATTAGCCGTGCCCTTTCAAAGGAACCATCCCGTCATTTACCTGGGGAGATATAGGGAAATCAAGGGAAACCTAGATCTGGGTACCGGGACGGAGATTTCAACAGTCGTTCTCGTACCAATTGAGTGTTCGTATGTTTTCAATATACGCAGTAAACATACTGGCGACGAGAAGATCTCATAAAAATTGAATTTTTTTGTCCCATGACTTGCAAGCGGCGCTCCACACTGACTTTGTGTAGTCGAATTTCGTATCTTAGAATTTCATGAATTTAACTCTTACTTAGAATCGGTGTTCATTGTAAGCGTTCGTGATTTTGCTTGTGAACAGAAACTCTAGCACTGAGTGATTTTGGTAGTTCTTGTTTTTTTTTTTTTAATTTGTGGGTCAACTGGACCTCTTGGTCCTCCAAAAAATCTAGTATTATTAAGATTTCTAGTTAATGTGTTTTTATGCCGTTCCAGGTGTAGCATCTTTGACTAGTATTCAAAACGTCCTCGGTACAGAATTAGAAACTAGCCTCTCCTCAGTTTGGAGTAATAATCACCAGCAATGGCGGCCGATGACTACCGGCATAAGAAGAAACCTTCGTTCTGCAAACGGCCTTGTCAAAGACGACGAAGGAGCGGACAGAGTTTGCCCTTCGGGTGGTAAACTGCCTCTAAAGGCGGAAGAATTAGCAGTGATCAACGATAATCAACGAGATGAGGATGCAGAAGGCAATGGAAACCACAGGACATGTATATCCACAGGACATGTGGACTGTAACAGAGAAAGTGTCATGATGATCTCTCTCCTTGGCAAAAGATTCCGAAATAGCTTCCATTCACATCTTCGGGAGGCGACTGCCAAGGGGAAAGTGACCGTGACAAAAGGATTAAATTATCAACGAAAGGATGACGTTCTACGAGGCAGACTGTGGAGTGTCAGAAATTTCAACTTGGCATGGAAGCTAGAAAATCTGAAAAGGGATCCCCTCAGGCTCATTCTAGATGTAGTGGCAGTCAGTGAAGTGAAATGGAAAGAAGACAAAGATATCCAGTCAGACGAGCAGCAGCAGAAAATGGTATAACGGGGGTAGGATTTGTTATGAATAGAACGGTAGAGCAGAGAACTGCTCAGTGATGGGGTTGTTCTCATCAGAATCTATGGCAAATAAACGCCGACAACAATAGTTCACATATACATGCCGATGTCGCAAGCAAGTTAAATATATGAGGGTTTTGAAGGGGTGATTCAGTACGTAAAGGCAGATGAAAATCTTCCATGTCGCAAGCAGTTAAGTGTATGAGGGTTTCGAAGGGGTAATTCAGTACATAAAGGGAGATAAAAATCTAATATTCAGGAGGGTCTGTAATGCAGACTTATGGGTAGGAGTAGAACAAAGAGTTGGGGGAAATAATGGGATTGGTAGTAGGAACGAGAGAAAGAATAGTGCTGCAATGAATATCAGTTACTAATAGCAAATATTCTGTTCAAGAATAGCAAGAGGAGGAGGTACACTTGGAAAAGGCGGGAGATACGAGAAGATTCCATTTAGATTACATTATGGTCAGGCAGAGAGTCCGTGTTCAGATAACGGATTGCAAGGCATATCTACGGGCGATGGAGAGGAGACTGAGGCTTAAGAGACTTTTCAGGAAGAATAAGTGTCCGATCACGGTAGCTGAGTGGTCAGCGCGACAGACTGTCAATCCAACGGGCCCGTGTTCGATTCCCGGCTGGGTCGAAGATTTTCTCCGCTCAGGGACTGGGTGTTGTGTTGTCCTAATCATCATCATTTCATCCACATCGATGCGCAAGTCGCCGAAGTGGTGTTAAATCGAAAGACTTGCACCAGGCGAACAGCCTACCCGACGGGAGGCCCTCGTCACACGACGTTTTATTTTTTCAGAAAGAATAAGTGCGCAATGAAGTGAGCTATGCAAGTACTAACAAGGGAACCTCCCCATCGCACTCCCCTCAGATTTAGCTATAAGTTGGCACAGTGGACAGGCCTTGAAATACTGAACACAGACCAGTCGAGAAAACAGGAAGAAGTTGCGTGGAACTATGAAAGAATAAGCAAAATATACAAATTGAGTAGTTCATATGCAAGAATGGCAACATCAGGGAGAGGGTGAGCTCAGTAGTGCCGTGGTCCCGTGGTTAACGAGAGCAGCTGCGGAACGAGAGGTCCTTGGTTGAAGTCTTCCCTCGAATGAAAAGTTTAATTTTTTATTTTCAGTTTATGTGACAAACTCTTATGTCTTCATCACTTTTTTGGGAGTGATTATCACATCCACAAGAAAACCTAAATCGGGCAAGGTATAAGAATCTTTTTACTCATTCGCCAAGTGTACAAGTTAGATTGGTCGACAACATATTCGTGTCATGTCACGCACATGCCGTCACCAGTGTCGTATAGAATATATCAGACGTGGTTTCCTGTGGAGGAATCGGTTGACCTATGACCTTGCGATCAAATGTTTTCGGTTCCCATTGGAGAGGCACGTCTTTTCGTCTACTTATCGCACGGTTTTGCGGTGCGGTCGCAAAACACAGACACTAAACTTGTTACAGTGAACAGAGACGTCAATGAACGAACGGACGGATCATAACTTCACGAAGATAAAGAACGTAAATTTTTCACCCGAGGGAAGATTTGAACCAAGGAACTCTGGTTCCGCAACTGCTTACGCTAACCACGGGACCACGGGGCTCCTGTTAATACCCTATCCTTGATGTTGCCTATCTTCTTTATGGACTACTCAGTTTGTATATTTTGCTTACTTTTTCATAGATCCACACAACTTCTTCCTGTTTTCTCGATTGATCTGTGTTCAGTTTTTCAAGGCCTATCCACTGTGCCAACTTATAACTAAATCTGAGGGGGGTGCGATGGGGAGGTTCCCTTGTAAGGAATGAACTGACGCGCTTGAAGTTCTCTGAGATTATAGATACTGCGATAATGAACAGCTCAGTAGGCATTTCAGTTGAAGAGGAATGGACATCTCTACAAAGGATGATCACGGAAGTTGGAAAGGAAACCGAAGGTACAAGCAAACCATGGATAAAATCAGAAATACTTCAGAGATCTGGGAATGAAGCAAGTACAAAAATGTTCAGGGAAATTCAGGAATACAGAAGCAGAAGTCCCATAGGAACAAAACAAAGTGGAAGTGCAGGGAATCTAAGACAAAATCTGTGCATAAAATTCTGAAGAAATCGAAAATAAATTATTGTCGGAATGAAAAACTTGGCGTATAGAAAAGTCTAAACAGTCTTCGGTGGAATTAAAAGAAACAGCGGTCTGGACAGAGAAAGAGCGTATTGAAGGCCTTTATGACCGGAAAGACTTGTCTGATTAAGTGATAGAAGAAGAAACAAGAATAAAGAGGGAAGAGGTAGGGAATCCATATTAGAATAAGAATCTAAAATATCTTGGAAGTCTAAGAATCAAATGAGGCAGAAGTGATAGATAATATTCCATCGGAATTTCTAAAATCGTTGGGGCAGCTGGCAACAAAACTACTATTTACGGTGGTGCGTAGAATGTATGAAAGTGGCGATACACCATCAGACTTTCGGAAAAACGTCATTCACAAAATTCCGAAGATCGAAAGAGCCATTGTGTGTGATAATTACAGCGTAATCAGCTTAACAGCTCATGCATCCAAGTTGCTGACGAGAACCGAAAAGAAAATTGTGGATGTCTTAGATGACGAGCGCTTTGAATTTATGAAAGGTAAAGCCACAGGGAGTCAGTTCTGGCGTTCCAGTTAACAATGGAAGCAATATTGAAGAAAAATCAAGGTACATTAATTGAATTTGTCAACATCGAAAAGGGGTTTAACAGTGTCAATTAGGTCAAGGTTTTGAGGAAAATGAGGATAAACTATGGGGAGAGACTGGGAAATGTACGTCGAAGAAGCAATGATGGATATAAGAGAAAGTTCAATATTGGAATTAAAAATCCGTGATAAGATTCGCTGACGACATTGCTATCTTCAGCGAAAGCGAAGATGAATTACATACTCTGCTGAATAGAGTGAACTGCCTAATTAATACAGAATACCGACTGAGGGTACGTAGAAGAGAGACGCAAGTAATGAGAAGTAGCAGAAATAAGAACAGCGAGAAACTTAACATCGGGATTCATGAGCACGAAGTAGATGAAGTTAAGGAATTCTACTACCCACTCAGTAAAATAATCCATAACAGACGGAGCAAGGAGGACATCGAAAGCAGACGAACACTGGCAACAGGGCGTGCTGGCAAAGAGAAGTCTAATAATATCAAACATAGGCCTTAATTCGAGGAAGAAAGTTCTGGAAATGGACGTTTGGAGCACAGCATTGTGTGGTAGTGAAACATGGATTGTGAGAATACTGGAACATTTCACGTTTTTTATTATCGCATATACGAAAAGAGCGGCGAAATATCTGTTAATAATGCTGTGCTTTGAATTTCTTTATCATCATTACCTTTTAGCGGAATAAAATGTATATATGGAAGTCTTATTGTTCTGTATCTGGCCTACAATTTATGGAACGATTTTTCGTAACTGCAACTCATGCTAAGAATCAATATATCTTCCCTACTTCATAGTGATTAAAAGTTGAAATTACTTTGTTATGAACACTGATGTTACAGTTCGTGTGATCGTTCAAAAACACAAGTTCGCAGTGGATTTTATTTCTCGTTAAAATGCTATTTCATACCACGACTAGCCCAAGAACATGAGACTCTCATTAAAAAATACGTTGTCACTACAAAGTTTGCCAGATCAGAACGGAGCACAGCAAGATTCCTATCAGATTCTGAAGGTACATTAAATTATTTGCACTGTAAATTATATCCTATCTGCAGCCCGCGTCAATCTGCAACACATCATAAAATCTGCTGATCTTCACTGCCAGTCTGGGAGCTAAAAGAAATAATATTATTTTACTATTATTTTACCGCTTCCTTGCGGTATGCTCGACTATATTGTAAGTCATTTAAATACGCCGCGGCAGCGGCTCTTCGTTCTCCACGCAGCTCAGCACCACAGATAATATTTATATAACTGAAAAATGTCTCAACAGGATGGGATAATATGCAAGCAAGCTTAACAATAAATAATACAAGTTTTCATTTAAACAACTCTATTAAAACCTTTAAATATCTCAGTGATTACAGACCTTTGTGAATTCACACGTAATGGCGTACATTGCTTAGTCTCGACAAAAGAATGCTACACTAGCGTTCGCTACTACGACACAGGATATTTTACTCGTTCGACTCCCAGATGAAGAAGACGAAGAAATTGCTATTCGTCACGTATTATATACTAGTTACTTATTTTAATCTTTGTTCGACATTTATCGTCTGTGGCGGTTTCATTACTCGCCGACGCAGATATTCTCAAAAATAAATAATAAAAAAAATACATAATTTTATACAATAACACAATATGATACATATAATTTTCTCGTTACTACATAATATGTTGTTTTTGTTTCTTACTAGACGTTACAAACAGAGAACAATCGAAGCCTTTGAGACGCGGTGCTACAGAAAAATGTTGAACATTCGGTGGATTGCTAAAATTGGGGATGAGGTGATTTACCGTAGAATCGACGAGGAAAGGATTATGTGGAAACCACTGACTAGGGGAAGGGACCGGATGATACAGCATCCATTGAGGTTTCGTGGAATAGCTCCCTTGGTAATACGGGGAGTTGTAGATCGTGAAAACTGTATAGGAAGACAAGAGACTGGAATACATCTCGCAAATAACAGAGAAGATAGATTACAACTGCCTTTGTAAGATGAAAACGTTGGTACAGGAGAGGAACTCGTCGCGTGCTGAATCAAACCAATCAGAAGACAGCTGACGAAAAAAAAAAAAAAACTTTGGTCTCCAAAGAGTTTCGTGTAAGATTACTTTGTTTAGAGAATATGAATTAATTATTAATGTCACGCGAGATGGGTGTCGAGTACATCTTTTATCCTTGGCTATCCGCCGCCACTTAACCGAAACATTTAGACCATGTTGAAGCATTTTAAATACAGGGTGTCCAGAAAAGGACTCCCTGATTTCAAAATTAAATATCTCGAAAACAAAGATCGATAGACGAATGCAGTAAACGGTATGTTTATTGTGAAAGCTGTAAGAAGTTTATACAGCAGTTTGAAATAATAGTTACAAAAGCTGCCAACAGATGTCGCTGTAGGCTGTACAGCTCATATCAGCATGCACAAGTGAAATAATCGTATGAAAACAATCTTTGCAAACAATCACATCACAATGTTTTCAAAATGTTCACCATTGGCACAACAGAGGTGGCGCAAACGAAGAATGAAATTCGCCATCACATTTCGTAGTGTCTCAACCGAAATGGATTCACATGCCACAGAGATCGCCGATTCAAGCTCGTCCAGCGTGGCGGGATGCTTCGGGTAGACCATGTCTTTCACTGTGCCCCACAAAAAAAAGTCACAGGGAGTCAAATCCGGCGAATATGGAGGCCAATCCATGCCTGCACCATAAAATTTGGGATATTCCAAAGCAGTGACTCGATTCCCGAAGTATTCCTCACTTGTTAGGTCCGATGTGGTCGGGCTCTATCTTGCATAAACCATTCAGTACCTGGTCGATCCTCTAACGCTTGCTGTGTGGCAACAAAGTGTTCCAAAATTGCAACGTAACGTGCACCAGTGACCGTTTCTCGAATGAGAAAAGGACCAATAATGCCTCTGCTGCATACTGCAGCCCACACAGTAACTTTAGGAGAATACAGGGGTTTCGCTTCACACCAATATGGCTTTTCGAAACCCCAAAATCGCCAGTTCTGCTTATTCATGTATCCATTCAGGTGGAAGTGTGCTTCATCTGTAAACTAGATGCAGCAAACATCAAATCCCTCACTATCAATCATTGTGAGCATCTGATTAGCAAAGGCAACCCTTTGTTGCACAGCTCGTGCGGGTATGGCCTGGTGCGATTGAATTTTGAGTGGAAACATGTGTAGGCTCTTTCTCAGTATTTTATGCGTGCTGGGACGCTTCAAACCAGTCTCAGATGCAATTCTACGGACTGGTGACATTGGATTTCGCTGAATAATTCCAGAAACTGTGGCGATATTTTCAGACGTAACTGCGGTTTGCTTGCGGCCAACATGCCCCACTAGATCATCAGTTACCCTGCCTGTTCGTTGAAATATTTCGAAGAGCGTACGAATGGTTTTCGCATACGTAACACCTCGGTGTTAGACAACCCGTTCCGCGCTTACGCTCCCTATTTACACTGATCTGAGTAAACAAGATTTACTGGAGCGTTGGGCGGTTTTACGCAATATGTGAACGAAAGTTTCATCATTTGGAAAATGCTCCAGAAATACCATCCAGCCGTATCGAAATTGTCAGTATTACTTCAGATTTTGCCTTATGTATATTCAATGTATACCATACTGTGTTAATGCACGTGGCAAATTTCCTTCAGAACAAAATCGGCGATGTAATGCGCCGATTCTGTGAAGACTGAGACGCAAGCGGCGATGCGCTCAGCGACGAAAAGGGCTTTGAGGGCGGAAATGAGGGCTTATCAGGTCAACGTAGCAGGAAGAGGCCATCCACTAGCCGGTGCGATTGTTATTATGGACCAGGCATCGACGATATCCCGTAAGTTTCAAGCTTTGTCCCTTTCTTTACATGAAAAATACTTGTCAAACTTCAAACGCGTTTTTCTCAAAGTCATGTTGTTCGACATGATTGTCATCTCCCAAGCTACAATTTTCATCCGATTTTATTTTTCATCTTCCTTGAAGCTAATTAACTTCTCTTCAGTTCATCGGAGCCGATTATTAGACGTTGATACTTAGTATTTTTTGAGGCAAAAAGGAGGGGTCCTAAAGTGGTCATTTTTTCAACAATCTGTAACTTTCCCAATTTCTTTTTTTTTTCCAAATCCCGACGATGAACTAAAATTACATCTGTAAGGATCAGACTGAGATATTAATTTCATGTTTCAGATAACCACATCCGGAGTTACAGCGACAACCGTCGATCTATCTCTTTTCAGAGTTGTGTCGGGAAAATTACAATTATACAGTGAAGATATAAATATCTTCAATTAAAAAGGTTCCAAGGAAAACGTGAATGTGTGCTTTATGCATTGCAGCAAACCCCATTTGTCTATTAGATTACAGTACGAAGAAAAAAAATCCTGCATTTCAGCAATATTTTAGTACGTCACGCTGTCGTTCCCCCTTAAGAGCGATAGGATGAACTGTAACAGTTCGTTTCATGCACGCTTCTTCTTCGACCTTTTGCTTTTGAGTTCTTGTATAAGCGAATATGCAGAGGTATTAAACAGTTAGCTAGGTTTTTTTAATGATATTTCAAAAATAAATGTGGTTCAGTTATCTACACTCATAAATTTAGGATAATGCTGATACATGATGAAACAACGCTCTGGTGGGCGGTTTGCAGGTTTAAATCACCTCGGGGTATGACCACGCGGTGCATTTGACCTGCGGTCGTGGCACAGTGGTGCTGCCAGCAGTCCACGTACGCAGAGGTGTGTTGGTGCATGTCAGAGTACGGTGCAGCGAGTAAGTGTGCAGACGTTTTCAGACATGCTTATGGTGACTGCGTGTTGAAAATGGCTCAAAGAACACATATTGACGGCGTTATGAGGAGTTGAATACTAGGGTGCCTGGAGGCTGGTCAAACACAGCTGGTCGTAGCACGGGCCCTCCGTGCGCCACAAATTGTGATCTCAAAATTATGGCAACGATTCCAGCAGACAGGAAAAGTGCCCAGGTGATACAGTACGGGACATCCACAGTGTACAACAACACAAGAAGAGCGATATCTCACCATCAGCGCCGGCAGACGGCCACGGAGTACTGCAGGTAGTCTTGCTCGGGACTTTACTGCAGCCACTGGAACAGTTGTCTCCAGACACACAGTCTACAGACGACTGAACAGACATGGTTTATTCGCCCGGAGACCTGCAAGGTGCATTCCACTGACCCCTGGTCGCAGGAGATCCCGTAACGCCTAGTGTCAAGAACACATTACATGGTCATTGGAATAGTAGTCCCACGTTATGTTCACGGACGGGTCCAGGTATAGTCTGAACAATGATCCTCGCCGGGGTCTCATCTGGCGTGCACCAGGAACCAGATACCAAACCCGTAATGTCCCTGAAAGGGACCTGTATGGAGGTCGTGTTTTGATGGTGTGGGGTGGGATTATGATTAGTACACGTACACCCCCGCATTTCTTTGACAGAGGAACTGTAACAGGTCAGGTGTATCGGGACGACATCTTGCACGAGTATGTCCGCTTTTTCAGGGGTGCAGTGGGTCCCACCTTCCTCCTGATGGGTGATAACGCACGGCCCCACCGAGCTGCCATCGTGGAGGAGTACCTTGAAACAGAAGATATCAGGCGAATCAAGTGGCCTGCCTGTTCTCCAGTCCTAAACCCCATCGAGCACGTGTTGGATGCTCCTGGTTGACGTATCGCTGCACAATCCCTACGACACTTTAGGAGCTCCGACAGGCACTAGTGCAAGAATGTGAGGCTATACCCCAGCAGCTGCTCGACCACTTGATCCAGAGTATGCCAACCCGCTGTGCTATCTGTGTACGTGTGCATGGTGATCACATCCCATACTGATGTCGGTGTGCATGTGCAGGAAACAGTGGAGTTTTGTAGGACATGTGTTTCGGGACGGTTTTCTCAACTTATCACCAATACCGTGGCCCTACAGATCTGTGTCGCGTTTGTTCCCTATGTGCCTATGCTATAGCCGCCAGTTTAGTGTAGTACCACGTTGTGTTGCACCGCATTCTGCAGTTATACTTAATTTATGAGCATGAGTGTAGTTGGTTGGTTGGTTGATTTGGGGGAGGAGACCAAACAGCGAGGCCATCGCTCCCATTGAATCAGGGAAGGACGTGAAAGGAAGACAGCCGTGCACTTTCAAAGGAACCATCCCAGGATATGCTTCAAGCGATTTAGGGGAAGTTCAGAAATCCTAACTCAGGATGGCCGGACGTGGGGTTTGAACCGTAGTCCGTCCGTCCTCACGAATGCGAGTCTAGTAGACTAGCCACGGTGCCACCTCGCTCGCTCAGATATCTAGTATAGATTTAAAGTTACCGAAGCATGAAGTTGTGAAGATAATGCAAGGGTGCTCTGTGTATTAGTTTGATGTAACAGGCAATGGGTGGGCAAATATAACCTGTTTTTGAGACGCTGAGTAGCTCTCCTTCTCACACGGATATGACCACGGTTGTGACGACATAATAATGAGTCGTTTTGTGACGAGCGTAAGTTCGCCACGTTAAAGGGAGAAGTCACCACAGCTTCGGAGCTAGAGCCGAGGCCGTTACGGTCCTGAGAGGCGGCGTGCGGTGCTCAGTGAGAGCGGCCAGTGCGAGGTGTTGGGAGACCGTTTGCTGGCCCACGCCGCACCGCCGTAATCCGGTTGAGAGCCCCGCCGCAGTGTGGGAGGGGCGGGGGGGGGGGGGGGGTGCTGTGCCCTGCGTCGTCACAGCCGTGTCGTCACGGTGTCGGGACACCCGACCCTGTGGCATACGGCTAGAGCTGTCTACCAGGAGGACCGTCTGTGGTGGTCTTTCTGCTGCCACAGGCTGCCTGCCGGGTTCCCCTTAGCGCTTCCAGCTTGTGGCCCCCCAGTATGCATCTGGAGAAGTGAGCAACGCAGAGCGGTGGGTCGGTTTATCACATGTGCGCGAGTCGTCTACTCACAACAAACATTTCACTCTTTTCGCACACTAAAGGTCCACTAAAGTGGACTACAGCTATAAGAATCCAAAAGTACGTAATGAGGAGATTATTGAGAAAGCCGTGAGAGATGTATGTGGTCTAGTTACCGTATCACTCAATCTGCACATAAGCCCAGCAGCAAACGAAACTAAGGGTAAATTTGGAAGAAGATTTGACGGTATATATCAAAAAGTCAGTATAAATGTGAAAACTTAGTAAACCACGGAATAATGTAGATAGAGAGGTAAAAACTGGCGTACATGCTTGGAATGACATGGGTGTTATTAGAACTAAAAAAATAAAAAAGTATTGCTAGACGCGTCGTTTGGTCATGATCGTGTGGTCAGCCGCCACTTTAGTCATGCTTGGCCTCCCAGGCCCCCAGACCTCAGTCAGTGCGATTATTGGCTTTCGAGTTACCTGAAGTCGCAAGTGTATCGTGATCGACCGACACGTCTAGGGATGCAGAAAGACAACATCCAACGCCAATGCCTCACCATAACACCGGACATGCTTTACAGTGTTGGCCGGAGTGGCCGTGTGGTTCTAGGCGTTACAGTCTGGAGCCGAGCGACGACTACGGTCGCAGGTTCGAATCCTGCCTCGGGCATGGACGTGTGTGATGTCCCTAGGTTAGTTAGGTTTAATTAGTTCTAAGTTCTAGGCGACTGATGACCTCAGAAGTTAAGTCGCATAGTGCTCAGAGCCATTTGAACCAAGCCGTACACTGCTGGTCACAACATTATTCCTCGACTACAGCTATTGTTGAGGAATGATGGTGGACATATTGAGCATTTCCTGTAAAGAACATCATCTTTGCTTTGTCTTACTTTGTTACGCTAATCATTGCTATTCTGATCAGATGAAGCGCCATCTGTCGGACATTTTTTGAACGTTTGTATTTTTTTGGTTCTAATAAAACCCCATGTCATTCCAAGCATGTACGTCAATTTGTACCTCTCTATCTACATTATTAAGTGATTTATTCAGTTTTCAAATTTATACTGACTCTTTGATCACCTGGTATATATATATATATATATATATATATATATATATACTACCCTCCATTAGTTTGGATGCACCTAGTAATTGGCCGGCCGGTGTGGCCGAGCGGTTCTAGGCACTTCAGTCTGGAACCGCGCCACCGCTACGGTCGCAGGTTCGAATCCTGCCTCGGGCATGGATGAGTGTGATGTCCTTAGGTTAGTTAGGTTTAAGTAGTTCTAAGCTGTAGGGGACTGATGACCACAGATGTTAAGTCCCATAATGCTCAGAGCCAGGAAAGATTGCAGGCAACGAAGACATGCCACATGTCTGGCGAAGTGCATGGGCAGACAGAGAGACCGACACTGTCAAAATGTCAGGAGAAGGTCGACGATGCTCTCTACACCCACGGAGAGCGTCCGCAAGAAAGTCAGAGAAAGAGAACCACTCAGAAAATGAAAGTGTATGAACACACAGAATTACACAACAGTCTGATACATATCAAGAAATTCGTCAAAGTGTGTGTGTGTGTGTGTGTGTGTGTGTGTGTAGATGTGTGTGTTTTCAGATGTGCGGTGTTTTTTATTTTGTTAACTGTAGTCTGATTGCATCTATACTACAGGACGTTAACATTATGTTTAAACAATTGCGAAAGTGACACTTCCTGGCAGATTAAGACTGTGTGCCTGACGAGAGACCACTGCAAAAGCGAAAATTCACATTGGAAAAATCCCTTAGACAGTGACTAACCCATGCCTCCACTGGCTCCCTTCTTCCAGGAGTGCTAGTCACCCAAGTTTCACAGGACAACGTCGCTGACGTTCGGATGGTAGATGATGTACTGGCAGAAGTAAGACTATGAGGACGGGGCATGAGCCGTGTTTGGGTAGGTCAGCCGATGTAGCAATTGCCCGTGAAAGGCAAGGTCCCGAATTCGAGTTTCGGTCAAGCATACAGATTTAATCGGCCAGGAAGTTTCACATTAGCTTAAACCGTGTCGGCTTGTATCGATCGCGGTCTGTAGATCGAATCTCTTGTTCGTTTTCCCTCTGGTTGCTGGGCGGCGCTCTTAAGCCGCGTCTTGCGATTTGAAATGTTTGTGACACAGGCGAGAGCGGAAGAGACAGTCACCGGAGATGAGGAGGAAGGAGGTCGGTCGGAGGAAACGTGTGTTGTCGCGCGCCGATGGTCGGTGTGTTGACCGATTCATTCTGAGGGAACCTTGCATTGGGAACGACGTTGATTACGATCATGTGAAAGGGCGCCTCTTTACTGTTGTCGAGCCGTGAGGTGTTATTTGATCTGGCTGTGTTAGCCGGGTCTATTGTTACTGCCTTGTCCTGTGTGATTCTTCCCTGAGTTGCGAATTTGTGCTTTCCGGGAAATTTGGATCCGCCGCTAGTGTGGTATGTATTGCTTCAGAAACTGTTTGAACCTGTACACCTCCGTGTTCCTGACCGCTCCGTGTTGCTTTCGTGAAAAGTAACTTGCAATTAGCTGTGATCCCCGCGTCTGACGATTGTGGTGATAGTTGTTTACTGTTTGGTTTTAAGATACCTCCGGTACTAGAGTTATTTTCCCAGTGGCGGACCTTCTCCCTTAATACTGTTCCTCCTTGCAAAATGAGGCCTAACATGTAATTATGGTTCTCGCGTGAGACGTCGGATGTCGTTTTGAATACTCCGCAATATTTCGTCGGCGCGACTGACGGACATCTTCAGGTACGGTGAACACACTGCTCAGACTGTGACCGAAGTCTCCCATTTATCACAATCAGAGAAGAAATTTCGGTGACCGGTGGCACAGATATGCAGACTGGTAGCGAGAGAGACAGCTACGCCACCTGTCGCACGATTAACACACGCGCAGAGGCTTGTCAGTCACCCTCATGTCTAAAGCCAGTCTGCCGAAATACTTGTCGGCACTCGCATCTGCCCGTCCTCGCCATTGTCAATCAAATATCCATGTCACCACCGCAGTGTCACGCATCGTACGACGAACATTTCCTTTCTGGATTCGGTGTGATTTTAACAAGACCAGCACTGGATCCCATGCCGAGCTGATATCGAGCTGAATTGATATCCTGTGTCTCTATTAAGCAAATTAGTTGAGCTGTGAATTTCCACTGCTCCTTTAATAGTGCTGTCCAAGAACGAAGACATCGACGCCAGAATTTCTGTGTTCTAATATTCCATACACTGTCCTGTCCTGAGACAATGCTTGGCCACTGCAGGTCTCTCCGGCTGGTCCAGACGTGTGCGTCGTCGGTTTTCCACACACCTGTCCTGCACGGTGCGACAAGTTTGACATCCCGTAACAACAGGAAATCTTATAGACACCAGGCCTTCTTAAACCAAGATCATCTTTCACTGAGCCTGAAAGAACTGTGAGTTTCGTTGGCGCACGAAAGACGCATTTATGTTTATCTCCAATAATCTTCCTATTTTTGAAGAAACACGGCTGAGGTATGGAAAAATGACCATTCCTCGTCATTCATCGCTTAATTCCAACTCTTCACTTTCTCTAACATGCGCCTGACGTAAGGCATGGCGAATCTCCCGTTCAGAATATCCACTCTCTAAAAATACGGTACGGAGGAGGCGTAGCTCATAAGATGAGCGGTCAGAATGCGATACGGCTCATGCTCTGTGGACTAACTTGTTAAGCGCGCCAATTCGCTGTGCAGGATGGTGACAGCTGGTGGCCTGTGAGTGTAAGTCCGTGAGTGTAGGTTTACGGTACACAGTATGACCGAAGCTACTATCCTCTTTCCTCCGCACCAACACGTCCCGTTTTTGTCAGTCTCCATCGTAAACTCGATGTTGATGATCTCCGCTCTCTCCTCGAAATCTTGTCCGCAGCTCGTGGTCTCGCGGTCGCGTTCTCACGTCCCGAGCACCGGGTCTTGGGTTCGATTCCTGGTGGGGTCAGTGATTTTCACCTGCCTCGAGATGACTGGATGTATGTGTTGTCTTCATCATTTCTTCATCATTCATGAAAGTGGCGAGATTGGGCTGAGCAAAGGTTGGGCATTTGTACGGGCGCTGATAACGGGGCAGTTGAGCGCCCCACAAGTCAAACATCATCATTGTTCCGGCAGTTCTCCCGTGTTTCTATGGAACAAACACCATCATCATCAAAATATTCCATATGGTTAGTCTTCTTATGGAAGATTTGGAGAAAAGAGCGCTGCAGTCAGCGTGTAACGCCATAGCTCTAATGTTGTACTGATTTATTTCGCCTTTGTTTCATTTAATGTTACATCGCTGAGCTTTTGTAAATGTGTGTGATTGAATCGATAACATAAAACTGTATATTTCTTCCTTTGCACAAACTTTGATGTCATGGTTTGGTTCTATGCAGTCGTTTAAATGCTTTGTCCCATTTGGAGGGAACAAAACTTACTGTATGTAATTGTAATTTTGTGTGAATAATTTTTGGTAGAAATGTCAATATGTGCAAATGTTCTGTTTTATTTAGTGTATTTGTATACTGTTATGTAAACTGCTGATCCTCACTTAGGGTTCTTACTTAGTTTGTATGTAAACGGTGTAGTGGTTCCCCTCGGGAACGGAACTGTGTAGCGCGCGCAAATTGTGGTTGGCCTAGGTAGGAAAGGTGGAACTGATAGTCAGTCGGAGACGAGCTAGCGGTCGGGGACGAGCTACGAGTCCGTGCGCTGCCATGTAAAAGATGCATATTGTGTTGATTCCGAGAGAGGCTTTTCCTGCTTCTTTCCAAGGCCTCGGAAGGATGGATAAATAGCTGGAAATTTTCTGGAATTTGTCTCTATCATCGCCACCAAGAAATGACAGAGTCCAGCAATTCTGCCTGCAATTCCACCTACCAGCATGCAGTTGCCACCACATTGCGCAATCATTGCAACGTAATACTATAATGATGTACAGTGAAGGATCAGCTTAATGGATGTGCTAATGTGCTGAAATATAAGGTAATTTATATCGGAATTTATGTACCTACATTGATTTTTCTCCTCATCATAACACCTCTTAGGTTGCTCTCCGTTTGAACTAAAGTGATTTACGAGTGTCCTTACTGAAAGAAATTAAAGCCTAGAGATTTGCTAATTGATGCCTCTTCAACATGGTAAAAAGAAAGTTAAAATTAAGGTGGCAAGAGAGTGAGTTAAAGTAAATGTTGTTTGCTGAAAATATTCCTATTAAAACTGCTTATTAAAGTGCTGTTGCTAACTTCAAAATTAAAAGTTCTTAAGACTGAGGCATATAAAGTAAATGATCACATAGTTGTCTGTAGTAAATTATAAAAGGTGAGGCACTTTCTTGCAATCTTGTCAACATTGTGTTTCGCTGTAGTAAAAGTGAGAAAGCTGCAGTTGTGAAACATTATATACTCGTGTTTACTAAGTGTTAGTCTCTCTGGTGTATTAGAAGTGCATATCAATAGTAATGTTATAAAGACCATTCACTTTGTGTAAGCCCTGAAAGTAATAGTGTGTTTCGGTAACTGTTATAATTTTGCAAATTGTTTCTGCTGCTCTGTTAGTTCCAATCTTATCGTAAACATATGTATGTGTAACAGTTCACTGCACTCGCGTGTGACAAAGCATAGGTTGTGTGGATCCGTTATAGCTACTGATAACTATTTTCTTAAAAGCGAATGTTAATCATTCTCTTGCCTAGTTAGGCTGGCGACCGTTTTCTTTATTTACGTAATTCTGACTTTCATTTTTGATAATCCATTCCCGTTAGGGACAGCACGGTCAACCTAACAAAATACCTCTCAGAGGGTAACACTGCTCTGTTGCTACAGGGTGTTTCAAAAATGACCGGTATATTTGAAACGGCAATACAAACTAAACGAGCAGCGATAGAAATACACCGTTTGTTGCAATATGCTTGGGACAACAGTACATTTTCAGGCAGACAAACTTTCGAAATTACAGTAGTTACAATTGTCAACAACAGATGGCGCTGCGGTCTGGGAAACTCTATAGTACGATATTTTCCACATATCCACCATGCGTAGCAATAATTTGGGGTAGTCTCTGAATGAAATTACCCGAAACCTTTGACAACGTGTCTGGCGGAATGGCTTCACATGCAGATGAGATGTACTGCTTCAGCTGTTCAATTGTTTCTGGATTCTGGCGGTACACCTGGTCTTTCAAGTGTCCCCACAGAAAGAAGTCACAGGGGTTCATGTCTGGCGAATAGGGAGGCCAATCCACGCCGCCTCCTGTATGTTTCGGATAGCCCAAAGCAATCACACGATCATTGAAATATTCATTCAGGAAATTAAAGACGTCGGCCGTGCGATGTGGCCGGGCACCATTTTGCATAAACCACGAGGTGTTCGCAGTGCCGTCTAAGGCAGTTTGTACCGCCACAAATTCACGAAGAACGTCCAGATAGCGTGATGCAGTAATCGTTTCGGATCTGAAAAATGGGCCAATTATTCCTTTGGAAGAAATGGCGGCCCAGACCAGTACTTTTTGAGGATGCAGGGACGATGGGACTGCAACATGGGGCTTTTCGGTTCCCCATATGCGGCAGTTCTGTTTATTGACGAAGCCGTCCGGGTAAAAATAAGCTTCGTCAGTAAACCAAATGCTGCCCACATGCATATCGCCGTCATCAATCATGTGCACTATATCGTTAGCGAATGTCTCTCGTGCAGCAATGGTAGGGGCACTGAGGGGTAGCCGCATTTGAATTTTGTATGGATAGAGGTGTAAACTCTGGCGCAAGAGACGATACGTGGACGTTGGCGTCATTTGGACCGCAGCTGCAACACGGCGAACGGAAACCTGAGGCCGCTGTTGGATCACCTGCTGCACTAGCTGCGCGTTGCCCTCTGTGGTTGCTGTACATGGTCGCCCTACCTTTCCAGCATGTTCATCCGTCACGTTCCCAGTCCATTGAAATTTTTCAAACAGATCCTTTATTGTATCGCTTTTCGGTCCTTTGGTTACATTAAACCTCCGTTGAAAACTTCGTCTTGTTGCAACAACACTGTGTTCTAGGCAGTGGAATTCCAACACCAGAAAAATCCTCTGTTCTAAGGAATAAACCATGTTGTCCACAGCACACTTGCACGTTGTGAACAGCACACGCTTACAGCAGAAAGACGACGTACAGAATGGCGCACCCACAGACTGCGTTGTCTTCCATATCTTTCACATCACTTGCAGCGCCATCTGTTGTTGAAAATTGTAACTACTGTATTTTCGAAAGTTTGTCCGCCTGAAAATGTACTGTTGTCCCAAGCATATTGCAACAAACGGTGTATTTCTATCGCTGCTCGTTTAGTTTTTATTGCTGTTTCAAATATACCGGTCATTTTTGAAACACCCTGTATATACCATAATTGCTTGAACAAAATAGTTTTATTTCATAACCTGTTTCCAGTTTTAAGGTTATGGTACAGTAATAGCAGACAGGAGCGTTATACGTGGCTTTTCCGTGACGGGACTATTTGTTCTGTTGGGGCATAATAAGTAATAAACCAAATTTGGTATTTGATTACGTAAGCTACGTAAATGCTGTTGCAGTGTTATACATGCCGCCAGGTGACAGGACGTTGTTCAGTTTGCTTCTACAGACGGAAAAAAATTATAAGAGTTAGCATTTTAAAAACATAGAGTGAACATAAAACGTCCAGCGGCACGAACCTGTACATTAGTTGACAGAACGGATAGTGAAAGTTCAGCTTAAATTGAAAATAAAAGGTATCAGTACTTAATAATAGCTAAAATGGATAGGAAACTAGAAATAAATCTAGACGAGCGAGAACAGAATGCAACCGAGAGCAGTTCAGGCAGCACACCAACAGATGGCATTACGCGCGAGTTAAATTACATACGGTACCACGCCGATGTCAATAAACAGATAGAAGCTATGAATGTCGCTCGTACTAAGGAAGACAATATGAACGATGTTGTGGAAGACAGTGGCTATGTTAATGAATCGCGGGATATGTTCGAATTACCAGAAACTGAGACGGAAGTAGGACTCGCACCTGAAAATGCGGTAGAAACCAAAAGTGAAAAGACACCAGATCTGACTGATTTACTTAGAATACTGGCTGCGCAATTTGCAGCGCAAAATGACAATATCAATGACAGTATTAAGGCACAAATTGCAGCGCAAAATGACAATATCAATGACAATATTAAGGCACAAATTACAGCACACAGTGATAATATTAAGGTACAAATCGCAGCACAGGGGCATCAAATTGCAGCACAAAGGCAGCTAATTGCAACACAGGGTAGCGATATCAGTAAACAAATGCAAGAGCAAGGCAAAAATCTGAGTAAACAGATTGAGAAGGTTGATGTAAAAGTAGACATTGTGAGTAATGAAATTAGAAACCTCAAAAGCGAAATTACTGTGATCAACGGCAATATTGCCAACATACAAAGACAAATTGATGACATTAACGAAAGATGTGACACTGAAGTAATTAAAATTCAAGATCAAATGGAACCCTTAGTCTGTACTAAGGTTGACGAAAAGGTATTCGGTATTAAATCCGAAATACAAACCGAATGTAATGCGGAATTTGCACAGATTAAACAGTCTGTAACAGAAACAAGCAGAGCTCTAACCAAACCGATTCTTACTTGCGAAAAGAAGTGTGAACATAACACTTCGCAAATCCAAGGCAAAATGTATGACTTGGAAAGAAAAATACAAACCGGACCTACACATTTTACTGAAAGAATGCCTCTCAGTAAAATATTAGAGGGCGAAGAGAAATTCGACCCTGCAAAGAGGCATAACGGATGGCACCCCCTAGACTTTGTAAAGAATTGCGAAAGAAATTTTCCTGAATATTTGTCTGACCAGGAAAAAGTTAATGTTGTAATTAGTGCACTAACGGGAGAAGCAAAAAGATGGTTGAATCGGGATACTAACCAGATGTCTTTTGAGACCTTTAAACAAAAATTTATTGACGAATACTGGTCTGAACAAAAACAAGACCAGTTGTGGCGTCAATTTCTAATGTCCAGGTTGTATGACATCAGAGGCAGGCAAACCATGAAAGAATTTTGTGAATCGTGGTATAGAAAACTGATACATCTGAAGGCTAAGAGAACCGAAGCCGAGATCATCTGGGTTCTTTGGCAGAAAATGCCTGAGGATTCGAAACGATCTTTTGGGAGTACCCACAGAAGTTTTTCTGCGTTCTTGGAAAGGGTAGAGGATGAAGATCACTGGCGAAGAAATCGCGAGTCCCGTCCCCACAATAACAACAATTATTCGCGAGAAAACAATGACCAAGCTGAACGACAGGAAAACGATAGATTTCGTGTAAACACGATTCAAAGAGGTCGTGCGAGAGGCAGGGGAAATCATACGACGCGCGGCAGAGGATACATGGCGCGGAATTTCCAAAATAGAGACGAAATGGAAAACTGAAAACCGCGTGTGTTACGGGCCGGATTCACGCGGAAACCAGTTTTGGGCCCAAAGAAAAGATGTCAAATCATAGATTCGAGAAAGAAAGATGTAAACTACAGGGCAAGAAGGTTAAGGACGCGCCTATGGAAGACGGGCGCGGAGTGATACATAGTGGCGATCCCAGTGCGAAGTCACGTGACCGTTTGTGCTCGGGCCAGCGCTTGCTGGAGCACCGTACATTACACTTGGCAGCACACACAAATGGCAGACGTCAGAACAAGATGGCTGCCGTAGAGAGAAAAAGAAGAGGCGGGATCGGCCACTTCCGATGGCCGGCTTCAGTAGTAGATGAATGTAGAAATGAAAATGAAATTAATATGTCATATGAGAAAGTTAGCTCAATATCGGAATCGTGCGAAAAGACATTATTAAAGAAAGAAAGGGAGCGAGAAAAGGCGAGTGAAAAGGAGAATATTTGTACTGTTAATGATGTGTATGAGGTAAAAAACGTAGATTTGGGGGAGGTTATGATGAATAAAGAGGAAAGGAAGGTAGAATACGCCACGCAAAAGACGTGTGCACAATTAATAATAGGTGAAAATGACGTAGAGGAGGATGTTAGTAAACATTGCATTATAAGCAGTGCAGACGAAATTGTTGTTGATGGAAAGGTGTTTAGTGTTTCTAATACAGAAGGGTCTAGTAGGAATTTCGCACGATTACCTGAGAATGATAACAAAGGGGAAAATGAAATGAAGGTATTCGAAGTATATGACGATTATACTAAGTATGAAGTTAAGGCTGAAATCGTTCAAAGTGATACAACAGAAGGGCCTGAGTCTCCAAACGATGTGCAGTGGGTAGAAAATGAGTCGAAAAACGAAGTGGCTGAAACATCTAGTGATAATTTGCCTCACTGTTTAAAAGTTGCCTTCCTGCTCGAATCTGATAACGAAATAGAACCTAGTGATAGCTCAGACGAAGGAGAGACGACAGATTCAGATACAGATGAGTTTTCGGAGGTAGACAAACATACTTATACCTTTACTGAAAGATGATACGAAAAAGTTTATGGCGCCTTTTCGAAACAAAATCCGCAATGCGTAACTGAAACAAAACCGAAAGACCCGCAGGATGACACTATATTAGGGCAGGCTTTACTTAATGTAATGAAAGAAATAGATTTACTGAAACTTAAGGAACCTCCAGATATAAATATAGTAGAACGTGAATTGTTGAAAATCTGTAAAGATGTAAAGGTCAACAAACCCAAAAAGCCACCTGATATACAACAGAAATCAGTATGTAATATTTCCTGGAAAGACATTATGGTTGAGCAGGATTTGTTATGGGAAGAACAGGAGGAAAAGGAACAGAGAATTATTAAACAAACTATAATACCTGTAAATGTTTATAACACTGAGCTGCAAGTACTTTTAGACACAGGATCCCAAATCAGTGCCATATCTGAATCTTTCTTTGATCATATTTCATGTAAACCAGGGTTAGTAATAATGTCTGTTAGTGGAGTGAAAATCATAGGAGCTACTGGTAGGTCCAGCAAGCCCATTCAAAAACAAGTATTGATGGACTTTGAAATAGGAAGCCAAAAATTTGAACATGATTTTTTAGTGGTCCCTGAACTGAGTGTTGAAATGATTCTAGGTATTGATTGGCTAGACGAGGAAAAAGTAATTTTAGATTGTGGTAGTGGAACTGTTAAGATTAATAGGGAAACCAAAACAATAGAAATTAAATTTGAAGGTGACAACCAGGTCCAAGCTGTGAATGTAGAACCCATTTTGTTAAAAATAGAATCTGAAAATGATGGTTTATCCCAACTATATGAAATATACCATGTGAGAGGTTTATTGCAGGATGATCAAAAAACTGACAGTTTTAGGGAAATTGTTGATGTTATCCAAGAAATATCATGTGAACAAAAAAGATGATTTATTTAATATCTTGAATAATAATAAGAAAGTGTTCTCTGATAAACCAGGTGTCGTAAACAACTTTGAATACCGTATGGATATCCTGGAACATGAACCATTCTTTGTCAGACCATATCCAATACCTATAGCTAAGAAAGAAGCAGTACAAGCTGAAATTGATAAAATGTTGGAATGGGGGGTGATAGAAAGAAGCAATAGTGAATACAATAGTCCACTTATTATAGTCAATAAAAAGGATGGAGGTGTAAGAGTAGTCATTGATGCACGGACATTGAATAAAATTGTCAGGAGAGAAGTAGACAGGCCTGAAAATTTAGATGACTTATTACAAAAATTCCATAATGTAAAGTTTCTAACTAGTTTAGACCTCACTGCTGGATATTGGTAAAACCCATTACACAAAGATTCTAGGAAATATACAGCTTTTTTGTTTGCAGGAAAGTGTTACCAATACAAAGTTATACCATTTGGTTTAAATACCTCTGTTTCTGTTTTCATTAGGGCTTTGGATTCTGTGTTAGGAAAAGAACTTTGTGCCAGATTGACTGTATATGTGGACGACCTATTGATTGCTACTGATAATTGGAAAGAACATTGTGACCTGTTAAACAAAACCCTTATTGCTCTTGAAGCAGGGGGCATGACTTTAAAGTTAAAAAAGTGTGAATTTGTGAGACAAGAAATTAAGTTTTTAGGACACATAATAACCACATCTGGGATTGGCAAGGACCCAGAAAAGCTTAATGCTATTGAAAAGTGCCCTCCCCCAAGGAACAGGAAACAGTTGAAAGCATTTTTAGGTCTTTGTGGGTTTTACTGCAAATTTGTGAAGGGGCAAGCTTTTAACAGCCCACATTTGAATAGCTTGTTGAAGAAAAATAGTGTATATATTTGGACCTCTGAATGTCAGAAAGATTTTGAAAATTTGAAAACTGAGTTAATAAGGGAAAACATTTTACATCACCCAGTTTTAAGTAAGCCATTCCACATGATTACAGACAGTAGTGCTTATGGTACTGGTGTTGAAATATTTCAGGAAAACACAGAATCTGGGGAAACAGAACATAATACCATTGCTTTTGCTAGTAGGACTTTAACTAAACATGAGAAAAACTATACTATTTCAGAGAAAGAGGCCTTAGCAATCGTTTGGGGATTAAAGAAATTTAGGATTTATTTATGGGGGCATAAAACCATAATTCATACAGACCACAGGGCGTTAACCTTTTTGAAGAATTGTCGACTGTTTACTGGCAGGTTGAGTCGATGGGCCCTGTACTTACAACAGTTTGATTATGAGATATACATTAAAGGTAGTGACAATTATGTAGCTGATGCTTTATCACGGTTGCCTAAGGGTATGAACAACTACCAAGGGAATATAATGAAGATGGCAAATTTTATATAAGATGTATTAAGGAGGTTCCAGGTAGGAAAAGAATTGAGCAAATTTGTAAAAGTATGAGGTTCCACCAGAATGAGGATGAAATTCGGAAGTCAGTGAAAGTTAATTCTAGTAACCCTAATTTCTCACAAATCAGTAGATTTTACAGGATATTTAATGGAGTTTTGTACAGGAGAAAGAATAACAGCACTGAAGAATGGAAGGTGTGTTGGCCTAGGCAATTTGTGACTGAAGTAATTGATTATTTTCATCTTGCCTTAGGGCATTGTGGTCCCAAAAAGTGTATTGAAAAGTTAACTGATGTGGTTGCGATTAATGTAGGTGCTACTAAGAAAATTACTGAGAGAATAAGATCTTGTGATGTATGTCAGAGGGCAAAAGTAACAAATAGAGTAAATCAAGGTTTCATGCTGAATACAGTACCAGAGGACACATTAGAATTACTGTCAGTGGATTTGTATGGTCCTTTACCTAAAACCTCAGGTAATTGGTCTTACATTGTTGTAGTGTTGGAAGTGTTCTCTAAATTTATTACATTATATCCAATCAGTAAAGCCGCTGCTAAAGCAGTCTTTAGCAAGATGACTGAGTATTTTAACACCATTGGTAAACCTAAAGCAGTTTTGTCTGATAATGGAACACAGTTTATCTCAGAAATCTGGAAGGAAGGCATGAAGCAACATGGTGTTCAAGTTAAATATATTTCAGCTTACCACCCGGCCAGTAACCCTGTCGAAAGATATATGCGTGAATTAGGAAGGTTAGGTAGAACCTACTGTCACCATAACCATAAGGCTTGGGGCAGGTTTGTAAGTGACTTTGAAAAGACCATGAACACCTTATACCATGAAATCACCGGTTTTACCCCTGAAGAAATTCTGTTGGACCATAAAAGTGAAAGTATTATTGAAGAGATCTTGCAATTCCCACCTATTGTAGGAATTAACCTGCATGAGAAAAAAGAGTTAGTTAAGAAAAGAATGAAAGAGAAAGCGGCCGCTAGATCCAAAAGGCATGATAATAACCTTAAAACAACTAAATTTAAGCTTGGAGTTTATGTCTTAGTGAAGACCCATGAAAAATCAAGTGAAATCAATAATGAAATTTCTAAATTCAAATACATTTACAATGGGCCTTTTGAAGTGCAAGGAACTCCACATGCAAATGCTTATTTTCTTGTGTACCCTAGGTCAAGGAAGCCTTTAGGAGTTAGAAATATAGTTGACCTGAAGTTGTATGTCCACAGAAACCAATGATGAATGAAATGTAGCACCCTCAGGGGACATGCACTCTTTGCATTGTCAAGTGTTTGACGAGCACTAGGTACCTCAGTCGTTACCAGCACTACTTCCATTTCTTTTCGTGCTGCCAACCTTCCTCTTCATCATTCAGAACTTTTACTATCTTCTTTCCTTCTTCTCTATCAGAATAAACTGAAAAGTATGAAAATAGTGTAGAATACTGTGTATTGTTTGAGGATAAGTAAATGAATAATTAAATTGGTACACTAGAAAATGACCAAGAATAATGAAAGTATTTTAAAAGAAAAAATGTTATGGAAAAGTAATTGGAAAGAGGAATGTGGATGAGAAAAGGTAAGAATGCTGAAAACAAGGTAAATGAAATGTAAATGTTTTTTTTGAAAATAGGGATAAATATGATGTTGAAAACCTTTGTGTGTTTAAAAACCGTGGAGATGAACCTGACTAATGCATGTGAAATAGATGTGAGAGGTATGTGTCTAGTGCCACCAAAAGTGGGCAGAAATCACTTGCAATAGGATGTAAAATTATTGTTCTAATATTGACGTATTTGATAATCTGAATGTGTAATTAAACTGAATATTGACTTCATAAGAAATATTACTGAGTAAGAAAGTGGGGAGAAAAACCACAAATCAGGGACTCTCAAATAACCCCTGAACATTGTCATTATGCCAAAAATGTCATTTAAAATTTTCTTGATTAATGTATATGTTTCCTGGTGTTGTCATTTGAAAAGAAATGGTTTTGTTGCCAGTGTCTAATTACTGTTTCAAAGTTGCAGGTTTTATGTTTTGTACCATTAAAACAAATTTTAGCAAAGATGTGACATAAAGATGAAAAAACCTGGAAATGATGTCAATAAACTGCCCAAAAATATGGTTTTGAGCAGCAAAACGAGACAAAAGAATAAAAATGCAGTGGTCCTAAAGCTGAGGGCTACCCAATTATGCTGTGTGAGCAGTAGCCAAAGGACTTGCCATTGTGGGGCAAGGAGCTGATAAGTGGTCACGAACTGCCAAACCTAGAGGATGGGGCAGTGTATTAATTTAAAAATGTTTGTTTTAATGTTCTTAATCTAAATTGTGTTTTTGTGTCTAAATGTTTACATACAAAGACTGCCAAACCAATAATAGGTAGAATGAGTAACATGGACTGCTTATACTGAGACAAGCAGTGAAGTAAGTTAGGTTTATTGGTCAATGAGTTATGAACTGACTATTCTTTTTGAAGTCAATGAAAAGTTATAAAATATATAAGCATTCTTATTCAAATGGATGTAGATGTTTTTGATACTAGGTTTTTTTGGAATAACTTAAAGTTTTGGACTGCCTTGTTTTAAAACCCAGCAGTGATGACTGAAGGTAGGTTCCGAATAGGTTAGCGTGTTTATGTGCAACAAACATTTTGGACTGCTATTAATGAAGAGCAGCTTTAAAGTTAATTGATTAGAGGAAACCTTGAAAAGTTACTTTTGTATTTAAAGAGTCACTTAGAAAAAGTTCTCATAGCTGTTTTTTGTAAATATTAGTACATAAGTGGATGGAAACTGAATTTTTCAATATTTCATTAATTGCTGAACCTTGCAAAATGTACTGTGATCATAAGTTTACATGTGTGTCTCTGAAAGTTTCATTCTTTGACAACATTGAAAGACAAATTTGTGTTTTGTTGAGTTAGAATGTTCTGTGCTGTTGTATATGTGTATTTTTTTTTTTTTTTGTTTGAAGGCCATACCTATTCTACTAATATGAAGCTTATTTTGTGTACTGTTTTGTCTTTTATTTGAACTGTGTGTGTATGAATGAACATGTTTAAAGGTATCTTGTGTAATGACGCAAAATTAGTTTCCTTAAACCAGTGTGAAAATGAAAATTAGTGTAAATGTCTCATTTTTCAAAATGTTTTTGGAAAACAGTATAAAATTTCTTAGTGTATATGCTGTATGTCTGTAATATGTAATTTTTTTGTCCCAACTGAAGTTGGATGGTATAATTTTTTTTGTAGCCAACACCACTTAGGTGTTATAGATGTTTCCTTGAAGTATCCCTTTACAGGAAACTTCAACGAAACATGAGACATGTGTAACACCATAGCTCTAATGTTGTACTGATTTATTTCGCCTTTGTTTCATTTAATGTTACATCGCTGAGCTTTTGTAAATGTGTGTGATTGAATCGATAACATAAAACTGTATATTTCTTTCTTTGCACAAACTTTGATGTCATGGTTTGGTTCTATGCAGTCGTTTAAATGCTTTGTCCCATTTGGAGGGAACAAAACTTACTGTATATAATTGTAATTTTGTGTGAATAATTTTTGGTAGAAATGTCAATATGTGCAAATGTTCTGTTTTATTTAGTGTATTTGTATACTGTTATGTAAACTGCTGATCCTCACTTAGGGTTCTTACTTAGTTTGTATGTAAACGGTGTAGTGGTTCCCCTCGGGAACGGAACTGTGTAGCGCGCACAAATTGTGGTTGGCCTAGGTAGGAAAGGTGGAACTGATAGTCAGTCGGAGACGAGCTAGCGGTCGGGGACGAGCTACGAGTCCGTGCGCTGCCATGTAAAAGATGCATATTGTGTTGATTCCGAGAGAGGCTTTTCCTGCTTCTTTCCAAGGCCTCGGAAGGATGGATAAATAGCTGGAAATTTTCTGGAATTTGTCTCTATCATCGCCACCAAGAAATGACAGAGTCCAGCAATTCTGCCTGCAATTCCACCTACCAGCATGCAGTTGCCACCACATTGCGCAATCATTGCAACGTAATACTATAATGATGTACAGTGAAGGATCAGCTTAATGGATGTGCTAATGTGCTGAAATATAAGGTAATTTATATCGGAATTTATGTACCTACATTGATTTTTCTCCTCATCATAACACCTCTTAGGTTCCTCTCCGTTTGAACTAAAGTGATTTACGAGTGTCCTTACTGAAAGAAATTAAAGCCTAGAGTTTTGCTAATTGATGCCTCTTCAACATAGTAAAAAGAAAGTTAAAATTAAGCTGACAAGAGAGTGAGTTAAAGTAAATGTTGTTTGCTGAAAATATTCCTATTAATACTGCTTATTAAAGTGCTGTTGCTAACTTCAAAATTAAAAGTTCTTAAGACTGAGGCTTATAAAGTAAATGATCACATAGTTGTCTGTAGTAAATTATAAAAGGTGAGGCAGTTTCTTGCAATCTTGTCAACATTGTGTTTCGCTGTAGTAAAAGTGAGAAAGCTGCAGCTGTGAAACATTATATACTCGTGTTTACTAAGTGTTAGTCTCTCTGGTGTATTAGAAGTGCATATCAATAGTAACGTTATAAAGACCATTCACTTTGTGTAAGCCCTGAAAGTAATAGTGTGTTTCGGTAACTGTTATAATTTTGCAAATTGTTTCTGCTGCTCTGTTAGTTCCAATCTTATCGTAAACATATGTATGTGTAACAGTTCACTGCACTCGCGTGTGACAAAGTATAGGTTGTGTGGATCCGTTATAGCTACTGATAACTATTTTCTTAAAAGCGAATGTTAATCATTCTCTTGTCTAGTTAGGCTGGCGACCGTTTTCTTTCTCAGTTGAACAGTACAGAGAGACAAAATTTTGTTCGTACTGTTCAAGTTTTTACGTAATTCTGACTTTCATTTTCGACAAGCCATTCCCGTTAGGGAGATCACGGTCAACATAACAAAATTCCTCTCAGAGGGTAACACTGCTCTGTTGCTACAGGGTGTTTCAAAAATGACCGGTATATTTGAAACGGCAATACAAACTAAACGAGCAGCGATAGAAATACACCGTTTGTTGCAATATGCTTGGGACAACAGTACATTTTCATGCAGACAAACTTTCGAAATTACAGTAGTTACAATTGTCAACAACAGATGGCGCTGCGGTCTGGGAAACTCTATAGTACGATATTTTCCACATATCCACCATGCGTAGCAATAATTTGGCGTAGTCTCTGAATGAAATTACCCGAAACCTTTGACAACGTGTCTGGTGGAATGGCTTCACATGCAGATGAGATGTACTGCTTCAGCTGTTCAATTGTTTCTGGATTCTGGTGGTACACCTGGTCTTTCAAGTGTCCCCACAGAAAGAAGTCACAGGGGTTCATGTCTGGCGAATAGGGAGGCCAATCCACGCCGCCTCCCGTATGTTTCGGATAGCCCAAAGCAATCACACGATCATTGAATTATTCATTCAGGAAATTAAAGACGTCGGCCGTGCGATGTGGCCGGGCACCATCTTGCATAAACCACGAGGTGTTCGCAGTGCCGTCTAAGGCAGTTTGTACCGCCACAAATTCACGAAGAACGTCCAGATAGCGTGATGCAGTAATCGTTTCGGATCTGAAAAATGGGCCAATTATTCCTTTGGAAGAAATGGCGGCCCAGACCAGTACTTTTTGAGGATGCAGGGACGATGGGACTGCAACATGGGGCTTTTCGGTTCCCCATATGCGGCAGTTCTGTTTATTGACGAAGCCGTCCGGGTAAAAATAAGCTTCGTCAGCAAACCAAATGCTGCCCACATGCATATCGCCGTCATCAATCATGTGCACTATATCGTTAGCGAATGTCTCTCGTGCAGCAATGGTAGCGGCGCTGAGGGGTTGCCGCGTTTGAATTTTGTATGGATAGAGGTGTAAACTCTGGCGCAAGAGACGATACGTGGACGTTGGCGTCACTTGGACCGCAGCTGCAACACGGCGAACGGAAACCCGAGGCCGCTGTTGGATCACCTGCTGCACTAGCTGCGCGTTGCCCTCTGTGGTTGCCGTACACGGTCGCCCTACCTTTCCAGCATGTTCATCCGTCACGTTACCAGTCCGTTGAAATTTTTCAAACAGATCCTTTATTGTATCGCTTTTCGGTCCTTTGGTTACATTAAACCTCCGTTGAAAACTTCGTCTTGTTGCAACAACACTGTGTTCTAGGCGGTGGAATTCCAACACCAGAAAAATCCTCTGTTCTAAGGAATAAACCATGTTGTCCACAGCACACTTGCACGTTGTGAACAGCACACGCTTACAGCAGAAAGACGACGTACAGAATGGCGCACCCACAGACTGCGTTGTCTTCTATATCTTTCACATCACTTGCAGCGCCATCTGTTGTTGAAAATCGTAACTACTGTAATTTCGAAAGTTTGTCCGCCTGAAAATGTACTGATGTCCCAAGCATATTGCAACAAACGGTGTATTTCTATCGCTGCTCGTTTAGTTTTTATTGCTGTTTCAAATATACCGGTCATTTTTGAAACACCCTGTATATACCATAATTGCTTGAACAAAATAGTTTTATTTCATAACCTGTTTCCAGTTTTAAGGTTATGGTACAGTAATAGCAGACAGGAGTGTTATACCTGGCTTTTCCGTGACAGGACTATTTGTTCTGTTGGGGCATAATAAGTAATAAACCAAATTTGGTATTTGATTACGTAAGCTACGTAAATGCTGTTGCAGTGTTATAAGCGGAGTCGAAACCTACTTTAATTTGGCGATATGTGGGTGGCATCATTGTACTCTGGCTCCAGGGCACTGTGTCGCTGGATTCGTCTTCACATCACTTAAATTCTGTTCATTCATACACCAAGTTCACGAAGGATATGGAGAAAAGCGGGAGCTACCGTCCATGGAGGTGTTGGTGCGGAGAAAAGCGGATACCAGGTTGGGTCACGCTGTGTACCGTAAACCTACACCCACGGACGTATACTTACAGGCCGCTAGCCGACACCACCATGCAGAAAGAAGTGTTCTGTTTAGGACTTTGGTCCACAGAACACGAGCCATATCGCATGTAGTACGCCACCCCCATACCGTATTTTTAAAGAATGGATACTCTGAACAGGATATTCGCCGTGCCTTATGTCCTCCGCGTGTTAGAGAAAATGAGGAGGTGGAAGAAAGTGATGAACAAAGAATAATGGTCGTTTTGCCATACGTCGGCGGTTTTTTTCGAAAATAGCAAGATAATTCTAGAAACATAAAGTTAAATGCGTCTTTCGTCCGCCAACGAAACTTAGAGCTCATTTAGGCTCAGTGAAAGATAATCTTCATTTAAGAAGGACTGATGTCTGTAAGATTCCCTGTAGTTGTGGGATGTCACACATTGGACAGAGTTGTCGCACCGTAGAGAACAGTTGTGTAGAACATTGACAACGCCGACCGCGGTGGCCACGCGGTTATAGGCGCTGCAGTCTGGAACCGCGCTGCTGCTACGGTCGCAGGTTCGAATCCTGCCTCGGGCATGGATGTGTGTAACGTCCTTAGGTTAGTTAGGTTTAAGTAGTTCTAAGTTCTAGGGGACTGATGACCTCAGATGTTAAGTCCCATAGCGCTGAGAGCCATTTGAACTATTTTTGAACAATGACAACACACAGGTCAGGACCAGCCAGAGAAATCTGCAGTGGTGAGCATTTCAGTACAGGGCATTGTCTGGTATACAAGAACACGAAATTCTGTCGTCGACGTCTTCGTTCTGGGACAGCATTATTAAAGAAACGGCTAATTTGCTTAACAGCTCGACTAATTTACTTAACAGGGACTCAGGATACCAACTACATCTACATCTACAGCTACGTGACTACTCTGCTATTTACAATACAGTGCCTGGCAGAGGGTTCAATGAACCACCTTCAAGCTGCCTCTCTGCCGTTCCACTCTCGAACGGCACGCGGGAAAAAAGAGCACTTAAATTTTTCTATGCGAGCCCTGATTTCTCTTATTTTGATGTGGTGATCATTTCTCCCTATGTAGGTGTGTGGCAACAGAATGTTTTCGCAATCTGAGGAGAAAAGTGGAGATTGAAATTTCATGGGAAGACCCCGTCACAACGAAAAACGCCTTACTTTTAATGATTGCCACTCCAATTCATGTATCGTGTCTGTGACACTATCTCCCCTATTTAGCGATAATACAAAACGAGCTGCCCTTCTTTGTAATTTTTCGATGTCATCCGTCAGTCCCACCTGATGCGGATCCCATACCGCACAACAATTCTCCAGAATAGGGCAGACAAGCGTGGTGTAAGCAGTCTCTTTAGTAGACCTGTTGCACCTTCTAAGTGTTCTGCCAACGAATCGCCGTCTTTGGTTTGCTCTACCCACAATATTATCTTTGTGATCGCTCCAATTTAGGTTATTTGTAATTGTAATCCCTAAGTATTTAGTTGAATATACAGCCTTCATATTTGTGTGACTTATTGCGTAATCGAAATTTAGCTGATTTCTTTTGGTACTCATGTCAGTAACTTCACGCTTTTCCTTATTCAGGGTAAATTGCCACTTTTCGCACCATACGGATATCTAAATCAATTTGCAAGTCGGTTTGATCATCTGATGACTTTACAAGACGGCGTGAGACCCAGCGCAGGTCACGTTAAAATCTCAGCAATCACGTGGTACAGGGGATGACCCTGCGATGGTGACATAGATATTTGGTTGACAACGGCAAGGACGGGCAGACGCCAGCGCGGACAACTATTTCGGCAGACAGGCTCACCACAGAGGTCTCGGGGACGGCCGACAGCAGCGCACAGTATGACTGATACGCTTATGCGCGAGCGTTCATCGTCCGACAGGTGGCTTAGTTGTCTCTCTTGCTACTGATCTGCGTATCTGCACTATTCGTCACCGATTTTGGTGCGTTCACGTTTGCGCAGGTTCTTCTCTGATTGTCATAAATAGGAGGCTTCGGTGACAGCCTGATGTTACGGCCACTAATGAAGTGTCAGTGTTGATATACCACTCGATATGTGTCGACCATTATACGCCACCAATATCAGTAGCTCACGTAGTTGTGTTACCTATTGTCTGCACCTTGAACTTCCACCGTCGGAGGGTGGTATGGGACTTCAAGTCCCACCGCCAAAACTTTAACGTCACTCCAATGATATATCCTTGGAATGACATCGTTGTAGGAAAGAAGAATTTTAATCCCCCCCCCCCCTCAAGAAAACAAAAAGCAGCCTGAGCAGTGTGTTCGTAGCGCTTCCCGTCGGAGGTTCGAGTCCTCCCTCGGGCATGGGAGTGTGTGATGTTCTTAGCATAAGTTAGTTTAAGTAGTGTGTAAGTCTAGGGACTGATGACCTAAGCAGTTTGGTCCCTTAGGAAATCAGACATATTTGAACATTTCTGAATTTGAAGCAATGTGTTCAAATGGTTCAAATGGCTCTGAGCACTATGGGACTCAACTGCTCAGGTCATTAGTCCCCTAGAACTTAGAACTAGTTAAACCTAACTAACCTAAGGACATCACAAACATCCATGCCCGAGGCAGGATTCGAACCTGCGACCGTAGCGGTCTTGCGGTTCCAGACTGCAGCGCCTTTAGCCGCACGGCCACTTCGGCCGGCGCAATGTGTTCGCCGCATCTCAAGATTTCGGTCATTTGCGCCGACGAAACGTTGTGGGGTTTTCACAACGACACCCGACGTCTCGCCCGAGAACCCTGTTTGTAACTAGTCCGTCGGGAAAGCCTCAAACAACGATGCCTACCTACTGTCATCATGTGTGCAGGCAGCAGGAATGTGACGGCGACCGCAGATGCTACTGATTCTGTTATGAACATTTATGATTACTTTCTATTTTAATTACGGTTTAGTATCTGATCTGCGCAAATCTATTAGTATACCGGGTGCGCTGCCGGAGATCTGTGAAATTTTCTGTGTTGGCACCCTTATATGTTGTAAGGCGAAGTTAGTTCCCAGGTTCTTGGTAGATGATTAGGTGTGCAGTCCGTCTTGTACTAGTACTTGATCGCTATGGTATTAACTGAATCAGGATTTCAATCCGAAACGTAAGTTCAAAGTAGTTATTTAAAATCTACTTAAATTATTTTTGTCGCTCTGTTATACTGATATACCTATTCTTGATTCTAGCCAGCGTTTAAATTGTCCTATACTCTGAATTCTTAGTTTAGCCTTATTATCGCTCTTTGCCGGCTGCTGTTGTACCTTTTCCTGGATTGCTTGTCCAGGCAGCTAATTGCTGACGGTGCGTTATCGTACAAATTGACCTGTATTGTCGTATGGCGCTTATTTTACGAGCTCCATACTCTTGCCTGATGGGTAGGCTACTGTTTCTGCAGTCTATGGGTGCAATTTCACTGCCCTGGCAAGGGTGAGCGCACCGGCATCACGATATTGCTGGCCGGTATTTGGGAATCGCACCAGCCGTTACTTTGTGTGAAGCTGCTCTACGGCGCTGTGACTGCTGCTTCAGTTCAATCTTTTGTCCATTGGTTCGCTTTGGCCTAAATCTTTGCATAGTTCGTGTAATTTTTGCCTTTTGGCTTGGATCCCTTTTGTTGCCGTGGCCTTGCTGTATCATGTTTTCCCTAGTCAACCAGACCATTTGCTGGCCCTTGTATTTGCTTAAATTTATCATTTCTTTTAGAGAACCGTGATGAATTTTGGTCTGTAATTTAAAGCCATTCTGTTAGCTCGCAACACTTAAATTTGTTTAAACATTTACTAAGTATGTGCTAGCTATTCTTACATTTTACTTTCAAAAATCTTGCGTAAATTTGTCGGTTTCTCAAAGGACCGTGTTAAATTTTGGTCTCTATTTTAAAACGGTTCTGTTAGCTTGGTTATTTAAATTTGCTTAAACATTTTACCAGTTTCTAAATTTGTGCTAGTTGTCGTTACATTAGACCTTCAAAACTTTTGTTTTAAATTTGTCAGGTTGCTTGAAGGACGGTGTTCAATCTTGATCCCGTGATTTAATACCATTGGGTTGGCCTGGGACACTGAGATATATTGTTTAGACATTTTTCTATCGTTGTTAAATTTGTTAAGCTATTGTGCTCCTTTAAATTTAGAGCATTCCACTAACCGTTTTCAGAACTGCTGATTTCTGAAAGACTGTTTAACTGTGTTTCCCTATTGTAACCTTTCCTAAACAAAAAATTGTTCAACAAATATGAATCAATTGACAAATAATGAATGATGTCATATCCTTGGGTCTAGTTCCTCCATGAATTCCTGTTAACCTGGCCTGTTGGTTGCTCAAGCGTACACTCCGCTGCAGAGAAAAAATTTCGTTCTGGATTTGGAGGTACGTTGCGGTTACTGGAAGAGAGGATCTGCAGTACGTGGAATATCCACCGAATAGCTGTCAGGGAATGGGTAAGGTGTAGAGAGGGCAGGAGGGGGAGGAAGGAACGGGGTTTGTTTGTTCAGACGCTTGGATTTTTCTTCTGGAGATTTTTGGAGGGGAAAGTGTTCGTGTGACGTTATTCTAATGACCCCCAGTTGAAATGTCACACTGTTTTTTTTTTTTTCTTTTGTTAATGCGAACAGCAAGTAGTTTGTAAACGCCATTCCAACAAATGCGATTTTTCGCTCCTGGAAAAGCGTGAGTCGCAATAAATTCTGTTTCAGCTGAATGTACAAGGGATACATAAATGTGTTCGTATTCTCCTTTGATGCATAGATTTCTTTAGTAGCTTTCTCTGTGAACAGATGGAGACTACTATACGTAGACAGAACAAAAGTACCTAAACTCGCTCGAAGGTTAAAAACAGGGAACGATGTACAGTGGTATCTAAAATTAAAGCGACAAATCCCTCTTTCCCCGTCTTGGTCTAATTCACGATATAATCATACAAACTATCAACAGATGTTCTTACTATCGTATTCTGGACGGAAGATGGCATTCCGGTCAACGGACAACCGCGCCAACAATGATGTCAGGACACCTATCAAACGGGGTAGTGTTTGCGGGTAGTTCCACGCCCATAAATCGCTGGGTACACAGTCACAGACGTTGCAGTATGGCACGGAGGTGATGCCTATTAGACTCTTTGCGGTGGAGTGCCACAGAAAGAAAATGGAACCAGGACAGTTGCAAACTGATGTGGGTCAATGCCTTAATATGAAGTTATTTGGCTGTAAGGGCACGGCGGTACCACCTTAATACTGCACGGCAGCTAGGATCTGACCTCGAAGCATCCAGTGGACGTGTTGTATCGAGGGAAACGGTGTGCACAAAGCTAAATAAAGTGTCCTTTATTGTCGGAGTCCTGCTGTATGTGTGTCTCCGTTTCCAAGAGAACCATCCCTGGTGTACGACGTCGAGCATTATCGTCTATCAAGACGTCTGGTCCCACAGCAGCTGTCAAAAACCGCACATGAGATCCCACGATATCGTCACGATACCTGACAGGAACGTCTTCATTACTGAAAGGAACGTCTAAAGTGGGGTTGTCAACATGTCACCTGGACGGTCGAATAGTGAACCAATGTTATTTTCACAGATGAGCCCCATTTTGGTCCGTAGAGTGATTCTCAACGGATTCCGACTTGGAGGTAACGTAGAACACGATTTCGGAAACTTTTACATTGTGGAAAGGGACTGATATCGAGGAGGATCTCTAATAGCGTGGGCAGTGATTATGTTGACCAAGTGAACGCCTTTTTATGAAATTGCACGGGTGTATCGGCAAGGTTTAACTGCTGTCAGGTATCGTGACGATATCTTGGGATCTCATGTGCGGTTTTTGACAGCTGCTGTGGGACCAGACGTCTTGATAGACGATAATGCTCGACGTCGTACACCAGGGATGGTTCTCTTGGAAACGGAAGATGTTACACGCACAGTGTGGCCTGCCCACTCTCCCGATTCGAATCTCATAGAGCATGTCTGGGGTGCACAATGAAGACAAATTACGTCAAGTCAGCATGCACCAATCACTCTACAACACTTTCAAGCGGCTCTGCAGGAAGAATGGGTGCTACTGCCTCAGCACGAGATTGATGGCATTATCCACAGCATGTCCCGTCATCGTCGGGACTGTAACTGCTGCCAGAGGTGGTCACATTTTGTACTGAGCACGTTAACCAGTTGGCGGAATATGGGTGTCAATCCGTTAAGTTGGAAAAAACGTGTTGTGTTGGCAGAAGAGCCAACACCGTGTTACTAGTGGAGGCCGAAATGTACGCGTTTTAGCTCACGCAGGCTGGCGTGAGGAGGGAAGAACTATACTGACGTGAGGTCTAGAACATGACAAGGAATTAGAATTCAGAAAGCGGACGTAATTAGTTTGATACTTAACTTTAATCCATTAATGATGAACGTCGGTCTTGACGGTACATGGTTCACAATATTATCTGTTCAGAATACATTCATAGTAACTGAATGTGGCGCCTTGTTGGGTCGTAGCAAATGACGTAGCTGAAGGCTATGCTAAACTGTCGTCTCTGCAAATGAGACCGTATGTTTACAGTGAACCATCGCTAGCCAAGTCGGCTGTACAACTGGGGCGAGTGCTAGGCAGTCTTTCTAGACTAGACCTGCCGTGTGGCAGCGCTCGGTCTGCAATCACTGATAGTGGCGACACGCGGGTCCGACGTATATTAACGGACCGCGGCCGATTTAAAGGGAACCACCTAGTAAGTGTGGTGTCTGGCGGTGACACCACAAAACGAACAACATTTTTGCTATCGTTTTCCACGTTGCATTTGGTTACTGTCTATATTTTTTAAATTGCTTCCACTTTACTATGAACTGTTTACATTGTTTCGTGGCGAAATAAACGCAACTTTGATAAATTTCGGTTTGTTGCTTTCATTTTGGACACCAGTGTAGTTGCCGTTTCGATGAGAACTCTGTAACAAGGAGAGCAAAATCGATCCCTGGTAAGGGGTTCGATAACGAGGGTTTCGTAGCGCGGTAATGGCGAGCATTAGACGGACCACTTGGTGGCGGCGTCTGGCAGCTGGCAGGCGGCAGCTGGCGAGATCCGCCAAGAGGCGGCCGCCCTGCGCCGCTCTGCTGGCTGGCTGATCCGATTACCGCCGGCAGCGCCGCCTCTCCACGTGCCGCAACCCCGACCCACGCCGGCTTACGTACGGAGCTGCAAAGTAGCGGTCCCGGACCATCTCCATACAGTGGCAGGTCGCAAGGCCTGGAGTCTGCCTAAACTCACTGACACGATCCACTAAATACACACAACGCAAAAAGAAGTCACGAACCACGAAGGGGGTGTCCGAATGTGGTGGAAATCGGTAGAGCTGACGCGTATGTACAGACAGATAAACAAACAAACAAATGATCAAAGTTCCAGCAAAACTGGACCTTTTTTTTTTCTTCTTCAAAACAGCTTCACAAATTCAGCAAGTCAGTAATGCGTTGGTCTACCTGTGGCACTTTTGCAAGCAGTTATTCGGCTTGGCATTGATTGATAGAGCTGTTAGATCTCCTCCTAGGGCTGTTATCCCACCGCTGCCTGGGGCGTCTCCAGACACTTCTTCGCTGGTCATCAGGGCTCGAAGCGGGAGTCATCGCTGAAGACAATTCTACACTACTGGCCATTAAAATTGCTACACCACGAAGATGACGTGCTACAGACGCGAAATTTAACAGACAGGAAGAAGATGATGTGATATGCAAATGATTAGCTTTTCAGAGCATTCACACAAGGTTGGCGCCGGTGGCGACACCTACAACGTGCTGACATGAGGAAAGTTTCCAACCGATTTCTCATACACAAACAGCAGCTGACCGGCGTTGCCTGGTGAAACGTTGTTGTGATGCCTCGTGTAAGGAGGAGAAATGCGTACCATTACGTTTCCGACTTTGATAAAGGTCGGATTGTAGCCTATCACGATTGCTGTTTCTCGTATCGCGACATTGCTGCTCGCGTTGGTCGAGATCCAATGACTGTTAGCAGAATACGGAATCGGTGGGTTCAGGAAGGTAATACGGAACGCCGTGCTGGATCCCAACGGCCTCGTATCACTAGCAGTCGAGATGACAGGCGTCTTATCCACATGGCTGTAACGGATCGTGCAGCCACGTCTCGGTCCCTGAGTCAACAGATGGGGACGCTTTCAAGACAACAACCATCTGCACGAACAGTTCGACAACGTTAGCAGCAGCATGGACTATCAGCTCGGAGACCTTGTCTGCGGTTACCCTTGACGGTGCATCACAGACAGGAGCGCCTCCGATGGTGTACTCAACGAAGAACATGGGTGCACCAATGGCAAAGCATAAGAAAAAATCGCAGGGGGTAAGATCAGGGCTTCTTGGAGGCCAGTGATGAAGTGCTCTGTCACGGGCTGCCTGGCGGCCGATCCATCGCCTCGGGTAGTTGACGTTCAGGTAGTTACGGACCGATAAGTGCCAATCTGGTGGCGCTCCATCCTGCTGAAATATGAATTGTTGTGCTTCTTGTTCGAGCTGAGGGAACAGCCAATTCTCTAACATCTCCAGATACTGTAGTCCAGTTACAGTAGCACCTTCGAAGAAAAAGGGACCAAAAACTTTATTGGCTGAAATGGCGAACAAATGTACAGCTAAATGAAACTTTATAGCTTCCTTAATTCGCCGACAGATAGTGCTTTGCTCTGCCTTTTGTCGTTGCAGAGTTTTAAATTCCTAAAGCTGTGGTATTCTTTTTGAATCACCCTGTATAACTAAATTTCAAACAAATCGGCAACGTGACGATGCACTTCAAACTACAGAATCAGCCCGAAAATGTGTAGATGGACAAAGAAACTTATCTCATAATTCAGTAAGGAATTTGTTTCCTTCTCCGATCAAACGAGATTTGAAGAAGAAATGCATATGAAAGAAGCCCTGCAAATTACAGGTACCAATGCCTTGACGCATTCGTACACAATTATGCCGACTGTTCATCTGAACCGTTAATTGGCTAGAAATTCATTTACTGGGCTCCTAAAAGCTGGAGTTGATCTATGCGGTGCGATTCTTCTCGTGTGTGTGATCTTGCAAATGCGGTAGGCAATATTTACGTCACATAAAGCAAAGAGGGGGAAAATTGACGTAAGAGAACGATAACTATGGTATGAGATATTTTGGCCAATATCTGGTGAAACTTGATTTTCTTCATTTCTGACCTCTGTATAAAAATCAGAAATTCAACCTCTGAAGGTTTGTTTTTTCCGAGCCTATAAAACGTATTGTCGCATATCTGCAGCTACGTCTTAAAGGATAGCCAGTTTCACGATAAGCTCCACGAGAGGCTGTTTCGCATTCGGTTGCAAACCATCACATTGCATCACTTCTAATCACTGCGTTGCAATGATTCTACATACATTCTTTAAGAGTGGATACCTAGCTGAACGTCCTGCTCTGTTTTATAACTCCGAGGAGTTCGCCTTCGATCTCGATGGTGCGAACCTCTGTGATCGCTGTGGCGCGTCATTTCTCATTCGGTGTTCATGGTGCAAGTTCATAGTTTGAATGAAGACGATGTCCATTTTGTGAAATGCAATACATACGCGCCATAGAACGTTGATATCTGCACCTCCCAGGCACTTAGTTTCTGTTGCCCTCCTGATCCACGGGAAGTTTTGACGAATACATCTTCAAAGCACTGAGCCAGTATTACGTATCTTGACCCAAACCTATCAACTTGCAGTGTTGCCGTAAGAATTTCTCCACGGTGATTACTTCTTCTCGCGGAGAAGTTCGGAATTAACGTAATGGGTTTTGATGGAATTCCTTCCTCTAATCTTGCCCCTACAAACAACATTTAAAATAATTTCAGATTCTTGATAACATTTTTTTTTCACGGTTACGCTACAATACGAGGTCTCCTAGAGAAGCATCCACCTCTGACCGGAGGGAAAAAACTGGCTTACCTTGAGTGTTGGACACAAAGTAGCTCCCTCCCAACGGTGCCATCATTGTTGGAAGTATGCTGAAAAAGGCTCTTTCGGAATCGAGTTTAGCTCGGCTGTATCTAGCTGCACTACTTGTCTTATAATGTTAAAATTTTAACGCAACGGCATACCTGTTAATGACAGCATTTGAAATGTAAGCCGGCCGATGTGACTGAGCGCCTTTAGGCGCTTCAGTCCGCAACCGCGCTACAGCTACGGTCGCAGGTTCGAATCCTGTCTCGGGCACGGATGTGTGTGATGTCCTTAGGTTAGTTAGGTTTAAGTAGTCCTAAGTTCTAGGGGACTGATGACCTCAGCTGTTAAGTCCCATATCGCTCAGAGCCATTTGAACCATTTTGAAATGTAAATCTGTCAATAACTATGCAAAACACTGGAAATCAAATTTTTGTTGCCACTTGAAGCTGTTAGATAGGCGCTCTGTAACTGGTACAAAGTTCCCGACATTCGCTTAGTGATATAGATTTACAGTAATTTATTAACAGAAATTATACATTGCGCAAATTGAATGTGAAGACGATGCGTATCAATTTTAAGGTTCACTTACAGTTATCGTTTTTTAACCATGATATGTGTGGTGTCACCGCCAGACACCACACTTGCTAGGTGGTAGCCTCTCAATCGGCCGCGGTCCGTTAGTAAACGTCGGACCCGCGTGTCGCCACTGTCAGTGATTGCAGACAGAGCGCCGCCACACGGCAGGTCTAGAGAGACGTACTAGCACTCGTCCCCAGTTGTACAGCCGACTTTGCTAGCGATGGTTCACTGACAAATTACGCTCTCATTTGCCGAGACGATAGTTAGCATAGCCTTCAGCTACGTCATTTGCTACGACCTAGCAAGGCGCCATTATAAATTGCTAATTATCTTGTGATGCATCTTCCGTCCGACCGATGTTCACCAATTATGAATTAAAGTTAAGTATTCCAGTAGTTACTTACCTTCTTTGCTACTATAAATTCCCTTACCTCTTCCAGACCTCACGCCAGCCTGCGTGAGCTTAAACGCGTGCCTTTCGGCTTCCTCTCCTAGTGGCTTGGCTGTCTTGCCAAGTCACAACAATATGAGTTTAGGATTTGCAATGCATTAAGCAATGTCTTCACGAGACTAATAATTTTATTGATCAAGCTCTGAACAAACTTAAAGATTGAACAAACACCCGTAGAAGATGCACTTTCATCATGCCCTGACCGTCAACATGATACTGTGTGTACAATATTTTCGATCATGTCGCAAAATATGTCCACATTTCATTTCCTTAGATTCCGACTTCCCGTTCTGTCGAGTCTGATACAGTAGGTCTACTTGCTAATAATCTATTATGTACCACTGCTTGGCAGTACTGCAAGCAGCTGAACGGTATTTGATTAAATATTAATGACTCTTTCCTTGCACGAATGTCAAAATGAACACCTCATACAGTTGATTTGTTGTCAGGTGAAATAAATATCGTGATGTAGTTGGTGCAGGTGCTAAAGGGTGTAACGTAAGCTATGGTTGCACATCCAGAACTCATTACTCGTACATGGCGGAAACAAAACACACTGATAAATCATTCTGACCACTTCCCACTGCGCTACTAAGAGCTCTCTGGTAGTGATGGGGCACCCCTGACGCAGCAAGGAAAGCATATCGAGACGGGTGGGGAATAAAACAGCAAAGATTTTGTTTTCATTATTCCTTCGTCAGTGTAACCGGTTTGATGCCTGGTTTGATCTTGCCTCGTGCCAACACTCTCCATCTCACTTATTTGTTGAATGTAACTCTGTCCTCCTTTACAACTTTTACCTTCTACAGTTCCCTCACGTTACATGTAAGTGGAAGAAAAAAAAATATTCTCACTTGTTATTCCGCATTACGTTCCCCTTCAATTTCTTCTCTCTGGTGGGGTCTTCTCTTCGGGTCTTCACCGTTAGCTGAACACTGATCGAAAAACCAATGAATTAACTGTTTTAGCATTAAATGTAATGTAATACTTTATAAAGTACATATGTTTTAAATCACAGAGTGACTCACAGCCATCGGTTTCCTGTCTGGGTCTTGTAACCATAAGCATCGAGATTAACTTTTTCATTCGACCCCTTTTCTTCAAAAAGTGAAATCCCAAGGAGCACATTAAGAGTGTGTAAGGGGAAAGAGTGGACGGAGACCGGAAGACAGAAAAAAAGTTGAATGAGAAGATGAAGAGGAACTGGTGGCTCATTAAGGAAAGTTTTATTTTAACCTTAATGGATGTCGCCTCTGCAAGTCGTGAAGTGCTAAAAGTTTCTTAACGACGAAAAAGGAAAAAGCGCCCCGACTCTCTGTTGTAGTTCTTCCTCGTACGCGCAGCGAGAAGTCTTACAGAATGGGAAAAAAGACAAATACAGTGGGTTATCCAACATCGGAAAGAATTTTATTGGCTTCCAGACTTAAAATAATTCCACTAAGAGGTTTCCACTTGGCTCAGTCTTCTAAAGCAGTAACAGATTTAGGTGACGGAAGTTTGATTATAGAATATGCTGTACGAAGTTTTGTACTGAACAATTGTTTACTGAATTATCGAACTGAGGGTGGTTATTACAGGCCAGTCATACAACTGTGGTGTCACCGCCAGACACCAGACTTGCTAGGTGGTAGCCTTTAAATCGGCCGCGGTCCCTTAGTATACGTCGGACACGCGTGTCGCCACTATCAGTGATTGCAAACCGAGCACCGCCACACGGCAGGTCTAGTCTGGAGAGACTCCCTAGCACTCGCCCCAGTTGTACAGCCGACTTTACTAGCGATGGTTCACTGTCTACATACGCTCTCGTTTGCCGAGACGTCAGTTTAGCATAGCCTTCAGCTACGTCATTTGCTACGACATAGCAAGGCGCCATATTCAGTAATTAGAATGAATTCTCAACAGACAATATTGTGAATCATGTACCGTCAAGAGCGACGTTCATCATTAATGGATTAAAGTTAAGTATCAAACTAATTACGTCCGCTTTCTGAATTCTAATTCCTTGTCCTGTTCTAGACCTCACGTCAGTACTTCCCTCCTCACGCCAGCCAGCGTGAGCTAAAATGCTTGCATTTCGGCCTCCTCTCGTAACACGGTTTGGCTCTTCTGCCAACACTACACAACAACGGAGAGACCGTTTACGTACACCTATACCACGGGTGCCGACCATCAAATAGAGAAGTTAAATAAACAGAACTACTTACGTTTCAATAACGAGAGGGGTTCTATTGCTTTGTCTGGTGTATTCAGATAGAATGGTAGAACGTAACCGCACGTCGTAGAAAATTATGTAATACCGTGACATATTCATTGCGACAAAATTGTTACTGCAATCAAAACTTCTCATCGTATTCTAACGCTCTGTCAGATCATTTCAACACAAAATTATTATTTCATTTTTGAAACAAGGTTTCCACTTTGCTGGTGATTTAATTTCGAACGTTAACCCAAATCATATGACCACGAGTCTTCATTTAATCGGATAGTTGTAGAACAGTAACAGTGTGAATACTTAACTTCGTTGTTGAATAAAGACGGTCTGTGTTCTTCGACGTAAATTAATTGCCCGACAACATTTGCTTGCGTCTATCCGTTTACAGGGCCACAATTATTGAACTATATGAAACAAAATCCTCATAACTTCAGAACGGTTTGAGTTCAGACTTTCGAACCGCAGGGTTGGCCGAGGGGTGTGATGGGAATTAGTATGCGGATGTATGGTTTGGTTTAGATACGAAGCCCTCTTTTATTTGGATGGATTCGTCAATAAGCAAAATTGGCACATGTGGGGGACTGCAATATTCCTTGCTGACATGCTGACTATCGACCGGTACGTGAAGGGTTTGGAAAATTATTTTATCCCCATTATCCAAAGTGATAGTGATTTCGACAAGATGTGGTTCATACAAGACGAAACTCGATCCCATCGAAGCCGGAGACTGTTTGATGTCCTGGAGGAGCACTCTGGGGGCCACGTTCTGACTCTGGGGTTCCCAGAGGACACACGCATGGGCCTCGACTGGTCGCCATATTTTCCAGATCTGAACAGATGCGACATTTTTGTGGAGCTGTATGAAAGACAAGGTGTACAGCAGTAATCCCAAAACCATTTCTGAGCTGCAAACAGCCATTTAGGAGTCATCGACAGCCTCGATGTTCCGATGATTCAGCGGGTCATGCAGAATTTCTCTATTTCTCTGTGCCACATCATCGCCAATGATGGCAGGCATATCTAACGTGTCATAACCTAAATGCGAATATCTCTAGTGACGTTTATATGTTGAATAAGTGTGTGCACGCCGCAGTTTGTAACTAATTTACTTTTTTCATACAATTCATTAATTGTCACCCGATATTTTCTTCAGGTGCAGCGGATACATTCACAGAATCTCATTAAACTTCGATTCCCATTTTACATATCGCAGCACCATTGATAATTGCCGTGTTATCACTTTAACAACCAGTTGCTAACTGTTGGGGTGGGGTTTGGGGAGGGGATGATGGGCAGAGGGGGAGGTGGCGGGTAGCCACCGTTGAATGAAGCAACAATACAGGACGGGAATCATTACTAAAGATTAATGAAAAGCACTTCAGTTGTATTGCTGTACGTTTACTGTGTTACGATCGGTTTGCGTCTTACAACAGCTTTAGGTTTCCGAGTTGTGTTAAAATCTGGAGTGGTGCTCAACATGGTCATGATTATTATTAAAATAATGTCTTTAGTTATTTTATAATTAAAAGTTACAAATATTCAAGAGAAACATTATGCTTCATAAGGAGGAGGAAATGGTTTTCTATAAGCCCAATTTTGACAAAATCAGATTTTATATGCCAAATTTCCTAAAATAAATCCATCTAACGATTACAATAAGCAAATTAATGCTAAGGTGCTTAGTTCTTAACATTTACAGAGGCTTCAACAAGATAGTCACATTATTTGCTACTTCTAATTATTCTACAATCTATGTTAATGGTTGCTATCTACAGAAACGTTTACGATTTCATTAATAAGACTAGACCCTGCTGTTTTTTCCAGAACTATCTATTCGTTAACTTTAGAGAGTTCTATTACCGAACGTGGATACACGAAGCTACAAAGTATCGTCTTTTTAAAATGAAACAGCTATAGTACGAGGTTAACTCAAAAGTAAGGTCTCCTATTTTTTTATAAGTACAGAACTCTGTGTGGCAGTTGGTCACACTGTTATGAAGAGTGCTTCAAGCGCTGTGTGTAAACATGCGCACGCCGCGCTGAGGGGGTCAGTCTTGGCTTGCCAAGCCGTTGAGAATGGAGCTCCCGTTGGATGTTAGCGCTAAGTGTGAATTGCGCGCAGTTATCCAGTTTTTGAACGCAAAGGGCACTGCACGACTGAAATCCATCGCCAATTGACAGAAGTGTAGAGTGAGTCGTGCATGGATGTCAAAATTGTTCGTGAGTGGTGTAGAGAGTTTGCAGCTGGTCAGACCGAAATTCACGACGAACAAAGGAGCAGGAGACCATTAATTTCTGAGGAGACAGTGTTGAAGGTTGAGCAAAGCATGCGTGAAGATTCACCTTGGTTCCTGAGGTTTCCCGAAGCACCGCTCACAGAATTTTAACGGCAACATTGAACTACCGGAAGGTGTGCGCAAGATGAGTGCCACGCATGCTGACTGAGGACCACATGCGGCAACGAGTTGATGCTTCCCGCGAATTTCTTCCCAGCCTTACAGCCGAACAGGACAACTTTCTGGACTCAAGTGTCACAGGTGATGAAACCTGGGCATACCATTTTATACCTGAAGCCAAGCAACCATCACGCCAGTGGTGGCATCCTTCTTCGCCAAAGCCGCGGAAATTTAAACACAGTGTGCCGGTAAAGTCACGACAACCGATTTTTGGGATCGAAAAGGGGTATTGTTGGTCGACTTTATGCCCACAGGGACCACAATCATTGCTGACCAGGTACTATGAGACTCTGAAAAACTCAAACGGGCAATTCAGAACCGGAGAAGAGAAATGTTGAGCAAGGGCGTACACATTCTCCATGACAACGCTCGCCCACACATCGCCCGGCAAACTGTTGCTCTCCTGCAACAGTTTCAGTGGAACATAATCACCCACCCACCCTATAGTCCTGACTAGGCGCCCAGTGACTATCACCTATTCCCTAAGCTAAAAGAACATTTGGCCGGAAAGCGATTCAGCTCTGACGACGTGGTGATAGAAGAGGTTCATGATTTTCTGAACAGCGTGGTGGAGAGCTGGTATGACATGGGCATCCAAAAACTGCCTCAGCGTCTACAAAAATCCATCGAAAGAGATGATTATGTCGAAAAATAGCTAAATGTTCAAGCTGTAAACTGATGTAAGCCATTGTGGAAATAAACTATGTCATCATCATCATTTAAGACTGATTATGCCTTTCAGCGTTCAGTCTGGAGCAAAGCCCCCCTTATACAGTTCCTCCATGATCCCCTATTCAGTGCTAACATTGGTGCCTCTTCTGATGTTAAACCTATTACTTCAAAATCATTCTTAACCGAATCCAGGTACCTTCTCCTCGGTCTGCCCCGACTCCTCCTACCCTCTACTGCTGAATCCATGAGTCTCTTGGGTAACCTTGCTTCTCCCATGCGTGTAACATGACCCCACCATCTAAGCCTGTTCGCCCCGACTGCTACATCTATAGAGTTCATTCCCAGTTTTTCTTTGATTTCCTCATTGTGGACACCCTCCTGCCATTGTTCCCATCTACTAGTACCTGCAATCATCCTAGCTACTTTCATATCCGTAACCTCAACCTTGTTGATAAGGTAACCTGAATCCACCCAGCTTTCGCTCCCATACAAAAAAGTTGGTCGAAAGATTGAACGGTGCACAGATAACTTAGTCTTGGTACTGACTTCCTTCTTGCAGAAGAGAGTAGATCGTAGCTGAGCGCTCACTGCATTAGCTTTGCTACACCTTGCTTCCAGTTCTTTCACTATGTTGCCATCCTGTGAGAATATGCATCCTAAGTACTTGAAACCGTCCACCTGTTCTAACTTTGTTCCTCCTATTTGGCACTCAATCCGTTTATATTTCTTTCCCACTGACATTACTTTCGTTTTGGAGATGCTAATCTTCATACCATAGTCCTTACATTTCTGATCTAGCTCTGAAATACTACTTTGCAAACTTTCAATCGAATCTGCCATCTCAACTAAGTCATCCGCATATGCAAGACTGCTTATTTTGTGTTCACATATCTTAATCTCACCCAGCCAGTCTATTGTTTTCGACATATGATCCATAAATAATATGAACAACAGTGGAGACAGGTTGCAGCCTTGTCTTACCCCTGAAACTACTCTGAACCATGAACTCAATTTACCGTCAACTCTAACTGCTGCCTGACTATCCATGTAAAGACCTTTAATTGCTTGCAAAAGTTTGCCTCCTATTCCATAATCTTGTAGAACAGACAATAACTTCCTCCTAGGAACCCGGTCATATGCCTTTTCTAGATCTATAAAGCATAGATACAATTCCCAGTTCCATTCATAACACTTCTCCATTATTTGCCGTAAGCTAAAGATCTGGTCCTGACAACCTCTAAGAGGCTTAAACCCACACTGATTTTCATCCAATTGGTCCTCAACTAATACTCGCACTTTCCTTTCAACAATACCTGAGAAGATTTTACCCACAACGCTGATTAAAGAGATACCTCTGTAGCTGTTACAATCTTTTCTGTTTCCATGTTTAAAGATTGGTGTGATTACTGCTTTTGTCCAGTCTGATGGAACCTGTCCCAACTCCCAGGCCATTTCAATTATCCTCTGTAGCCATTTAAGACCTGACATTCCACTGTATTTGATGAGTTCCGACTTAATTTCATCCACCCCAGCCGCTTTATTGCACTGCAATCTATTGACCATTTTTTTCCACTTCCTCAAATGTGATCCTATTTCCATCATCATTCCTATCCCATTCTACCTCGAAATCTGAAACATTACAGATCGCATTTTCACCTACATTGAGCAACTCTTCAAAATATTCCCTCCATCTGCCCAAGGCATCCACAGGATTCACCAGCAGTTTTCCTGACCTGTCCAAAATACTTGTCATTTCCTTCTTACCTCCCTTTCGAAGACTGCTAATTACACTCCAGAATGGTTTTCCAGCAGCTTGACCCATAGTCTCCAACCTGTTTCCAAAGTCTTCCCACGATTTCTTCTTGGATGCTGCAATTATCTGTTTGGCTTTGTTTCTTTCTTCAACATAACTGTCTCTGTCTACCTGGGTTCTGGTATGTAGCCATTTTTGATACGTCTTCTTTTTCCTTTTACAGGCTTCCTTGACTGTATCATTCCACCAAGCTGTTTGCTTCATCCTACTTTTACACACTACTGTTCCAAGACTTTCTTTAGCCACTTCTAGTACTGTGTCCCTGTACCTTGGTTCAAATGGCTCTGAGCACTATGCGACTTAACTTCTGAGGTCATCAGTCGCCTAGAACTTAGAACTAATTAAACCTAACTAACCTAAGGACATCACACACATCCATGCCAGAGGCAGGATTCGAACCTGCGACCGTAGCGGTCACGCGGTTCCAGACTGAAGCGCCTTTAACCGCACGGCCACACCGGCCGGCCCCCTGTACCTTGTCCATTCCTTTTCCAATGACTGTAATTGACTACATTCAACTAACTGGTACCTTTCTGAGATGGCTGAAATGTACTTGTGCCTGATTTCCTTATCCTGAAGTTTCTCCACTCATATCCTCCTACATATGGACCTGACCTCCTGCACTTTTGGCCTCACAATCCCAATTTCACTGCAGATTAAATAATGATCAGTGTCATCGAAGAATCCCCTGAATACACGTGTGTCCCTCACAGCCTTCCTGAATTCCTGATCTGTTATTACATAGTCAATGACAGATCTGGTTCCCCTGGCTTCCCAAGTATACTGGTGAATGTTCTTATGTTTAAAAAAGGAGTTTGTGATTACTAAGCCCATACTGGCACAGAAATCCAAGAGTTGTTTCCCGTTCCTGTTGGCCTCCATATCCTCTCCAAATTTACCCATAACCTTTTCATACCCTTGTGTTCGATATCCAATCCTGGCGTTAAAATCACCCGTGAGCAGAACACTGTCCTTGTCCTTTACTCTAACAACTACATCACTGAGTGCCTCATAAAAACTATCCATCTTATCTTGATCTGTCCCTTCACAATGCGAATATACTGACACAATCCTAATTTTCTTGCTAGACACTGTCAAATCTATCCACATCAGTCGTTCGTTTACATACCTTATTGTAACTACGCTGGGTTCCATTTCTTTCCTGATCTAAAGCCCTACACCCCATTGTGCTATTCCTGCTTTGACTCCTGACAGGTAGACCTTGTATTCTCCCACTTCCTCTTCTTTCTCACCCCTTACCCGAATGTCACTAACAGCTAAAACGTCCAGCCCCATCTTACTTGCAGCCTCTGCCAGCTCTACCTTCTTCCCAGAGTAGCCCCCATTGATATTAATAGCTCCCCATCTCATTACCATTTGTTGGCCAAGTCGTATCTCAGGAGTCATTGGTTTGTCAGTTAGAGGTGGGACTCCGTCACCTCCAAAGGTCCGAGGCATTTTGCTCTGATTGTTGCCAGCATCATATTTAAAGTACCAGGGAAACAGGTTGCTAGCCTTACTTGCCCTGAGTCCCATTGGGTTTTACCCCTAACGGCTGAGGGACTAACCGGTGGATTTGGTAGTCTTTGCCGTATGAGTACAAAGGTGACCACGACTTAGAATATGTCCGAGCTGCCCAGCCTTATTCCAAAGTAACAGGTATCCCGACTGTCGGGACCACTTTCTTGGCCACTCATACGTTGCCCGTGGTTCATGAACTAGGACATGACTACAGGAACCCACAATAAAGAAAATAGGAGACCTTATTGTTGGGATTACACTCGTAGCTTTTCATTTCCTGAAGATTTAGTTACTCGAAACAATGTTAGACAAAGAATAATAATTGAGAACACAAAATTAAATATGAGATAATCTTTTAAGATACAGAATGTATCGTGCAATAAGGTGAATAAGACGTAACGAGGCGTTTATCTCACCGGACGCATTTCTTTTTATTGAGGTAAAGCACCATCAGTGGATGTAATTTTTGCTTGGTTTCTCGCCTACATCAGGAAATGCAACTGTTAGCACGTCTTTGGTTTCTTACTTCATTAGATGCTTTTTCGGAACTATGCATTTCTTATCTTTCTCACAGCATAATTTTTCGTACACGATTTTTTACTGTTTGTCTGTGTACTTCTAAGTGTTTATTACCCTCAGCACAATATGGCCATATAAATGAAGGTATATTGTATTCCTCAATGTACGTATCTCAATCTATTACATTCCAATATCCTCTGTGGATGTACGAGGCGTATTCCGAAAGTAAGGTCTGATCGGTGGCGAAATGGAAACCACAGCGAAAATCCAATAAAGCTTTGCATAAGTGCGTTGGACAGTGTCTCTAGTTTGCCTGCTGATCGTGTCACGTCTGTCTTTTCAACTCTGATAGCACAGTGAGCAGATGAAGATGCCTAGAAAACAGTGTATCCCACCAACTATGAGTGCCCGTGAGAGATTTCGCCTGATTTGATGCAGCCCGCACAGCACAACTGTCATGCATTTTCTTCTGCATGACAGTTTTCGGCCACACTCTGCAGGGGCAATGAGGATGCCCCTGCAGTGTTTTCGATGGGAAGCGTTTGATCGCCCTCCATACAGCTCGAACTTTACTTCCTCTGATTTTCATCTCTTCTGACATGGGCCGCAGACTATGACGTCAACGTTTTGCTACAGGCAATAAACTGCAGATCAGCGCAGAGAATCGGCGAAAAGTGCAGGCGGCTGCTTTCTATGACGAGGGTATTGGAAACTAGGTACAACAATACGACAGATGTCTCAGACAGAGCGATGACTAGGTTGAGACCTGTCTGGAACGTGTGGCTAGCTAGCTATTGCGTAAAAAACACTTTTGTTTTTCACTGTGGTTTCCATTTCGCCACCGATCGGAACTTACATCTACGTCTACATCTACATTTATACTCCGCAAGCCACCCAACGGTGTGTGGCGGAGGGCACTTTACGTGCCACTGTCATTACCTCCCTTTTCTGTTCCAGTCACGTATGGTTCGCGGGAAGAGCGACTGCCGGAAAGCCTCTGTGTGCTCTCGCATCTCTCTAATTTTACATTCATGATCTCCTCAGGAGGTATAAGTAGGGGGAAGCAATATATTCGATACCTCATCCAGAAACGCACCCTCTCGAAACCTGGACAGCAAACTACACCGCGATGCAGAGCGCCTCTCTTGCAGAGACTGCCACTTGAGTTTGCTAAACATCTCCATAACGCTATCACGGTTACCAAATAGCCCTCGGACAAAACGCGCCGCTCTTCTTTGGATCTTCTCTATCTCCTCCGTCAACCCGACCTGGTACGGATCCCACACTGATGAGCAATACTCAAGTATAGGTCGAACGAGTGTCTCGTAAGCCACCTCCATTGTTGATGGACCACATTTTCTAAGGACTCTCCCAATGAATCTCAACCTGGCACCCGCCTTACCAACAATCAATTTTATATGATCATTCCACTTCAAATCGTTCCGCACGCATACTCCCAGATAATTTACAGAAGTAACTGCTACCAGTGTTTGTTCCGCTATCATATAATCATACAATAAAGGATCCTTCTTTCTATGTATTCGCAATACTTACATTCGGGATACGTCTCGTATTCTTTCACAGGATCAATTTTTGTTGCGTTTCCCCCTGGATGCGGCAGGAGCGGGTGAGTGTGCCCTGAAGACGTAACGAAATAATTTTATCTCTGAGACCGACGACACGAGACGTAAACTTGTAGCGCCTGGTGTGTCTAGATTAATCGGCGGGGACAGACAGGTGAAGCGGCAGGTCGCCGGCGGTACGCTTCGCCTTCGCCCCCTGGATTTAATATCCGCCGTCGCCGGAAGTTGTCGCTGGAGGCCTACTGTTTGAGAGCGGCCCGGCATCCGTGTCACAACTCCACCCAACTCCCTCCTCCCACCCGTGCCACCCCTCCTCCGCCTACCCTACTCGTCTGTCGTCGTCGACATTCCTTCCAAAGACAGCCCGGCCGGGCCCTGCCCCTAGCAGTGAGGGCGCAGGCAAGACGTCTGAAACAGATATCGCCGAAAACGGATTAAAGGAGAGTTGAGTTTCCGAGGGCTGAAATTTGAAGGCGCGGGCACGCGGGCCTGGGAGTTGAGGAATGTCGCTCCGACTCTCCCCAGGGGCACTCATATCCCGAGATACTTCCACAAGTCCGCCGCTCTGGACGAAGTTCCGCCGGGCGTCGTGCGGGTTCCTCTCTCGCCATCCACAACACGAGACAGCTGCGGGGTCGTTCCCCAGTGTATTACACCTTAACTGCACTGCGTACCCTAGCCGCCGGAAGTGAAATCAGCAGTTGCATGTCTATGACGAATCATTATACCTGGCACGAAAGTGATCCGGAAGCACCCCCTGAGAAAGGAAGAAACGTAAGTTATTCGCAAAGAGAGCGGCACACGTGTGTATTAATCAAAGACAGAGAGTAACGGTCACCATAGTATTTGCAAAACTGCATTTGCATGGGGACGGCGGTTGTCACTGAAACAACCGGTTTTCTATTACATCGGATTTTCTCCATGTAAACTTTCTCTGATTGTTAAACTCGCTCAAAATAATCGATTTCTCAAATAACCGATTTTCGGTTTTCTCCCGTTATTTCCTATAATAAACGTAGAAATCAACAAACATTGAAAAATTTTGACTCTCTCACTTTCGAGATACATACACTACTGGCCATTAAAATTGCTACACCGATAAGATGACGTGCTACAGACTCGAAATTTAACCGACAGAAGAAGATGCTGTGATATGCAAATGATTAGCTTTTCAGAGCATTCACACAAGGTTGGCGCCGGTGGCGACACCTACAATGTGCTGACATGAGGAAAGTTCCCAACACAAACAGCAGTTGACCGGCATTGCCCGGTGAGACGTTGTTGTGATGCCTCATATAAGGGGGAGAAATGCGTACCATCACGTTTCCGAATTTGGATTGTACCCTATCGCGATTGCGGTTTATCGTATTGCGACATTGCTGCTCGCGTTGGTCGAGATCCAATGACTGTTAGCAGATATTGAATCGGTGGGTTCAGGAGGGCAATATGAAACGCCGTGCGGGATCCCAACGGCCTCTTATCACTAGCAGTCGAGAAGACAGGCATCTTATCCGCATGGCTCTAACGGACTGTGCAGCCACGTCTCGATCCCTGAGTCAACAGATGGGGATGTTTCAAGGGCAACAACCACATGCACGAACAGTTCGACGACGTTTGCAGCAGCATGGACTATCAGCTCGGAGACCATGGCTGCGGTTACACTTGACGCTGCATCTCAGACAGGAGCATCTGCGATGGTGTACTCAACGACGAACCTGAGTGTACGAATGGCAAAACGTAATTTTTTCGGATGAATCCAGGTTCTGTTTACAGCATCATGATGGTCGCATGCGTGTTTGGTGACATCGCGTTGAACGCACATTGGAAGCGTGTTTTCGTCATCGCCAAACTGCCATTGGTTACACGTCTCGGTCACCTCTTGTTCGCATTGATGGCACTTTGAACAGTGGACGTTACATTTCAGATGTGTTACGACCCGCGGCTCTACCCTTCATTCGATCCCTGCGAAACCCTACATTTCAGCTGGATAATGGACGACCGCATGTCGCAGCTCCTGTACGGGCCTTTCTGGATACAGAAAATGTTCGACTGCTGCCCTGGCCAGCACATTCTCCAGATCTCTCACGAAATGAAAACGTCTGGTCAATGGTGGCCGAGGAACTGGCTCGCTACGATACGCCAGTCACTGCTCTTGATGAACTGTGGTATCGTGTTGAAGCTGTATGGGCAGCTGTACCTGACACGTCATCCAAGCTTTGTTTGACTCAATTCCAAGGCGTTTCAAGGCCGTTATTACGGCCAGAGGTGGTTGTTCTGGGTACTGATTTCTCAGAATCTATGCACCCACATTGCGTGAAAATGTAATCACATGTTAGTTCTGGTATAATATATTTGTCCAATGAATACCCATTTATCATTTGCAATTGTTCTTGGTGTAGCAATTTTAATGGTCAGTAGTGTAGAACCAAAATAAAAATTCAATAGGCAAATAAAAGGAAACTTAGTCCGTCCACCATTAGCTACTTTTCTCGAAAAGTGATAAGTTATTGAATACAACAAAAAAATTACCAGTATTCTCCTACTGAATCTAATCTTTTGCAACTCTTCTCACTGATCATGCTGTACTCGAGGATGCATTCACTATTTGGCCAATACCGTAAACGGTGAAAACTGAAGTTGAAGAACTCTGAGTCAATAAAAGTTTTTTGTGTTTGTGACCACATTGTCAGTACGTAAAACTACCGACGTTTCGGTCACTTACAACAATGACCAAAACGACAGTAGTTTTACATATTCACAATGCGGTCACAAACCCAGATAAAATTTACTGACTGTGACATTTGCCGCGGAAGCCTACGTTTATACAGAAGGAATCTGTTTTTCGTGTTCATTCGTCCCTTCTCAAGGACTACAAGCAGACAAAAGCATATTATGTAGACACAGGCAACAGATCAGTTCCTTTTTATTTTTATTGAACACTACGAATGGCTGGTTGTCCGGTCGATGAGGGGACCAAACAGCGAGGTCATCGGTCCAAACGGATTATGGAGGGATCGGGAAGAATCTCGGCCGTGCCCTTTCAAAGGAACTATCACGGCATTTGTCTGAAGCGATTTAGGGAAATCATGGGAAACCAAGCTCAGGATGGCCGGACGCGGGTTTGAACCGTATTAAGCACTGCACCACATCGCTCGGTTACTAAGAATGAATTGTTGTTAAGTTCTTAAATTATTACTTTTACCAAAATTTCTTTCCTCTTTTATGCCTCTACATGGCAGACAAATCTTTCACCTTTTAAACTAAATGAAGCATTGTACTTCATTTCTAGGTCACTTCGTAAAGTATTTTCAGAATGGAGTTGGTACCATTGTGCAATACAAGTGATGTCAGGCGACGACAAGGAGAATTTACCTTACAGACTAGTCATCTGCACATAAACCATACCCTAAACCACGAAACATGGCAACAGGTACGTTATTGTCTCAGTAATGCTATACCAATTCTTATGCCATTTATTTTCCACTCGTTCCTGTTGCCATTGTTATTAAAATAGCATCGATCTCTTTTCCTATTTTCTATAATAACGAAATGTTTCAAACCAATGCAAACTGAACGAATAAAATTTACTCACCCTTTAAGATAGATTTATTTAAAAACGAAATATTTTGTTACTGCTGCTGTTGCTAACTGACATTTCGGTTTTTTACTTTGTGTTAGTAAAAAATGAAGAAACGCCTGTTAGCCTGTTGTAACCGAGACGAGTAAAGTATTGATATTGTTTATTCCATTCCCCGCCAAGGACTGACAGCTGCGACGGAAGTAATTTCGGGGGGAGGGATGGTGAAGAGGGGGGGGGGGGGGTGCAGAGACACCATGCGTGTGCCACAGCATGCATTCCGTCAGTTCCACGAGATATGAAGCCATATCGAGCACCTCAAGTTGCGAAACCTTCACCCCTACACCACCAAAACACTTCCCGCTTGCACTTTGCCTCAGTTTCAGTTAGCTTGCTGTACGTGTGATTTTTTTGTTTTCCTTTTTACGACTACATGAGTTATTCGTTTATTTGTTGTTAGTGTTATTTACTGTGTGGTGCTGAGCAATGTCAAAAGGAAGTTCGTCGAAAGTTATTAGTGGAAAAGTTGGACCTAATTCTCTTGGCCATGGTATTGCCGTAACAAGACAGTCACGACAAAATGGTTTGTGCTTAAAGTCCCTTTTACACAACTGACATCCTTCTCTCAACTGACTGCTCGGGGGGCAAGCTCGTCTACTGCAGCGCCCCTGACGTTTTATTCCTGTACTGAATCTCATCTGTGGCCAGTTTCGTTTACACGTCACTGCTAAAATTGGGTATGTTGCGAGAGCTATATTCCGTGCAGTTTGTCACCTGAACGGTGAAAAAAAGGTCATGAGGGACTATATTTTTTACAGAAAAATCGAGATATAGCAACAAATAAGTAACAAGAAATGACAATAGAGTTTATTAATGACAAAAGGAAAATTCATAGCGTACTTTCTTGTCAATGGACGTGTGGTTAACTCTCCGCACTTCTGGGAACTGAAAGAATGGAAAACTGGCCTCAAAACATTTCTGAAAATATATATTTACTTTCTCGAGAAACTATATACTTGGAAACACATCAGAAAATATCTAGAACGTAGCCCTTTTTGCTTCATCCTTTGTATCTTGTAATCTTGCTAAGCTGCAAATAATGTCGAAAATTATTTACTTCGTCAAAAAATTCTGACTGTTTCACTGTTGAAATAATTTTCATTAAACACATCTATCTATTTGTGCGTTGTGTGTTTTATTCACTGTGAAACGTAAATAACTTTTTGTTTTCACACATTTCATCTACCTTGTAGCAGAACACTGCAAGGAAAATTTTCACGTCCTCGTGCAACCTTTGTAGTGTGTCACGAAAACAAAAAAACAAACGGCGTAATAAAGTTGAAGAAGACACAAAAGCTCAAAATCCATTTCTGTAGAAGGAGTGAGCACCGTCAGAACAGGTCAACTTCCAGTGTTAGTAGACGCCGTCACAGTTCCCGTTTCTGAACATGCGCTGTGTGCAGTATACTCGAAAGTTTAGGACTTCATACTCAGCACAATATATAGATCATTGACATCATAGACACATTTGCGACATGGTTTGTTGCTGATTTATACGCAGGCACGGAAGGTGTCCGTACTTCGACTAGTCGATTTTGACCAGAAAGTCGCTGGTGTAAATCGGTCTATACATGCCTGCTTTGAGACTGAGAAACTTAATGGTGGTCCTCTTCTCACCGTTAACGAGGTAACAGATAGAACACCTGCAATTTCTAATGTAAACAAAAGCACTTTTGTGAAGTCTGAGTCGCACTGCGTGCGGACAAACAAAAATCAAATGGCTCTGAGCACTATGGGACTTAACATCTATGGTCATCAGTCCCCTAGAACTTAGAACTACTTAAACCTAACTAACCTAAGGACAGCACACAACACCCAGCCATCACGAGGCAGAGAAAATCCCTGACCCCGCCGGGAATCGAACCCGGAAACCCGGGCGTGGGAAGCGAGAACGCTACCGCACGACCACGAGATGCGGGCGTGCGGACAAACGCAGCGGCTATGAGAGCGAGCAGGATATGGCAAGCTAAACTGGATACAACCAAGTTTATCTGACTGTTTTACTACTTAACTCTGATTCTGCTACAAGGATAATAGCAGAGGGCATACAAGTTTGACCTGTATGGGCAAACGATAAGTTGACAATGTGATGGACATCACAGTTAGTGATATTTGTGGGATGTTATGATGTCATATCTCGAAGAGTTAACAGACCGTTATTATTATGTTAATCAGTTTGAGGGGACGATTTTCAGAAACAATAGCGTGTAAATGGTGATTTACTTTTCCGGGTTCTTCATAGCTGTTTCAGAAACGATAAAACTATATCCCTTTTCTCCTACACCACGTTAGTAAACCGTATATTGAACGGAAGCAGATGTGACGATTATCAGAAAAAACAGTGCTCTTGTGCTGTAACAACGCGCCTGCTAGTCACATCGTAATCGGTTATGGCAACACTTCACGAGATGAGTTGAGAACTACTGAGTTTTCTAGGAATCTAGAAATCTCTCTGGCAGATTAAAACTATGTACCGGTCCGAAACTCGAACTTGGGACCTTTGCCTTTCGCTGGCTATTGCTTTACAGACTGAGGTACCAAACACGACTGACGACCCGTCCTCACACCTTCAATTTGCCAGTACCTCTTCTCCTACGTTCCTGACTTCATAGAAGCTATTCTGCAAACCTAGCAGAACTAACACTCCTGGAAGAAACGATATTGCGGAGACGTGGCTTAGCCACATCCTGGGAGATATCAGCGTACACTCCGCTGCAGAGTGAAAATCTCGTACTGGAAGAATCGAGGAATCTAAGAAGAATATACAGTTGTGGAAATCAGTATAAAGGGCCGGGTTTCTAAGAAAGTAATAGTACAATGTTTGTAGCGCACGGTGTCGAATTTATTATGAAAGTAGTAATTACATGTAAGACATAAACAATCATGACGAAATTACAGAGCTTCTTTCGTAACACGATAAACAAAATAACACGTTTGCACTGTATCGGTGGAAATTGGTATACGGCACTCATTTTGCTGTTGTATTATTGAATTGTTAGTAATTCCCCCAGCCTCCGTTCTTCCTAATTACCACAAAAATTCTACTTCGCGTTGATTTTGTTAGAGTTCGTAGTTCTTGCGGGGAAGTGTCGCCCGCTCTTCTCGTACCGCACTTTTCAAGTCTCATACTGTCACAGATTGCCTTCTATTGCTATTAACATGCTTTGCAAGTATTGCCGGATGGTTTTCCACAGGGTTCACATCCGGGCTACGTGCAAGCTAGGTCAAGAAATCGGTATCTTTCTCTCCAAACCACTTTTTGCTTGTAGTAGAAACATGCACAGGTGCAGAATCTTGTCGAAACATTAGACTTTCGTTCCCTAGGTCCTCATATATTCTAACCGGTTCTGTCTTAGCATCTCAGTGTACATGTTAGAGTTCATTGCAGTGATGAGTCAAGCAATTTGTGATTTATGTTTAGCGCAGAAGGCTGTCCAAGTTATGATACTTCCTCCAACAAAATTTCTGCTCATTCTTACCTGCTCGTCTGTTCACAGGTCGTGCCAATAATATTGAAATCAATCAGGCCCATCTAAACTTATGCTCATCACTGAAGATCACTTCATCCCATTCTGAAGTCCATGACGTATCTGTTTCAGAAAACTCCAAACTAACCTGTTTATATTTGGGTGTTTGAGCAGGTTTCTATAGTCCTTCTGTGAATGCAAGATGTTGTCATTTGACAAAATTTGTTATACATGTATGGCAGTTGGTGTCAACTGTAAATCAGCAACACGTTGAGACGAATAACAGTTTGGGGCTTTGTTCTCCACAAACAGCAACCGTTTCGATGCCTCACGTAATTTTCTATTTAGCCTATATTTTACTTTTTGTCAATATCGAGCGCCCAGTCTACTGAAATTACCACCACCATTCTTGACGATTTTGCGATTAGAGAGTCCCATTTCCATGTAAGCACAAATTTCTCCTTTTTCATCTCATGATGTTTTCTGTGTGGAATTCCCACATTCGCGGTTTATGTACACAACAAGCACTGCCACTAATGGTGTCTGTTTCCTATCTGGAGTATAGGCACATGAGCACACGCTATCGCCACAAATAGACGACTGCCTTTATACTGAGTTCCCCCCTCTACCACTTCAATCGTTATTGACTTGTTACACACTGCATTACTGATTTCAAAAGCGATACCATTTGACTGCATTTGTCAGTATACAGGATCTCATTCTACTGCGTATACGCTGTGGATAACTATTCGAGCAGACAGTATTAATTTTCCTACTGATATCCACGCCTTTATACTGATTTCAACAACTGTATTTATCATAGTAGGCATTTCGTCTTTTATTTGGCATGAACGTTTTTGTATTTTAGGAAAATTTTCAATCCAACCTCAGCCACTTATGAAACTCCCAGATAATTTGTAATCCAGTTCGTGGATAGGGTGACATGTTGTGAGATTGACAAAAGAATGGCGTTAATAGCAATCAAATTTAATTATCCTTAGGTACTTACGGGCTCAGTCAGAAGATAAATTATTAGCTTTATCTACAGAACAGTTTTTATACCATTACATAACCTAGTGGTGTTGGACTTGATCCCTTCGTGTGGACTAAATGGAAATACCGTACTCTATTCACTAATATTCTTTTTCTTGTGCAGTTCATCGCCAGCGGAAATGTGTCAAAAATATCTTGTATGTGGAGCATTTTCACTCATCTTTAGAACTAGGCTGCTGAATTCAAACCTGGTCATACAAGTCTCATAAAAATCTATTCACACGCCATCAAAAAACTGCAACGACAGATGAAAAAACAATTGAAATATGAACAAAACGCTATCAGACAACTGGCGATTGAATGTGTATCACGTAACTGATGCCGTAGACATATCAGAAGACAGTATAAGATGGATGGCAAACTTATTGAATATGGACCAAAATCAGAGGCTGGAAAGCATTTCTCAAAAACAATTACATTATTTTAAAGAAGTTTAGCTGGTTTCCTTAGCCGATATGGTAGCATGAATCGGCTTAGTCCGGCATTTCACGCGAGAGACGTAACAATAATGAGAGTCGTGGGTGGAATTTGTTTTCTGTGAATCAGAGAAGGTGCTGTCTGCCATAGGACAAATGATATAGTGTGAAAAAAAGAGCAACTAGATTTTGATTTTTTTGTACCACGAAAATTACAAATGTCGGATACTGAAGTTTTCGGAGCAATTGGATGTAAAAAAAAAAAAAAAAAAAAAAAAAAAAAAAAAAAAAAAAAAGGATTGTGAACTGATTTTCTTTAAGAAAATTAACGAAGCAGTTGACTGTCAACAAATCATTATGCCTGCCCACAAAGGCTGTTCCTTTAGCAGAAAGAACAGAGGGAGTACCCTGCCAGTCCCAAAGGTTTCGAGCAAATAGAGAGAAGTCAACGTTGTGCTTTAATGCATCAGTTCCCCCTCACTTGTGTACAACCCACAGAACGTTCATACATCCATGTCAAACTGTCTTAAATGTCTTTCTTTTGGATGTTGCGCTACTCGTTAGCCACTTGGCTTGAAGGTCTGTTCAGTCATCAAAGCACTGACTTTTCATGTGAATTTATGAGCTTCTACCTTGGGGACGGGTTTCTGCTGCAAACACGAAGCCACGTAACCAGCCTTTTTTTTCGGCATTCAGAGTCTGCGGCATCCAGAGTCCGCGGAACAAAATTTGCACTCTATTTTTCTTCAAAACATTCTGGACTACGTCTGATAAATTTGATTCAACGTTGATACCCCACGGTCGCACTTCCACTACTTAGCACTGCCTGTTCACAGATGACTGCTCAAATGCGCGTCTATCATTTGTAGTTGTTAATTAAAGCTGTCGCCGTAGATACTAAGCTGAGGTCGCTTATACACCAGGAAGAAAAGCTGTCTCGGATCTTTACGTGGACGATGTATTTTTATAATTTCAGACTTCTTTTGCGTGCAACGCACCTTAATTGCCCCATCAAAGACTACAATTATTTTGAAAATTACCACATCGTGCTACTTTCTTGGATCTTGGCTTCAAACACTTTCCTTGCTATCTGTTGTTCCATTTTGTCGATGACGTTGACATCGATCATTAATGACTACGTCTTCTCTGCAGAGAGCGATTCTGTGTGAGTCACTGACTAGTGGTGACGAATTTTGGCTCTCGTGAAAAGGGATTTAATGTCATAAATATTTAGAAAATAGCATGAGCGTGTGCAGCTTTTTTCCGTTTCTGGTTGAATTTAGTTGCTCACTACGTCGTTCCTAATGTAGGACACTTGAAGTGTTAAACATTACTGAAGTTACCACACCTCGTCATGAGTGACCGTAGATCTGCGTCTTTGGAGCCCATGTAGTCGAGAATTTTCTCTCAAGAAGTTTGGAGACAAATATTGATGGTGATCTCACGAAGCTTCTAACTTGCTTCTATGCCTTCAGTCGAAGTCCCGGTAATAACTATTACACCATCAGCCATCACTGATGCATTTACTTTATGTTCTCTCTTCCAGGTATTGAATTCTATCTTGTTTTGACGCTCTTACCTAGTACCAGATCTAACGGGAGCAGGGGCGGTCCGCCGTCTACCATTACACCTGTTTTCATTTCAGAAATTCAGGAACCTCAGCCTATGAGCTTTACTTGAGAGATTTGCTTAAATCAATTATTTTGTTACGTACAGATTGCTGCGGTTAGTCATGTCAAGCACTAGCTCCTCGGTGTGGCCGTGGAGACCTATTAATACTGGCCGTCCTTCGTGTCATACTCTGCCATTTGCCTATTTCGGATGCAGTGTCCAGTGTGTTCAGCGCACCGATCTCGCAGGTGTTGTGAAATTCTCAGATCTTAGAGCCTCTACTTCTTATTCAAGTAGCGCTCTATTGGCGGCACGACGTTAAAAGCCGGCTATTCCAGTCCCTCCATCAAGGAAAAATCTCTGGCCGTTCCAGGAATTGTAATCGAGTCCTCCACATGATATTAAGACGCGATGACCGCACACCTCCTGAAGAACACCATCAAGTCATCGGGTTTCATAAAATCAGTAAATGTTACAACTGAGCGGAATTTATTTAGTTTGCAGTCCCTCATCAACCTGGATGGGCTGTTTCATATCCAGCTTGTTTTAGAACGTGGCTGCATTCAGCTTAGTCCCAGCAACTGTAGTGGGACGCGAAATTGAAGCGTCACCCATCCACCAGTGTCAGCCCAGTTTGCAGGTGAATATAAATTTAATTTAGTGTTTTGTTTATGTATTTTTGTAATCTTTGTAATTGTTGTGAATTATCTAAAGTATTGTATTTATTTTTTATGTTTCATGTACGGAGAGGGCGGCGCAACGAACGGAGACAGCATCTTGACTGCCGGGGCCAGAGAGAAAATTGCTGGCCACTATACTTCGCGGGTCGACAGCCAGAGAGCAACAGAAGATCCTGTAACCGAGTTGTTGCGTCGTGCTTCTAAAGACTGAAAAAATAAGAATTTGTAATGTTTCTACAACAATGACATCATACAAAGTTTAATCTTGTTGTAAATGTTCAGTCCTATCTTGTCAAGGCTCAGGTTCACGTCTAAATGTAGGAAGATAAGAAACTAGTTGCTGCTACTAAAGTTTAAATACGTGTTCCGACAGTTTATTTATGAAGAATTATCTTAATGAATTACGATTTTATTTGACAAGATTATAAATTTTGACAACGTTCGTCGCGAGTTGAGTCTTGAAAGTTTATTCAATGTGGTTCTAATATTTATTAAAGCAGATAACTTGCATTAATATAATTTCCGAGAAGAAACAAACGACATCTAAATTGGAAAAAGTTTGCGCAAACCAATTGGACTGAGTGACGTAATTCTGCGCATACGACTCAAATGATGATGTTTTAATTACAGTTTCGTTCAAGAACCATTAAGAGACAATTTAAAAAGAATTTAAATAATTCTGAAGTGTGGTGCAACTGACGCAGGTGACGAAGTCAGCACATGGTCATATGTCAAAAGAAAATCATTTATACAAAACTTACGTCGTTACACTGCGCAACCTCGCACGGATCCCTAGTTGCTAATACTTCGGAGGTGAGTTACTGACCAGCACACGCCCTCCGGAAAACTGAAAACCCGAAAACTGAGCTCAGAACCGTGCTATTTGAGCTATTTTTAATTAGTGTACGAGACAATAGGCGCCAAAAAACCACGAATATACAGTTTCTGCAAGGCAGGGAAGTCGATACCTAGTTTGATACACATGACGAAACAAGATTAGCATGCTCAGACGCCACAGTCCGATTCCTTGTGTTCGAAGAGTGCAAGTATGTTCATACCAAAATTTCGTCTCGAGAACATTGTCAGTGGAAACTGGCAGTTTCGTACCATTGTTATCCTATGAACGACAAGTATCTTCATTCAATACTCTGTGTCCGTGCTGCCCAGTTAATGCAGTCGACAGAACTCTGCTTTAGAATATGCGAGGCGAGTTCATTTCTGTTTTTTTTATATGCGGCTATAATGGTTTTTTTTTTTTTTTTTTTGTACCCTGGGGTGACAAAAGTCATGGGATAGCGATACGTACATATATAGATGGCGGAAGTATCACGCGCACTTCCGGAGATGTCATTTGTACATGATTCGCGTGAAAAGATTCCCCAGTTGATTATAACCCCACGACGGGAATTAATAGACCTAGAACGTGGTAAAGTAGTTGGAGTAACATGCAAGGGACATTTTATTTCGGAACTCGTTGGGGAATTCAATTTTCTGAGATTCACAGTGTCAAGAGTGTGCCGAAAATACCATATCTACAACTACATCCATACTCCGAAAACCACCTGACGGTGTGTGGCGGAGGGTACCTTGAGTACCTCTATCGGTTCTCCCTTCTATTCCAGTCTCGTATCGTTCGTGGAAAGAAAGATTGTCGGTATGCCTCTGTGTGGGCTCTAATCTCTCTGATTTTATCCTCATGGTCTCTTCGCGAGATATACGTAGGATGGAGCAATTTTCTGCTTGACTTCCTCGGTGAAGGTATGTTCTCGAAACTTCAACAAATGCCCGTACCGAGCTACTGAGCGTCTCTCTTGCAGAGTCTTCCACTGGAGTTTATCCATCATCTCCTTAGCGCTCTCGCGATTACTAAATGATCCTGTAATAAAAGCGCGCTGCTCTCCGTTGGATCTTCTCTCTCTCTTCTATCAACCCTATCTGGTACGGATCCCACACCGGTGAGCAGTATTCAAGCAGTGGGCTAACAAGTGTACTGTAACCTACTTCCTTTGGTTTCAGACTGCATTTCCTTAGCATTCTTCCAATGAATCTCAGTCTAGCATCTGCTTTACCGACGATTAATTTTATATGATCATTCTATTTTAAATCACTCCTAATGCATACTCCCCGATAATTTATGAAATTAACTGCTTCCAGTTGCTGACCTGCTATATTGTAGCTAAATGATAAAGGATCTTTCTTTCTATGTATTCGCAGCACGTTACAATTGTCTACATTGAGATTCAATTGCAATTCCCTACACCATGCGTCAATTCGCTGCAGATCCTATAGCATTTCAGTACAATTTTGGATTGTTATAACCTCTCGATAAACTACAGCATCATCCGCAAAACGCCTCAGTGAACTTCCGATGTTATCCACAAGGTCCTTTATTTATATTGTGAATAGCAACGGTCCTACGACACTTCCCTGCGGCACACCTGAAATCACTCTTACTTCGGAAGACTTCTCTCCATTGAAAATGACATGCTGAGTTCTGTTACCTAGGAACTCTTCAATCCAATCACACAATTGGTCTGATAGTCCATATGCTCTTACTCTGTTCATTAAACGACTGTGGGGGACTGTATCGAACGCCTTGCGGAAGTCAAGAAACACGGCATCTACCTGGGAACCAGTTTCTATGGCCCCCTGAGTCTCGTGGACGAATATTCAGATATTCAGGCCAACACCGGCGAACACAGTTGCCTCTCAAAGGCCAACACAGTTACCGATGGCGTTCACTTGACTACCGAGTGCAGCGACTTTTCCTTAGAGTTGTCAGTGCTAACAAACAAGCAGCACTGCGTCAAAAATCACAAAAAGCAGTGTGGGACATACGACGAACGTAGGTCAGTGTAGTGAAATTTGGCTCTAATGGCTACGGCAGCAGAAAACGACACGAGTGCCTTTGCTAAAACCACATCGCCTGCAGCGCCTTTCGTGAGCTCCTGACCACATCCGTTGGCCGCAAGACGCCTGAAAAGGAGCGGCCTAGTAAGATGAGCCCTCTTTCAGTTGATAAGAGCCGATGGTTGGATACGAGTGTGATTCAGACCCCACGAAGCCATGGATCCAAATTGTCAACAAGGTACTGTGTAAGCTGGTGGTGTTTCCATAATGGTGTGGGCTGTGTTTACATGGAATGGACTGGGTCCTCTGGTCCAAGTGAACCGATCGTTGTGTGTAATTTTTATGTTTGTCTACTGGGAGACAATTTGCAGCCAAACAACGGTGGAATTGGTTCAAATGGCTCTGAGCACTATGGGACTCAACTTCTGAGGTCATTAGTCCCCTAGAACTTAGAACTAATTAAACCTAACCAACCTAAGGACATCACACACATCCATGCCCGAGGCAGGATTCGAACCTGCGACCGTAGCGGTCTCGTGGTTCCGGACTGCAGCGACTAGAACTGCACGGCCACTTCGGCCGGCAACGGTGGAATTCTTGTGGATGACAATGCGCGATTTCACAGGGCCGCAGTTGTTCGCAATTGGTTTGAATAACATTCTGAATGGTGATTTGACCACCCAGATCACCTGACATCAAACATTCATGAGTCATAATCGAGAAGTCAGTTTCTGCACAAAATCCTGCACCGGCATCACTTTCGCAGTTGTAGACGGCTATAGAAGCAGCATGAGTCAATATTTCTACAGGGGACCTCCAACGACTTGTTGAGTCCATGCCACATGGAGTTACTGCACTACGTTGGGCGCTAGCAGGTCCGACTCGATATTACGGAGTAGCCCGTGACTTCTGTTACTTGATTGTATTATTCCACTTTTAAAAGCGTATTTTGTCTGTAAGCTTTTACTCTGCTCACCTCCATGCACTTACACACCTCCGGCCCAGTGTTAGGATTGCTTACCTTTCCTTTAGGTATACACCTTCTACCAAATAACAAAAACGCTGGCTGCTCCAAATGAATACCGTGCGCACGATTAACATCTCCACACTGCTGTTACAGTTATTTCTGTCGCATGACAGGTAATTTATTTTTAACTGCTTATGAATATGTTGTGATACATCACCGACACCGCACCACGCAGAATGCGCCCCCAGATTGGCAGTAAACCATGTGACGGCTCCGCCAGTATGCGGCCGTCTTCGTCTCGAAGCAACATCTTCTGTTTCACACGCAAGTAGCGCCCCCATAGTCCCGGGATAAGAAGACGCCACAGCGAGACCTGCCGAGTTTACTATAGCCTCATCACTGTTGACGATTCCAAGCGACAACTGCGGCACGTGCATGCGCGTGCTTTCCGTATGAAGAAAATGTATATCCTGCAAAATAGTGTCTCTATTGTCACTCACCACTAGCGTCAGCAATGACAAATTGAGGCGTGGCGACTTATGTTGCTCCTGCCTAGAGCCTGTGTATCCGGAGAATGACTCATGCGTGCACAACGACAGATGGTCTGAAGTGGGTTCAGTGCAGTACGTAGCTCTGTTTTCATCTGCTAGAGGACAGTAACGGACAGGACTAAACAGAAAGAACTATAATGTGGTTAAGAATTTTTACCACCAGAGCCCAGTAGCGCAAAGAGACGTTCAAAAAATGGGTCAAGAGAATGTTTTTGTGAATTGTTCTGTTTATTTCTTGGAGGCTTTTTTGTTTCTTTACGTTCGTACAGTTTTGTATATGTTTTTAGTAATGTGAATGATGCGTGAATGTGGTCTGAAGTAAATATGTAGATCATTGTTCCACTGATGAACGCTGTACGAATTAGTGTGAGAAAGTTTTAAGGCAGTGTGAATGCAGACGACCGGGGAATTTTGCATCATAATATTTTAAGTAAGTTTATGGTAAAAGGAAAGCTAATCCGAGTTCAAATGAAAATAATTATAACGCAAAGTATAAACAAAATATGAAAATGTTAAATATTTATTTCGGGATAATGTACAGTTCGAAAGTGAGTTATTCGTTGATTGGTTACTCATGAAAAGCGCGGACTTACGCTGGAGAATAATGTTTTTCTATTAGCCTTAAAGAAAACTGACCAATCAGAACGGAGTATTCTTCGAGCGTGAAGTTATAGATTGCTTATAGCAGTCTAAGGAGTCGGAGCCCAGCCTTTCAGTGGTACGGTCGCGTGTAGTATGAACTCCGTAGGAAGTTATAATTTGCCGGTTTTAGTTGCGCTAAATGTTTCGAAAGTGATCTAAATGGCTCTGAGCACTATGGGACTTAACATCTATGGTCATCACTGCCCTAGAACTTAGAACTACTTAAACCTAACTAACCTAAGGACATCACACAACACCCAGTCATCACGAGGCAGAGAAAATCCCTGACCCCGCCGGGAATCGAACCCGGAAACCCGGGCGCGGGAAGCGAGAACGCTACCGCACGACCACGAGCTGCGGAATGAAAGTGATCTGAAGCGAAGGCATATTTATTCAGATGTGTTTCTTAGAAAGTACGGATCTTTTAATAATTTCGTGTATGAGAAAAGACATTAATTCCGCGTGGCTTATTGAGCAGATCGGTGATTAAAACCTTCAGTGCATTAGGCACCGATAAACTTGATAGTGTAGCGAGCATTTTCATTCAAGAACAATTCGTGCTCAGTAGCTGTTCAGATTTCGGGAAATACGTTACCACGATCTCGCTAACGTGAATAAAAAGGTTTGTGCATGACTGTCTTACGTAAGATTATCACGGGGTTGGCAGTGAAAGTGTACACCTCAAGGTTGAGAATACATTGAAGTTTTACCAATATTTTCACCTTTCATCAGAATTAAAACCTTTTCCCGATTCTTTGAATAGTTACGTTGTATGCAGTCTGGGTCGATTTTCAGTATGGTAGGTTTCTGCTTGGCTTTCCTACCAGCGATCTGCTACAACGAGTTCACAGTTAGGTGCAGGCAATGGACGAACGCAACCGCGCCGCTGCAAATTCTCAACAAACGGAATAGAAAGTCACTAAACAACTCACAACGATCACGCTTACTGCTCGCATTACGTGCTGCATTCACAGCTGAGAACTCAGAACACCACTCAACGCTGACTGGCTGTCTTAGAACGTGTGACGTAGGTGCGTAGAACAAACCCAAACTCGATCATCATCGTTCGTGACTCCAGCTATAGTAGTCTACTCAAGGAATCAGACGAAGCCTGATCTGCGTTCGTGGTACTGTGATTACTTACTAGGACTAGGCCCTAATTATGGACTCTCTTGGGTCTGCTGTACAGAAGGTACGTAAAGTTATGGTGCCGTTCAGATTGCATGTGCTTCTAATTAATTCTGCTTTCTGTCTAAGCACCATCCTACTCCTTGGCTTCCACCTCTAGCTGATCCAAGAATGAATGTTTCTGATACCTCTCATCAATAATTGTAGTGTGCGGCATTACAAAACTGTACTTGTAGGATGTGTTTTGTTTATTAAGAGCAATAGAAGAACTGTGGCTAGTGTGATTGGTAATTTATAATATTTCTTATATTGTTTTGAAATAAGATATAACTTCATAAAACCTGTAACTGAACATTTATTTCTGTGTAAACTGTGAAAAAGTAATTCTAACTAAAACGGCACACAGCAAGAAAAGATGTTTTAAGATTTACATTTCGAGTTGTTAAGAAATGCGACGGATATTACGGACCAAACAACGAAGTATAGGATTTAAATACAGATGATGCTTTTGTGGTTCACAAATGAATCTGGTTATACATAAAAAGTACCAGCTAATAAAGAAAAGCTTGGTTAAAATACGTTGCAGCTAGTGATCGATTGAGCCTGAGAGAACGCATTACACTTGTGGACTGAGGTATTGTGTAAGGCATTTCTTGTTGCTTCTTCATAAAATTTTCATACAGATTGATAGAGTATGCATCACTCTCTCATTATTTTCCATATGCAAGACTACAGTTATATGTTGATTTTACACCCAAGACATCGTTTTTGTGACACGACAGGAAGTTCTCAGCGTGAGCAGGCACTGATAGGAGCGTGTACATTGTAAATGCATGAGGGATCTTTATGGTAGGCCTCCTTCGAATAGTATTTTCTGTAGTTGGGAACGAACAGACAGTTTTGTCATTGAACAGTGAATCTAGCAGTGGACGTTCGGGGCTTGAAAGCCACATGCAGCTATTAGGGAAAGGAACATCTCGAAGCACTTACAGGGACAGAATGCTGGGCCCAAGAACTTCTCGCACTGGTAAGCAGACAATGCGTTCGGTCGAAGAGGTGGAAAAGCTGCTTACCTGGACCTACGTCTTAGGCGCCTCTACCCACAGCAGAGGCAGGCGCGCGAGACAAACCAAGGTTGCCCTCCGAACGTGTTACGACAGTCTCTTAAACGTCCTTTGTGAACAGGGATAGCGCTATAAAAAATTCGTGAGTTTCCATGTTCACTGTGGACTGGACGCTATCGAGAGATCGGGCAGGTAGTGTCGTCGCTCTACTTGCAGAGTTTTTTTAGGAAACCTCAGGCCTGCCAAACAATTTTAGAAGGAACGAAATACACTACTGGCCATTAAAATTGCTACACCAAGAAGAAATGCAGATGATAAACGAGTATTCATTGGACAAATATATTATACAACAACTGACATTTGATTAAATTTTCACGCAATTTGGTTGCATAGATCCTGAGAAATCAGTACCTAGATCAACCACCTCTGGCCGTAATAACAGCTTTGATACGCCTGGGCGTTGAGTCAAATAGAGCTTCGATGGCGTTTACAGGTACAGTTGCCCATGCAGCTTCAACACGATAACACAGTTCATCAAGAGTAGTGACTGGCGTATTGTGACGATCCAGTTGCTCGGCCACCATTGACCAGACGTTTTCAATTGCTGAGAGATCTGGAGAATATGCTGGCCAGGGCAGAAGTCGAACATTTTCTGTATCCAGTAAGGCCCGTACAGGACCTGCAACATGCGGTCGTGCATTATCCTGCTGAAATGTAGCCTCAAATGTAACGTCCACTGTTCAAAGTACCGTCCATGCAAACAAGAGCTGACCGAGACGTGTTACCAATGGCACCCCATACCATCACGCCGGGTGATATGCCAGTTTGACGATGACGAATAGACGCTTCCAATGTGCGTTCATCGCGATGTCGCCAAACACGGATGCGACCATCATGATGCCGTAAACAGAACCTGGATTCATCCGAAAAAATGACGTTTTGCCATTCGTGCACCCACGTTCGCCGTTGTGTACACCATCGCCGGCGCTCCTGTCTGTGATTCAGCATCAAGGGTAACCGCAGCCATGGTCTGCGACCTGATAGTCCATGCTGCTGCAAACGTCGTAGAACTGTTCGTGCAGATGGTTGTTGTCTTGCAAACGTCCCCATATGTTGACTCGGGGATCGAGACGTGGCCGCACGATCCGTTACAGCCATGCGGATAAGATGCCTGTCATCTCGACTGCTAGTGATACGAGGCGGTTGGGATCCAGCTCGGCGTTCCGTGTTAGTCTCTTGAAACATTCGATTCCATATTCTGCTAACAGTCATTGGATCTCGACCAACGCGAGCAGCAGTGTCGCGATACGATAAACCGCAATCGCGATGGGCTAGAATCCGACCTTTATCAAAGTCGGAAACGTGATGGTACGCATTTCTCCTCCTTACACGAGGCATCACAACAACGTTTCACCAGGCAAAGCCGGTCAACTGCTGTTTGTGTGTGAGAAATCGGTTGGAACCTTTCCTCATGTCAGCACGTTGTAGGTGTCGCTAGCGGCGCCAACCTTGTGTGAATGCTCTGAAAAGCTAATCATTTGCATATCACAGCATCTTCTTCCTGTCGGTTAAACTTCGCGTCTGTAGCACGTCATCTTAGTGGTGTAGCAATTTTAATGGCCAGTATCGAATTTGTGGCGACTCTGAAATGATCTTTGTTGGGACACCAGAACACTTCTGTTAGTTTAGCAGGAGCCCCTGCCCGGACACGCAGTGACGTTCAGGGCATCTAGATAATGATATCCATGATAAATGTGTTCTAGGCGCTACAGTCTGGAACCGCCCGACCGCTACGGTCGCAGGTTCGAATCCTGCCTGGGGCATGGATGTGTGTGATGTCCTTAGGTTAGTTAGGTTTAAGTAGTTCTAAGTTCTAGGGGACTTAATAGTTAAGTCCCATAGTGCTCAGAGCCACTTGAACCATTTTTGAACCATAACTGTGTTGTTACCTTGAGAGCTATACTGAAACTCAAAACATGCTGCCTGAAGTGGCTATGGGAAGAAAGAAGTCGGAAGCAAAACGTATCCTCCTCTCTGAACGGGAATTTGCGAGTCAGGGAATGGCTGCTCCTTCTGAAAAAAGAAGCAGAGTGTTAACTTTGCTTAGGATTGGCCGAGGAGTATAGCAGACATGTTGGAGGGGAGAAATGGTGATGGTGGGGTCTTGTGACTGGCGCGAAACCCTCGTAGGGAAAGTTGTGCAAGTGCTTTTGTGCAGCTTACGAAGGTTTGATGGTAAGTGAGGGGAGAATAAACATGGTCTTCCGATTCAGCCTCTGGTCTGGAGAGGATTCTGGTCTTCATATTTGTTATGAGTGGGCTGCACTTGGGACATCCGTCCTGAGCGTGACTTTGCACTAGCACTGGTCTTGATTTGGGGGGCCTGTGGTGAGGACTTAGCTGTACGGACAATTTAGACCTCAGTTATCTCGGACAGCTGTCCCGAAAATAACCTTATTCATGACAGATCTGCTACCTTGACGTTTGATCTGCTTGTGCGCACTGCATGAAAGTGAGTCAAACTGGTCCTTGGTGCGACCGCCGAATGGGAGTGTCACAAGTTGGAATCAGCCGAGATTTCAGGACTCCATGAGAGAGTAATTGCGATCCGTCTAACATAATCGACAGCCGAGACTTTCCATATTTAGCGCCCGCGATTGTGAATTACAGGCGGCACACATCGGTACTTTGCAGACGCTTGAACTACGACCGTCAACAGACAGCGCCACACGTCGAGAAAAGGGGTAATGTATTGCTGCTGCGGCTTGTTAGGGCATTGTTCCCAGCATCACCAACGTAGTATAACTTCTGTGTAGAATAAATCCATCAAAATCCATCCAGTTTTAGATAATGTCAGATTTCGATGTCCATGTGTAAGTAGGGTGTTTAGGTTTTTATGTTGGTAACGCCATGTAGCACTCTGTATGAAAATCACTGACTGTGCTGTGTGCAGTCTGTGGCTGGTTTGCATTGCTGAAATATTTGCTATTGTAGTGTTGGGCAGTAGGATGTGAACAGCGTTGTACAGTTGGAGGTGAGCCGCCAGCAGTGGTGAATGTGGGGAGAGAGATGGCAGAGTTTTGAGAGGGGACTACCTGGACGTGTGTCCGTCAGAAAAACGAAATTTGTGAGACAGGATGTCATGAAGTGATATGTATATTATGACTTTTGAACACTATTGAGGTAAATTAATTTTTTGTTCTCTATCAAAATCTTTCATTTGCTAATTATGCCTATCAGTAGTTAATGCCTTTAGCAGTTAGAATCTTGTATTTAGCTGGCAGTATTGGCGCTCGCTGTATTGCAGTAGTTCACGTTTCGGAGATTTTTGTGAGGTAAGTGATTCATGAAAGGTGTAGGTTATTGTTAGTCAGGGTCATTCTTTTGTAGGGGTTATTGAAAGTCAGATTAAGTTGCGCTAAAAATATTGTGTGTCTGTTTAGTGTTGTTCAGAATGAGTAAAGAGAGAAATGTCTGAGCTAATCATTTGCGTATCACAGAATCTTCTTCCCGTCGGCGAAATTTCGCGTCTGTAGCATGTCATCTTCGTGGTATAGGAATTTTAATGGCCCATATTGTACTAGTATGATAATACTACTTCTTAAGTCTAAAAGCATTAACCGACGCTGAAAATTGCACTTTTCAGCAGCTTCGATACTCAAATATAATATTCTTACAACACGAACTCAACAGCTATATCACTCAGATTCCAACCTCTGCAGTCGTCCACTGTTTTTCGGCAAACACGAGAAGCACCAAGAGACCTGTACTATTCATCGGTAAAAACTAATCGACGTACCGGTACTAAAGCAATTCTACGGTGATCGAAATTATAAAGTAAAATAGTTGCTTGAAATGTAGTTAGAGGCTTATCGCACTGTTAGTCCGCAAGAAATCGTTATGTGGTATACGAGTGCTCTATGTTTGGTTCACCCTGTCTAAGAGTGTACCTGCTACGCCGTCGCTGAAAGCCCTGATGATGACAAACGTTCGTGAGATAATGGGTTGCTACACGCGCCCGACTGCTGTTTAGCTATGGACGGGAACGACTGTACCCTTTCTCCGGAACGGTAATAATCCGCGGCCCCGATGGGGTGGCGTTACTCGCTTCCTGCCCTCCCCTCCAGCTGCTCCAAGGTACGAGCCTCCTAATTAGAGACTCGGCGCTGAAGTGCGGTGAAGACATCGGCAGTGTGACGTCACGAATACGCGCGCCACTTTGGCGCAGGCGGTTGCCGGGATAGGCCCCGGGGACACGGCCGAGACGTGATTCCGAAATCGGATTACAACCGCCGGGAATGAGAGTCGAGTCGGCAGGGGGGCGAGGCGACACGACGCGAGGTAAATTGAAGCTTATTTTGAAGTGGCCAGTAAAACTGAACTGCTGCCAGCTGGAATGGGGTGGCCCCTTCTCGCCCGCTGTCTCTCTCCCCCCCTCTGCTGCCTGCCGGGGGCTGTTAGCGCAGCCCGGACCCGCCCCGTGGAGCGTCACGCTTGGCGGGGGCAATGAAATTACAATTAGAGTGCCGTTAATATCAATCTCCGGCAGGGCGCGCAGGCCGAGGCGGGGCGAACTGTGCCCGCAGGGCCTCCAGCTGGAGTGAGCGCTCCAGACAAGTTGGGAGCATCTCGTGGGGGCGAAGGGCTGCATCCTGCCTTCGCGCCGAGCACAGTTTAATTGTACAAGTGGAAGAAGGGAGGGAGGGGGGTGGCGTTTCAGTACGGCCACTGGCTACTCCTCAATGATTTTATAGTCGCAGGGTACCCACAAGGAACTCTACCAGTAACTAGCAACTAGTTCCAGAACTGGGCGCAATTTAGACGCTTTCAAAGATGTAAGTTTAAATCCGTTTACCAGAAACGCCATTTTGAATCCATATTGAGACGGAAATTTACTTTGACTCTCTATTAATCTCTGTCAACTGATATACTCGTATTTTATATACCGGGTGATAAAAAAGTCAGTATAAATTTGAAAACTGAATAAATCAAGGAATAGTGTAGATAGAGAGGCACAAAGTGACACACATGTTTGGAATGACATGGGGTTTTATTAGAACCAAAAATACAAAAAGTTCAAAAAATGTCCGACAGATGGCGCTTCATCTGATCAGAATAGCAATAATTAGCATAATAAAGTAAGACAAAGCAAAGATGATGTTCTTTACAGGAAATGCTCAATATGTCCACCATCATTCCTCAACAATAGCTGTAGTCGAGGAATAATGTTGTGAACAGCACTGTAATGCAAGTCCGGAGTCATGGTGAGGCATTGGCGTCGGGTGTTGTCTTTGAGCATCCCTAGAGATGTCGGTCGATCACGATACATTTGCGGCTTCAGGTAACACCAAAGTCAATAATCGCAAGGACTGAGGTCTGGGAATCTGGGAGGTCAAGCACGACGAAAGTGGCGGCTGAGCACACGATCATCACCAAACGGCGCGCGCAAGAGATCCTTCACGCACCTAGCAATATGGGGTGGTTCTAATAAAACCCCATTTCATTTCAGGCATGTGTGTCAATTTTTACCTCTCTATCTACATTATTGCGTGGTTTATTAAGTTTTCCGATTTATACTAACTTTTTGATCACCCGGTATGCCTGCAGATGTTTGTTTGATCATTGTAATATTTCTGGCTTAGTCAGCCATCTTATTAGGCTCCAAGAAGCTGTTCCCAGAGCAGTGGAGATGCAAGAATTATATAATGACGAAATGTGGTGTGAGGTACCTGTGACAGATGTTAGATTCGGTACCATTCCCGTGAGAAAGACCGCCTGCATAATGCTACTGCTCTGTGATTGGCTGCTGAGTTCGGAGCGCCGGCCGAAGTGGCCGTGCGGTTAAAGGCGCTGCAGTCTGGAACCGCAAGACCTCGACGGTGGCAGGTTCGAATCCTGCCTCGGGCATGGATGTTTGTGATGTCCTTAGGTTAGTTAGGTTTAACTAGTTCTAAGTTCTAGGGGACTAATGACCTCAGCAGTTGAGTCCCATAGTGCTCAGAGCCATTTGAACCATTTTTTTTTGAGTTCGGGGCAAGGGCGCCAAAACGTTAAAGTATAGTTATTATTATTAGTTAAACTACTCACTGGAATGACTTCACTTGAGAGGTACCCACATGCCTTGCTCATACTGTGGCATCAAGCAGTCAGGCCTGCAAGATGAGTGGTCTGCCAAGCGAGTGGATTTATTCTTATTTCTAGAGTAACATCAATGACTGATTATGAGCTCTAGTACCCACAATTAAACTACAAACTATTCTCCTGTTTGAATATTATGCAACGGAAACGGATAACGGACATCTGACTATTAGGAACTTGCACAACTCTGATTGTTCACTATACTCTGGCAATGCCACATTTCCTTTCTTACCCAACGGCTTTGATCAACACGTGGCCATCGCACTGAATATGAAAGGCGCACACATTATAAATTCTCGTTATCATGACTACACAGCCTGCCGCGGTGGTCTCGCGGTTAAGGCGCTCAGTCCGGAACCGTGCGACTGCTACGGTCGCAGGTTCGAATCCTGCCTCAGGCATGGATGTGTGTGATGTCATTAGGTTAGTTAGGTTTAAGTAGTTCTAAGTTCTAGGGGACTGATGACCTCAGAAGTTAAATCCCATAGTGCTCAGAGCCATTTGAACCGTTTTTTGACTACACACTATTCGAATAACAAGGCCACCAATATTTTTCTTTTCACTATCTTTTTTATTGCGATAAATTCTATTATGATTCAAAGATAACCTAAACACACCATTACGTTTTATACAACAATTACACATGAGAAACTCCGCCCAGTGGGCATGGCTTTACATTGGTGATTCTCTATCTTATGGTCTCGTAGTTATCTAACGCTACAGTGCACTTTTTGGATGGGATGGTGGATCTTTTTCTATATCTCACACTTTGACTCTCACGCCCATCATCACGAAAATTTACTCCAGACCGAGCGGTACAAAAAGGAACATGCATAACCCACTGCCTCTGAACCTATCTTGCTACTCTCCCATGCAAACCACACATACTTAAATTACATGAAATACATCACACTGGCAACATACAATACATCGCAAAGAATAGTCACAACGTTAGAATCACTTCACTTTCAGCTTTCCCACTTCAATTAGTATTCATCCCAGTTTCACACGCCACTGCCCCACTTCGTAACTTTTCTTTCCTACTGCGAATTCTGGAGGATATATGCACGTCTTCCTGTTCAATGCAAGCCAAGTCGCGTTGCTGGATAGACGGCTGACTCACCTTGCTTCTCTCTCAGAGTATTAGAGTTGGAATCTAGCGTCACACGGAAAAATAACACGCAAAGTAATATTAAGATCATATTCGTCACACACGCGAGTCCTCAACTGATACCTTGGACGAGTACTTTTCTTTATCCTTTGTCTCGTACACAGATTGAGGCTCACACACTACTCACCACGTGGAAGTGATACTCTCTAATTTCAAGTCTTGCACGCGCCATTTCTTACATATTTCCAACTTATAGTACACACGCCAGTAATTCAGCTTAACTTTAGCACTCGGAAGTATTTCAACCTAGCACTAGCACTCGCAAGTATTTCAACTTATTGGTACATGTGGTTTCATTGTGATCGTTGGTCACTTCCGAAGATTACTACGATCCCCTTAATATTACCTGCCTGTCATTTAATTCTCCCCCCCAAACGTTCCTGAAATAGAGAAATAATTATTCCAAACTACTCTTAAGTATTTCATAGGCATATCATCTCATCACCCCTTTGTCTTTACGGAGCACACCTAAGACAGCTCTTACCAACACAAGATCCAGCGTCAAAGTGCTGAAACATGGCCGTTTTTCAGATCATCTCGCACCTCCAACAAGTTGGGGGAACACCATGCTACCGTATTGGTCAGTCACGTTACAGTCGCTCAAAGCTCACGTAAATTTCAATTTCATCTCATTGGTTCCACCAAAGGTGACCCAAGGACCGTCTCAGAGATTATCATGTATTGCACATTCACTATCTGCGGTTAGCAGACCACCTTACATTCATTCATTTTACAGATCTCACCAAACTGGATGTAGGGATTTATTTTGTGGGAGTGCACATGTGATCAATTAAATAAATAAATTGACCTTCTTTCCTACACTGGTATCCGGCTTCGGTGTGTTAAGTGAAGTTGATTTGTTATTACAAAAAATATGTTGTTCTGACACGAATAACGAAGAATGTTGTACCTATTTTCAATGTCGGGTGGTACTGCACCCTTTCACACTTTTTAATATAAATATCTCCCAACAGCTGACTATCAATAAGTCATTTTAGAATTATTAAAAACTATATAAATCAAAAACAAAAGACTGACGAAATTGTAGACGAAGCACTTCTGAAGCGTTCGGGTCAGGTATGGCGCGCGAAGTGTTTCGGGCTGTTCGTCACTCTGGATTAGGCAGTCGAGACGTACAGTCATGTTGTCTATGGCAGGATGTGTTTGCCAGTACTCAGTATTAAAATATTCACGCAGGTAGTCATGAGGCCCAGACACGTGGCACAAATAGTGTAGAGATACCCTGTGTTGTGTTTGATCATGTACTTTGCTTTATCAGAAGGTGTTTTATTAAGATCATGTAGTATTCTCGTGTGGCTATATTAAAATACGCGAGTGGCATCCCAAAGAAATGATACGTTATTTCGGAACAGAACCTCGCTAAAAGTCAGTTTCAGCCTCAAGATACAGAACCTACGACCTGCGTGCTGTTTTCTGCGCTGGGGACATGAACCTGAAGACAGCAGGTTACTGAACTATGACAGAACCTTCGTATTCCACACTTTGCATTGGAAACAACTAGGCGCCTCACGTGTACTGCATGCACAGAACAAATGTGCTCAGCGACACGTCGTCTGCAGTAATGCAGAGGAGGTAAAGGAGGATGATCGTTATTAACACCAACAATCAATTCATTCGTCCTTTCTTGCCTTTCTATCATAGTTCATTCAAGATTAACTGAGGCTTGAATGAACTGCGACAGAAGCCCGAATAACAGGGAGCTGACGCACTAGGACATGTATTGAAACCATCAAATAGTGCACTGATCATGGCTAGGCACTAGCCGAAACCTTGATTTGTTTTAATGAAGCCTGAAAGAAAAGGACGACTGATTGCTGTGTTCCACCATTTTGAAAGTTGTATCACAGTCGTTGAGTGCATACCCAATCCCTAATGGAGGGTAAGTTGGTTTAAAAGTTTTTAAGTTGATTTATCAAAAGTAGATGTTCTAGAATCTATTTGTAATGCTGATTTTTAAAATTACTTTCATTTTCTTCTAATACGTCAAGATTTCTCATATTTCTATGATTAAAGTAATCGAAGCGTAAGTATTAAAATAAAATTTCAATCTGTGCCTGAATTTTCACAATTATTGTCTTATTTTTAGGCATACAGTAAAAATACTACAAACACTCTTATTAGACCCGTCATGAGTACTATGTGACATTTAATGTTCAAAAATTTTTATTTCCTTGCTGAATGTTTATCTTTACTGTCTCTCTCCAACATTCAACAACATTCGGTCGTCGTACTTTCATCACATGTTTGCTGGAACTTCCGCTCCATTTCCTTAGTATCGTTTTCTTCCTCTTAACTCTACTGTCCCAACTTTTTTTTGGAAGTAGTCAATACATGAGTGTAAAATGTCTTATTCAACATTCATGCTACAACCCAAAAGTTTTCCAACACATAAGAATGCTCGTATAAGTTTAACGTATTTTCATTCCTCAGAAGGCATTCAGTAACAGACTTTACCGCAATCAGTTTGTCCGTTTTTTACCATTCATTGTATTTTCAGTCTCATGATGCTTCATTTTTCGAGTTTTCAGACCAAGAAAAATCTAGGTTTAAAATTTTCTTGACTGATGGAGGGAAATTTCATAGAAATGCACTTAAAGCATGATTCAAAGCCCTTACGAATGGCTCCATCAGTCACAATTTGCTACGTAGAGGTGACAATACTTTTTGTGACCTACGAGAGATTCACACAAAATTTCTTTAGTCACAGGGTCAAAAGTCTGCGATTTCGCCAAATCTTTACTCTAAAACGCATTTGCTTTGCTCGGTTACACCATTCACAGAACAAACAGGACACTTTTGTGTACCCAGATTGCGTGCCTAATAATATTCCTTTAACTAAAAAGAAAAGAAATTTATTTTGCTATGAAAGAATTAACCTCAGACAAAAACTAAGAACAAGTTATAAACCTTTATATACAAACTATTCAAGATCGCATACTTATTTTGATCATTTAGTGTCTTGCAGACTGGTGTTACCCGTGTGGAATGTTGTTTACAATGAGTCTATTCTATTGCAGCTCTAAGTGTACCGTTGAAGAGATAATACTAAAGTACACGTATGTCTGGTGCCTAGGCCTATACAAAACAGAACGTTAACTGAAAAGGGAATTTACACAGATAGCGTTGTGTACGAAAATATATGTATTAATTGGTCGGGGCATAGTATGTCGAACTATGATTCTTAATAATCAAATCAAAAAGTTATAATTCAATTTGTTTGTCTAGGAGGGGGACATCCAACGATACGAAACTCGATCCGCCGTCCCTTCCCCTGCGTGGGTGGCGGGAGTCACCTTTGAAATATTCAATGGGAATCCCCGTTTTTCATTGCAGATTAAGATTCTACAGGATAATGTACATACGTTTTGTCTGACGCATTTTCTTCGTTTCGCCACAGGTACTGCTGTGATAGGAGCAATAGAAATGGGTACTCAAACGTAATTTACTACATGCTACTCAACGGCCCTTAAATATCATGTGGGTAGCACGTGGGACCCTACCTCCATGCTGCGAGGGTAGTACAGGCCAGTATTGGAAACCCCATTCGCAACGTTGTATTCCTACGGCAACAGACATGTCGGACACGGGATTACTCGACGCGCGGGCGTAGCCCTGTAGCGAACTACGACTTATCATAACAGGCAGTACAATGTGACCGGGAGCTCACGTATCGTGTAGACTTAGAACAGATAGAGGCTCTAAACATTACAATACTTGCGCAGTGTTCATTGTCTGCACACTTACCTATCGTCTGGAGAACAGACGTGCAAGTGCACGATGGAAGTTGCAACCACAGAAGAAGAAATTGAAATGATCCTGATTTTCGGAGAATGTAGGAGATATGTTGACGCTGTTGTTGCCTTGAATGCCGGGCGTTTTCCGGAGAAACCTCGCTCTCGTTCGTCGTGTTACTAGGTCACGAACACCCTTATGTCTAATGGCAGCGTAGAGATCGGCTAAAGGAAACGAAGTAAACGTGTTACAGGAGAAGCTAATGAAATAACTGTACTAGCGGCAGTGCACCACAACCCACTGATACACTGTATATGAAACGTTGATACACCGAATTTTTTTCCAAAATATGTCGTTAAATATGGGCGATGTCATTCCCTCAGTGTATCGATATATCGACATCATAATGACAATATCGAGTTCCGATATTTTTCTTTTATATTATATTTTTTCATAATTTTCGGAAAATATTTGAAGTTGTTCTTTTGAAATTGTAGTAATATCATTTTACTTTCACTGTGCGAAGGAGCCTTACTACTTTTTCTGCTTTCGACACGTCACAAAAAAATAAGGCGGCAACGTTTAGCGTCGGCACGCAATTTTGACACTACAATTGCTAGGTCACTGGCGTTTGCAGAAACGAAAAACGCGGAAGTCATGAAGTGTTCCGGACAAAGCCGATATGTGACGAAACCGAACGATGGACCCATCAGACACCTGTTACTGTGCCACTTACGAGCAGTTACCATTGTTAGTTATGTGGTTATCCCCAAGCGTGAACGTGCTTCGTTTCCCTTTCAATTCTCGTTCTAATCGAGATAGGCAGGCTGCTCGGTTGTTGATGTACAGAATAGCTAATAATAGATCAATACTTAAATGAACATCTGTAAAACCGGCAGGATATTTACAGTGTGCAGCCGATATTTTTATAGGCATATACGTCGAAACTTTTTCGCCTATATAAGATACTATATTCGATGTGTATATAGCCCGTAATGATACTTTTTAAAATATGGGTATATCGGATTTCTGATATTTTTAAAAAATATCAGCGGTCCTAACAAGCGCCTGGCAGCTACACCGCGATTCCAGAGAGTCCGTGGGTAGTATTGTCAAAATGCTGTACCGTCTTAAGTATCATCCATACCACTTGTCACTGCATCAGGAACTTCATAGCACCGATTTCCATATCATGTATTGTTTTGTGAATGGGCACGTTAACAAATACAAACGACCGCCACCTTCTTTGCCGAGTTACTATTTTCCGATGTGTCTACATTCACAAAACATGGTAGCGTTAACCGGCAAAACATGGATTACTGGAGTGCGGACAGTCCCCATTGTTTAAGGCAAATTGATCCTTAGCGGTCCGCAGCTCGTGGTCGTGCGGTAGCGTTCTCGCTTCCCGCGCGCGGGTTCCCGGGTTCGATTCCCGGTGGGGTCAGTGATTTTCTCTGCCTCGTGATGACTGGGTGTTGTGTGATGTCCTTAGGTTAGTTAGGTTCAAGTAGTTCTAAGTTCTAGGGGACCGATGACCATAGATGTTAAGTCCCATAGTGCTCAGAGCCATTTGAACCATTTTTTTATCATTAGCGTCTTTGATCTGTTAACGTATGGTGTGGCATCATGGGGAATAACTCATTGGTCCGTATTTTATCGACGGCACGTGGAATGGACAAAAATTTATAATTTTGTTCGAATAGTAACTAGCAGTGCTACTGCAGGATGTTGCTCTGGACGTTCCACAACTTACGTGGTTTCAGCGTGTACTCTCCAACTATTCTCTGTATCATCTCTTTAATGTTGACGCCCTTGCTTTTAATTTCAGCGAGTGCTGTTTCGACTTTTCTACAGGGTAAGTCAGTTGTTCCGACGGCCAATTCTTTTTCAGTCTGACTTCGTTGCGCTTCCTCTTACTTCATTCCTAAGTGAAATATTTTGTATTGCTATCTTTTCCCAAACATTTTTTATTTCGTTCTTTCGTCGATGAAAAGAAGGATTTCTTTTGTTATCCTAGGCCTCTTCGCAGTTGCCTTTCTTACATAAATGTTTTTCTGTCCAACTTCTATCATTTCATCTTTTAGGGAAGTTTGTTTCTATTCACGGTAAAGCCTGTAGTGGTATTATAGTTGTATTCGTTATTGCAGTATCTCCAAACTTTCAGAATTTCAAACGAATTAGATAGTTCAGTATTCCACTTCTTTCCGCACTGATCCTTTTGGCCCGTTAACTTAGACTTCCTCTGCCTTTCATTATTACTAAATTGTGATCCGAGTCCATATCTCCTCCTCGGTATGCCTTACGCTTCATTACCTGAATTCTAAATCTCTAATAGTGATGTAATCCAAGTCGTCTGCCTTTTCCAAATACGCCTCCGCCTCTCTTGATTTTCGAGTAGGGTATTCCCTACTGCTGGCTAAAATTTATTACAGAACTCAATAAGTCCTTCCCTGTTCTCATTTCTACTATAAAGCCCATATTCACTCGTAACTCTGTTCCCTGTTGGTTCCCGTAGTATGACGTTCTAGTACCCTATAACAATTCGGCTGTCATTTCGTTTTGAAAGCGATTTACTCGTTCAGTGTTATATACTTTTTCTTGTCTTCATCTGCTGCTTGTGACGTCGGCGTGTTGGTGTCTGCTTGCTAACGATTTTGATCATAACAACCTCATCACGGAATTTTCCACAATAACTCACTTTCCGCCCTACCTTCCTGTTTATAAAGAATCCTATTACCGTAGTACCATTTACTCGCGCTGTTGATATTACACTATATTCAGCTAACCAGAAATCCAAACGTTCTTTTCATTTCACTTCACTAACCCCCACAATACCTAGCCCCAGCCTTTGAATTTTCATTTTCAGATTTTCTAGCTTCACTATACTTCTGCCATTTCATAGAAGTTACCCTTTCGTTTTTTACCTCCCTGTTGGCAGTTCCCTTTCGGTGACCCTAACGGGGGACTAATCCGGAATCTTTTGCCAATGAAGAGATCCTCTTGATACATTCTTAGTTGGAGACCACATGTTCCTTGGAGATAGCTATTTGTCTTTAATGCAACGGTTTCTGTTGCCTTTTACATCTTCATGTCGTTGATCATTGCCATTTCTTTCGCCTTTTAGGGCAGTTTTTCACCCCAAGAATAAGAGGTTACCCTGCACCACCTTTAAAATGGTTCAAGTTACTGATATTATCAACCGGGAAAGAGCCATCTGCTGTAATTTTTTTTCAATTCTGTGAGGAAATTTAAAGCCCCTTACGTCAAGTTCGCACATGAAATCTTCTTTATTTGTTCAAAAAAATGTTCAAATGTGTGTGAAATCTAAAGGGACTTAACTGTTAAGGTCATCAGTCCCTAAGCTTACACACTACTTAACCTAAATTATCCTAAGGACAAACACACGCCGGCCGCGGTAGCCGTGCGGTTCTAGGCGCTTCAGTCCGGAACTGCGTGACTGCTACGGTCTCAGGTTCGAATCCTGCCTCGGGCATGGGTGTGTGTGATGTCCTTAGGTTAGTTAGGTTTAAGAAGTTTTAAGTTCCGGGGAGACTGATGACCTCAGATATTAAGTCCCATAGTGCTCAGAGCCATTTGACAAACACACACACCCATGCCCGAGGTAAGACTCGAACCTCCGCCGGGACCAGCCGCACAGTACATGCTTTATTTGTATTAATTACTAGTTTCGGCTAACAAATCAGCAATCATCAGATCATAAAACATTGTTAACTAGTGCTCGTGCCATTATGGCTTCACACATAGTTAAAATGTTTCTTCGTATCATTAAATCTCTACATGATATAACTTAAAAGTTTTCGTCGTTCGTGGCGAATGGAATTGAGCAGATATCATAAAACAAAGGCGTTACGTCGTCACATCTTTGCAACTGACATAATCATGTAAGTGATGAAAATGCTGATCGTATCAGTTGCTAATTTGTAACGGCATAACGCCTTTGTTTTATGACCATCGTTCACTTACGGTAGCCACAAACTATGAATAGCTGTTTTTAAGTGTGTCATATAAAGATGTTGTCATTTCAAGAAAGCTTTTGACGAGTTGTGAGACGGTAATGTCACTCACCAACACTAATCAAGAATGGTTAATGATCGGAAGATGGCTAGATTGTTAGCATAAAATTGTAAAAAAAAATTCATAAGCGATCTTGACATCATGCATTTTAATTCCCTAAGGGCCGGCCGTAGTGGCCGAGCGGTTCTAGGCGCTACAGTCTGGAACCGCGCGACCGCTACGGTCGCAGGTTCGAATCCTGCCTCGGGCATGGATGTGTGTGATGTCCTTAGGTTGGTTAGGTTTAAGTAGTTCTAAGTTCTAGGGGACTGATGACCACAGCAGTTAAGTCCCATAGCGCTCAGAGCCATTTGAACCAATTATCTAAGGAAATTAAAAATGTTGATGTTGGCAGAATGAGGGTGACCCCTAATAGCGGAAGTTTTCAGCCACCATTGCTAATGATTATAATTCAATATTTAAGGAATGTCTAGGATCGAATCTGAGATCCAGAACCTTCAGTTGACTAATCAAAGAAGCTACCCATAGTCTACGAGTGTAGTTTTATCGATTTAACTTTTAAGTTAAGTCAAAGTCTTGCCTTTCTGTTCCTACATAATTCCAAAGCCTCACGTAACTGACCGCAGGACGAGCCGTTCTGTGTATAGTAAGATCATTAACAAAACAGAGCATCAACAAACTTTGTTTAAAGTAAAATCGGACTCCCGTAACGGCCAATACTGAGATCCAGACAACTGTAATTGAGGAACTGGAAGCTGCTGGCATACAGAAGTAATTATCCACAGCGCACTGTTCACTCTGAAAACACGATGCCGTAGTTCATAACAATATATTGAAAAATGAGTCACACGTAGCTAAACTCTGAAGAAAAGTGAATATAAGAAACTTTGTTAATTAATATAAATATAACAAATTGTAATTTGTTATCAAAAAATATGCTTACGCTTCTCAGCAATGGTTCTTGTCAATACACAATAAACATGTAAATGTTCTGCTACTCTTTAATGCATGATAAGCACCAGTGCGGTGAGGCCAAATAGAGATATGTATGTGACTGAAACACTTTAAAAACACCCGTCGTCCCTGTGTAATAGTCTGCCACAACGTATGCTGCATCTATAACAAGTCGGTGGCACAATTCTAAGTTAGTGACCGATCGCCGTAGAAGTCATCCCCGACTCTGTCATCACGAAATATTGCAGTGGATTTGCTGACATGAAGAGTTGACTGCTCACAGTGGCTCCTTTCAGTGTATCTCGTGCAGACGAAAGCTTTGTAGCACTGGACTTTACGACTGAAATGATACGGTACTCTTATTTGAAACAGGTTGACTGATATTGTTTTAAGATAATTCGATGTTATGACGACTGAGGCGGAATTTTACGTTAGCATCAACAGTTATTGGAAAAAGACGAAGAAAAAATAAACAACAATATGTTACCTAGCAATATTTAGATTCCTATTTTCCACTAGAATAAAAAATATGGGTCATGTGGTACGAAATGTTTGCTAGCGTTAACATAGTGAGTACATGTATACAATAATTAAATAAAAGAAGTAAATTAGGTAATACTGTCTCTACTTAATTAAAGAAGATGATTAAATGGGTGTTAAGAACAGATAATGCTGCATAATGCTCTTTGGTGTGCTGTCATATTCATATATTATAGCTCAGTTAATTCGCTAATGAGTCTAAAATTAACTACTTTTGAACAGTTGAAGTTACAATCCCGAACTATTCGCCTAATCAAATGTATCGAGCAGAGGGACTCAGTGTGATAATTGCCCATGTTTACTATGTTTAATATTTGATTACCAAAAATTGTTCAGATAACTTACGGAAATGCAATCAGGTGACGTCGTCGGCAACAGCCGGTATTTCGACAGGCGTACGTCCTTCCATCTTCAAGGCAAAACTACATCTGTAAGATGGCAAGAACTATGCCCCTTACACGAAGTCATTAAAGATCACCTAACTCACGTTGAGCGATCAGTAGGGCTGAACAAAAATGATTGACAAGGCACAATGCGTCTTGTAGAGGGTATAGTATGGACGTATTGGAATAATGAATGTCAGGTGATGGTTTTAAAGTAATTCACACGACATGAAAACTCTGTGGAAACGCGTCAATTCACTGGAGGCTAGTTTATCCAAGGGAAGTGTTCGAGAGATGACCATGGCCGGCTGTGGAGCGGTGAAGGGAAGCGACAATAGGCAACTTAGGGCGGCTCAAGCTCTGAGAAAGCAGTAATGGGCCGCGACCTTCAGCTGCCTTAAGATGAGTGACAGTGAGTGGATGGTTGACCCCATGCTGGTGTACCAGGAAGTAGATGGAGAACTTGTACGCCTGTTGATAAATGTCCGTCATCCCATTTTCAGTGAATCATGTGAGAAACCCGCGCTAAGCTACGGTGGAGCGGTCAACAGAGGCCAAAATATGCGTGTTCGTGACTATAGCAACTTCACGCTGAATTCATGGTCCGCAAAGTCTGAAGTAAATCAGGTGAAGAGCAACAGAATCATATACGCTGGCCTCCAAAGGAAACACAGGACCGAGGAATTTGAAGTACTCTCCTGGGAGTCAGAATTCCGGATAAACTGCTGTTTTGTGAGGATTCTAACCTTCATGGGTGGCCTGGGAGGAGCTAAATAGCAGAAGTTGAGAGGAAGGGATATTTTGTGGGAAATTTGTTCACTTCCCAGAGCAGGCATTGGTCGGCGCTGGGAAGTGATGCATAATTCTCCGTAGAGGTCTTCCGTTCCCAGCTTGCCTAGAGTGCGGACGTGGCGTTCTTTACTCAGCTTGCCTGAGAGAGAGTGAGCATCCCTGCAGTTTAGGTCTTAGCAAACGGAAGGATTGAGCTTGGAGACAGAAAGTTGTCGTTCAGCTATGTACTGAGCAAGATAGCTACATGTGAATAGACGAGCGCAGCCTTGCAAAACCACGAAGTCGGCCAACGTCCGCAAAACGACGCCGCCCAGCCACGCTGAATTTGGTGATATTGCACCCGCTCCGGCCGCTGATTAATTTGTTGGATCACGTCGGAAAAGTTTCCACGATGGTTTCATGGGCCGTGTATTGTAGAATTCTTCTCGCACTTCGCATTACGCCTGGGTCAGTCGATAGGAATTACTTTTGACTTATCGCGCTTTACTCCACGCAAACGCAATTTATTATAACTGCCTGTTAGGAGAGTCATAGAATATAATTATTGAAGGTCGTGAATTGAAATAAATTTGTGCTAATCGACTGCATCTGTTTTCAATCAAGTAGTTGAAATCCCAAGTCACTTTCTTAATTAATTTTATGTTCAACATTTTCGTCTGGTGTTCGATAGCTGTATATAACATCGATGTGCACCCCTTTTTAATTAAAGTGGATCAATTCTGAATCAATTAATGTCAATACTGCCACCGCAGTTCAATCAGGAGTCACAGGGCCTTATTACTATCTTTGTGGTATCCGATATTGCGGCAGTTTTGCATTCTCTGTTGATCTGTTAGTCAATTACCTGGGGTGAACACACGCCATAACCAGATAAGTGACGGGTGGGGTGTTACACAGCAAGTAAGCGCTGTCCAAGCGAATTTAAAACCTCGGTTTCCGCAGAAACCCGTAAAGATGACACATAAACACTGTAAGTACAAGCGCCGTCGCAAACCAAAGATGACCAACGTCAGAAATTATCGACAGTGAAATTAACAATCAACGGCTGAGGCAGCAAAAACTCCGTTCCTCTCTTTTTTGACAGGTGAAAGAACAGGCTATGGTGGTTTTCGTTTGGATTCTGCATGGAATCCTGCTTTCTCACTTGTCAGAAACCAGAGGTATAGGGTTTGTGCTACCCCACCCTTCGATTATTAATTTCGCTATCGATAAATTCTGACGTTGGTCATCTTTGGTTTGTGACAGTGAGCCGGCCGCGGTGGTCTAGCGGTTCTAGGAGCTCAGTCCGGAGCCGCGCGACTGCTACGGTCGCAGGTTCGAATCCTGCCTCGGGCATGGATGTGTGTGATGTCCTTAGGTTAGTTAGGTTTAAGTAGTTCTAAGTTCTAGGGGACTGATGACCATAGATGTTAAGTCCCATAGTGCTCAGAGCCATTGGAACCATTTGTGACAGTGTTTGTGTTTACATTGCGTGTGTGTGTGTGTGTGTGTGTGTGTGTGTGTGTGTGTGTGTGTGTGTGTTTTATCTCTACGGAGTGGAAACTGAGGTTCTAAAATTCGATTGCTGCAGTTTTGCCTTGAAAATGGTGGTAATCATTAATTTTATGTAAACCTGATCTTAGAAACAGACATCCCAAACATACCAGGACAAAGCCTCGTAAACACGGTGCGAAACGTTTTTCTTCTCCTTGTAATTGGTAAATGGTTACTAACTTATTTATTGTAATTTGTGTCGTCAACTACAGCTGCGCAATGTATATCATATGATCACAAACAAGAAGGCAAACGGCTTATTTTTTAAGCACGTGTCCGGTGCTAGGTTTATTGCATTTTCTTAAAGTGGTACACATATGATTAGTTCCTCCTCTTTTCCCATTTCCCTCCGATATTTTTTCATTTTTTCCACCATGTCTCACTGTTCATTCTTCAAATTTCCCTTACTACTCCCGCCTTCTAAGTTCAATACTTTGCTTCTGAAAATCTCTGTGCTGATACTTCAAATTTTATATTTTGTATTCCTGAATCTTATTTAACTTTTAGAATGCAGCATCTTCTTAATTTATTGTCACAGTAATATTTGGAGACCTGTTTCGTCAAGTTATTTTCATTCGCTCTGAATAATTGCCCGAAAACAATATTCTGCTTTTCTTATTGTTTCTGTCATGTTTCCCATATTGCAATATTTTCATCATTGCTTCTTAAATTACAAGCTTCTTTGCTTTCCATTGTACCACAAGTTTTTCTCATAATTAACTTCTTTAATATTTCATGTTTGTCTAATTTAAAATACAGCGCTAAACATTCACTAACGTTATGACATTCGGGTTTCCCTATCGTATTGTAATGCATTTATTAATTTGCACTTGATATACAAAATATTTCTTTTACTTCCGTGTGTCGTTTACATTCTAATCATCTTAAAATACATGACGGATATTTGTAGGCATTTACTTGAAAAATCTCTCATAGATACTTGACTTTTCCTCTATAATTTGACTAATTTCCATCAGCGAAAAATTTCGTTTTCTTAAACCAGCTCTACTGGCATTTGTTCCAAGAAACTGGCTTGTATTTCTACGTGTGCCAAATTTACACATAATACAGAAACATCATCTGGCAGATTGTCTCCATGCATGCCCTTTCTTCCATTTCTGTCTAGGCTATTAACTAATAAATAATCTTCAGGGTCGCAAATCCTTGAATAAAGAAATATGTCTGTAAGCTAGTGCAGGTGCCAAAATATGATTTTACGAATATGCCAAATACTGTAGAGATCTAATTGCACCCTTGTGGCGTCTTGTTGCTAACATTACTGATTATAGAGCAAATACAAATACACACATAGGTAATTGTGCTAAAGGGTACTCACGTAGCTCGGTTAATAGTGCACATAGACGTAACTCGCCTTGCTAAACACATATGAGCCTATTGGTTTGAAACAATTGTTAGGTGTTTGGCAAATCAGTCCCACTAACAATGAAACGCCGGTGAGAGGTACAGACGCGGTAATACGCGTTCAGTTGATTCTTGCTTATCTGATACAATGTACAATTATGGTTAGAGTTGTTGATACCCTTAACTCTAACATTCCAATGCAAGAATTCACGTTTTTCTAGGTGGCGTTTGGCTTTCCCGATTTCTGTCGAGTTCTCAGAGATACTAAACAATCCGACGTTTCGCCTCCTGCTGTAGAAAACCTCAGATAATATGGTGATTTTTGTTTACACTCTTCTACTCGTATTGTTTGACGCCCCAAGAAACGAATGTTTGGAATGTAACTGGAGATTCCAAGCAGAGCTCTTTGTCGTTTCAGAAGATGGCTCCCGCATTTGGAGACACAACGATAAGTGACAAAACTACCACTTTTAGATTTCCAAAACCCAGATGCCACAAGGAAACCATTGTTTCTGTCCAATAACAGAAAGCAACGTGACTTCCTGCAGTATTGTACACTACATTCTCTCTTTTATTAGGAAAGCAATATTTCTTGATTACTTTTGTTCTTGGACACTCAGCACACATCTGGTCTCAGTTTCTACTGTCACGTACAGTTTTTTCACTATGTGACTTGGTTGTAAATTAGAAACATACGTAATTGGATTGAAAAGTAAATTTAATTTTGAAAGTGAACAAAGATTGTATTCTTGAACTTTTCCGTCTTACAATGTAAGCCCTTTTTACCAGCCCAAGAACTTAACAGTAATCTCCATTGAATTATGTCATTCATTTACAGTCATTTTTGATTCATTATTGGACTTGAGCATCAGTTTCTGTATGTCAGTTCCAACAAACATACTTTCTCTCAATTTCGATGCTGATAGATGAGGAAACTTCTCACGGGTATACTTGAAACATGATGGAGAGTTTTGGGTAAAACTTTCCCACTCTGTTTCATTAGGCTGACTTGATACGTAGAGATGGTAATAGAGGGCTTTTGTCGCCGTTGATATGCTTTTGCAGAAAACAAGCCAGAGTGGCTTATTTGCACTTTAGTAATTCACTTTAGTACAAAATCTAGAGATTATATAATGTTTTGCTCCAGATAAACAACTGTTTGACACTGCAGCGCAGTTTCTTCCCACATCTGACAAGGATAGTGAAAAGGAACCGTGTAGGTATCAGGACATAATTTCTTCGCGAATATCAGTTGGACAGAAAGTATACCTCGCAGATAAGCTCGCCAACAATATACGCAAATTTCAACATTTAAGAGAGGACACGTAGTTGGGCTCAAAGAAGCCCCTTGGAGTAATCGAAGAATCGCACGACATTTGAATAGGACCGACGCCACATTTCGACGAGGTTGGCAGGAATGGATGAACCATGGCTGTACACAGCTTCAAGAACGAAGCGGTCGACCTCCAGAGACGACCGTCATGACCGAGCAATCGTCAGAGAGGCTCTCAGAGCCTCGGACCTATCATTATCATCGATCTGACGAGGGGCTGGAGTTTCAGTGACCACTAGGGTCATTGAGAGGTGGCTCACAGAAAGGGGCCCGATTATAGTGGTGAGGGGCACATTCGGCTTGGAATCTAATTGACTGGAGTAGAACTGTCTTCAGCGATGAGCTCCAAGTGAAGAGGTGTCTAGAGATGCCCCAGACAGCTACGGTATGGCAACGTAATTGCCGTCCGACGTACGACCCGACAACCAGGAGTTATGGTCTGGGGTGCCATTTGTTTTGACAGCAGAGCCGCTTTGGCATCTATGGCACCCTTAAAGTGCAGCTGTACGTCGACGATATTCTACGTTCCGTTTTGTTGCCCCTGATGGCAAGTCATTACATTTCAACAAGATAACGCTCCATCGCACACGGCGGGACTTTCTACCACTTGTCTTCGTGCTTGCCAAACTGTACCTTTGCCAGCAGGGTCTCCGGATCCCTCATCAGTCGAGAAAGTGACGAGTTTATGGGCAAGGAGTACCAACTCGGGATTTTGATGACCTAACGGATATCACTCAGGTGGGCAATAAATGTAAGTAAAGCGAAGCAGCTGTTTGGAGAAGGGTCAAAAGGTCAATGACTTGCTCAATTTGTGAAGCCCAATCTTTTGAGTTAATCGTCTAGTTTGTCTGCAACTGTAATTATCTGTTTGTCTGTACGTGAACATCACTTTTAACCGATTTCCTTCCAATTCGGATAATTCCTTCGTGGTGGGTAGTTTTATTTTATTTTTTTACCTTGAACTGTATTTCTTCCAAACTGTTGAAAGGTGATCTCGAGATTCAAAATGGGGAATCCAACTCTTTATTGAAACACTGTATGTTTCATACGCACACAGTACTAGAACACTCTAGAGAAGACGCAGAGACATGGACGTCACAAACAATTAGCAGAGACAAGCACAAGAGGAGTGTGAAACGAAGAAAGACAACCAGGTACCGTTAGCTCAGGCTCGCAGTTTCTGGGACAGCGTGATTAAACTTATCGAAATGACGGCGTCGCCAAACCTCAGAGATGTGGCGCAGTGGTTAGCACACTGGACTCGCATTCGGAAGGACGACGGTTCAATCCCGTCTCCGGCCATCCTGATTTAGGTTTTCCGTGATTTCCCTAAATCGTTTCAGGCAAATGCCGGGATGGTTCCTTTCAAAGGGCACGGCCGATTTCCTTCCCAATCCTTCCATAACCCGAGCTTGCGCTCCGTCTCTAATGACCTCGTTGTCGACGGGACGTTAAACACTAACCACCACCCCCACCTCAGAGACAGGGAAGCGGGCATCATTTTAAGTAGTGCTACACCGCTGCCCAAGGGCCTAGGCGGCTGGGCCACGCGTTCTGCGCAGGGAGCGGCGTTGAATACCTTGCGACGTCACCAGTGTGTTCTCTCTGTCTCTGTCACACGCCACGTGCTCCTACCGTTGCGTACCATGGTAACAGGCTAAGCTGCGAGGAGAGCCACAGTAGTCCAGTGTTTTTGCTTCAGATTCTCCATAGGAACATTTGTATGGTACGCAAACTCTCGATATTGCTTGTTAAAGTAGTGCAGCGGGGAAATTATTTATTGCATCACCTTCTGTAATCCAATACTCTTTTTATAATAGTTTAATACCTTAGGTAAATTGGCGTGATTTCCCTCTGTATCAAGTTTATTTTATTCCCTTCAATTATTTCTACACAATGAGCCGTTATTCCTATTTAAAGTTCAACACTTTCTTAAGGAACCAGGCGCAGGTGCATACGGCATCTGATCTGTTTTTTTTTCTATTCTAATGAATAAATTGAACGGACACAGGGGCGGATAGGCTATTCTTGTATGACAAGGCCTACAGTTAATTTTTTTTTCAGTTAAATGCATGATTAGCGGTCAAGGGGACATACGTGAGTATGTATATGTGTGTGGTTCTGTACCTGTCCCTCCTGCACTTTTTCCTGGCCCTTGCATCATGCCTGATCTTACTATACTCCGGTCAGCACATTACAAGAGTGACGTATTAGACTAACCGTCAATCATTTCCCACATTTATCCACATGAGTCATCTCCGGCGATATGAGGGCAATGCTTTTCTGCAAATCTGATGGCAAGTCACAATTTCATTTATATTTGACAACAATACAAAAAGCTTTCTAGTTCCAATATGTTAAGCAAGTTTCAGCAACTCTGAAGCTGCTGTCTTGGAGCTCAGGTCATTCAGATTTCTGTCACATCTACGATCCTCCCAAAGGCGAGCCCAATGCTTTAATCACTGCGCCACACTTACTGGTGTTTATGAGCTTGCAATATTCGATAAGTCGAATTAGAAGAGACCTTGAAAAATGTAGTTGCAAATAAAATACTAAAATCGATAGGATACCTAGTAGCAGCTAAACATAGACTGAAAATCGCCTTTAAATGGCGGAATTCACCAAGAGCATTTGATGTATCAGATCCCGTCCCATTGGGTAACACACAGATGCAGAAGACGTCAGTGAATGGGTAGCCCTGCAAGTCCATGAGAATCTGGTCATAAGACGCACCTACTGGTGTCGGCTAGTTGTGGGAACAGGTACACTCTACGTTCTATGATATTTCGGGATTGCAGCCGGATCACGTTGACTTCTTGCCACAATATTTGGGCTGGCAATGGTCCAGCCATCTTCAGGGGATTGTCCGTCACTGGAGACTGCAAGTTTCCGGAGTCAATTTGATAGCAAAAGGTCTCAGTAGAGAGGCGAGATCTATCGCCAAATCATACGTGGGGGCGTCGATATTACTGACGATCGGCCGTAACGGAACCTCTTTTTTATGGATCTTCGGAAGACCGTGTAGCCTGGGTGGCACAGAACTGTGGGGTCTTAGTCTTTTCGCCACTCCTTGCGGAATAGAGGAATAATTCATCAGTGCTGATGTTTTCCTTTCCACTTTCGCTGTGGGGTCTTTGTCAGTCTTCCGATATATTGTTTCATTCTGCAAGTTGTAAATCTTCTGATAATAAACCTCACGTGTCAACAGCACTGTAGTGTTTCCCCTATCCGCTGGTAAGACCACCGTGTGAGGATCTTCTCGTAGCTTTCGTAGTGCGGTCATTCCCATGGCAGACATCTGACGTCTCTTTTTAGCGACGTAGGCGCGCATTCCGACAGAGAGCGGACATGTTTTTTTAACTTTAAGCATGCGCTTGCACTCCACAGATAGAACAGTAGCTCCAGAGGGCGCGGATTTCGATAGATGGCGCTCCTGTGACGGAGGCCAATGTGCATGCGTTTTCGCGCCAATTTTTTGCTGTAAAATTGACTCCGGAAACGTGCAGTCTCCAGTGACGGACACTCACCCTAAGATAGCTGGACGATTTCCAGCCGAAATATCGTGGCAAGAAGTCAACGTGATACGGCTGCAATCCCGAAATCTCATAGAACATTCAATACACCGGGAAAACTTCAAGAATCACAGGTAACCTTCACTTTGTATCTTACGCTGAATTACGAAGTGTGTATGTAGCTATTATGTACAATGATTACTTTAATAAGTGTATGTACGTTATTGTTTTGATAATGATTATCACCCTAAATTTGTCATTTTCTTAAAAGTCGTCGTCATGTCCACGGATAATACTCAAACTAGACAATGCTCGAACTGATCAATCGGCACATTGATACTCAGAAGCTTGCCGTAATACGGCTGCTGCAGTTCTGCGGTTTCGTCCAGCTGTGCTGGAAGGGGGCTAAGAGGCGAAGCACGGCCACCACTTTGCAGCGTGCGCCCCCTCTTTCGCGCTGTCCCGGGTGTCTTATGACGAACTGGCCGCAATTACCCCTGCTCGCCCTCGCCGCTCGTAAATAACGGGCGCGAGTCCCCGGCCCGGCCACGCACGTAATTTACGCTTTTATCAGGCGGCGTGCGCGGCGGCAACGCGCTAGCGAGATAGCGGCCACACTCCCACGTATCTTCATTTGCGTCGCCACGCATGGCGGTGGGAGTTGCAACCCGGGCCAGGTGCCGGATCGCGAGTGTGGGTATAAGCGCCGCGCTCCCATTTCCGTAAGTTCTCTTTTTCTCACCTGGCTTTCCCCTCATTATCCGCGCTATGTGGTAGTCTTTGTGACGAATCAACGATGCAGAAACAGATCGCGCATTTTGCAGCAGCGCACTCTTCAATATAGGAATAGAGTCCAACTTCATCCTGTCATGGTCGCCACATAAACAAATCAACAATTGAAGACTAATAATGTTCTTTGAGTGACAATAAACAGTTATTCGCATTCGGTCACACGCACGTGTGCTTCAGCATTACTCTTTGAAAAAAAAATCACATGAAGATGTTTCTGGCAACAAGACTTGTGGTTGGTTGGTTGGTTAGTTTGGGAGAAGAGACCAAACAGCGAGGTCGTCGGTCTCATCGGATTAGGGAAGGACGGAGAAGGAAGTCGGCCGTGCCCTTTCAAAGGAACCATCCCGGCATTTGCCTGGAGTGATTTAGGGAAATAACGGAAAACCTAAATCAGGATGGCCGGACGCGGGATTGAACCGTCGTCCTCCCGAATGCGAGTCCAGTGTGCTAGCCACTGCGCAAGACTTGTGTTCCTGCTTTCAGTGTAAGCCTATTACCATATTTCTCATTACTACACTACTGGCCATTAAAATTGCTACACCACGAAGATGACGTGCTACCGACGCGAAATTTAACCGACAGGAAGAAGATGCTGTGATATGCAAATGACAGCATTACAAAACATTCACACAAGGTTGGCGCCGGTGGCGACACCTACAACATGCTGACGTGAGCAAAGCTTCCAACCGATTTCTCATACACAAACAGCAGTGGACCGGCGTTGTCTGGTGAAACTTTGTTGTGATGCCTCGTGTAAGCAGGAGAAATGCGTACCATCACGTTTCCGACTTTGATAAAGGTCGGATTGTAGCCTATCGCGATTGCGGTTTATCGTATCGCGACATTGATGCTCGCGTTGTTCGACATCCAATGACTGTTAGCAGGATATGGAATCAGTGGGTTCAGGAGGGTAATACGGAACGCCGTGCTGGATCCCTACGGCCTCCTATCACTAGCAGTCGAGATGACTGGCATCTTATCCTCATGGCTGTAACGGATCGTGCAGTCACGTCTCGATCCCTGAGTCATCAGATGGTTACCTTTGCAAGACAAAAACCATCTGCAAGAACAGTTCGACGACGTTTGCTGCAGCATGGACTATGAGCTCGGAGACCACGGCTGCGGTTACCCTTGACGCTGCATCACAGACAAGAGCGCCTGCGATGGTGTACTCAACGACGAACTTGGGTGCACTAATGGCAAAACGACATTTTTCGGATGAATCCAGGTTCTGTTTACAGCATCATGATGGTCGCATCCGTGCTTGGCGACATCGCGGTGAACGCACATTGGAAGCGTGTATTCGTCATCGCCATACTGGCGTATCACCCGGCGAGATGGCTACACGTCTTGGTCTCCTCTTCTTCGCATTAACGGCACTTTGAACAGTGGACGTTACATTCCAGATGTGTTACGACCGTGGCTCTACCCTGCATTCGATCCCTGCGAAACCCTACATTTCAGCAGCATAATGCACGACCGCATGTTGCAGGTCCTGTACGGGCCTTTCTGGATACAGAAAATGTTCGAGTGCTGCCCTGGCCAGCACATTCTCCAAATATCTCACCAACTGTAAACGTCTGGTCAATGGTGGCCGAGCAACTGGCTCGTCACAATACGCCAGTCACAACTCTTGATGAACTGTGATTTCGTGCTGAAGTTGCATCGGCAGCTGTACCTGTACACGCCATCCAAGCTCTGTTTGACTCAATGCCCAGGCGTATCAAGGCCGTTATTACGGCCAGAGGTGGTTGTTCTGGGCACAGATTTTTCAGGATCTATGCACCCAAATTGTTTGAAAATGTAATCACATGTCACTTCTAATATAATGAATACCCGTTTATCATGTGCATTTCATCTTGGTGCAGTATTTTTAATGGTCAGTACTGTAGCAAAAATTTACTTTAGTTTGGTATGATCAATAAAAATTTTAAGAATTATTACAGAGTGAAAATCTTCGAACGCAGCCTATACCGTATCTTATTTTTTCATTTTTAATTGCATTACTGTACTTTTAATACGATATTAAACTGTCACATTTCTTTATTCAGGGTACCAGCTGCACCTGGAGTACGCTCACAAATCACAAAATAAAGTGACTTTTATCTCAGGATTTATTTGGGCTGAAAGAAAGTATATCCTATAATATTGCTATTCTCTTTGATGACTACTGAAAATTACATACTTTTGCATCTGTCTGCTTACTATATTCATGTCTTGGCTCTCTCTTCGACTTTCGACCCCCACACTTTCCTCCTATGACAAATCGATCTCTTGATGTCTAGTAATGTGCCCAGCCAACCAATCCATTCTGTTAGCCAAATTGTGCCACAAATTTGTGGTCTCCCCAATTCTATTCAGTATCTACTCTTTAGTTATGTCATCTATACATCTAATGTTCAGCATTCTTCTGTAGCTCCATATTCCCAAACCTTCTATTGTGTTCTTGTCTAAATTGTGTTGTCGTCCATGTTTCACTTCCATACGTAGCTACATTCCATACAAATACTTTCAGTGACTTAAATCAGTATTCGTTGTCAACAAATTTCTCATCATCAGAAACGCTTTCCTTGCCATTGCCAGTCTACATTTTACTTCTTCTCTAATTCGGCTATTATGAGCAACTCTGCTGCCAAAATAACAAAACTTATCTGCTACTTTATATGTCTCTCTTCCTAGTCTAATTCCCTCAGCATCGTCTGATTTCATTAACAAAATTCCATTATCCTTGCTTTGGTGTTGTTGATATTTAATTCACATCCTCCTTTCAAGACCCTACCCATTCTGTGCAACTGCTTTCCAGAGTCCTTAGCTGTCTCTGACAAAATCACAATGTCACTGGCTAATGTGAAAATTTTTACTTCTTCTCTCTGGACTTCAGTCCCACTCCATATTTTTCTTTGGTTCTTTTACTGCTTGCTCAATATATAGATTGTATAAGATTGTGGATGGGCTACAACCCTATCTCATTCCCATCTCTACCATTGCTTCCCTCTCATGCCCCTCTTATAACTGCCACCTGGTTTCTGTTCAAGTTGTAAGTAGCCTTCTGCTGTCCGTATTTTATCCCTGCTACATTCAGAATTTCAAAGAGAGTATTCCAATCAACATTGTCAAAAGATTTAAGTATCCAAATGCTACAAATGTAGGTTTGTCTTTCCTTAACGTTTCTTCTCATATAAAACACTGGGTCAATGTTGCCTCGGGTGTTCCTACATTTCTTCGGATTTCAAAATGACCTTCCTGAAGATCGACTTCTACTACTTGTAGCAGATATTCGCAGGTGAAGAGGCTAGCACGGGACTGAGTATCATGAAGACCACAACAGCAACATCATTATCAACAGTTTTGTTTGATAATACGTATGAGCATTCCTTATCATAACAAATAATTTCCATTGGAAGACACCATCAAGAACGTTCTAATCAAAACTGATATTATTGTAACGTACTTGAAAATGTGTGTGTGTCTCGATTTAAAGTGTAAGCTAAACCACGCGTCCTCGTTTTCCAAATTAGTATGGTTGTCTTGAGTGAGAATCACTCAGTAAAGTTATTGTCCTAGATTCCATCTTCTCGGCAACGGATTATCATAATACACAAGAAAGGAAAAAGGAGGAAAAATAGAGTCCATTACGCCATCAACAATCAAAGTAAAGGCTGTTCGTTTATTTTAGAGAGGATTCTTCTCCTTATTCTAGAGTAGAACATTAATAAGTAAAGGACGGAACATTAATAACTATTGCAAAGGATGGTTTTATAATAGGAACATTTTATTCGTTGAGATAAACTTCCTACTTTAACGTGCCCTTGGCTCGGCGTAATTCCTGTTTTCTAACTCACGGGGAATTACACCCAATTTCTAAAAAAAGATATTCTTGTATAGGATCGACCACATTAGTGTGTGACGGAAATTTCTTTCGAGCTATAGATCTAAGTTACGGAATGACAAGAAATAACTTAACTTTATGTCAAAGGGATGTCAAAAAATTCTAAAATATTAGTAATAGCTCTGTAGTTATTATTTCTTGCACACTAGTACATCTGAAGATTTGTCGTCACAGTAATCGAATACTCGTATCTACGGCACATTCTAAAACTATACAGTGTTTCCTGATGGCGAATGGTCAATATTCATGGGAATTCATGCGAACGCCGATTCGAGGCAAAAATTTCATATGGTTATAGGACCCATTCCGATTGGTTTCCGAGACTGAACACATTTAATGTGCACTTGTTTTCGTGTTAGCGTTGAGTAATACAGAAAGTAAGTAACAATGTACTTTAACTCTGTCCTGTCGGGGAAACCATTCTGAATCTACTTCTACATCGATACTCTGCAAAACACATTTAAGTTCCCGACACAGGGTTTCGGGCATATGTCGGAATAGGGCATATGTCGATATATACCTTTTTGCTTCAAATGAGCGTTGCTGTCATATCCCTGAATACTGACCACTCCTTCTGGGACACCCTGTATGTTGGAAATCTTAATCATTACTTGACAAAGGTTCTTGGCCGATTCCATCACCGACAAACAAACGAGAACAGACAATCGACAGATGCTTTATCTTTTGTCTGATGTGTGTTATTGTAAGGCACCGAAATTCAATAGAAATTTCCGAATAATACACACCACTAATCTGCATTCCTCAAAAATCAGTAATGTTAAAGCTAAAACCTGTACTGCCAAATTAAAATAAATGAGAATATAGCGAACAAAATGGCAATAACGAAACGGAATACCAAAAATAAATATAAACCTTGTACATCATTTTGCATTGCGCATAATGCTGATGATGTTTTCGAATGACGCAGACTGAAGTGTACAATAGACAAGTGAATAATCGTGATGTTAGGTGACCCACAAACATTTTGTCTTTCGACAGATGGGTTTTTGAATAGCTTATTTATGCGTACTAAGTATTAATCATGTGACTATCACGACATTCGCCACTGGACAGATTATACTGTTGTCTCATTTGTTTATGCGTTAACTTTGTGACAGGATGCCCTTCCTGTCATCACAGTCAATTAACCTAAAGAAGGGAATGCGAATCACACAAATTTTCTTCTGTGTTGTATGATATTTTAAGCACTTATATCTTGTTTCCTATGGGGACAGGGAACCAGCGCAATATATGGCTCAACGAATGTGGAAAACCACCTAAAATCCACATACTTGCTGGCGCGTGGATTAGTTGTTCGGTGTGGCCCAACTCCCAGTTGCGCAAAGTACTGCGCTATGCGACGACCAATAGGCTCAGTTGGATGTACCGTTAAGTTAGTAACGACCCGACCCGGATTGACATGGGTAGCGGTAAGTATCTACGCTGGACTGGTATGGCACGGGGATAGTAAATTATACACACAAACCTTACTTGTGAATCAGTCTATTAATGTAAATCGTATCTAAATACCTGCAGTAATTTCTGAGTTACGCATTCACTTACAGGCAGAAAAACGTGATGCGGGACTTCAGTGTTTAATACGTGTGGAAAGGAGAGAAGTATAATGTATAGATACAATTTCGTGTTGTTGAATGGCCTGGCACAGGTCTTTCAATTGGATGCAGCTTCGACCCGTGTGTCCCTAACCGACAGCAATCATCCAACCTGATAAAGGGAACCTACGGTATAACGTAAAATCCGAATCACGTGGTGTTCGTGCCTAATTTGCACATAATTGAGAGCTGAATTCTACGTTAAAAGGCAGACTAAGAACAATCCGTGATCCTATTGGATTAAATCCCGCAATCATTTGGTTTCCTGGCACGCACTCTCATGTCGGACGAAGAGACGAAACATAGATTGGGCGCCTGTTTACTGCTTTCCCCGCCAGATACCGCCTGCTCTGTACCTGACCAGCTTATAGCTTCGATCGCCGCAAAGAAATGTCGCTCCAAACGCCAATTAAGTATGGAACAGGTAGCAGTACATATAAAATACATACTCAGAATTTGTCGCCGGTAATAAACTATGAACACAGACGACATAAAAGTTTTCTGGGTTTGGTACCGCTTCATAACGTAAAAAACCATTAGACCAAGAAGAAGGCCGCTGCAACCGTGGCCGAAACGTTGGTTTTTCTCCAGCAGCAATAGTTTCTTAGATTATGACGCGGTACCAAACCCAGAAAACTCTTATGTCGACTGACTCTGGCCGCGGAAGCCTACGCAATTATATGAACACAGACTTCTGTGGGAATAAATATATCTTTTAGTGAGAGCCATATGGAAATAACTACAGTACTTGATGAGATTAGCCAGCTCATACAGAAAGACAGAAACCACTGTAGAGAATTTTAATTGACTGTGTGTATAGAAGACACATTGAAATTCCATGGTACCTTCATTCCATAGGAAGCATTCATACACATCTGTTGTTAAGTTAACTAAATAAATCATCTGAAATAAAAAAATAGTGCTTACTGCAACTTTCCTAAATAAAAACGTCTGGATGCCATTTAACTAATTAGCTGACACCAGTGTATGAAGCAGACAGTAGATTACTTAGAAAGCAGCGCTCACGTTGAAGTTAAGAGCACAGCACCTACGTAGGAGGGTTAACGAAATGCAGCGTACAGCCCCAGGTTTCATTACCTGATCAACAACCAAGACACACGCTCCTAGTAGGGAAGAAGTCCCTCCGCCCTCTCGCTAACACGGAGGGCTACGTTTCACGGGATGAAAACGACTACTACATTAGGGCCGTCGGGCACAAGTTAACTGCTCACCGGAAACACATCTGCATGCTGCAGCGTCACATTTCGCAAGTCGTTGTCCAAAGCACACGACAGACCTTTCAGAGACGTCACTATCCATACACCCGTAATCGATTAGCACAAATACGCTGGCGTCTGTCCAAACATGATCTATTTTAAAGCTAACTTCTTCAAGTGTAACATTAATTACGCTTAACCCGTTAAGTACCAGCGAATTCTGCCTGAAACCACAATTTTATTAATATTATTATTATTATTATTATTGTTGTTGTTGACTTACTGGTGCCTTCAGTAAGAAACCATCATGGTGTTGAAAACAGAGACATATAGTGGTACACTGAGGTACTTCTAGGAATGTAGTGCAGTCTAGCAATCCGTTGCATAATTCAAAGGAAGAGATGGTGCTGCTTATTTGTAGGACATTGAGGCATGAGGTTGTTTTCCTAGTGGCCATACTGCGGAGAACATTGGCGCTGAAATTAATTACATCTAAAGTTATTGTAACGTAAATTCTAGTTTGTACTACTGCCTTAGTAAGTGGTATCGAAATGAAACCACTAGGGCAGCAAGTAGGCTTGACACAAGTTTCATTAAATTTTATGCCTACTTTCGCTTTTTATTTAGGAACGTAATTTGGTTTAGGCTTCATGGAAGTCTCCAGAGGTGGGATTTTGCGTAGGAAAAAATGTAAACTTGCTTTCGTACTCAATAAATCATGTGAAATGATGGGTGGTTCAAAAGTGTATGTTCCAGTGGTTCCAATGTGAAATCACCTCCTTTAAAACAACTCTTTGTTTGCTTTTTAAAAATTTTTGTGGTAAGGGTGGGACCAAATTGCTGAAGTCATCGGTTCCTAAGCCTACACACTACTTAATCTAACTTAAACTAACTTACGCTATGAACAATACACACAACCATGCCCGAGGGAGGACTCGAACCTCCGAGAGGGGGAGCCGCACGGACCGTGACAAGGCCCCCAGACCGCGCGGATACCCCCAGCGGCTGCTTGCTTTCTTTTTCCGTCTTGCTTGTATTCGTTGCTTACTATGATACTATAGATTAACTTTGTGAAAAATTTTAAAATTATACGTGTTTCATATTGTTCGGATTCAGAGGGTTAATGTGGAACTGCGGCCAGTGAAACTGAGCGTACTGCGGTGAAATAAGCGCAAATGCCAACAACACGTCTCGCGTCGATCGCATGGATTTATTTGCGAGCTGCAGACTCCCTAGGCGTGACGTAGACACGAACGTCATCGGACTCCGCATGCGTCAGTACAAACACAGCGATGCACTTGGCTGGAGATGCAATTAGCAAGGACGTGTTCAGAAAATGACGGATGTTATACTGACGTAGTACTGGAACCGATAAGACTGTGAATAGAGAAATCTGACCCTCTCATACTTCTACTTACGAATGCCCGGTGGGAGGCAAATCAGTGTTCCGACTTCGCTCCAGGAACCGTTACTAGATCATCAGAAATGATAAACTGTTTGGCTGAATAGTCGGGATGAGCTAAACTATTAATTACAAGTGATACTTTCAACCATTTCCGTCTTGCTTAAACTCAAGTTTCCATAAGACTATTAATTTAGATGTTTCAAACAATGGAAAATCCATGATGGAATGTAACAATATTATGGGAAGGAAAGTTGCTACTTACCATATAGTGGAGATACTTAGTCGCAGATAGGCGCAACAAAAAGACTTTCACAATTGGCAGTGTGGTTTCAGTTGCCTGAGACTGCAGTCTTGTTTGTGAATTGCGTTTGCGTGAGTGTGTGTGTGTGTGTGTGTGTGTGTGTGTGCGTATGTGTGTCTATTGTTGGCGAAAACCAATGGCCTAAAGCTTCAATTGTGAAAGTCTTTAGTTGTGCCTATCTGGGACTGAGCATCTCCTCTATGTGGTGAGTAGCAACTTTCCTTCTCATAAATAATTTAAATGTTTATTTGACACTAATAGTGAAGCCATAGTCATAGTACATTTTTTTTTTCATTAAAATGAAAGGTTTAAATTACCGGTTTCAACGAACTACGTCGTCATTTTCAAATGTAAAACATCAGATGGAGAATATACACTGCTGGCCACCGTAAATGCAACACCCTGAAGGAAGTATCCGAATCAAGTGAAATTTACACCATGGGTTTGCAGCGATGAGATATGCAACTGATTAGAATTTCAGCGCAGACGCACATCACGCGCGCCTGTGGCGCCACCTCATAGCGCCATTTAAGGCTTGGCGATTTCGACGAGTGTACGTTCGGCACGTGTGTTTATCTTGTGGTTGTTTCACAAGACGATCAGTTATGCCTCGTAGACAACAGCGAACATCTTTTGATCAAGTATCCGAGTTCGACAGAGGAAGGATAGTGGCTTACCGAGATTGTGGATTATCATACAGAGAAATCGCTCGTCGTGTTGGACGAAACCAAACAACTGTAATGCGGATATGTGACCGTTGGATGCAGGAGGGTACGACGGACCGACGTGGTCGATCGCATTCACCTCGGTGCACCACTGCACGTGCTGATAGGCAAATTGTGCGCATGGCAGTGACGGATCGCTCAGTGACATCCCGAACCAAAGCACAGCACATTGCGTCTGTAACGCATCATCCAGTGTCTGCGCGTACCATTCGACGCCGTTTACAGCAGAGTGGTCTGTCCGCAAGACGTCCATTGCTTCGTCTACCATTGACGCAGAACCACACACGTCTCCGTCGCCAATGGTGTGATGACAGACGGATGTGGACGGCAGAATGGAATGACGTTGTCTTTACTGACGAGGTACGCTTCTGTCTGCAGCACCACGATGGTCGGATTCGAGTGTGGAGACACCGTGGAGAGAGGATGCTGGACAGCTGCATTATGCACCGCCACACTGGTCTTGCACCGGGTATTATGGTATGGGGCGGTATTGGATATTACTCTCGCACGCCTCTAATACGCATTGCCGGTACTTTAAATAGCCGGCGCTACATATCAGAGGTGCTGGAGCCAGTTGTCCTTGCTTACCTTCAGGGCTCGGCCACAGCCATATTTCAACAGGATAATACGCGACCACACGTGGCACGCATTGTCCAAAGGTCCTTCGTCAATAACCAGATTGAATTGCTTCCCTGGCCGGCTCGCTCTCCGAATCTTTCGCCGATAGAAAACATGTGGTCCATGGTTGCTCAACGAGTGACCCAGATTACATCCCCAGCTGCCACACCAGATGATCTTTGGCAACGTGTGGAAGCTGCTTGGGCTGCTGTACCCCAGGAACACATCCAACGTCTCTTTGACTCAATGCCGAGACGTGTGGCAGCGGTGATCTCCAACAATGGCGGCTACACTGGCTACTGATTCTGGCAGGAACCACATGTCACAGACGTCTGTAAACGTAATCATTTGTTACTTGGTCAACATGTTATCTACAAAATAAATTTTGTTGTGCTACCTCTTGTCTTTCTTGGTGTTGCATTTACGGTGGCCAGCAGTGTATAATGGGAGTTATATGATACGTCTGACAAGAATTACGAGAAATAATGAGAGCAGGCAACCGAGGCAATGACGGCACTACCAAGTCACTAGAAGTTATGTCCATGCTTGCCCAAACGTACATTCCATGTCCTAATGTAGAATAGATAAACACTACACCATGGTGAAAATTGCCAAGAATCCTTGCAATGTGTCCTGCTGTGAGTCAACGATCGTATTGCTGATATAAATCCACAAGTCGTAAGTGTATCAAGCACAGCAAGCTTCCATATGGAATGCAGCGCATAATTTAATTATGTTCCGAAAAAAGAATCTCAAAACACAGTAAACAAAAAATTCTGGGCTATTGGGCTGCGTCATATTTCTTCACACAACCAACGTTTCGACTTTTCTGCTGGGATCTACTTCGGAATCTTGCAATGTCCAATCCATATTGAGCAATCAAGTGGACACCATGAGATCCTGGAGAAGATTCCACCAGAGTGGTCGAAACGTCGATTGTTTGATGAAATATGATGCAGTACAATAACCTAGAACATTTTAACGCCAATGGTGAACCAGTTCGCGACGGTACCTGCTGAATGCAGTTTGTTTTTGCCTGCCCCAGAGACTGTTGCAGCACGCTGCGCTATGGAGCTCTGAAACCATACTTCTCAACGTTAACCGCGGTACATCTTTTTGAATGTAGTCGAACCAGCGGAAAAATCCTCCTGTCGGAGCACAAAAACGGCGAATATGTTCCCCTTTAGAAGAATCTGGCAGAAAAGTGGGGAACCAGCTGCATCAATCACCTTTCCGCCTTCTTCACCAAAAAATTTGGCGTGGGACCATATTCCCGTTGTTACAACAAAAATATTCTAAATCCTTTCACCCTGTTTATCTTTGTAATTAACCCTTCAAGCTCAGCATGTCCTCCGTCTCACTGCCGCTGTCTATAGATGTCTCCTTTTCCTCCTCTTCATTTACAGTGTCCTAATACTATTGCCACTGTCTCCTCTCTTAGTTACATTGTCCCCTTTCAACTTCCTTTTGCAGTAGCATTGTCTCCACCATACCCAAGCAGCTCAAAAGTTCTAGGGGGCCCAAGTAACGCCCTACCCTTTACCTAAGAGTTAAAGTTCGCCGATATAGGACAGTTCAGATCCGCCCTTCCCCATCCCCAAGCCTATGTAAGGTCTCCACTCATCTGTCTTTTTCATTTCAACTGCTTCTAACTCTATCCATCTCTCTTTCTCTTATACTGCTACTGTCTGTCACTCACCATCAATACCCTTTTTTCCTTTTTTTGCTCTGACTGGAGCATTTTCCACTGATTTCCTTCTTTTCCGTACTACAGAATTGTGTTAGCTTTATACAAAACAAATTCAATATGTCAGCAAAGTTCTGACGGTTTATTTATATGTTTCGATACATTTATATACAGTGACACATATAAACAACAAGTAAATACGCATAATATAAGGTTAATACAGAAAAAGATTAAACATGTTATTAGAAATATTTTAGTTAATTTGCAGTCTTTCTAGTTTTACATAATTTTTGACAGGCATTTCAAATTCTTTTCACACGTGAGAAGACCCATTTCAGCCCGTTTTTGGTCACTGCAGCACCACAGAGGATGCACAGGGTGGAAATTGTTATCAGTATCGTCTGTGGTTGTCGTTAGTGAACAATGCATTATCCATTTGCAAAGCGTATACTAGGCAAGAGCTAGCCTTGGTAGCTATTGTGTTAGACTGACTTCAAATTTTAGGTCACTGGTGTGGACAGGAAGTGCGATAAATATCTTACAGACTGTTAGTTTAGGTGCTTATTTCAAACGCAACATTCAGGAATTTGTGTTAAGAAATATATTACTGTAGTATGATATTTATGGCTCAAACTGTTAGGCCTCCCATGTTAGTTATTTTATGAAGACTATTTTAAGCTGTTTGACTGCCGCGGATGTTTAAGTTTTACCTCAGAGCTGGGAGTGACCTCTGAAAGTATTGTTTATATAATATGTGTAGGAGGATGGTAAGAATTGGAACTGTAAGTTTATAGCTTGACAACAGATTGGTTGGTTCAAATGGCTCTGAGCACTATGGGCCTTAACATCTATGGTCATCAGTCCCCTAGAACTTAGAACTACTTAAACCTAACTAACCTAAGGACATCACACAACACCTAGCCATCACGAGGCAGAGAAAATCCCTGACCCCGCCGGGAATCGAACCCGGGAACACGGGCGCGGGAAGCGAGAACGCTACCGCACGACCACGAGCTGCGGGCGACAACAGATTAATGTAACCTATTTTTCAGATGAACAGAGACTCCACTGTCTATGAACTTTTACTAGCTGCTCAGTGAGTGTAACATATCTACACTAAATACACACTTGAGCAATAGACAGGAGTACTCGTTTTAACATACTTATATTTTTGTAATTTCGGATTTCCGTGTCTCAACCGGCAAAAATGGAAACCTTACAAGATTTATTTGTTGTCACCTGTCTGTTTGACCATTAAGACTATTTCTGTCACGATCGGGTAGAGGTATCAAATTCAAATTTACGTGCTGTCTAGCAGTCCCTTGACGGTGAAAAAGTTTAAGCTTCCAAGTCAGTGCAGTCAAAAGCTACAGTCCTTTATGTGACAGATTTCTATACTCGCAAACTCACTCATCTGAACCTATAGAGTACTTCCCGTTGACCTAGAAATATAAAATTTGACAAGAAGCAAGATTGCATCATAACAGTAAAGGAAAAAATCCGAAAACTGTTAATTTGTGAATATATCATATAAAAAGTATTTATACCATAGGTCTTTCCGTCCGTCAGTTAAGGTCCCTTTTTCTCAGGAAAAGACAGATGTATCAACTCGAAATCTATGGCACATACTAAGGTCAACTGTCTTTTGACGGTGTAAAACATTTAAGCTTCAGTGCAGGCAAAAGCTACGGCCTTTTATGTCACTTATTTAGGGACTCACAAACTCACTCATCAAAACACATAGTATGCCTCCAGTTGACGAAGAACTATGAATTTTGAGAAGAAAAAAGGTTTCACTGTACAAGGAAAGCAAAAAGAAAAAAAACGAAAATTGTTAATTTGTAATTATATCAAACAAAAATAATTTTTATGATTTTGCACTGTTTTTGCTGCGCCATACAGGAAAACTGTCAGCTGAAGCTCAGTTGCGACCTGGAACCAAATGCAGCAGATTTTATTGGAAGAACTGAAACGTTATCCACCCCCTTCCACTGCACATTCTTACATTCCGGGCCTCAAAATCCTCATATCGTAAGCGTCACTTCCAACCACCAAGCACATATAAACTTCGATAGTTCCAATGAACTGTACTGAACATTATTTGAACCTCCTTTCAACTACGATATAATTTATTAAATATGGTGAAAATATCGCACATTGTAAATTTAAGACGGTAAAACGTGTTTCGTAAACATAGTAATGTGTAATTACCTGATGGTGACCGTAAGTTTCCCTTCATCGTTTATAGACTTCCTGAAATCTGTGTTTAGCTTCTCTGACGTACATGAAAGAAACGGCACAAAATAATCAATGCACTCAATCTGAAATAATTCCAAATTTATCTTTATTTTTCTCAAATAAGTGTACAAATTATGTTCTACACTCCTCTCGTTTTTGATTTTATGCAGCCATTCACAACTGACTTTAATTTATAGACTACTTTTTTTTAGACCAAAAACGAATTTACTGGGTGGAGGAAAAGCGATATCGTTCCAAGACTGCTCAGCAACTACGGCCCTCCGTTGACCAGATCGCGCCATCGCACCGAAATGCATCGATTTGGGGAATCTGCTATGCATCACATCACATGCGATGTGAACGCTCCATCTCATCGCTTTGGGGAATCTGCATTGCTTCGCGTCGCATCGTAACGCATTGCATCGCATCGCGGGTGGGGCAAATTCTTGCTTAACGAGCTACTGTCTTAGCTGCGTACTGCATTGTCATAAACTTCGCAGATGAGGAAAAAAGAATAATCAGGTAGGTAGTAAAATGGTTTAGTAATGGCGGATGCTCAATGTGTTGTTGTGTTTGATTGCCTTTAATGTTAACTTTGGCCACTTTCTACTCACATCAGAACTATTTCTGCCGTGAGGAGGGTAGTTACTGTGTTAAAATTGAAATGGTTACTGTACCTACTCTTCTTATTAAAGTTAAATCATACAAAATAATCGGTAAGATGTCGGTCAGTCTATCCTAAGTTAATCAGTTCTGTTAGTTTCACAGTACTAACGGCTTAGGAACCTTGGTTACTGTCATGACAAGTGCAAATTATCGTTAAGGAACTGTTGGGAAGGAGAGAGACACATAACTGCACACCGTCTATAGTAGCATTACTAGGTTCATACTTATCCGAATAATTGAATAAAGAGGAATCGTTATACAAGAACGACTTGTATAATGCTGTCTATGAGCTATGGAGCAACGTTCATATTTAGGAAGTGAAGGTGACTATTCAATGTTTTTGGCGTAAATTGTCTTTTATTTGTTGTACCATAAATTGTTGAAACGTTCATCCACTGAAATTGCATTTTTATTTAAATTAATGAATGTTGATTAGGTTTTCTGCACTTACTTACCCAGTAATCGATCCCAGTGTCAAGCAATGTAACAACGTGAAAGAGAGCCCTGTTACTCAACACGGATAATGGCAGGCGTCGTACTCTTCAGTGGTCTGACCAAAAGTGTTATCTAACAGGCACACCGATCGTGTCCACCGAAGGACGTCTTTGTCACCTAAGTTCTGCTGAGAAAATGATGTTCAGCAGGTTGTTGAAGAGACTTGCAAACAAGGGTCGTTAGCGACGAGCGTGAGTATCGCGTAATATCTCGCACAATTCGCTCGCCGGATATTGAGGAGTGACCATTAGGAAAAGATGTTGAGGCGAGGAGCGCTGGTGAAGTTACCAATCACGCTGCCGCTTGGTGAGAGGTGCGCTAGCGTACACTGGTTGGTTTTAAGACCAATGCGCGCGCAGAAACTGGGGGTTGGGAGAGTCACAAGACCATGAGGATCTGGTCGATCAATCCATTGGTGGACCAACCACTGACACAATGCGACACGTGGTGCAAAGTCAGCCACAAGCATTGCACGGACTCGTGGCTGATGAGGGTGTAATTGTTTGTGGAGTACAGGGCTATTACAAATGATTGAAGCGATTTCATAAATTCACTGTAGCTCCATTCATTGACATATGGTCACGACACACTACAGTTACGTAGAAAAACTCATAAGTTTTGTTCGGCTGAAGCCGCACTTCAGGTTTCTGCCGCCAGAGCGCTCGAGAGTGCAGTGAGACAAAATGGCGACAGGAGCCGAGAAAGCGTATGTCGTGATTGAAATGCACTCACACCAGTCATTTATAACAGTGCAACGACACTTCAGGACGGAGTTCAACAAAGATCCACCAACTGCTAACTCCATTCGGCGATGGTATGCGCAGTTTAAAGCTTCTGGGTGCCTCTGTAAGGGGAAATCAACGGGTCGGCCTGCTGTGAGCGAAGAAACGGTTGAACGCGTGCGGGCAAGTTTCACGCGTAGCCCGTGGAAGTCGACGAATAAAGCAAGCAGGGAGCTAAACGTACCACAGACGACGGTTTGGAAAATCTTACGGAAAAGGTTAAAGCAGAAGCCTTACCGTTTACAATTGCTACAAGCCCTGACACCCGACGACAAAGTCAAACGCTTTGAATTTTCGGCGCGGTTGCAACAGCTCATGGAAGAGGATGCGTTCAGTGCGAAACTTGTTTTCAGTGATGAAGCAACATTTTTTCTTAATGGTGAAGTGAACAGACACAATGTGCGAATCTGGGCGGTAGCGGATCCTCACGCATTCTTGCAGCAAATTCGCAATTCACCAAAAGTTAACGTGTTTTGTGCAATCTCACGGTTTAAAGTTTACGGCCCCTTTTTCTTCTGCGAAAAAAACGTTACAGGACACGTGTGTCTGGACATGCTGGAAAATTGGCTCATGCCACAACTGGAGACCGACAGCGCCGACTTCATCTTTCAACAGGATGGTGGTCCACCGCACTTCCATCATGATGTTCGGCATTTCTCAAACAGGAGATTGGAAAACCGATGGATCGGTCGTGGTGGAGATCATGATCAGCAATTCATGTCATGGCCTCCACGCTCTCCCGACTTAACCCCATGCGATTTCTTTCTGTGGGGTTATGTGAAAGATTCAGTGTTTAAACCTCCTCTACCGAGAAAGATGCTTTCGAACTCGTTGATGGGGACATGCTGCGCCGAGTGTGGGAGAAACTCGATTATCGACTTGATGTCTGCCGAATCACTAAAGGGGCACATATCGAACATTTGTGAATGCCTAAAAAAACTTTTTGAGTTTTTGTATGTGTGTGCAAAGCATTGTGAAAATATCTCAAATAATAAAGTTATTGTAGAGCTGTGAAATCGCTTCAATCATTTGTAATAACCCTGTAATTCCCACACGCTAGTATGCGCAGCTCCCATTTCACGTGCAGTAAGACGAGCACTTGCAGTGAGGTCCACAGTAAAACGTTACAGCACTTCCTCTTCAAAATCGGGTGTGCGAGTGGTCCTCACGCTGCCACGTCTCTCGTTTCTTCTTTCCAAAGAACCAGTCTCCCGCATTCGCCGATCGAGAGAAATAATCACCCGTTGCGACAGGTAATGCCTGTTACGAAATCGTTCCCTCCAGAGCCTTTTATCAGCAAGAGCATTGCAACCTACTTCCCCAAACATAAGATGCATGTCAGTGAGTTATGCGAAATTGTGTCGGTACTGCTCCAACATACTATACTGTACGTCTCTTGAAGTGTTGGCAAAAGAGCCAACACCGTGTTGCTAGAGGAGGCCGAAATGCACGCTTTTAAGCTCACGCAGATTGGCGTGAGGTCAGGAACATTACAAGGAAATAAGAACTTAGAAAAACGGACGCAATTTCTGTAATACTTAACTTTAATCCAGAAGTGGTGCACATCGATCTGACGGTACAGGCATCACAAGTTATATATCTATTGATAATGGCGCCTTGCTAGGTCGTAGCAAATGACGTAGCTGAAGGCTATGCTAACTATCGTCTCGGCAAATGAGAGCGTATTTGTCAGTGAACCTTTCCTAGCAAGGTCGGCTGTACAACTGGGGCTAGTGCTAGGAAGTCTCTCTAGACCTGCCGTGTGGCGGCGCTCGGTCTGCAATCACTGACAGTGGCGACACGCGGGTCCGACGTATACTACCGGACCGCGGCCGATTTAAAGGCTACCACCTAGCAAGTGTGGTGTCTGGCGGTGACACCACATCTCTAAATGGCACTGAATAATGAATGGGTCTGTCGTTGATTTATAGCACGTTCTGTCATGGTTCAATGTAAATGCGATACAACAGAGCCACCTTATGGACAACTGAAGTAAAAAAAAAAACCCTGAATCATGACCTACTAGTAATCAGGCTCGTCCTCCATGTTTGCTTGCAGGAAATAAAGAATATACATGTAAATAAACAGTACACTGTGTGTAAACTTTTACGTGTGTTAGTTGTAAATAAGCTGGAAAACAGCAATGCTAGAAAAAGCAGTGGACACGTTTAGTTCCATATCTCCTGAAGTTGGCTTCTCTGATACCAGGTTGCCTATCTCAGAATGTTCAGTGGAGCATTCTCTATGTTCTGCTACATTTCTGCACGCTCTTACGGAAACGCCGTGTATACAGGCACACATGTGTTGCACGCGCCGCCTTAACGAGCACACGTTGCAGGAGCGGGTCTCTCATGTGGCCAAATTCAATGGCAGAAAAGTGTGTTTGGACGAGTTAGATTATTTAGAAGATATGTAACAATGAATAGTAATTACATGGAGGTATTATGGTAATGTCAGAGGGGACATGTCAAAAGCACTACATACGAAATCTTAAATTGGTGAGGAGAGATACAGAAACAATGTATCTCTCTTTGCACACAGATTACTGTGTACGAAATATTGAGAAGGCATTCTGATACCACAGAATTATACTGCTCACCTCATCACTACAAAAAGTAACGATACGTATTGCAAAATAAATAATTTATTAAGAGAAACCTAGGCGTCGCAGCACGGAACTGACTGGTTCTAAATGTCAACAACATGCAAGTGTCGTTAACACTGAGGCACTAAGTTTCATTTATGACCGTCTAAGTACACAAATACATCAATAATATTTTAAATAATAGAACTGTATAAAAAAAACCATTTCTCGTATCTTTTAAATTTTTAAGATGGCTGAAATTACATTCAAAAATAAATCCCTCACTGCTGACTTCTGTTTCTTACACGACTCTATTCCTGGGATCAGATGTCGTCAAGTTTACTGTATAACTCACTGTGCTGTTGAGAAAGAAGTCACAACGTCGTCAACAGGTCTTTCTGTTTTGGAAACTGATCCGATAAAATGCGGCACAGCACACGTCAGCCATGGTCTTTCCAGTCATTTTTTATATGTACTTCATTGTTGCTGTTTGAGTTTGCGTACTGTCATTTTGTCATTTGCAGATAGTGAGTAGATAGGAAATTGAGTGCCACCTGGAGAAATCTGAACATTGCTGACGTATTCTTATGTTTGATGTCAACAGAGGGGTGACAGCAGCGCAGCCAGCCAGAAACATTTCTGCCGTATTTGGGGGTAATGCCGTTGGACAGAACATGACAAGAAAATGGTTTTCTTGTTTAAGGAGGGTCGTTTTGACATCAGTGTGTAACACTCCTGTCCGCTACCGCTATACCATAACCTTAAAGCTGGAAGCAGGTCGCGAAATAAAACTATCTTGTTAAAGCAATTATGGTATAAAGCAACAGAACAGTGTTACCCTCTGAGAGGAATTTTGTTATGTTGACCGTGTTCTATCTAACGGAGGTGGCTTATAGGAAATCAAAGTCAGAATTACGTAAATATTCGATCAGTAACAAACAATATTTTTGCCTAGCTATACTGTTTAAAGACTAAGGAAAACGGTCGCCAGCCTAATTAGGCAAGAGTAAGATTAACGTTCTCGTTTAAGAAAGTAGGTATGCGTAACTTTAACGGACAAACACAACCTAGACTTGGCCACACGCGAGTGCAATGAACTCTGACACCTGCATATGTTAACGTTAAGGTTGGAACAAACAGCTAGAGCAGCACAAACTATTTGCAAAAATATAACAGATAACGAAACACACTATTACTTTCAGGGCTTATTCAAACTGAATGGTCTTTATAATGTTACTATTAATATTCACTGCAGAGACATTAATTGGACATAGGTTCAGTATTATTGTTCAAACATTTTCCTAGCTGACATAAAATTATAAATGTAGTTCACTGCAAAATTATGAACTGATCACAGGGTAAGTCTCTCTCTCAACTAAATACTTTTTTAATAAGAATGAAGGTTATATGGAATTCATCAACAGGCTACTTCTCACTGTCTTTTGAATAAAGAAGTTAATGTTTTCATAGATAGTGGTCTTCCCATTACTTGTTACCTAGCATTAACACAATAGACAAACTGTGGATCCTGTTATACTATTAATATGCACTTCCAATACACAAGAGAGACAAACACTTAGCAAACGAGTATATAACCTTCCATAAATGCAATTCACGACTTTTACTACAGTGAGACACAATGTTGACAAATTTGCAAGATACTGACTCACCTTCTGCGATTTACAACAGGCAGCAATGTAATCATTTACTAAGCAAAACTTTATAAGCCTCAGCCTTAAGAACTTTTAATTTTGAAGTTGGCAACAACACTTTAATAAGCAGTTTTAATAGGAAAATTATTTTCAGTAAGCATCATTTACTTTAACTCACTCTCTTGCCACATTAACTTTAACTTTCTTTTTACTGTGTTCAAGAGGCATTAATAAGATAAAACTGGTCTTTAATGTTCTTTCAATAGGGATACTCGGTAATCACTTTAGTTCAAACGGAGAGGAAACTGAGAGGTGTTATGATAAGAAAAAAATTAAGGTAGGTACACAAATTCAGTTATAAGGTAACTTATATTTGTGCACACTAAATCGCCCAATAGGCTGATCCTTCACTGTACATTATTATAGTACTCCTTTACAGTGACTGCGCAATGTGGTGGCAACTTCATGTTGGTAGGTGGATTTGCAGACAGAATTGCTGGACTCTGGCCCTTCTTGGTGGCGATGATGAATACCAATTCCACAATCGTTTCAGCTATTTATCCATCCATCCGAGGCATTGGAAAAGTAGCAGAAAAAGCCTCTCTCGGAACCAGCACAATATGCTACATTTACATGGCAGTGCACAGTTTGGTGGCTCGATCCCGACTGACTCTTGTTCCGCCTTTTCTATCTAGGCCAACCACAATTTCCGCGCCCTACACAGTTCCGTTCCCGAGGGGAACCATAACAACTTTTACATACAGAAGAACTAAGAACCCTACGTGAGGATCAGCAGTTTACATAACAGCAAACAAACATTTTAAATAAAACTAAACATTTGCACATATTAGTATTTCTACAAAAAATTATTCACACACAAAATACAATTATATACAGTAACTTTTGTTCCCTCCAAATGGGACAAAGAATTTAAATGACAGATATACTACATTGCATAGAATCAGACCATAACATCAAAGTTTGTACAAAAAAAGGAGTATACAATTTTATGTTATCGATTCAAACAAAGACATTTACAGAAGCTCAACGATGTAACATTAAATAAAACAAAAGCAAAATAAATCAGTAGAGTAAAGATCTATGGTGTTACAAGTGACTGCACGTTCACGAAGACCTTCGGCCCTTAACGGAGATCGTTTAAACACATTAATCGACAATGATCCACGAGATCAGGCAAACGTGAAGGTATGTGATCATTCTAGCACCTTGCGACATTTGCCTGCAGTGGGGAAGGTTTGGAAAATCGGGTGTCTGGGTACCGCATGCTCTAAGACAAAAGAACAAAAATTAACAGGTGATCGTATCTGCATCTCTGTTTACTCGTCATCAATTGCTTTGTGAGAAACACCACCCATTCCCATCCCTTGTCGTTACTGGTGACGAGAAACTGTATCTTTATGCTAACATAATGAAGTTTATTCCCAGTACAGAGACCTGTCCCCATCCACAAAAGAAACATCATGCATGTGGTGGAAGAGAGACGGTGTGGTGTACTACGAATTGCTTCCCCGAGGTGTCACCATTGTAACCATCAGTGCAGACGCAATCCTAGAACAACGATCTGGAACACTGTGTGTAAGGATGCTACTCCACGATAACCCACGCCCTAATTCGGCTAGACTGACAAAAATCCCTATACAGGGGTTGGATTGGGAAGTCATTCCTCACCTACCTTATTCGTGTGATGAGCGTAGAAGATGAAAATCTTTTACGCTCCCTGTCGAACAACCTTCAAGAAACTTCATTTCCGGATGAAAATGCGCTACGAACATTGCTCGTAGAGTTCTTCGCCTCAAAACCACATGATTATCACAATCGCTGAATCGAAAAGTTACGCCAGCATTGGCAGACTGTTGCAAATAGCGAAGGAGAATATATTATTGTTTACTTAAATCCGTGGTATGTGCATCAGCAAGTGGATATGCACTACAAACTTTTAGTAAGAAATCGTAACACTGGAATTGCGATGTAAACACCTGTCATCTAGTCATGTGACGTACGCGGAGGAGTAGACGTCAAACAAATCAGTTTCTTTCCCAAACACATATGACTGATAAAATTTGCTTGATCGATAAACGGTATCTCTAAATGCTCGTCTGCATATGTAAATGTCGCTATTGAATTAAGACACTACAGTGTCAAGAAAAGGGAAGAAGGGCGATAAATATGTTGTGTCTGCACGCATTTTTGTTAAGAAATTAGCAGCACTTATGTGTTACTTACAGTGAATGTCTTTTCACAGAATTCACATATGCGATTGATGGATGAGTTACAGTAGAGTTTTCAACAACCCGAAGATTCGTTTGAGTACTATACTCCTTTACGCGGCGTGGTCCCATTCCAACCTCTTACTGACCTACTCAGAGAGGGCTGGGGGAAAATAAGTTTAACTGCTCTTCAAATTATGATACCACTCAGCAAGATACGAATACTATCCAGCGAAATCCTACTGCTCAGTTCATAACTTATTTTTTATGAGAAAACTGTGATTATCACCACAAGTTTGTAAATTTGTCACACAAGCACATTGTGCAAAATGCTTCACTTTCTGTGAAAGCGTTTGAAAGAATCATTTCACTGCCGGCCGGTGTGGCCGAGCGGTTTTAGGCGCTTTAGTCTGGAACCGCGCGACCGCTACGGTCGCAGGTTCGAATCCTGCCTCGGGCATGGATGTGTGTGATGTCCTTAGGTTAGTTAGGTTTAAATAGTTCTAAGTTCTAGGGGACTGATGACCTCAGATGTTACGTCCCATAGTGCTCAGAGCCATTTGAACCATTTGAAACATTTCATTTTTCGAGACATAGGTACTGTAGCATCTTGTGGGCATTGTTTTAGTTCTTCTATTGCAGTGCTCATATTGCTATATTTGTAGTGACCCTGTGGGCCAGTGATATAAGCATCGTATCCCTACAGACGTGGTTTTCGATAAGGTTTGAGTATTTTTGTCTTTTTTGAGGTGCCTAACTCATCTTCTAGCAGTATTTGACACGCTACTGGCGTCCATTTTCTGTCTCAAGAAACGAAAAGAACATGTGGCGGAGACGTCCTAAATTTAAATGGATTCATAATGATCTTTTTCACATTCTTTCTTTGACGTCAGTATCCTCTGCATAGAAACCACTAGCTGACATATCGATGATGCACGAGGTAAACACTGACGAAACGCCACTCAGATCAGTATCAGATCTTCTGTTAGACTTGCATACAACAAAGTTAACATACATGAAAGAGGGAACTCATTGAGTAAAACAGATGTGATTTCTGGCGTTCCCCAAGTTAGTGTTGTAGGCCCTCTGCTGTTCCTTATCTATGCAACCGATTTAGGAGACAATCCGAGCAGCCTTCTTAGGAATATGATGATACTGTCGTTTATCGCCTAATAAAGTCATCGGAAGATCAAAATAAATGGTAAGACGATTTAGAAAAAGTATCTGTACGGTGCGAAAATTGACAATTGACCAAAAATAATGAAAATTGTGAGTTCATTCACATAAGTACAAGAAGGAATCCGTTAATCTTCGGTTACACGATAAATCAAATCTAAAGGCCTTAAATTCAGCTAAATAGCTAGGATTTACAATTATAAACGAATTGGAAAGAACACTCAGAAAATGTTGTGGGGAAGGCGAACCAAAGATGCGTTTTATTGGTAGAATACTTAGAAGATGTAACAGATCTACCAGAGGGACTGCCTACCCTCCATTTGTCCGTCGTCTTCTAGAATACAGCTGCATGGTTTGGAATCCTTACCGGAAAGGATTAACGGAGTACATCGAGAAATTCAAACAATGACAGTACATTTTGTAATATTGAGAAATAGGGGAGAGAGTGTCACGTACATTATACAGTATTTGGAGTGGACACCACTGAAACAAGGTAGTTTCTCTTTTCGTTAGGATCTTTTCACGATATTTGAGTCTCCAACATTCACCTCCAAAGGCGATAATATTTTATTGGGGCCAGCCTACGTAGGGAGAAACGATCATCATAATAAATTACGGGAAATCAGAGCTCACAAGGAAAGATGTATGCATACATTTTTTCCGCGTGCTGTTCGAGTTTGAAATACTGGTTCCGTTGAAAGGGTACGGCCGACTTCCTCGTCCTTCCCTAATCCAATGAGACCGATAACCACGATGTTTGGTCTCTTCCGCCAAACAAAGCAACGCAAGTGCCTAATCCTGATGCTGTTGTAGAACTGGGCCGCGACCAGTCGGGCGACGCGCTTAAGTCCTTTTCGCATGGAGGCCGCTGCTGACGCGTTGTCGTCCTGGAGAGGGGTCAGTCAGCGTGCGATTGGCTGACGTCTTCTTCGTAGCCTTCTCTGCTCTCTCGTTCCCGGCTGGCGTGCCGGCACGTAACTTAACGCCGTAACAATTTGTATATTACAAAACATCGTTAATGCCTAAAAATAAGTCCGCTGGGGCATATTACTAGACTAGGTTGTTGCTAAGAGATCAAAAACAAAATAGCGTATACTAGCAATTAAACATCGGTAGATAAAATTATGCATTGCAGAATTTCATGTACAGTGTGGACAACAAAAAGCCAACCTCACACAGTGTCCTACACCAAAATACACTACTGGCCATTAAAATTGTTGCACCACGAAACTGACATGCTACAGAGGCAAAATCTAACCGACATGAAGAAGATGCCGTGATGTTGTTGTTGTGGTCTTCAGTCCTGAGACTGGTTTGATGCAGCTCTTCGTGCTGTTCCATCCTGTGCAAGCGTCTTCATATCCCAGTACCTACTGCAACCTACATCCTTCTGAATCTACTTAGTGTATTCGTGTCTTGGTCTCCCTCTACGATTTTTAACCTCCACACTGCCCTCCAATACTAAACTGGTGATCCCTTGATGCCTCAGAACATGTCCTACCAACCGATCCCTTCTTCTGGTCAAGTTGTGCCACAAACTTCTCTTCTCCCCAATCCTATCCAACACTTCCTCACTAGTTATGTGATTTACCCATCTAATCTTCAGCATTCTTCTGTAGCATCACATTTCGAAAGATTCTATTCTCTTCTTGTCCAAAATACTTATCGTCCATGTTTCACTTCCATACATGGCTACACTCCATACAAATACTTTCATAAATGACTTCGACCATCGTCAGTTATTTTGCTCCCCAAATAGCAAAACTCCTTTATTACTTTAAGTGTCTCATTTCGCCGGCCGAAGTGGCCGTGCGGTTCTGGGCGCTGCAGTCTGGAACCGCCAGACCGCTACGGTCGCAGGTTCGAATCCTGCCTCGGGAATGGGTGTGTGTGATGTCCTTAGGTTAGTTAAGTTTAACTAGTTCTACGTTCTAGGGGACTAACGACCGAAGAAGTTGAGTCCCATAGTGCTCAGAGCCATTTGAGCCATTATTTTTGTCTCATTTCCTAACCTAATTCCCTCAGCATCACCTGACTTAATTCGACTACATTCCATTAATCTCATTTTGCTTTTGTTGATGTTCATCTTATATCCTCCTCTCAAGAAACTATCCATTCCGTTCAACTTCTCTTCCAGGTCCTGTGCTGTCTCTGACAGAATTACAATGTCATCGGCGAACCTCAAAGCTTTTATTTCTTCTCCATGGATTTTAATACCTACTCCGAACTTTTCTTTTGTTTCCTTCACTGCTTGCTCAATATACAGATTGAATAACATCGGGGAGAGGCTACAACCCTGTCTCACTCCCTCACTGCCTACCTTTGATGTCCCTCGACTCTATAACTGCCATCTGATTTCTGTACAAATTTTAAATAGCTTTTCGCTCCCTGTGTTTTTTCCCTGCCACCTTAAGAATTTGAAAGAGAGTATTCCAGTCGACATTGTCAAAAGCTTTCTCTAAGTCTACAAATGCTAGAAACCGTAGGTTTGCCTTTCCTTAATCTAGCTTCTAAGATAAGTCGTAGGGTCAGTATTGCCTCACGTGTTCCTAAATTTCTACGGAATCGAAACTTATCTTCCCCGAGGTCGGCTTCTACTGCTGTGATATGCAAATGATTAGCTTTTCAGAGCATGCACACAAGGTTGGCGCCGGTGGTGACACATGCAACGTGCTGACATGAGGAGAGTTCCCAACGGATTTCTCATATACAAACAGCTGTTGTCCGGCGTTGCCTGGTGAAAAGTTGTTGTGATGCCTCGTGTAAGGAGGAGAAATGCGTACCATCACGTTTCCGACTTTGATAAAGGTCGGATTGTAGTCTATCGCGATTGAGTTTATCGTATCGCAACATTGCTCATCGCGTTGGTCGTGATCCAATGACTGTTACCAGAATATGGAATCGGTGGGGTCTGGAGGGTAATACGGAACGCCGTGCTGGACCCAAACGGCCTCGTATCACTAGCAGTCGAGGTGACAGGCATCTTGTCCGCATGGTTGTAACGGATCGTGCAGCCACGTCTCGTACCCTGAGTCAAAGGATGGGGACGTTTGGAAACCAACAACAATCTGCACGAACAGTTGGACGACGTTTTCAGCAGCATGGACTACCAACTCGGAGACCATGGCTGCGATTATCCTTGACGCATCATCACAGACAGGAGTGCCAGCGATGGTGTTCTCAAAACGAACCTGGGTGCACGAATGGCAAAACGTCATTTTTTTGGATGAATCCAGGTTCTGTTTACAGCATCATGATGGTCGCATCCGTGTTTGGCGACATCGCGGTGAACGCACGTCGGAAATGAGTATTCGTCGTCGCCATACTGGCGTATCACCCGGCGTGATGCTATGGGGTGCCATTGGTTACACGTCTCGGTCACCTCTTGTTCGCATTGACGGCACTTTGAACAGTGGACGTTACATTTCAGATGTGTTACGACCCGTGGCTCTACCCTTCATTCGATCCCTGCGAAACCCTACATTTCAGCAGGATAATGCGCGAGCGCATGTTGCAGGCCCTGTACGAGCCTTTCTGGATACAGAAACTGTTCGACTGCTGCCCTGGCCAGCACATTCTCCAGATCTCTCACCAATTGAAAACGTTTGGTCAATGGTGGCCGAGCAACTGGCTCGTCACAATACGCCAGTCACTACTCTTGATGACCTGTGGTATCGTGTTGAATATGCATGGGCAGCTGTACTTGCACACGCCATCCAAGGTCTGTTTGACTCAATGCCCAGCCGTATCAAGGCCGTTATTACGGCCAGAGGTGGTTGTTCTGGTTATTGATTTCTCAGGATCTGTGCACCCAAATTGCGTGAAAATGTTATCACATGGCAGTTCTAGTATAATATATCTGTCCAATGAATACTCGTTTATCATCTGCATTTCTTCTTGGTGTAGCAATTTTAATGGCCACTAGTGTACATTTTAAGAGTAACATGCAGTCCTCTTGGACATATATCACACTTTACATCCCACGTACACACTGGAAGATGTAGGGGGGGGGGGGGGGGGGGGGGGAACTTTCTAAACACTACAATTGTTCCTATGAGTGTGCGTATAGAACATATTATGATAGAGAAGGGGGGGGGGAAGAGTGCTTAAAAAGTACATGTAAACGTTTTATGGCCTTCATCGGTTTAAGATGACTACACTTCATAGACATATAAACGTTGTTTTGGTAGTGTTCCCTCTGGCTTCTCGATTCATCACTGCGAGTGGGGAAACTATCTCAGGCGGCCGTATATTGGAGTGCCGGGCAACTTGCGAGCGCAGACCGCGAAAGAGACATTCTTCGTTTGTGGAGCGGAAGGCGAAGTATGAGCCGCACAGTGGCGGGGAGTGAGAGTACAAGGGCGATTCGGAAAGCTATCAAAGTTGGCTGAGAGGGCGCTCGGCCGGTATTCAAAGGAGGAAGTTGTGGCAGGTACGAGGCGTATATCACGGCGGGCGCACTGGCGCCTGTGGCGGGTCGCGACGGCCGGGCAGCCAGCCAGCAAGTGGTGGACGCTGCGCGCCGCGTCGCGACGGCCGCCCGTGGCCGCCGTAATCAGCGGCGGCCGGCGCGCAGTTTCTTTCCGCTGCTGCCGGCGAGCGCCCGTGGGAAGCGCCGGATGAATGCGCCGCATCCGCGTCCCATTAGCGCTCCGCCCGCCATTGTTAGCCGCGAGTGGAAGGAAAGCGACGCCAGAGTGGCGGCGCGGCGCTGCCTGCCCGCGGAGAGAGGCAGAGAATCGATGTAACTGCGCCGTGACAGTTTCTGGCACAGCCGAGCACACTTTCGTCGGCGGAATCTTCCTGCGTGGCGATTCGTACGGTGGCCGTCAGATTCACACTCATTTTCTTCTTTCAGAGATGTGTAAAATGAACAGCAACGAAATGTAAAGCAGGGTTAATCGATGAAAGAAGGAAGTACAAACATGCTCTGGGAAATTCAGGAATACAGAAACACAAATCACTGAGGAATGAAAGAAATAGGAAGAGCAGAGAAGATAAGGTGACATGGCTGCCTCTACAAAGTGAAGAAATCGAAAAATAAATGACTGTCGCAAGGACTGACTCAGCATACAGGAAAGTCAAAACAACCTTCGGTGAAATGAAAAGGAAGAGGCAGAGAATCGATGTAACTGCGCCGTGACAGTTTCTGGCGCAGCCGAGCACACTTTTGTTGGCTGAGTCTTCCTCCGTGGTGATTCGTATATTGGCCATCAGATTCACACTAATTTTCTTCTTTCCGAGATGTGTAAAATGAACAGCAACAAAAAGTAAAGCAGGGTTAATAGATGAAAGAAGGAAGTACAAAAATGTTCAGGGAAATTCAGGAATACAAAAAAGCAAACCACTGAGGAATGAAGGACATAGGAATTGCAGAGAAGATAAGGTGAAATGGCTGCCTGTAAAATGTGAAGAAATCCAAAAAGAAATAAATGTCACAGTCCTTGACTCACCATACAGGGAAGTCAAAACAACCTTCAGTGAAATGAGAAGGAAGGATGTTAACGTTAAAAGTGCAACGGGAATTCTATTGATAAATGCAGAGGAGTGAGAGAGGTAACAGGGAAGACTTGTCTGATGTGACAGAAGGAGAAACAGGACCCCATTTAGAAGCGATAGGGTGTTGTGTATATAGTTCTGCATAGTCTGGGCATACACAACTCTCCCACTAGAGCGCGCTCCGCTAAGCACACAGGCGCAGCGCTCGTCCATCTCCGCACTACGAGATGGTGCTGCCATAGAGATGGACCAAATTTTTCTTCCGCCAATCCGCGTATTAATATGTAATGCAGCCAATGAGATTGCTGCTAATGTAGGACCTTTTCTCCTTGCAGATCACACTCGTGCAGTGATACATGAATGCACAAGGTATTATAAGGAGTGTACAGACCTCCGATTAGTCAGTCTGCATTTGTCTGCACCAGTCTGTACCAGTCTGCATTAGTCTGTACCAGTCTGTACGAGTTCTACATTTGTCTGTACCAGTCTATAGTCAAGTTTCAGTCAGCGCCTAATAAGATTACCATATTCCTGTACATAGCCATGAAGATAGTTGTAGAGACTTCTGTCAGGTATCAGAGATATATGTGAGAATAAGATTAACTTCAGATTGTCAATTGTAAATAGCATCCAGATCCAAGTTAAGTAATGTTTATGCTTGTTATTATTTCAATAAATGTGTGAAAATTATTCAAGTACTGTTTAAAGTTGGTCACCGTCAATCTGCTACTCTAAGCATGCAAGTGGCATTTCTGTCGTCTGACCTAACGCCAGAAGATAAACACGCCACGATAAGACCACGAGACATATTGCTGACACTCGCCTACTTCGTTAGAGCGACAAGTCAAATAATCTGATAGTGTGTGTACTGAAGGTCTTACAGTACGCACACCACATAGGGGATCCATTATTAGAATCAGAATTTAAGAGAGCTTCAGAGGACTTACGATCAAGTAAGAGAGTGGGGAGAGATATTCCAGCAGAATTTCTAAAATCATTGAGGGAAGTGGCAACAAAACGACTATCCACGTTGTTGTGTACACTGTATGAGTCTGGCGACATACCATCTGACTTCCGGAAAAATATCATACATACAATTCCGAAGACTGCAAGAGCTAACAAGTGCGAGAATTATCGCACGATCAGCCTAACAGCTCATGCATCCAAGTTGCTGATAAGAATAATTTACTGAAGAATGGAATAGAAAATTGAGGATGTGTCAGATGACGACCAGTTCGGCTTAAGGAAAGCTAAACGAACAGAGAGGTAATTCTGACGTTCATACTGTAAGCAAGACGAAAGAAAAATCAAGAGATGTTTTATTGGATTTGTCGACCTGGAAAAGGGGTTTCACAAGGTAAAATAGTGCAAGTTGTTTGAAACTCCGAGAAAAATAGGGAGTGACGGGTAATATACAATATGTAGGACAGCCAAGATGGAGTAATATGAGTGGACTACCAAGAACGAAGTGCTCATATTAAAAAGGGTGTACTCTAACATTCCTACTGTTGAATTTGTACATCGAGGAAGGAATGATGGAAATAAAAGAAAGGTTCAAGAGTGGAATGAAAATTCAAGGTGAAATGATATCAATGATACGATTCGCTGAAGACTCTGCTATCTTGAGTTAAAGTGAAGAAGCATTACATGATCTGCTGAACCAAATGAACAGCCTAATGAGTACAGAATATGGATTTAGAGTAAATTGAAGAGAGACGAAAGTAATGAGGAGTAGCAGAAATAAGAACAGCGGGAAACTGAACATCAGGATTGATGGTCACGAAATAGGTGATGTTAAGGAATTCTAGTACCTATGCGGCAAAATAGCCAATGTCGGACGGAGCAAGGAGGACATCAAAAGCAGACTAGCAGTAGGAAAAAGGGCATTCCTGGCTAAGAGAAGTCTACTAGCGTCAAAGATAGCCCTTAATTCCAGGAAGGCTTTTCTGAGAATGTACATTTCGATCACAGTATTGTATGGTAGTGAAACATGCAGTGTGGGAAAAGTGGAACGGAAGAGAATCGAAGCATTTGAGATGTGGTGCTATAGACGAATGTTGAAAATTAGGTTGACTTACAAGGTAACGAGTAAGGAGGTTCTGCACACAGCCGGAGAGGAAAAGAATATGTGGAAAACACTGACAAGGAGAAGGGACAGGATGATAGGGCATCTGATAAGACATGAGGGAATGCCTTACATGTTACTAGATGTAGATGTGGAGGGCAAAATCTGTAGAGGGAAACATAGGTTGTAACACATCCAGCAAATAATTGAGGACGGAGTAGCGCCACCACGGACTGGGGTCATATCTGCTAGACATCGTGGCATGGAAAAAAAGTGCGTCTGAATATGCTGCTGGGCAATATTCTGCGACACGGGTTTGTGGATGCGTCCACAAAGCATCAATTGTGCCTACAGGAGGTGGTAAACGAACAAGTTACCGACCGATTATATTCCAGACATGTTCGATGGGCAATATGTCGGGCAAACGAGCAGACCAGGGAAGCAGCGATACCCATCGTTCTTCGATGAAGACTTCCACATTCTTCGCCACATGAGGCCGGACGTTGTCCTGCTGAAACATAGCATGTGGAACGGCCTGCAGGAAAGCACTCGCCTCGCGGTGTTAAACCTGTCTGATGTAGCGAAAGCTGTTCAGATTACGCTCAAGACGCAGGAGGCGAGTTCGCGTGTTATAGGGAGTGGCGACCCAAACCATCACAAATGGCATTTGTCCGCTACGCTACCCAACAACATAGTTTGCCCGACAGTGTTCACCATATGTGACCATCACTGTAGGGCAAGTTAAAGCTAGGCTTGTCTGCGAGTACTACATTTTGCCATTCAGCATACTAGTGTCGGCCTTTACGTGCACGTAGGACCACCAGCAGTTTATTATGTGTGCATGGGTTCATTGCAGCGTTGATGGGTTCTGGTCAATGGAAGATGGGGTCGAAGTGTCGATGCAGACATGTCCACAACCACTGCGGTGCTCCAATGTCGTGCCAACACGTGGATGAAAAAGTTCTGTCTGTTACGAGGTAACTAATGTGAAGCAATATTGAGATTATTCAGCCCATTTGTCAATCGTGCGGTAAGTGCCACATGTTTCGGGACAACGTTATCCGCGTTTCAAGTGCTTAAATTTCTTATGCCATTGCAAACTGTACCTCGGGAACGGTGAATGCACCGGTTTGTGATGTTTTATGTCTTATGATTTTAGTTGACAATGCACGTATGAGGCTTATTTTCAAGTTGTAACGAGGCCTAGTGGTGTAAAAAGAGATTTAAACACCTAAAAGTGGGATGATGTCCCGAAACGTGTTGTGAGAATAGTCACACGATTGACAACTGGGCTGAACATCCTCAATACCTTTTCTTTACTATCAAAAACAGTCTTGATCACAATTTATTTATTACGGTGACCTGTTTCGACCACTACTGTCATTATCTTCAGACCAATGAGTAAGAACCTCCAGCAGAAGGAGGTAGTCGAAACCTGTTGTATTCTCCAACAGTTTATTGAACGTAACTTCTTCTACAATACAATAGCTGGCTGTACAGTAGATGTACAAGGATTAAGGAAAGACAAACCTACGTTTCTAGCATTTGTAGACTTAGAGAAAGCTTTTGACAATGTTGACTGGAATACTCTCTTTCAAATTCTAAAGGTGGCAGGGGTAAAATACAGGGAGCAAAAGGCTATTTACAATTTGTACAGAAACCAGATGGCAGTTATAAGAGTCGAGGGACATGAAAGGGAAGCAGTTGTTGGGGAGGGAGTGAGACAGGCTTGTAGCCTCTCCCCGATGTTATTCAATCTGTATATTGAGCAAGCAGTAAAGGAAACAAAAGACAAATACGGAGTTGGAATTAAAATCCATGGAGAAGAAATAAAAACTTTAAGGTTCGCCGATGACATTGTAATTCTGTCAGAGACAGCAAAGGACTTGGAAGAGCAGTTGAATGGAATGGATAGCGTCTTGAAAGGAGGATATAAGATGAACATCAACAAAAGCAAAACGAGGATAATGGAATGTAGTCAAATTAAGTCAAATGATGCTGGGGAATTAGATTAGGAAATGAGACACTTAAAGTAGTAAAGCAGTTTTGCTATTTGGGGAGCAAAAGAACTGATGATGGTCGAAGTAGAGAGGATATAAAATGTAGACTGGCAATGGCAAGCAAAGCGTTTCTGAAAAAGAGAAATTTGTTAACATGGAGTATAGATTTAAATGTCAGGAAGTCGTTTCTGAAAGTATTTGCATGGAGTGTAGCCATGTATGCAAGTGAAACATGGACGCTAACTAGTTTGGACAAGAAGAGAATAGAAGCTTTCGAACTGTGGTGCTACAGAAGAATGCTGAAGATTAGATGGCTAGATCACATAACTAATGAGGAAGTATTGAATAGGATTGGGGAGAAGAGAAGTTTGTGGCACAACTTGACCAGAAGAAGGGATCGGTTGGTAGGACATGTTCTGAGGCATCAAGGGATCACCAATTTAGTATTGGAGGGCAGCGTCGAGAGTAAAAATTGTAGAGGGAGACCAAGAGATGAATAAGCAGATTCAGAAGGATGCAGGTTGCAGTAGATACTGGGAGATGAAGATGCTTGCACAGGATAGAGTAGCACGGAGAGCTGCAGCAAACCAGTCTCAGGACTGAAGACCACAACAACAACAACAGTAGATGTAGACGTTCGTCGATGTAGCCGGAGATGTGGTTCCTCTCGGTCGGCTGGTATTTCGATCGGCGGTGCAGTACAACGGCTTCGGTGATATATTCTCGGAGACTCTGCTATAGCGGTTGCCATTAGCAGCGGACGAAGACTGGCCTGCCTTCGACCGGCCGGGCCTATATAGTAAGCTGGAGCCAATAGAAACCCGGCGTAGGAATCCGTGGCCGGATATGTCGCGGCGACCTCTAGTAATCGCCTTGAATCTTTGGCGTGTTTACCTGATGTCTTCGCCTGTTTGGCTGTTGGTTTGTTTCCCTCACAGCGTGGCTGTTATGTGGCGCTGCCTGCCATTTAGGGGAGCCCTATGGAAGACAGTACAAAACCGGTCACTGTAATAAATTGTGATTTTTGATAGTAAATATTTCTAACACATTGATCACTTTTCACTCCCATAATGTATTCAAAAGTAATCCTCAATACTGTCTGTCCTTTCCGGTCAAGCGGATAAGATGGCGGTCATGTCGTGCTACGGTCATATTTACATCGCCTGGTCCCCTTTCGGCGCTGTGTACTGTCCGCTTCTCCCCACTGTTTCCACATACGCCTCATTGTTGAAGCAGCGTGCCCTATACGAGCGATGTCACGGTGCGATGGACTTGCTCCTGGAGACAAATCATTCTGCCCCCATCGAACGAACTCGTAAGTCTATATTGCATCCTTAGATGTTAGCGAGGTACAGTGGTCCTTCGTTACAGGTTTCATTTTCGCATGATGGCTCTCCACCGACTGAGTTTGTGTAACACAGAGCTGTCACACATAAAAGAACGGTGCTGGGCCTACGTGCACACCACCCCTCTGTCATCTAAACCACTTACTATAGTTCCGCTTCCGGCCGGAGTGGCCGTGCGGTTCTGGGCGCTACAGTCTGGAGCCGAGCGACCGCTACGGTCGCAGGTTCGAATACTGCCTCGGGCATGGATGTGTGTGATGTCCTTAGGTTAGTTAGGTTTAATTAGTTCTAAGTTCTAGGCGACTGATGACCTCAGAATTTAAGTCGCATAGTGCTCAGAGCCATTTGAACCATAGTTCCGCCGTCTACGTGTGCTATTACTGTGACGTGTTGCAGACCAATGCTTCTGAGTATTTCACTTCTTTTATAAACAGTAGTGTATAATATAGTAGAATTACGCCACATGTTCCTGAATATAGATTTTTTTTATTTTGTTTCGAATGCCAGAGCCAGAAAGTTATTAAAAGGCGGTTCCTTTTTACACTTTGGAACGTAGTCACTTTCTTCATGCGATCAGCTGATTTCGGCGATGTACCATTGACAGAAGCATACTTGTGACAGACGTACGTTTTACGAGTATGTCCATCGCCGAAATGAGCTGAGAGTTGGAAATAAATCACTCTGATCATAATGCAGACAAGGCGGTAAATAGTACTGTCTCTCAACATGAGAGTTTTTCTGTTTAGGCAGCTACTTAACTAATGATGATAAGTGAATATAAACTGCTGACTTGCTATGAATGTACTGCAGATGCGTGAAAATGACCCACGGTTAAAGCTGGCAAATTGCACAGATGATAAACGGTTTACAGCCTACTTGGACAACGTTTTCATTCTCAAAAGACACCTGACGCTATAGAACCCCCACAAAAATAATATTAAAAAAAAAATCTTTGTGGTTGGATATGCATTGTCTCTCACAATTCTTGCTCCTTTGTTACCTCCACCCTATCACTTCATTTACACATTGTCACACAGTCAGGTAGATTACAGTTCCACTAAGGAAATGTTGCAAATCAAATGGTAACTCTGAAATATGATTAAATGGTTCAAATGGCTCTAAGTACTATGGGACTTAACATCTAAGGTCATCAATCGCCTAGACTTAGAACTATTTAAACCTAACTGACCTAAGGACGTCGCACACATCCATGCTCGAGGGAGGATTCGAACCTGCGACCGTAGCAGCAGCGCGGTTCCGGACAGAAGCGCCTAGAACCACTCGGTCACAGAGGCCGGCTAAATAGAATTGAAACATATCACATTTAGATGTATATTTGACACTACAATACATAAAATTTTTCTTTAAAAAAGGCATTACGGTACCTGTTTCAACGAACTACGTCGTGGTTTTCTAATGTAAAATATCTGTTCGAGAATATATAATGGTGATTGTGATCATACATCTGACAACACTTAGGAAAAGTAATGAGACCAGGCAACCGAGGCAATGGTGGCGCAACCAAGTCACTACGAGCTATGCCCATACGTGCACAACAGGTCATTCCATGTTCTAATGTAGAACAGATAAAAACTAAACCTAGTGTAAAAATTGGCAGAGATTCTTGCAATGTGTCCTGCTGTGACACAACGATACTATTGCTAATATAAATTCACAAGTCTGAAAATTAAACACATATATGTATATTTAATCATTATCATGGCGTAAACTCCCGTGAAACAAACACATGTAATAACCTCACCGTAAGTGTATCAAGCACAGCAAGCTTCCATATAAAATGCACCACGTAATTTTCCGAAAAAAGAATCTCAAAACACCTGTACTTTGATGTAGGACTGACGCACTACTAACTTGCTAACATAACATTGATCCATATGCCTGGTAACCCATTCTGTAGCTAGCGGGCATGATCGTTGTATAGAAGCACAAGAAACAAAGCTGCACCTACATAATATACAATAACAGGTGCTGGATGGCACCACTGTCAAGTTTTAACTAAAACAGTCCCTAGTTGAAATGTAAACGCAAACCAAACATTGGTATACAAACCAAAAACTGATATACAATGTTTACAGCTTTAAAATTAGATAGCAAACCATAGTCGAAGCATGGGACTGGCATTTTGTAATGTGTGTTTAACAACATTTTGCTTGTTATAATGCTGTATTGAGACTTCATCGACTGTGCTTTGCCGGCCGCGGTGGCCGTGCGGTTCTAGGCGCTGCAGTCCGGAACCACGTGACTGCTAGGTCGCAGGTTCGAATTGTGCCTTGGTCATGGACGTGTGTGATGTCCTTAGGTTAGTTAGATTTAAGTAGTTCTAAGTTCTAGGGGACTGATGACCTAAGACGTTAAGTCGCATAGTGCTCAGAGCCACTTGAACCATTTGACTGTGCTTTACGGCTGAAGAGCGGCGACTATGCTGCTGCCAGCCCTCCCCGGATGGGGTACTGAAAATCAATAAAGAAAAAAAAAAAGACAATACTTTGCTATGAAAGTGACTATCAATCAAGGGGAGGTTTACTATTTTTGGCCCTCAAAAAGCATATTCTTCGAGAATTTTTTTCTGGGGATGTGTTATAGAAAGCAATGTCAAATGTGGTCAAAATGTTTATTGATATTTCCTCTACAAACTGGATTTTTTCGGCGGGAAATGCCAAAGAGCAAAGGCGGAAGTTCCGTCGGAGTGAAACATAATTTCGATGTAGACCTCCAAGGGCGAAATGTCACAGGTCAGCCGACTTGTCTAAAATCAAAATTGAGTTGACGTTAGCGAAGTATGTAAGACTCTTTAGGAGTTGTAGCGCGCTTAAGTTATATGGACCATAGGAAACTAAATGGCGGCCATTTGAAAAAATACGGTTTTTTCATCGATTTTTCGTCGGCCTAGCAAAAATAGTTATAGTTGCTGGATCGTAATAAAAGTGGTACAACTCCTAAACAATTTTGTTAGCTTCGTCGGAAACAAAAAATCATGCCAATCGGTTCAGTGGATTTGGTGTTACCATACCGAGCGACAAAAAAAGTCATTTCGAGAAGAACACGTTTGAAGTTTTGAGTACATATAGATGCAATATTATGCAACTTACGTTCAATCTGCTATTCCGAGTCAATAAAATAGTCCTTCCTCTACCTCATAGAGTACGTTCTGCTCGATTTAGGCCATCCTGCGCTGCTGCAGAGCCGTTCGTATGGCCGGTGACAAGCGGTTTTCGGCCGTTGGAATCCGGTGGTCGTCCGAGTGCTTGGCGAACTGCGTCGAATAGAGTCCCAAGGTGAAGTCCATCGTTGTCATGGTCTTCACAATTGCTGAATACCGTTCGTTGAAGCTGCTCACTGCCAGGAGAGTCGCAATCTCCACAGTCTTCGCACCAGAATGCAAATGCTTGGGGGCTAACATCCAAACACACGCGTTCAAACTTTCGTTTGAATTTTGTGTTTATCCTCCCAAGCACCGGTACAATACCTCGCCCTCCGAAAGAAAAAAAATTGGTGCGTGAAAAAGGCCGATTTCAGGCAGGTGCATCTTTTTCTCCAACCGCGAATAACAAACATTTCCGTTCCGTATTCGGAAAAACCGTTTCGGGAGTGGATTCTAAACCCTTTTATAGGTGTGAACAGTGAATTTACTTTCAAAATCTTTTCTTAAAGAATTTACTTTATTTACTAGTGATTCATCAAGAACATTAACACATTTAATCACACTAGATGAACGTGGAAGTAGTTAGCAGGAAGTAACTGATGGAAAATGAAATTACTTTTAACAAGTTTTAATTTTATTCCTAAACGCCTTTTCAAAAACAGATTTAAAATTATAAGGAGAAAAGCACCGTCGAAATATCAAGTTACAGTTTTATTTAGAGGCAGAAAGAACAATATTAACAGTATGAGCCGTCGGGCTGAGAAGCTTGCCTGCTCCAACACGGCCACACTCATGACCGCTCACAACAACCTCTGAAGGAGTACACTGGTGCAAATCTGCAACACACCAGATTACTTTAAACTAAAAAAAATTTAACAACTCACACAACACGTGAACTATACACCCCGTAAGAAGGATGGAAATGGTGAAACACTCAAATTATTTGCCACCGAAAGTGCAATTTGTTTTTTTTCTTTTTTTAAAAACAAAGTACTCTTACGGTGGATGGGTGGCAACCTTATAAGCTAAAATGACTACTTAAGTAAAACCCATAAAATGCAGACTTACATAAAATGTTCAACATGCTCTACATTACACATAAACCACCTCGCAAGATGATAGGCAAGACAAAAACATATTTCGAGAATTCGGCCTTTAAGCAATAAATTCGTTAACACCGAATCCGACAAACATGACAGAGACAGCTATTAATGTATGGCAGATTGACAGGGGGGGGGGGGGGGGGAGGGAGGAGAGTTACTAAACCGCTGATTGCTCTAAACCTCCCCAATTCCACAAGGGAAAAACGGACCACCCAATTCACAAATAACCACCTTCCCGCGGGTGGGCAAACTGAGAAGAATGGTGGGACGGCCCCACAACAAAGCGGCTGGTGACCTCACCAAGACAACAAGTAGAATTTAACAAGATTAAATCAAAAAACATGTCTCCAATCACTTAACTTCTAATAAACTGCGATATCAGGCTAAGACCTAGTGCAGCACACCAACTCTCTCCCGAACCGTCCGCTGCCAGCCGCTTCAACGAACGCAGGAAGGCGCGCCGATCTCCCGTCTCACGGCGTCGCAGCTCGCCCCGGCCAGCCCGATGTCGTGCTTTCGCTCCTGCTGCTCTCGTGTGATACACGAAACCACTACCCCTTTCTATACGGCGCTGCCCACTGGACTCACGTGGGGACCTCACATGCGCTGACGCTCAAGGCAGACAAGTTATCTCGTGTCTCAGTGCGCGTCCGACCAACTGACCGATCCAGCCGCCAATGACCGTTGCCCGAGCAACTCGAGCAGATGCAGGAACTCAACCCCGACCGGGCGACCACTAGCTGAGTTCTGTTACTGGCGTAGTGGCAAGACTTTCATTTTCTGTCTTTAAAGTTTGATCAAACGACAGACATACTTCCACTCCGACGACAGACAAACACTAACTGCCGCACAAATGCAAACGAGAGACAGACCAGCAAATGGTGACGCGAGACTGACCTAGCCTCACTCCGACTGACCAACTGACTAGACTCACCGAGACTGACCCATTGCCGAGCACATAGCGCCCCTTAAATGCACGTGAACAGGCAACCTTTCCCCTTTCCCACAAGAGGGAGACACCAAAGCTGCGATTGCCACAGCGGCGCCACCTCCAGAAACGAAACGCGACTGGTTTACACTAAGCGCTGCGGCGCGGTCTTCAAAACAGTAAATTTTACCACGGCGCAGGATCCAAAAATGCAATTTTAAAAAATCGAATTTTTGAACCAGAAGATAGTAAACTTCCCCTTAAAATGTCTCCCCTGCACGCGAATGTACACAATGGAAGTACGAGAGCGGGCTGTAGACACATGATTCAGAACATGTGGAAGTTTGGGCATGGCTGTGAGTCGTGATTGGATAGCCTAATGGTAGGGCGACCACTCGCGATAAGGGCGAAATCTGGGTTCGAGTCCCGGTCCGGCACAAGTTTGCCCTGTCGTCATACCAATACACAGGTCGTAGTTGTCAATATTTGCAACTGGGAATACATTTCATGTATTTCGTAACGGCTCTAGTCGCTACAGGGCCAGTTCTGGAACATTGTGTTGTACTTCTGAACAACAATGGCATTGCAATATCATCGTACATACATATAAAGCTACATTCTGTTCATAATTGTTGTGCGTACTTTACTGAGCAGTCGCTGTTCCACAGGCTTTCTGGTTCCTCAGCGTGTTCAGTGCACAACGGTACGTGGATTTCGCTCTACTCATGGAGGCACAAGTCACTACAACTACTATTTTCACAAATAGGCAAAATATGTACCTGAGCGGTAAACCTACAGTTCTACCAATATCTAAACTTTTGTACCACAAGATGCAGTTGCATACACAACAATGTGCCATGACATACAGTTGTACTATACAGACCACGAGGGGGCTTATTTTCTCTGCTCATACTGTATGTAGGCTGTTTAGGTTTTTATGTTGGTAACGCCATGTAGCGCTCTATATGAAAATCACTGACTGTGCTGTGTGCAGTCTGTGGCTGGTTTTCATTGTTGGAATTTGCTATTGTAGTGTTGGGCTGTTGGATGTGAACAGTGCATGGCGTTGCACAATTGAAGGTGAGCCGCCAGCAGTGGTGGATGCGGGGAGTGAGATGGCGGAGTTTTGTGAGCGGATGATCTGGACGTGTGTCCATCAGAGAGAGTAAATTTGTAAGGCTGGTGTCATGAACTGATATATATATATATATATATATATATATATATATATATATATATATATATATATATATATATATCAGTTCATGACACACACACACACACACACACACACACACATATATATATATATATATATACTCCTGAAAATGGAAAAAAGAACACATTGACACCGGTGTGTCAGACCCACCATACTTGCTCCGGACACTGCGAGAGGGCGGTACAAGCAATGATCACACGCACGGCACAGTGGACACACCAGGATCCGCGGTGTTGGCCGTCGAATGGCGCTAGCTGCGCAGCATTTGTGCACCGCCGCCGTCAGTGTCAGCCAGTTTGCCGTGGCATACGGAGCTCCATCGCAGTCTTTAACACTAGTAGCATGCCGCGACAGCGTGGACGTGAACCGTATGTGCAGTTGACGGACTTTGAGCGAGGGCGTATAGTGGGCATGCGGGAGGCCGGGTGGACGTACCGCCGAATTGCTCAACACGTGGGGCGTGAGGTCTCCACAGTACATCGATGTTGTCGCCAGTGGTCGGCGGAAGGTGCACGTGCCCGTCGACCTGGGACCGGACCGCAACGACGCACGGATGCACGCCAAGACCGTAGGATCCTACGCAGTGCCGTAGGGGACCGCACCGCCACTTCCCAGCAAATTAGGGACACTGTTGCTCCTGGGGTATCGGCGAGGACCATTCGCAACCGTCTCCATGAAGCTGGGCTACGGTCCCGCACACTGTTAGACCGTCTTCCGCTCACGCCCCAACATCGTGCAGCCCGCCTCCAGTGGTGTCGCGACAGGCGTGAATGGAGGGACGAATGGAGACGTGTCGTCTTCAGCGATGACAGTCGCTTCTGCCTTGGTGCCAATGATGGTCGTATGCGTGTTTGGCCCCGTGCAGGTGAGCGCCACAATCAGGACTGCATACGACCGAGGCACACAGGGCTAACACCCGGCATCATGGTGTGGGGAGCGATCTCTTACACTGGCCGTACACCACTGGTGATCGTCGAGGGGACACTGAATAGTGCACGGTACATCCAAACCGTCATCGAACCCATCGTTCTACCATTCCTAGACCGGCAAGGGAACTTGCTGTTCCAACAGGACAATGCACGTCCGCATGTATCCCGTGCCACCCAACGTGCTCTAGAAGGTGTAAGTCAACTACCCTGGCCAGCAAGATCTCCGGATCTGTCCCCCATTGAGCATGTTGGGGCTAGATGAAGCGTCGTCTCACGTGGTCTGCACGTCCAACACGAACGCTGGTCCAACTGAGGCGCCAGGTGGAAATAGCATGGCAAGCCGTTCCACAGGACTACATCCAGCATCTCTACGATCGTCTCCATGGCAGAATAGCAGCCTGCATTGCTGCGAAAGGTGGATATACACTGTACTAGTGCCGACATTGTGCATGCTCTGTTGCCTGTGTCTATGTGCCTGTGGTTCTGTCAGTGTGATCATGTGATGTATCTGACCCCAGGAATGTGTCAATAAAGTTTCCCCTTCCTGGGACAATGAATTCACGGTGTTCTTATTTCAATTTCCAGGAGTGTATATGTATGGCACTATGCGACTTAACTTCTGTGGTCATCAGTCGCCTAGAACTTAGAAGTAATTAAACCTAACTAACCTAAGGACATCACACACATCCATGCCCGAGGCAGGATTCGAACCTGCGACCGTACCAGTCGCGCGGTTCCGGACTGCGCGCCTACAACCGCTAGACCACCGCGGCCGGCTATATATATATATATATATATATATATATATATATATATATATATATATATATATGCCTATCACTAGTTAGTGCCTTCAGTAGTTACAATCTTTTATTTAGCTGGAAGCATTTGCGCTCGCTGTATTGCAGTAGTTCGAGTAACGAAGATTTTTGTGAGGTAAGTGATTCATGGAAGGTATAGGTTATTGTTAGTCAGGGCTATTCATTTGTAGGGATTATTGAAAGTCAGATTGCGTTGCGCTAAAATTATTGTCTCAGTTTAAGCACAGTCATTTATAATTTTTCTAAGGGGATGTTTCATAATACTATTCCTTCCATAAGAGTAGATTGGCCAACCCATCTAAGCTTCCCAGACTGTGGCCGATCCTCGTTTCTTATCGGCTAGCACGAGCACACAGCCGTATATGCCAATAATCATTCTGACCGTTCTGGTAACATCAAGTTCATTCCCTGTTCATCCAAATATACGTCTTTAAGCAATTCTGATATTTTGTGGAAGAGAAAACAAAATTTATGTCCAGCAGTCCCTATCGGCCCATTTCTGAAATAAAACAATATTTGTACTATATACCGGGTGATCAAAAAGTCAGTATAAATTTGAAAACGTAATAAACCACTGAATAATGTAGATAGAGTGGTAAAAATTGACACACATGCTTAGAATGACATGGTGTTTTATCAGAACAAAAAAAAAAAAAAAACACCCCATAATGCCAGACGCGTGAAAGATCTCTTGCGCGCGTCGTTTGGTGATGATCGTATGCTCAGCCGCCACTTTCGTTATGCTTGGCCTCCCAGATCCCCAGACCTCAGTCCGTGCGATTATTGGCTTTGGGGTTCCCTGAAGTCGCAAGTGTATCGTGATTGACCGACATCTCTAGGGATGCTGAAAGACAACATCCGACGCCAATGCCTCACCATAACTCCGGACATGCTTTACAGTGCTGTTCACAGCATTATTCCTCGACTACGGCTATTGTTGAGGAATGATGGTGGACATATTGAGCATTCCCCTGCAAAGAACATCATCTTTGCTTTGTTCTACTGTATTATGATAATTATGACGCCATCTGTCGGATATTTTTTGAACTTTTGTATCTTTTTTTGGTTCTAATAAAACCCCATGCCATTCCAAGCATGTATGTCAATTTGTACCTCTCTATCTACATTATTCCATGATTTATTCAGTTTTCAAATTTATACTGACTTTATATATACAGGTCGTAGACGTTAGGCATTAGTCGATTTGCGTCTGCATCATAAAGTTGTTCTTGATTGAAAACGTCAGTTTGCGAGCCTAATTCTCGTCATTTGCGGTAGGTGTTACTGTTTTGGTTCAATATGAAGAAAACAGCGGCTGAGTCTCATCGAATGCTCTCAAGTACGTATGGCAAGGACGCTGTTAGTGAAAGAACGTGTCGTGAGTGGTTTCAGCGCTTCAAGAACGGTGATTTTAAAGTCGTAGATCGGCGCAGTTGTGGAAGAGAGAATGTTTTCGAAGATGCAGCATTGGAGACATTGCTGAGTGAAGACTCGCGTTGAACTCAAGAAGAAAATGGCTCTGAGCACTATGGGACTTAACATCTATGGTCATCAGTCCCATAGAACTTAGAAGTACTTAAACCTAACTAAGGACATCACACAAATCCATGCCCGAGGCAGGATTCGAACCTCCGACCGTAGCGGTCACGCGGTTCCAGACTGAAGCGCCTAGAACCACGCTACTAGGCTACACCGGCCTGCCGAACTCAAGAAGAACTTGCACGATTTGTGGGAGTGACTCAGCAAGCCACTTAAAAATGTCTCAAGGCTATGGGCATGATTGAGAAAGAAGGAACATGGGTCCTGTGTGAGCTGAAACCAAGAGACTTTGAACGGCGTTTGTGTGTTTGTGAACAGTTCCTTCAGAGCTAAAAACGGAAGGGATTTCTGCATCCCACCGTGGACGAAAATTGGTTTCATTACGATAACCCTGAACACACAAAAAATCATGGGGATATCCCGGCCATGCTTCCACGTCGACGGCCAAACCGAACATCCACGGCTCCAAGATAATGCTCTGCATTTGGTCGGAACAGCTCGGCGTGGTGTGCTATGAGGTGTTATGACCCAGTGAAACGATCACAGATGCTCGTTATCGAACGCAATTAATGAGTTTAAACAGAGCATTAAAAGACAAACGAACGCAGTACAGCGAGAGGCACGATAAAGTGATTTTGCAGCACGACAACGCTCGATCCCACGTTGCAAAAGAGGTCAAACCGTACTTGGAAACGTTAAAATGGGAAGTCCTACCCCACCCGCCGTATTCTCCAGACATTTCTCCCTCTGACTATCACCTGTTTAGATCAATGGCGCAATGCCTGGCTGACCAACACTTCCGATCTCATGAAGAAATCACAAATTGGATAGATTCGTGGATCGCTTCAAAAGATGAACAATTTTTTCGACGAGGGATTCGTATTCTGCCCGAAAGACGGGAGAAAGTTGTGGCCAGCGATGAAAAATACTTTGAATGATACATGTATAGCCAGTTTGTTTCATTAAAGCCTCAAATATTGAGGAAACAACGGCGGAAGCAAAGATGTAAAGTCACAAACCATAATTTCCCTGTCCTACGTCTAATTCACGATATACTCGTGCAAACTGTCAACAGGTGTTCGTACGATCGTGCCCTGCAAGGAAGATGACATTCCAATCAACGGACAACCACACCAAAGATGACGTCAGGGCATCTATCAAACAGGAGATGGTTTTTCCAAGCAGTGCCACATGTACAACCGTTGTTAACCCCGTCAGAGACGGTTCAGTATGGCACAGAGAAGGCGCCTGCCAGACTCTTTGCGGTGGAGGGCCACGGGAAGAATCGTAGCAGGATCGTCGCAAACTGATGTGGCCCGATGGCTTAATGTGAGTCGTTCTGTTGCTTTTCGAATGTGGCGGCTGTTTACGAGGGGGGACCCAAAAGTAACCGGAATCGTAATGCTGCACATCATGTACTTGTAGTAGCAGGTTGCGCCACCAGAGGGTTGTAGTAGGAGTCCTCCTGAGTCATTCTGCCCCGCGGCGTTACCCAACAGTGAGAAGTGTGGTGTCTTTGGCACTTCTTTGAGTGTGCGTACAGTGCAGACGTGACACGAGGAAATGGCTAGTTCCTACGAACAACGTGCAGCAGTGAAGTTTTGTTTCTTGCTCGGCAAGAATGCAGCAGAAAATGTTACGATGATTCAGACAGCCTACAAAGACCAAGCTCTTAGTAAAACGCAAGTGTACGAACGGTTTTGTCGGTTTAAAAAAGGAGAAATGGTGGTTGAAGATCAACCCCGTTCCGGTCGACCTTCAACTGCTCGAAGCGAAGACAACATCGCCAAAATCTGTGATCTCATCAGTGAAGATCGACGCAGGACAATCGACCAACTCGAGAACTTGTCTGGGTTGTCCTGGAGCTCAATTCAGCGCATCTTGACCATCAATTTGGGGATGCGAAGACTGGCAGCAAAGTTCGTGCCGAAGCTTCTTACTGGAGATCAAAGGGATCGTCGCGTTCAAGCCTGTCTCGAAATGAAGGACGCGTTCAAAGATGATCCACATTTTTCAACAAAATCATTACAGGTGATTAGTCATGGTGCTGTGGGTACGATCCAGAAAGTAAACAGTCATCGCAATGGAAGTCTGGAAGTCACCTGGCTCATCTCGACCAAAGAAAGCTCGACAACTGAAATCGAATGTGAAAACGATGGTGATCTGTTTTTTTTTTTTTTTTTTTTTTTTTTTTGTACGTCAAATTGATCGTACACTCTGACTTTGTCTCTGAAACCCAGACAGTAAGCCAACAATTCTATTTGGAGATTATGAAACGGCTTCGCAGAAGTATGTCGCGAAAACGTGCAGCTTTGTGGGATTCTGGCGCGTGGCTCCTGTATCACGACAACGCTCCCGCGCACACAGCTCTCAGCGTTCGCCAGGTTTTGGCCTCAACGACGAAGATTTAGCACCCTCGGACTTCTCCCAATTCCCGAGGATAAAAAGAGACTTGAGAGGAAAGCGTTTTGTGGATGTGGAAGAGGTAAAACACAATGTCATGAAAGTGCTAGCAGGTATCAAAGAGGACGAATTTAAAAAGTGCTTCGAACACTGGAATGAACGTTTGGACAAGTGTATCAATGCTAATTGAGAGTACTTCAAAGGAGATTAAGGTTGTATTTCAAAACAATAAAGTATATGCTTTCTAGAAAGAAATTCCGGTTATTTTTGGGTCCCCCCTCGTATAAAGATCGACACTGTATCTCGAAGACCACGGATGCGCCGACTTCGTTTGACTTCACTAGAGAGGACCATTATTTGGCTGTAAGGTCACGATGGTACCGCCTTAGTATGCACGGAAACTGGTATGTAGCTCGCAGCATCCATTGGAAGTGCTGTATTGAAGCAAACGGTGTTCACAAGGCATCGGCAGAGTGGTCTTTACTGTCGGAGAGCTGCTGTATGTGTACCCCTGACGCGTATTCACAGAAGATAACGTCTAGAGTAGAACCGTCAACATGCCACCTTGACGGTCGGACGGTGGGCAATATTCTTTTCACAGTGAGTCAAAAAAATGGTTCAATTGGCGGTAACCACTATGGGACTTAACATCTGAGGTCATCAATCCCCTAGACTTAGAACTATTTAAAGCTAACTAACCTGAGGACATCACACACATCCATGTCCGAGACAGGATTCGAATCTGCGACTGTAGCAGCAGCGTGGTTCCGGACTGAAGCGCTTAGAACCGCTCGGACACAGCGGCCGGCCACAGTGAGTCCCGATTTGGTCTGGACAGTGATTCTCGATGGATTCGCATATGGAGGAAATGTGAAGTAAAACTTCGGGACCCAGTTACCGTGGAAAGAGACCGATATCGAGGAGGGTCCCTAATGGTGTGGGCAGGGATTATGTTGACCACTCGAACATCTCTTGCCGGGCGTAGTGGCCGTGCGGTTCTAGGCTCTACAGTCTGGAACCAAGCGACCGCTCCGTTCGCAGGTTCGAATACTGCCTCGGACGTGGATGTCTGTGATGTCCTTAGGTTAGTTAGGTTTAATTAGTTGGCGACTGATGACCTCGGAAGTTAAGTCGCATAGTGCTCAGAGCCATTTGAACATCTCTTCATGAAATTATGCGGTTAAATCGGCAAGGTTTAACTGCTGTCAAGTTTCTTTACGAGATCTTGGGATCTCACGTGCCGTTGTTTCGGTGTGCTGTTGGCCAAGACTTCGTATTGCTGGACAGTAATGCTCTACCTCATGGAGCACGCGTGGTTGATGTTGCCTTGGAAATGGTTCAAATGCTTCAAATGGCTCTGAGCACAATGGGACTTAACATCTGAGGTCATCAGTATCCTAGAATTTAGAACTACTTAAACCTAACTAACCTAAGGAAATCACACACATAAATGCCCGAGGTAGGATTCGAACCTTCGACCGTAGCAGTCACGCGGGTCCGGACTGCAGCGCCTAGAACCGCTCGGCCACCGTGGCCGGCGCCCTCGAAATGAAAAATATTGCACGCATGGCATGGCCTGCTCGCTCTCCCGGTTTGAATGCCATAGAGCACGTCTGGAATGCACTGGGGACACGGGTTGCATCACGTCAGCTTCCACCAAGCACTGTCCAAGACTTGCGAGCAGCGTTGCAGGAAGAATGGGCGTTAATTGTATCTACATGAGATTGATGACATCGTTCACAGGATGTCCTGTCGTTTTTCAGGCCTGAATTACTGCCACAGGTGGTCACGTCCCATATTGAGGGCAGTACCCTGTTATCGGGAAGTGTGTGCAAATCCGTTAAGTTGGAAAAAAAAAATTGGAAGTTTGTGGTAAGGACTATGGGACCAAACTGCTGAGGTCATGGGTCCCTAGGCTTACACACGACTTATGTAACTTAAACTTACTTACGCTAAGGACAACGCATACACCCATGCCCGAGGGAGGACTCGAATCTCCGACGGCGGGAGCCATGTGAACCGTGACAAAACGCCCAATACCGCACGGCTACCCCGCACGGCTAAGTTGGAAAAAACGAATAACATTTTTGTCCGCCACTATACATGTCGCAGTTGTTGACGTTCTGTATTCTTTACACTGTTTCTACTTTACTATCAGCCGTTCATATTGTTTTTTGGCAAAATAAACGCGACCTTGCGAAATTTCGGTTTGTTGCTTTAATTTTGGACATCTACCAAGCACATCTACCAAGCTGTTGGAAATTATTTAATTTTTTATATTATTGGTTTCCCGACAGTACCCTTACTGGTGTGACGTGGTCCGCCACAAATTCCTCTCTACTGAAAGCTCTTCACCTCGGAGCACCACTTGCATCAACAAGTAGTGATTTATCTGTTGGATGTGTTTCAGTCTCTGTCGTTCCTTACAGTTTTTACCCAATACAGCTCCGTCTAATTCCACGGATGTCTCTGTCTTAACACACGTCCTTCATATTTTCCCATTGTGTTGTCAGTGTTCCTTTTTCCACATATTCTGCGGAGAACTTTCTCACTTCTTAGGTCATCAGTCCACATACTTTACAACATCCTTCTGCATCACCACACCTCAAATGCATCGATTCTCTTCTGCTTCGTTATCCTACAGTCCATGAGTCAATAACATACAATTCTGTGTTTCAAACGTACATTTTCACAAATTAAGGCAGATGTTAGATACCCATAGACTTGTTTTGGTTCTCTTTTTCTGTGTTCGTCTGCTTTTTAAATGGCTCTGAGCACTATGGGCCTTAACATCTATGGTCATCAGTCCCCTAGAACTTAGAACTACTTAAACCTAACAATCCTAAGGACATCACAGAACACCCAGTCATCACGAGGCAGAGAAAATCCCTGACCCCGCCGGGAATCGAACCCGGGAACCCGGGCGCGGGAAGCGAGAACTCTACCGCGCGACCACGAGCTGCGGACGTCTGCTTTTTATGTCTGCTATGTCCATCATAAATGATTCACGTAACCTAAACTGGAAAAATATTTATTGACAGAATTACGTTGGAGGCACACACTTCTGAGCATTTAGCTAATTATTAACAACTGAAAAAAAATATATTTCTTGAAGCATCTTCCAAAACTAATCAGTTAAGGCTATAGAAATTAAACATTTTTTCAGAAAATGTTGTGTGAAAATAAGATCTATTCTTGAACACTGTAGTTTTGGAAAGTGTCAATAAATGGAATACAAACAAAGAAGTTCCTTGACGGACGATATAACTACGAGGGTCACTCCAAAAGAAATGCACACTATTTTTTTTTTTAATACAGTTTTGATTCTGCATGTGTAAAGGTTTTAAAGTGTGTAGATACATCCCTCCCGCTTGTTTTCAAACTTAGTTCAACCTGTTCCCGTGAGTGGCGCCGTCACAGTATGTCTTCATGATGGCTGCTACACTTGACGTTCGTCAGAAGCAACGTGCTGTCATAGAATTACTGTGCTGTGAAAACGACATAGAGGTTGGAAAAGGTATGTGGAGATGCTGCTGTCGATCGCAGTACAGTTAGTCGGTGGGCAGGCAGGTTACGTGATGAAAGCGGGCACGGCAATATTGAGGATTGTCCTCGCAGCGGCAGGCCTCGTACTGCACACACTACAGTCAATGTGCAGAGAGTTAACGAATTGGTGACTGCTGACAGACGCATCACGGCGAACGAGTTGTCACGCTACGTTTGGATAGGGGAAGGAAGTGTTTGCAGAATACCGAAAGTGTTGGCGTTAAAAAGGTTTGTGCCAGGAGGGTTCCCAGGATGTTGACAGTGGAACACAAAGAAACAAGAAAAACGATATGCAGCGAACTTTCGGAACAGTACAAGAATGATGGAGATGAATTTCTCTGAAGAATTGTGACAGGTGATGAAACATGGCTCCATCATTTTTCACCAGAGACGAAGAGGCAATCATTGGAGTGGCATCACTCAAATTCACCAAAGAAAAAGAAAATTCAAAACCACACCTTCTGCTGGAAAACTTATAGCTACGGTGTTTTTCGATTCCGAAGGACTCTTGCTTATGGACATCATGCCAAGTGGAACCACCATAAATTCTTATGCATATGTGACAACACTGAAGAAACTTCAAGCTCGACTGAGTCGTGTTCGACCACATCGGCAGAAGCGGGATGTTTTGCTGTTGCACGTCAATGCACGGCCACATGTCAGTCAAAAAACCATGGAAGCGATCGCAAAACTCGGGTGGACAACACTGAAACACCCGCCTTACAGTCATAACCTGGCTCCATGTGACTATCATCTCTTTGGGAAACTGAAAGAGTCTCTTCGTGGAACAAGGTTTGAAGATGATGACTCCCTTGTGCACGCTGCCATACAGTGGTTCCAACAGGTTGTTCCAGAATTTTATCGTGCGCGTATGCAGGCGCTGTTTCCAAGATGGCGTAAGGCAGTTGAGAGGGATGGAAATTATGTGGAGAAATGAAAATATTGTTCCTAATGGATGTATCTACACACTTTAACACTTTCAAGCATGTAGAATAAGAGATGGACTAAAAAAAAATTGTGTGCATTTCTTTTGGAGTGACCCCCGTAGTAGAACAAAACTTAATGTTCCTCCCAGCCACTATGGAGAACACTTGTCGTGAACGAGTAATGAAAATTTAATGTTCCTAGTTAAAGTCAGACAAATTCCAGACGCGCTTAGCTGGGGCGCTTCGCTTGAGAGAGCGACGTCTTGGTTGAAGAGTGGCGGTGGACGGCGTACTGGACGGTGACTGCGGCGGCGGGAATTGTGAAGTTAATGGGATCCAGGTTGGCGATGCCACTGCCTTATGGTGCGCCGACTCGAGCTGAAGTCCTCAATGTGCTGTTCTACATCTTTCTGACTGACTGTTTGGCTCGGTCGCACAAGCAATACCACATTCTTGATCGGCGGAAGGATGCAAGCTGCGCTCGACGGTTGGAAGTTTGGCGCGGCCGATGGCGTTGCCCTCTGATGGTCTGCTCGCTGACTTCTTTGGCCCGCCGCAGTTCGAGTGAAGCAGCGAGCGTCCGAATTGTGTCGAAGGCAGACATTCGACCAACTGCTCCCCGTGGCAGGCGCGTCACAGCAGTGTCCTCCTTATATCGTCTGTCATGTGGTATTTCGCTTACAAGACAGCATAATTTCTCCACTGTGTCTACTTCGTTATATCGAAATTTGATGTTACATACACCGCTAATCGTATCTCTCCTGTTCCTCATTACTTTCGCTTTCCTTCAGTAAACTCTCAGTCCGCGTTCTGTTGTCACAGGATTGTTCATTCCATTAATGAGGTCCGGCAGTAGTTCTTCAGTTCCCACCGAGGATAGACATTTCATCAGATTATGTTATTACTGATGTCGATCGAGTCTAAGGTTTACCTGCACTGCTGGCCATTAAAATTGCTACACCACGAAGATGACGTGCTACAGACGCGATATTTAACCAACGGGAGGAAGATGCTGTGATATGTAGATTATTAGCTTTTCAGAGCATTCACACAACGTTGGCGCCGGTGGCGACACCTACAACGTGCTGACATGAGGAAAATTTCCAACCGATTTCTCATACACAAACAGAAGTTGACCGGCGTTGCCTGGTGAAACGTTGTTGTGATACCTCCTGTAAGGAGGAGAAATGCGTACCATCACATTTCCGACTTTGATAAAGGTCGGATTCTAGCCTATCGTGACTGCGGTTCATCGTATCCATACATTGCTGCTCGCGTTGGTCGAGATCCAATGACTGTTAGCAGAATATGGAGTCGGTGGGTTCAGGAGGGTAATACGGGACGCCGTGCTGGATGCCAACGGCCTCGTATCACTAGCAGTCGAGATGACAGGCATCTTATCCGCATGGCTGTAACGGATCGTGCAGCCGCGTCTCGATCCCTGAGTCAACAGATGGGGACGTTTCGAAAACAACAACCATCTACACCAACAGTTCGACGACGTTTGCAGCAGCATAAACAATCAACTCGGAGACCATGGCTGCGATTACCCTTGACGCTGCATCACAGACAGGAGCGCCAGCGGTGGTGTACTCAACAACGAACCTGGGTGAACGAATGGCAAAACGTAATTTTTTCGGATGAATGCAGGTTCTGTTTAATCTTGGTGGTCACATCCGTGTTTGACGACATCGCAGTGAACGCACATTAGAAGCGTGTATTCGTCCTCGGCACACTGGCGTGTCACCTGGGGTGATGGTATGGGGTGCCATTGGTTACACGTGTCGGTCACCTCTTGGTAGCACTGACGGCACTTTGATCAGTGGATGTTACATTTCAGATGTGTTGCGACCGGTGGCTCTACCCTTCATTCGAACCCTGCGAAACCCTACATTTCAGCAGGATAATGCACGACCGCATGTTGCAGGTCCTGTACGGGCCTTTCTCGATACAGAAAATGTTCGACTGCTGCCCTGGCCAGCATATTCTCTAGATGTCTCACCAATTGAAAACGTCTGGTCAGTGGTACCCGAGCAACTGGCTCGTCACAATACCCGTCACTACTGTTGAACTGTGGTACCGTGTTGAAGCTGCATGGGTACACGCTGTTCACGCCATCCAAGCTCTGTTTGACTCAATGTGTAGGCGTATCAAGGCCGTTATTACGGGCAGAGGTGGTTGTTGTGAGTACTGATTTCTCAGGGTCTATGCACCCAAATTGCGTGGAAATGTAATCACATGTCAGTTCTAGTATATTTGTCCAATGAATACCCGTTTATCATCTGCATTTCTTGTTGGTCTAGGAATTTTAATTGCCAGTAGTGTACTTTCGGCAGTATGGTTCAACACAAGCAAGCGAAAAGGAAAGGCATAAAAGGAAATCGCACTGCTCAGTGTGTGTATTGATCAGCACAACCATGTGCCTGGAAAGGTCTATTAGACGTGCCAGGGCGATAGCGGCGTCACTTGGGTAGATTAACAGCCGTGGGGATGGGCAGCCAGGCCTCCGTCTATTGCCAGAGAGACCGGCGGGAACAGTGGCATACCTGGGGAGGCGCGGCGCGTGTGCAGCCGCTGCCAAGTAGAGAGCAGGGCAGAGCACGGGAGCCAACTGCCGGGCCAGAGGGTGGGGGTAAGAGCGCGGCGACAAGCGGCGCCGCCGTTTGATGTGTGCCGCGGATTTCGCGGTCGGCCAGCCTCAAAGCGCGGGGGAGCGCCAGCGACCTGTCTCATGCGACGCCCCCCACGGAACGTCCCGGGGGGGTGGGGTCAGGGGAGTGAGCGGCGGGATTAACTGTCATAGTGCCGAGGGCGGCGAGCTGCCTCAGATACTGAACAGCGTCTCAACATCACTACAACAAACCCAACATCTAACGGTGATCTTGTTATTCGTATTCGAATAACATATGAATTTCTTACGACGTTCACTGTATTACGAATACTCTCTTTCAAATTCTAAAGGTGGCTGGGGAAAAACACAGGGAGCGAAAGGCTATTTACAATTTGTACAGAAACCAGATGGCAGTTATAAGAGTTGTGGGACATGAAAGGGAAGCAGCGGTTGGTAAGGGAGTGAGACAGGGTTGTAGCCTCTCGCCGATGCTATTCAGTCTGTACATTGAGCAAGCACTAAAGGAAAAAAAAGAAAAGTTTGTAGTAGGTATTAAAATCCAAGGAGAAGAAACAAAAACTTTGAGGTTCGCCGATGACATTGTAATTCTGTCAGAGACAGAAAAGGACTTGGAAGAGCAGTTGAACGGAATGGACAGTGTCTTGAAAGGAGGGTATAAAATGAACATCAACAAAAGCAAAACAAGGATAATGGAATGTAGTCGAATTAAGTCGGGTGATGCTGAGGGAATTAGATTAGGAAATGAGACACTTAAAGTAGTAAATGAGTTTTGCTATTTAGGGAGCAAAATGACTGATGATGGTGGAAGTAGGGAGAATATAAAATGTAGACTGCCAATGGCAAAGAAAGCGTTTCTGAAGAAGAGAAATTTGTTAACATCGAGTATAGATTTAAGTGTGAGGAAGTCGTTTCTGAAAATATTTGTATGGAGTGTAGCCATGTATGGAAGTGAAACATGGACGATAAATAGTTTAGACAAGAAGAGAATAGAAGCTTTCGAAATGTGGTGCTACAGAAGAATGCTGAAGATTAGATGGGTAGATCACATAACTAATGAGGAGGTATTGAATAGAATTGGGGAGAAGAGGTGTTTGTGGCACAATTTAACCAGAAGAAGGGATCGGTTGGTAGGACATGTTCTGAGGCATCAAGGGATCCCCAATTTAGTACTGGAGGGCAGCGTGGAGGATAAAAATCGTAGAGGGAGACCAAGAGATGAATACACTAAGCAGATTCAGAAGGATGTAGGCTGCAGTAGGTACTGGGAGATGAAGAAGGTTGCAAAGGATAGCGTAGCATGGAGAGCTGCATCAAACTAGTCTCAGGACTGAAGACCACAACAACAACAGGAACAATAACAACCGTTACACTCTGAAGCACCAGTACCATATGAAATTGTATTGTAATGGTCAAAACGTAATGGAAATACGTTGAAGAGCCAAAGAAACAGGTGCACCTGCGTTACTTTGTGTAGGGCACCCGTGAACACGCAGGAGTGCTGCAACACGACGTAACATGGACTCGACTAATGTCTGAAGTAGTGCTGGTGGGAATTGTCACCATGAATCCTGCAGGGCGGTCCATAAATCCGTAAGAGTACGAGGGAGTTTAGATCTCTTCTGAACAGCACGTTGCAAGGCATCCCAATTACAATCAATAACGTTCATGTCTGGGGAGTTTGCTGGCCAGCGGAAGTGTTTAAAGTCAGAAGAGTGTTCCTGGAGCCACTCTGTAGCAATTGTGGACGTATGGGGTGTCGCAGGAATTGCCCAAGCCTTTCGGAATTTACAATGGACATGAGTGGATGCAGGTGACAAGACAGGATGCTTACGTACCTGTCACCTGTCAAGTCGTCTCTAGACGTATCAGGGGTTCCATATCATTCCAACTGCACGTGGTCGGCCGCTGTGACCGAGCGGTTCCAGGTGCTTCAGTCTAGAACAACGCGGCTGCTACGGTCGCAGGTTCGAATCATGCTTCGGGCATGGATGTGTGTGATGTCCTTGGGTTAGTTAGGTTTAAGTAGTTCTAAGTCTAGGGGAATGATGACCTCAGATGTTAAGTCCCATAGTGCTTAGAGCCATTTGAACTATTTTGAACTGCACGTGCTCCACACACTTGCAGAGCCTCCACCAGACTGAACAGTCCGGTGCTGACATGCAGGGTACGTGGATCCATAAGGTTATCTCCATACATGTCCATCCGCTCGATACAATTTGAAATGAAACTCGTCCGACCAGGCAACATGTTTCCAGTCATCAGTTGTCCAATGTCGCTATTGACGGGCCCAGACGAGGCGTAAAGCTTTCTGTCGGGCAGTCATCAAGGGTACACGAGAAGCCTGTCGCCTCCGAAAGCCCTTATCGATGATACTTCGTTAAATGCTCGCACTCTGATGCTTGTTGTAAGCTCAGAATTGAAATCTGCAGCAATTTGAGGAACGCTTGCACTTCTGTCACCTTGAACGATTCTCTTCAGTCGTCGTTGGCGCCGGTCTTGCACGATCCCAAAAATGGCTCTGAGCACTATGCGACTTAACTTCTGAGGTCATCAGTCGCCTAGAACTCAGAACTAATTAAACCTAACTAACCTAAAGACATCACACACATCCATGCCCGAGGCAGGATTCGAACCTGCGACCGTAGCGGCCGCCCGGTTCCAAACTGTAGAGCCTAGAACCGCACGGCCACTCCGCCCGGCCCTTGCACGATCTTTTTCCGGCCGCAGCAATGGCGGAGATATGATGTTTTACGGTCGTACGGAAAATCCCCACTACATCGGTACCTCGGAGATGCTGTGCCCCATCGCTCGTGCAATGACTATAACACCACGTTCAAACTCACTTAAATCTTGATAATCTGCCATTTTAGCAGCAGTATCCGATCTAAGAAATGCGCCAGATACTAGTTTTCTTATACAGGGTGGTCCATTGATCGTGACCGGGCCAAATATCTCACGAAATAAGCATCAAACGAAAAAACTACAAAGAACGAAGCCTGTCTAGCTTGAAGGGGGAAACCAAATGGCGCTTTGGTTGGCCCGCTAGATGGCGCTGCCATAGGTCAAACGGATATCAACTGCGTTTCTTTAAAAATAAGAACTCCTATTTTTTATTACGTATTCGTGTAGTACGTAAGAAATATGAATGTTTTAGTGGGACCACTTTTTCGCTTTGTGGCAGATGACGCTGTAATAGTCACAAATACATGCCTCACAATTTTAGACCAACAGTTGGTAACAGCTAGGTTTTTTAAATTAAAATACAGCACGTCGGTAGGTTTGAACATTTTATTTCGGTTGCTCCAATGTGATACATGTACCTTTGTGAACTTATCATTTTTGAGAACGCATGTGGTTACAGCACGATACCACATTAATGAAATAAATGCTCAAAATGATGTCCATCAACCTTAATGCATTTGGCAATACGCGTAACGACATTCCTCTCAACAGCGAGTATTTCGCCTTCCGTAATGTTCCCACATGCATTGACAATGCGCTGACGCATGTTCTCAGGCGTTGTCGGTGGATCACGATAGCAGATATCCTTCAACTTTTCCAACAGAGAGAAATCCGGGGACGTCAAGTCCGGTGAACGTGCGGGCCATGGTATGGTGCTGCGACGACCAATCCACCTGTCATGAATTATGCTATTCAGTACCGCTTCAACTGCAGGCGAGCTATGTGCCGGACATCCATCATGTTGGAAGTACATCGCCATTCTGTCATGCAGTGAAACACCTTGTAGTAACATCGGTAGAACATTACGTAGGAAATCAGCATAAATTGCACCATTTAGATTGCCATCGATAAAATGGGGGCCAATTATCCTTCCTCCCATAATGCCGCACCATACAATTACCCGCCAAGGTCGCTGATGTTCCACTTGTCGCAGCCATCGTGGATTTTCCGTTGCGCAATAGTGAATATTAAGCCGGTTTACGTTACCGCTGTTGGTGAATGACGCTTCGTTGCTAAATAGAACGCGTGCAAAAAATCTGTCATCGTCCCGTAATTTCTCTTGTGCCCAGTGACAGAACTGTACACGACGTTCAAAGTCGTCGCCATGCAATTCCTTGTGCATAGAAATATGGTACGGGTGCAATCGATGTTGCTGTAGCATTCACAATACCGACGTTTTTGAGATTCGCGTTTCTCGCTCAATTTGTCTGCTACTGATGTGCGAATTAGCCGCGAAAGCAGCTAAAACACCAACTTGGGAATCATCATTTGTTGCAGTTCGTGGTTGACGTTTCACATGTGGCTGAACACTTCCTGTTTCCTTAAATAACGTAACTATCCGGCGAACGGTCCGGACACTTGAACGATGTCGTCCAGGATACCGAGCAGCATACATAGCACACGCCCGTTGGGCATTTTGATCACAATAGCCATACATCAACACAATATCGACCTTCTCCGCAATTGGTAAACGGTCCATTTTAACACGGGTAATGTATCACGAAGCAAATACCGTCCGCACTGGCGGAATGTTACGTAATACCACGTACTTATACGTTTGTGGCCATTACAGCGCCATCTATCACATAGCGAAAAAAGTTGCCCAACTAAAGCATGCATATTTCCTTATGTACTACACGAATATATAATAAAAATGGGTGTTCGTATTCAAAAAAAAAGTTAAAAAGGACAACGCAGCGCCATCTAGCGGGCCAACCATAGCGCCATCTGGTTTCCCCCTTCAAGCTAGACGAGTTTCGTTCTTTGTAGTTTTCTCGTTTGATGCTTATTTCGTGAGATATTTCCCCCGGTTACTATCAATGGACCACCCTGTATAGACGTTGCCGACCGCAGCGCCGTATTCTGTCAGTTTACTTACTCTTTATTTGAATAAGCATGCCTATACCAATTTCTGTGGCGCTTCAGTGTAAAATGGTTGTTGGTACAGAGCAGAAGGGTAGTTAGAGAAAGGTCTCATTGCCTGCTGTATATTTTACTACAATTCACTATTGATTTACTGGACATTACCAAAATCAGAATCAAGATACGCAGGGAGAATTTGTTTTCTGTATATTGGCAGTGAACGTAAACGACAACACCTTCCACCGATTAAGGCTTTAGCCGGATCCGATCAGCCAAATGCTGCCTATAATGCAGTACAACAAGCGATTAATGATCGTAGTACATGTAATCAGCGTATCGACAATCCTTCCTATTTTTAGTGCCAGTAGATGAGTCTTGATGGTGCCGCAGCTTCTTTATACAAACAGCTCCTCATTTTGTCTCACTAGGCTGAGTGGACCCCTTTACAAACCTTCATAGCTCAGAAAAATCTGATGAGGTATCGGGAACCGAACTTGGTTCTTTGGGAATTAAATCACTACTCATTATGCAAGCGTAAGAGTATCACAAACTCCATTTAACAGTAATAAAGTATACGACACTAAAACCGTTTTGTAAATCACTATGGATGTGAAAACAGAGTTCCTACTAAGAACGATATGAGCAGGATCCAAGGAACGGAAATGAGATTTCTCCGTACTGTTAAAGGGTGTACCAGAGAAGATCGCTTCAGAAAAGAAGAAATTAGGAATGGGTTAGAAGGTGAGTCAATGCACAAGAAAATATGTCTAAATAGGAAAACATGGTAGGAAGGTGTAGATATAATGCCTGATAGTAGACTTCCAAAACTGTCGATAATTCTTGACTTCGAGGGACAAGACCTTGTCGAACAGAACAGGCGATTTCTCGGTAATGCAAGACGTACAGCTCTTCTTTGGACCTTCTCCACGTACTCCGTTAATTCTTTCTGGTAAGGATTCCACCACGCGCAGCAGTGCTCGAAAAGAGGACGGGCAAGCGTAGCGTACGCAGTCTCTTTAGTAGATCTGTTACGTCTTCTAAATATTCTGCTAATAATCCGAAGCCTTGGGTTCGCCTTCCCCACAACATTTTCTATGTGTTCTTTCCAATTTAAGTTGTTCGTAATTGAATTTCCTAGGTTTTTAGTTGAATTTATGGCCTTCAATTTAAATGATTTATCGTGTATTAACGGATTTCTCTTAGCACTCATGTGGATGACCTCACGCTTTTCATTATTACGGTCAACTGTCAATTTTCGCACAATACAGATATATTTTCTAAATCGTTTTGCAATTTGTTTTGATCTTCTGATAACATTACTAGAAGATAAACGACAACATCATCTGTAAATAACTTAAAACGGTTGCTCAGATTGTTTTCTAAATAGTTTATATAGATAAGGAACTGCAGAGGGGCTGTAACAACACCTTGGGGAATGACTGAAATAACTTCTGTTCTACTCGTTTCCGTCAATTACTACGAACTGTGACCTCTCTTACAGGAAATCACGAATGCAGTCGCATAATTGAGACGTTGTTGGAGGTGTGGAAACCTGGGTGTCCGTACTAAACAATTATTTGCATCCGGCTGGCTGTGCTATTTCTCCGTTGAGAAGAAGAAGACCCCAGTGCCTTAAAATGACGACTTCCGTGACTGACTAGTGACTAATTAACGTTTTACTAACCGTTTGCGATATTTTAGCTATAGGAACATTATAATTACAGATATTATACAAATATGAGCAAGGTCATCGATATGACTGTCCAAACAGAATACTGGAACAACTTCTTAATGCCATGCTGTCAGTTGGGACAGCGGTAGTACATCTGAAGCGGCTGAATAAATAGGAACACTTCGAATGATGACTGACTTGAAATACGTGTGACTCCTACGGGAGGAACACAGCAACATTCTACGGCAGAAATGCGACACACTGAAGTCAACATGTAAGGTGGTCATGTGATTTTGAGTTTTGTATGTTATCGATGTACATGTCAGAGAGAGCGAGTTAAGTTACTGTTAAACAATATTTGGTCTTGTTGTGGCACAGTGTTTGCCCCTGCGCAGTCTGATAGATTCTTAGTTGAAGTGTGGTGGGTGATGGTCGTATTTAGTCGTGCTGTGTTGACCTGTGATTTTATCTGTTAGATGAAGAAAAATTGATTGTAAAGGACAGCAAGGATGAATAAGATGTATGTCATTGTCTGACCTTATGTATCTGCACAGTGAGTGTCCCAATGTGTGCAAACTTAGCTTACCACTTAGAGCGCAAATGGACAAAACATCTGAACTGTCTTCTCAAGCCAGGGTGTCAAACAGACATTCTAAATAAATGTGACCCTGACCCTGTAAGGCAGCTAATATCAAGTGCGGATCGTAACAAAAATCATTAGAAATGCTGCTGTCACGTATCTAGAATGCATGAATAAATAAAAGTGAAAGTTTGGGGTCTATTCTAGAAAGACAACACAGCTATTCCCTTTTTTAGTCGACACATATAATTTACCAACTATTACTTTCAGGGGTCAAGTGATACACAACAATCATGTTCAATTACTTTTGACACTCAATTACAAAATATTGTACTCTTGGACATATTGAGGTGACTATTATTAAAATCGTTATTTCTACACATAAAATTTTTTATCACAGGAAAAATGATTAAAAATCTCCATCAACTCATTTACATCTATGTTGTTGCAGCTGGTCAATGCACTGAGTTGGTGGAGAATAAATTTACTTTTTGTACCAATGAAAAAATTCTCATGTACTCAGTGTGAGGGTAGGTTAGTATCCTAGCTTTTGATATCCAGTGGTGAAGTGTACGCAAGTTGGAGTGAGCAATTCTAAACTCAACATTTACTGTGGCCTAATACATGATGGTACTTCACCAAGCGGCTTTGTAACAGTGTGGTCTCCATGTGGGATCTGAAACGCTAATTCCCCACTGACCTTGACTGAATTCACTCAGTCTCAACTTTCCTGCGTCCTGTAGAATGTTAGTCGGAATAATGGCTATTGCACACTCGCTAAAGGTTGGAGCGATGTGCACAATTTCTTTGACTGCAAAAATTCCTGCAGGGATAATGATCTACCTGTTTGCTATCTGTCGCCATGATATGTGAAGCATATCGTCCTCACTTCACAGAAAGCAGAGCTCACAATGCCCTCACTTATTTCCACACACTTGTGGGGTCCGCCGCGAGACGAGAGAGAAATCAAGAAAATTTTAGTTCTCAAAATGCTTTTATATAATGAGGATCTCCCCACTGTGTCGTGTCTACGTCAGACAGTATGGCTTCGGCCAATCACCGTCTCCCTAGACGTGAATTTTATTTTTCTTGTTGCGTCGCAGCCTAGCCCTGTTAATGCCGTGCAGCCACTTACCCTCTGTCCTGGCCATATTTATGTTAAAATCAACAATATATTGTTCTGGCCTTATTCCTTTCTGCGCTGAAGCTCGGTGTTCTCTTGTTAAATGAGGTTTTCTGATGCCATTAACCACCTGCTCAGTTCATCTCCAAAATGGGTTTCACTTTAACTTCTTTATTCATGCCCCTGTCCATATATTGGTAGATACTGTTTTGTTACTTTTTGGTACGTGAGATTAAATGCAATTGCCTATTATTGATATAATATAATTATTATTTTCTGAGGATCTGATACTGCGTCGTACTGTCGTTATGTATCAAGCTCATGTAAGGTCTGAAAAATACGGACGCCGTACATGTATATATCAGAAAGCGAAGAGTATATAATTTTTCAACAATTTTTTGAAGAGAAGAAGTTTGAGGTAAGACTGCAGGACTGTGCACCTAATTTTTTGAAATGTTTATTAGGAGCTATTTATCATTGTTCACTTGCTCAGAACTGACAGAATGACCACCTCACGTATTAATTAATTAGGCTGTTTCATTTTTATGGAAATTTTCAGTTGACGTTGTACACTCTTTAAATCATTGTTCACTTTTTTAAGCATAATATTGTTTAGACCTATGTTATGTGCGAAGATCATGAGAAGCTTCACTCTTTTCGAATACGTACTTCATTCTAAAATCGTTGTCTTGGAATATCACCTCATACGGGCAGTTACTCTCCCCATCCCTCCGTTTATCATTAAGCACTACCACATATGGTATGGAACAGCTGGAAATTTTATTTAGAAATAGAAATCTAGCTTAGCCGCTGCTTGCTTGCTGTTTACTGTTGTGCTTTCGAGGAACCTGCAACAATATTTTCAAGACACGGGGTAAGTCGGAATTTTTATTATTGTCAGATAACTGTTTTACTTCAGTTGCACATTTAACATAAACCAAGTTGTATTCACACCAGATGGAGTTCAAATTAGGTTCGGTTTAGTCAAAGGTTAGCATATGAGTTATGTTGGACAACAATTCGTGGGTACATAGTTTCGGTACTATGTAGACTTTGCAAAAACAGACATAATGTCTATTGGGATAACAGCAATCAGTGATTTTATGTTACTTTAAATCCGTCTTGATTGCAAATTGCAATCAAGACGGATTTAAAGTAACTATGTAGACTCTCATAGAGTGGGGGATACAGTTCGGCTAAATTTCTTACAGAAACAAATATAGTGGGGAGGTTACAACCAGTGTGGAGTCAGTAGATGCTCTTCGCACGAACAGCACCACCACACGTGTGGCACACCAGCCGACTGATTGCTGTCCGGGCCAGCTCTTGCGGCAGAGAACTCCACAAGTGGCGCGTATCCTTCCACCTCGGACAAGGCAAGGGCAGGGGACATTTCCTTCTGTATCGCCCACTTGACTTGCAGGGCAGTGGCACTGGGTGCCATGCCCATCAAGGCACAATGAATTTTCAGTCCATTAGAATTTTATGCCCATCACCAGTATGAGAAATGACAAGTACTCTCTTCTATTCATTGGGGCAAGAAGCAGTCTCGGAATGCCATTTTGAGGAATTTCTTGCCATGGCTAAAACACATACCGCGTTCGTGAATGTCGCAAGCCACAACAGGTGGGAAAGTAAGCTTCATATAATCACTTCGCAGACATGTTGTCCAGCTGACAGATCAGAGGACCAGGCTGGTCAGTCAAGGGTCTCTCAACCACCTTCTCTGTGATCATAGTAAGGCTTTAACTGTCTTCCCAATCTGCCGAGCGGTACTTCACCATTTAGTTGGCTGATTACGTCACTGAGACGTCACAAAGTCACACTGTCTCCGTATACCAGAGATTATGTCGATGTAACTATGTAGAGGATGATATTGGTATAAGTGCCTATATTTCATAGGTGACTGAGGACATTGAACTGAACAACATTATATCAGAATTTTCGCCATTCAAATTAGTAATTACAGCTATTAGGATTAGTATTTTTTTAGGTCGGTTAGTTCCTCCAAGTGTATGAGGCAAGAGCCAACCATTAATGCTAATTATGTCCTGGGTGACGTGTGAGATGTTGAAGTGTGGGCACGAAGAAGCGTCGACGCAAAACGGGTAGTCTATACCGCAGGTGGAGTCCAATTAGTGGTGCAGTTACAAGCATCCAGAAAATATCAGGTAGAAATTTATGTGACTGTTTGACACAGCGAAAAACAACCAACACACTAACGTGTGTACATGTTACGGTACCACATATAAAAATACAGTAAATTTCGGAAAAAAAACTGAACATCTTGGACGACTAGAGGTAAGGTGTTCATATTCACAGGACATGTACATTAGTATGTTCTGCAGAAATGATTACCATTCCAGTCACCTTGGTCTAGCATGTGTTCTGTTGCCTAGTAGGTACAGGGTCCGTCATGAGCCCAGAAACATGTTCCATACGAGATGGCATCAACACCATAAGGCGCCAATGGCGTCCTGTGGTACAACCATCCATGCTGAATTCATCTGCTTCCAAAATTCATCTGTTGTGGTCGGCATTTGGTCACAGCGCTGGAACCATCATTTCACCATATCTCACACATTTTCGATAGGCGAAGTTGATCTGGCGAGCCAGGGCAAAAGCTGACATCCTGTGACATCAAGAAGGCACGTGTTCGAGCAGCAACATGTGGTCGTGCATTGTCTTGCTGAAAAATAGCGTCTATAGAGTCGTGCAGAAACGGTGTGGCTACTGATCGCAGGATGTCATTCACGTAGATCACAATAGTCGCAGTATCCTCGACACGCACCAACTGTGATTTGTGGTTGTGACCAATAGCACCCCGCACCATAAGCTCCCCCTGTCAACAGAGAACCGAAATGCGGCCATAATTTTCAAACAAACGAACTTGGATTTGTCCGAAAACACCATCTGATGCCATCCCTGTCGCCAGTGACATCGTTCCATACACCATTGCTGTCAAGCATGTTTTTGCACCAAAGGTAGGCGGGGAAGTGGATGGCGCGCGCAACCCGTACCGTAATAAACGGCGATGGACTGTCACTCCTGATAGTGTGCGATGTGTTACACAGTTACACTGTTGCGCCAGAAGGACACAGATCTGTACTGCAGTGCCATTTAGATCAGGTGCCGATCTCCTCGAGAGGTGGTCTGGGCCTCGGGCAAGTACAGAAAGGGCAACAGCCTCAAAGGGTGTGGAGCAAAGTCAGGACATGTGGGGACCAAGCAGCAATCGGTATTGTAATTGTAAACTGTCGAAGCTGCATTGGTAAAGTACTAGGACTTCAAGCGCCGATAGAAAGCACCGAAGCTGAAATCGTTATAGGTGCGGAAAGCTGGCTGAAGCCAGAGATAAATTCTGCCGAAATTGTTACAAACGCACAGACGGTGTTTAGAAAGGATAGATTGCATGCCACCGGTGGTGGCGTGTTTGTCGCTCTTAGTAGTACTTTATCCTGTAGTGAAGTAGAAGTGGATAGTTCCTGTGAATTATTATGGGTGGAGGTTACACTCAACAACCGAGCTAGGTTAATAATTGGCTCGTTTTACCGACCTCCCGACTCGGCCGCATTAGTGGCAGAACAACTGAGAGAAAATCTGGAATACATTTCACATAAATTTTGTCAGCATGTTATAGTCATAGGTGGAGATTTCAATTTACCAGATATAGACTGGGACACTCAGATGTTTAGGACGGGTGGTAGGGACAGAGCATCGAGTGACATTATACTGAATGCACTATCCGAAAATTACCTCAAGCAATTAAACAGAGAACCGACTCGTGGAGATAACATCTTGGACCTACTGATAACAAACAGACCCGAACTTTTTAACTCTGTAAGCGCAGAACAGGTAATTAGTGATCATAGGGTCGTTGCAGCATCCCTGAATATGGAAGTAAATAGGAATATAAAAAAAGGGAGGAAGGTTATCTGTTTAGCAAGAGTAATAGAAGGCAGATTTCAGAGTACCTAACAGATCAAAACGAAAATTTCTGTTCCGACACTGACAATGTTGAGTGTTTATGGAAAAAGTTCAAGGCAATCGTAAAATGCGTTTTGACAGGTACGTGCCGAGTAAAACTGTGAGGGACGGGAAAAACCCACAGTGGTTCAACAACAAAGTTAGGAAACTACTGAGAAAGCAAAGAGAGCATCACTGCAAGTTTAAACACAGCCAAAACCTCTCAGACAAGCAGAAGCTAAACGATGTCAAAGTTAGCGTAAGGAGGGCTATGCGTGAAGCGTTCAGTGAATTCGAAAGTAAAATTCTATGTACCGACTTGACAGAAAATCCTAGGAAGTTCTGGTCTTACGTTAAATCAGTAAGTGGCTTGAAACAACATATCCAGACACTCCAGGATGATGATGGCATTGAAACAGAGGATGACACGCGTAAAGCTGAAATACTAAACACCTTTTTCCAAAGCTGTTTCACAGAGCACTGCAGTTCCTTCTCTAAATCCTCGCACAAACGAAAAAATGGCTGACATCAACATAAGTGTCCAAGGAATACAAAACCAACTGAACAGAGGAAAGTCCACTGGACCTGACGGGATACCAATTCGATTTTACACAGAGTACGCGAAAGAATTTACCCCCCTTCTAACAGCCGTGTACCGCAAGTCTCTAGAGGAACGGAAGGTTCGAAATGATTGGAAAAGAGCACAGGTAGTCCCAGTCTTCAAGAAGGGTCGTCGAGCAGATGCGCAAAACTGTAGACCCATATCTCTGACGGCGATCTGTTGTAGAATTTTATAACATGTTTTTTGCTCGCGTATCGTGTCGTTTCTGGAAACCCAGAAACTACTCTGTAGGAATCAACATGGATTACGGAAACAGCGATCGTGTGAGACCCAACTCGATCTATTTGTTCATGAGACCCAGAAAATATTAGATCAGGCTCCCAGGTAGACGCCATTTTCCTTGACTTCCGGAAGGCGTTCGATACAGTTATGCACTGTCGCCTTATAAACAAAGAGCCTACGGTGTATCAGACCAGCTGTGTGGCTGGATTGAAGACTTTTTAGCAAACAGAAAACAGCATGTTGTTCTCAATAGAGAGACGTCTACAGACGTTAAAGTAACCTCTGTAGTGCCACAGGGGATTGTTATGGGTCATTGCTTTTCACAGTATATATAAATGACCTAATAGATAGTGTCGGAAGTTCCATGCGGCTTTTCGCGGATGATGCTGTAGTATACAGAGAAGTTGCAGCATTATAAAATTGTAGCGAAATGCACGAAGATCTGCAGCGGATAGGCACTTGGTGCAGGGAGTGGCAACTGACCCTTAACATAGACAAATGTAATGTATTGCGAATACATAGAAAGAAGGATCATTTATTGTATGATTATATGATAGCGGAACAAACACAGGTAGCAGTTACTCCTGTACAATATCTGGGAGTATGCGTGCGTAACGATTTGAAGTGGAACGATCATATAAAATTAATTGTTGGCAAAGCGGGTAACAGGTTGAGATTCATTGGGAGAATCCTTAAAAAATGTAGTCCATCAACAAAGGAGGTGGCTTACAAAACACTCGTTCGACCTATACTTGAGTATTGCTCATCGGTGTGGGATCCGCACCTGGTCGGGTTGACGGAGGAGAAGGAGAAGATCCAAAGAAGAGCGGCGCGTTTCGTCACAGGGTTATTTGGCAAGTGTGACAGCGTTACGGAAATGTTTAGCAAACTCAAGTGGCAGACTCTGCAAGAGAGGCTCTCTGCATCGCGGTGTAGCTTGCTGTCCAGGTTTCGAGAGGGTGCGTTTTTGGATGAGGTATCGAATATATTGCTTCCCCCTACTTATACATCCCGTGGAGATCACGAATGTAAAATCAGAGAGATTCGAGCACGCACGGAGGCTTTCCGGCAGTCGTTCTTCCCGCGATCCATACGCGACTGGAACAGGAAAGGGAGGTAATGACAGTGGCACGTAAAGTGCCCTCCGCCACACACCGTTGGGTGGCTTGCGGAGTGTAAATGTAGATGTAAATGAACCATTGGGCACACACCCGTCGCACTGCTGAAAGTCTTGGTCCTACACGAACAGCAATTTCCCGGATGTATGCATCACATTCTCTCGTGCCAATAATGAAACATCTTTCAAACTCACTGATTTGGCGGTACGGTCTGTGAGGCATCCTGCAAGTCTGCTCAAGTCACACTGATCTACACAACGAGAGCCGCAGGTACATTTTAGCGGTGGGTGGTAAAGCGTCGCGATATAAATGTTGACGTTGAACCCGCGGGCTAACGTGGTCCAAATACTAATCATTTCTACAGTACGTACTAATGTAGATGTCCTGTGGCTATGAGTATCCTATCTCTAGCAGTTCTAGGTGCTCTGTTTTTTTTCTGAACATGAGTGTATCTGCACTTGTGCCCGTTCCACCTGTATTTGGAAGATCATTAGGAGCAGTGTTGATTGCGGTAGATGGTAGATAACCCAATCTATTTATCTATAGCCTCTCGGCATCAAAATCGGTACTGCTTTGACTCAATGTTGCTTCACTCTTTGCCGTGCTTCCCATCATTGACTTAGCATCGATTCAGGTAGCAATACGCTAAAGGGTTCGTGGCGGTGACTTGATGAATTGGTCTCCGGTTACGACACAAAAGTGATGCCCTCTATCGGTAGTCACCTACTCGTAGGTGGTGGGCAAAATAAAACTGGCTCGGAAAATATTTCATGCACCTTAAGATGCACGTAAAGTGCCCTCCGCCACACACCGTTGGATGGCTTGCGGAGTATAAATGTAGATGTAGATGTAGATAAACAACCCAAGGTACACGATCCTCACCCATCATGGTGTAAGTTGGGTTTCCTATCTAAAAGACGCATGAATGTTTTCCGTGCTAGGTTCATTTTGCACACTAACAAGGAATATTCCCAGACCCAGTAGATATCAGAGACGTTGGGTTTGTTTGCAAGACACAACATTAAATGCGACCAAACTTGTTAAATACCAGACTAAATTTCTGCGTTCTACCTTCAGTTTTTAGATGAGAAGCAACAAAGCTTTGTGTATTCGTCACAGTTATCGCACCAATATCCTCAAATTTCCTGTCGTATACTCTTAATATTATGTCAAACACTTAAACCTTATTTGACTTTTTTTTAAACCTCAACCCCTACCTCACACTTTCCCGGTCTGAGATATCATCTATATTCGCTCTGTAACCAGACAGAACTGAAATACGTAGGAGTGGCTCACGACATTAAAGAGTAAAGAGGTTTATGGCATACTTCGAACTTTTCGAAAGAAAATAACTTCTTTAACACCAGTTCAGATATTTTTTGAGGGGCGTGGGGCTGCTAGTAGTTCTAGTTTATGTATTACGGGGTGAGAACAGAGCTCCATAACTTTTAATTAGAGGGAGTTGTATTGGATGAGAGACTTTTCGAGGGGGAGAGTTTCTGAAACGAATAAATGTGTAATTATAGGGAAGAAGGCCTCAAACTGAGCTGGAAGAAGAAGAGGAGACAAAAAAAGGAGAGCGCTTCCCTTAAAGGACTGATGCTCACATGGGATGGTGGCCACTTACTTGACTCATAATCATTAAGTGTAAGAAAAAAAAGATGTTCCAGACCAGCGAATCAGACCAGTGGATCATCATGGGGCATCTTATATGATTATTTCAAATCTGTGTGGTGATTTCCGGCCGAAGTGGCCGTGCGGTTAAAGGCGCTGTAGTCTGGAACCGCAAGACCGCTGCGGTCGCAGGTTCGAATCCTGCCTCGGGCATGGATGTTGGTGATGTCCTTAGGTTAGTTAGGTTTAACTAGTTCTAAGTTCTAGGGGACTAATGACCTCAGCAGTTGAGTCCCATAGTGCTCAGAGCCATTTGAACCATTTTTTGTGTGGTGATTTAATACCCCTCTTTCGTCTAATCGTTACAATGTGTTCTAATGTCATGGGTGTGTGTTAACAGAGTCACCTGCGTTGAAGATATGAGATACTTGTCACAAAAAATTTTAGAATTACATACGGGTAGGACAGTGACGCATTCTGATAACAAACTGCAAATTTCACTAGAGAACGAGCCACTTTATAGAACCTTGAAGGAGGTAAATAACATGTAGCTTAGTTCGGTTTTGTTAGTTCATTTCCGGCCAGAGAGGCACATTCCATGCTCATTCCATAACAGCGCGACTACCAATATGTCACGATGATTGGAAATTTATTACGACAGATTGTTACAGAGAATGGTAAATTTCTTTTATATCATAAGGAACGGTTAAAAACTGTGTCTCTTATAACCTTGTTATTATTAAATGTATGTACTGAACACAATTGTAAGGGACAGACACCGTCTCTGATTTCAGTGTGAGACACTTTTGTAGTCTATGACTGCAGTTAAAATTGATTGCTACTTACACTTGTCACTAAACATTGTTGGGGGACGATTGCAGCTAATGAAATAAGCTTACGTGGGAGCACTATGTGCAACCTGGAAATTGGCGGTAGTGTACAAATCTAGTGCGCTGTAAATCCAGAAAAACGGAAACTCTTTGAATCACTACACAAAGAACTCTCGGAGTGAAACTCCTGCCGTCTGTCGTGTTTACATTTAATCTCCGTTCTCTTTCAAAAAATAAATGCCATTCTCATCAGCGGACGGGATTTAAATCTCACGGTTCAATGTAGCCTCAGTAAACCATCAAGCGTATCAGTGTTACGATATGCGTGCATGTGTGTGTGTGTGTGTGTGTGTGTGTGTGTGTGTGTGTGTGTGTGTGTGTGTGTGTGTGTGTTTGCATGTGTGACTGTGAGTGCGTGTGTATGTGCAAGTTCATTAGGTGGGAGAGGAGCTGTGGTAAAGTAGTGACAGACGACCTATAGCCCTGGGTTCAATTCCACCTTCACCTGTCGCGTCGATTCAAAGCCTGACAGGGTCTCACCACATCCCACTAGATTAGAGTAGTGCGTTACGCTCCCAGTAATCTATAGCTGTAGTTTATTAACTACATTTGGATTATAGAAGCCAGGTCTTTGTCTGTCGTACATCATAGGCATCGCTCAACTGAGTGAACTATTTTCTCCTGGAAATAGCGAAGTCGTGTGTAGTGAACGTGGTAAGCTGATGATACAAATGCTGTCTTTTTCCTAAGAAAACAAGTCGTATTTCTGATCTTTGAACTGGGTGCTTAATGGCTTAATGGTGTATGTGTGTCTGTTTGTGTATCAAATTCGGTAAAGTAACATAAGTATACAAAGGGAGAAGATAGTGTTCGATCACTGATGCTGTTTTCCCTATAAGTGAACTTACTGAAAAACTGCAAATTTTGTTATTAAGTGTTATGAAGTACTGAGGACATCCTTTACATCCGATGTAATCCAGAGCACGTAAAAGAGCATGTAATTTGTATGGCATCTAGGACAGGCGCAGTCTCAACAAATAAAGGAACGAGACACGTACGTACTTCATTTCATTAATATGTACAGTGACAGTGCTGTTAGCATGTGGAGTTTTGAGGCAAATATTGAGGTACAGCACAAATATCTGCCGGTATTAGAACCACTTCTTATGCTTGAATTCTAGAAAAGATTATGAGCTAAAATAGCTGTCACAGATTGAATTAACTACGTCTAAAAATTTCGGTTTATAAATTAAACCATGTCTTTTATAGGTAAACTCCCAACTGCGACTAAGATTATTAACAATGCATTGAGGGAACAAGCAAAACACTTCAATTTTTCAGCTGTGTTATGAAATACTATTACCGTAAAGACGTACGAAATAAGTAATTAGATTCTGCAAAACTGGCGGAATAATCCACAGATATCTGAAAGAATGATCCGGCAAACCCTCTTATGGTTTCATGAACGTTGCTCTAGCAGAAAAATTATAGATGAGAATCACGAGTGAGAAACAAAAGCAGGACATGCATATTATAAAACGGCTTGAGGAAGAAGATCCCACTTTGTTGCCTCGTACACCTTCTTATATCAAAGTTCCGACATGAAACGACGGAAAGGTGGCTGTAAAGAAAAACAAGAAGAAGAAGAAAAGAAGGAATAGAATAACAGTTTACAGTGCTATGTTCCATCTACCGAAATGGTCATTACTTGCAGAGTAGAAACGGGATGGGTCTCTTTGGAGTGAGGAGAATGCAGTCTGGTTTTTAATGAAGTGTAGTCTCTTAGCTTCATAACGGGCTCAAAGGTGACCGGAAAACTGCCTTCTGCTTCGTAATTCATAATTCATACGATTGTGTGATGCTGCCTAATTCACGAAAGGACTTCACTCATACAGACAATGGCTGTGGAAGGCAAAATATATTTTATTCACTTGGTTCCTTTACTAGTGAGTGTGGCGTTGTAGTGTATGGTCTTACAAGATCTGCGGTGAATGAACGATGATCTGTTGATCCACATGATAGAAACTCGTTTTTAAACTAAGAACAGATCTATTTTCGGAGAAATAAACGGGACAACGCACTGACAACAGAATTAACAATACTCACTCAGCTATAAGAGCGAACGCTTTTTTTTCACGTCATATAAAACAATTTCAGTTAGAGACAAGTGAGGAGCTTCGTTTTATATCGAAATTTTACAGGAAGCGAAAAAATATATTGCCTTCCTCATCAAAGAAACTACTTCAGAGGTCTCGACGGGAGGACGTAGATACTTAAATTATGTTCCAGAATCAGTCACTACTGACATCATTTCCCAACGCATGAAGGTGAATTTTAATTTTTAAATTGCATTTCATACTTTGGAAACAATACAATGAACAAAATACGTTTTGATCCAATCATGTTGCCACATAACATGGTATGAAATGTTCATTTTAGTTTTTTATTGATTTTATTGTTGAACACAGGCTATGATATAAAACAATAAAGTTGTTGACATGCTATTCACGGTAGATAGTCGTATTGCGCTCAGTCCTTCTTTCTCGTGCAAGAGAAGTTTGTTGCCAGTCTCTTATAGTTCTACGACAATAAGCTACTCAGTTGTTTACTGTAGAATAATACTGACGACCCAAAAGCAGCATAACAAATCAACACATTGATAGCAGTAGCACTCCGTCTTCAGGCCACAAGTGGCCCATCGGGACCATCCGAACGCCGTGTCATCCTCAGCTGAAAATGCGGACAGGAGGGGTGTGCTGTCAACACACCGCTCTACCGGTCGTTATGATAGCTTTCTTTGATCGGAGCCTCAATTGGCATCACGAGGCTGAGTGCACCCCGAACAATGACAACAGCGCATGGCGGCCCGGATGGTCACCCATCCAAGTGCCGGCCACGCCCGACAGCGCTTAACTTCGGTGACCTGAAGGGAGCCGGTGTATCCACTGAGGCAAGGCCGTTGCCTTGGTAGCAGTGAGCCCTGTTATAAACAACAATGTAACCAATCTCATATGACACAACAGAATTTCGATTGGGCTGGATGCTTTGCAATTCTACGTGGTTTCGGAGGTGAAGCTTTCGTCATACAACTGAGTCTGCAGTCTTGGTCCACTTTGTTCGGTGCGCTGTAAACTTTGTTTCTTGCTTTCGCCAGGTAGAATACTTTGATGTTTCCACAGTTGAATCTGCCTTTTTTGTTATTACAAGCCGGCCGCGGTGGTCTAGCGGTTCTAGGCGCTCCGTCCGGAACCGCGGGACTGCTACGGTCGCAGGTTCGAATCCTGCCTCGGGCATGGATATGTGTGATGTCCTTAGGTTAGTTAGGTTTAAGTAGTTCTCAGTTCTAGGGGACTGATGACCACAGATGTTAATTCCCATAGTGCTCAGAGCCATTTTGTTATTACAAGGTGGCTGAAAATTACTTAAATGTTGAACTTGTTTATAGTATCAAAAGCGAAGTACGTCTTCTTCTGTAATAACAACAGATAGTAATCTCTAACCCTCAATCAAAGTATAAAGACTTGCATTTATGAAACCTTTCCCACACGAGTAACACATCAATTCATCAACATTGCGAATCTAACTGAAAATGATCATTCGTAGAGAACATCACGTATTATTACTTTCTTAGTTTCCATTTCAAACTGTCTTTTAGTATCAGCAACTCTAATTCTTATCCTACTGTCTTTTGATCGCTTTGAAACGGGTAAATAGCCCACCCCCCTCTTGATGATCGAATGAGCGCAGACATACAGTCAACATTACACTACGAAGTGCAAGGTAAAAATAGTGGGAATAGCCAAAAAAGAGCGGGCTAATATCGCAGATGGGAAATATGTCTTGAACATAATACGTTTTGAGCCGTCGGGTGCGCTGTACATAATAGCATTTGATTCAATTCATATTATGGGAATGAATACGAAATGACCCGACCTGACCCAATAGCGTAGAAGAGCATACCACAACTGGAGTGAAAACGCATACTGAACTATCAGTTTAATACTCGTAACTCATGGTTGCAAAATACACTACCGGCCATTAAAATTGCGGCACCAAGATGAAATGCAGATGATAAACGGGTATTCATTGGACAAATACATTATACTAGAACTGACATGTGACTACTTTTCACGCACTTTGGGTGCATAGATCCTGAGTAATCAGTACCCAGAACAACCTCCTCTGGCCGTAATAACGGCCTTGATACCCCTGGGCATTGAGCCTAACAGAGCTTGGATGACGTGTACAGGTACAGCTGCCCATGCACTTTAATACGATACCACAGTTCATCAAGAGTAGTGACTGGCGTATTGTGACGAGCCAGTTGCTCGGCCACCATTGACCAAACGTTTTCATTTGGTGAGAGATCTGGATAATGTGCTGGCCAGCGCAGCAGTCGAACATTTTCTGTATCCAGAAAGGCCCGTACAGCACCTGCAACATGCGGCCGTGCATTATCCTGTTAAAATGTATAGTTTCGCAGGTATCGAATGAAGGGTAGAACCACGGCTCGTAACACATAGGAAATGTAACGTCCACTGTTCAAAGCGCCGTCAATGCGAACTAGAGGTGACCGAGACGTGTAACCAATGACACCCCATACCATCAATATAGCGATGACGAATACACGTTTCCAATGCGCGTGAACCACGATGTCGCCAAGCACGGATGCGACCATCATGATGCTGTAAACAGAACGTGGATTCATCCGAAAAAATGACGTGTTGCCATTCGTGCACCCAGGTTCGTTGTTGAGTACACCATTGCAGGCGCTCCTGTCAGTGATGCAGCATCAAGGGTAACCGCAGCCAACGTCTCCGAGCTGATAGTCCATGCTGCTGCAAACATCATCGAACTGTTCGTGCAGATGGTTACTGTCTTGCAAACGTCCCCATCTGTTGGCTCAGGGATCGAGACGCGGCTGCAAGATCCGTTAAAGCCATGCCTGTCATCTCGACTGCTAGTGATACGAGGCCGTTGGGATCCAGCTCAACGTTCCGTATTACCCTCCTGAATTCACCGATTCCATATTCTGCTAACAGTCATTGAATCTCGACCAACGCGACCAGCAATGTCGCGATACGATAAACCGCAATCGCGATAGGCTACAATCCGGCCTTTATCAAAGTCGGAAACGTGATGGTACGCATTTCTCCTCCTCACACGAGGCATCACAACGACGTTTCACCAGTCAACGCTGGTCAACTGCTGTTTGTGTATGAGAAATCGGTTGGAAACTTTCCTCATGTCAGACCGTTGTAGGTGTCACCACCGCCGCCAACCTTGTGTGAATGCTCTGAAAAGCTAATCATTTGCATATCACAGCATCTTCTTCCTGTCGGTTAAATTTCGCGTCGTTAGCACGTCATCTTCGTGATGTAGCAATTTTAATGGCCAGTAGTGTACTATCACGAATTCTTTACAGAAGATTGGAAAAACTGGTATAACCCGACCACGGGAAAGATCAGTTTGGATTCCGGAGAAATTTAGGATCACTAAAGGCAATGCTGCCTACGTCTTCTCATAGAAGATAGGTTAAGGAAAGGTGAATCTACCATTTGTCGATTTAGAGGAAGCTTTTCACATCGTTGGCTGGAATACTCTCTTTGAAATACTTAGGATAGCGGGGGTAAAATATATGGTGGGAAAGGCTATTTATAACTCGTACGGAACCGGATAGCAATTGTAAGAGTCGACGGGCATGAAAAGGAAGCAGTGATTGAGAAGGGAGTGAGACGGAGTTGTAGCCCATCCGCGACATTACTCAATGTGTACATTGAGCAAGCAAGAAAAGAAACAAAAGAAAATTTGTAGTAGAAATAAATGTCAAAGAACAAGAATTAAAAACTTTGAGGCATGCCGATGACATTGTAATTCTATAAGAGGCAGAAAAGGACTTGGAAGAGCATTTGAACGGTATGGACAGAGTCTTGAAAGGAGTAGATAAGTTGAACATCAACAAAAGCAAACTGAGAATAATGGAACGTAATCGAATTAGATCAGGTGATACTCAGGGAATTACATTAGGAAATGAGACACTTTAAGTACTAGATGCGATTTGCTACTTGGACTGCAAAAAACTGATGACGGCTGAAGTAGAGGGGATATAATACGTAGATGAAATTGCAAGAATAGCGTTTCTGAAAAAGAGCAATTTGTTAACATCAAGTGTAGATTTAAGTGTCAGGAAATCTTTTCTGAAAGTGTTAGTATGGAGTGTAGCCACGTATGGAAGAGAAACGTAGACGATAGACAGTTTGGACAAAAAGAGAATAGCAGCTGTTGAAGTGTGGTGCTACAGAAGGATATTGAAGATAAGATGGGTAGATCACGTAATTAATAAAGAGTTACGGAATATAGCTGGGGAGAAAAGAAATTTATGGTAGAATCTGACTAATAGAAGGGATCGGTTGGTAGGGCACTTTCTGAGCCATCAAGGGATCACCAATCTAGTACTGGAGAGAAGCGTGGGGGGTTAAAATGGTAGAGGGAGGCCAAGAAATGAATACAGTAAGCAGACTCAGGAGGGTGTAGGTTGCAGTAGTTATTCGGAGAAGAAGACGCTAGCACAGGATAGAGTAACATGGGAGAGTTGCATCAAACCTGTAGTCGTACTGAAGACCACAGCAACAAAAACAATTCGACATAGTAGCGCCACAACACATCTTGGACGAAAAAATCTTGCGGAAAAAAAACCAACTGGAGGACCTGGAATGTCCGTATTAGTAACGTTATCAGTGGGATGGTCTGCAGCAAGTACATCCAAATGGCAAAGACGTCGCGAGTGGCAAAGACAGCTACATCAAAAAGACGATGCTCCCAGTGTCTGATAATCGGCAGACTGCCGCTTAGTACCAACGTATTCATCCACCATGAACGTCGACCGCGCTATTAGTTCAAATGGCTCTGAGCACTATGGGACTTAACATCTGACGTCATCAGTCCCCTAGAACTTAGAGCTACTTAAACTAACTAACCTAAGGACATCACAGAATCCGAACCTGCGACCTTAGCGGTCTCGTGGTTCCAGACTGAAGCGCCTAGAACCGCTATGCCACGCCGGCTGGCTGCGCTATTAGTCGGTACAATCATGACTGAACCGGTGAATGGACAGTATATGGAAAGCGTTCGCCAGAGTGCAGTGTACGCCTCATGTTGCGGGAGGCGTATACACATTTCATTCTCATACCGCACATTAGAATAGTGAAAAGCGAAAACGCGAGTTATTCATAAATACCAGCACACCCTTACATATCGACCACTGAACATGGGAATTTCAGACCTAATACAGCAACGACCACCTGTCTCTATTGCTGCGCTTTTTGGAGGCGCCCTTTCGCCTCTGACCCGCCTTGCCGCTCTGCCGGTGAAAGAGCATCGATGGACGGCGACAAGCGAAGTGGGCGTGTCCAGCCCCACCTGCGAACCGCTCCCCCTGTGCCGCTAACAAGGCCGGCCTGAGACCAGGCGCGGCGCGCAGCCTGCGGTTTCCCTTTTATTTTGCCTCTGCCACCTCCCGCAAGCCGGACGAGTGCGCGGCGCGATCTATTGTGCGCGCACACAAAGGCAGCCACGCTAGCCGCACCGCACCGCACAATACATTACGCGCCGCTATCAGCCTTGTACGACCGCTGGCTGCCGGAAACAACACAATCGCTGCTCGCGCCCTCGTCCGCTGTCCGTCACTGCCCCTGAAGGACGGCAGCCCCGCAGCGCAGATTTGTCTAAAGTGTTGCCGGGGCTGTTGCCGTCGCTATCTGTCCCCACGTACGTCTAGCTCTGTGATTTCTGGATCTCGATGCAGCTTGTAAACTAGAGAACAATCGACGTAGATCTTCCTCAAGAGTGAAACGTAGATCTCGCTCATGAGTAAATATGTTCCATATGCTAGTAAATATACAGGACGAAAAGTATTTAAACCGACAAACTCTGGGAGGTTGTAGGGGACATCAAAACCAATATTTTTCCCTAATGTCATTTTTTCCTATGAGAATTATTTAAACCGGTGGAGGCCGTATTACGCTCTTCAGTTGTTGGAGGCCGTATTGCGCTCTTCAGTTGTTAGAGGGCGTATTACGCTCTTCAGTTGTAGGCAACTGCTGTTCACCAGTGTATTGTCCCTGTTTACTAATGGAGCGATACACCTGGGGTGAGTACACTTATATGATTGTTGCGTACTACGTAGCGCACCACAACGGACGAGCTGCACAGCACATTTATCGACAACAATATCCTAATCGCCGTATCCTGCATCAAACGACATTTGCTGCTGTGTACCAACGTCTGCGTGAGACCGGGTCATTTAGCAGATTACCTGGACAGGGACGCCGTCGCACGGTAAGCACGCTGCAATTTGAGGAAGCTGTCTCGCAGCATGTGGAGCGGGATCCTTCAATCAGCACTCGTGCATTTGCACGTAACATGGGGACGAATCAGATGAATGCAAGAACAGTCCGCAGGTCGCAGTGGCCGAGCGGTTCTATGGGCTACAGTCTGGAGCCGCGCGACCGCTACGGTCGCAGGTTCGAATCCTGCCTCGGGCATGGATGTGTGTGATGTCCATAGGTTAGTTAGGTTTAAATGGTTCTAAGTTCTAGAGGAATGATGACCTCGGAAGTTAAGTCCCATAGTGCTCAGAGCCATTTGAACCATTTAAGAACAGTCCTTCGAGAGTAATAGTTACGTCCATTTCACACAACCTGGAACCAGTTGATTATCCACCCAGAGCACAGTACCTGTAACGCTGTGAAACGCATCCTACATTTCCATCCTCTGTGTTGTTTACCGACGAAGCAACGCTCAGGCGTGATGGAGTCTTCAACGCAATAACCCACATGCCACAGTTACTAGCGCTCATCAAATGCAGTTCTTCGTTAACGTGAGCGTCGGTGTTGTTGGGGACTGTTTAATTGGGCCGTATCTGCTACCTAGGCCATTAAATGGCAGGCACTATTACAATTTTCTCGCCAGAGCATTGCAAGAATTGCTGGAAGACGTCATGCTCCCTACAAGACAACGCATGTGGTTCCAACATGACGCGGCGCCGGCGCATTTCAGTCGTCGTGTGCGTCGATTCCTGGACCGACGGTTCCCAGAAAAGTGGATTGGCAGAGGTGGTCCTGTACCATGGCCTGCTCGATCCCCAGTTATGTCCCCTCTCGACTTTTGTGTGTGGAGAGTTGCGCAACATTGTTTACCTAACTCATGTTGCATCAGAAGAGGATCTGGTTGCCCGGATAGTAGCAGAAGCAGGAACAATTCAGGATACTCCTGGGGTTTTTGCCCGTGTCAGGCAGAACATGATCCGACGGTGTAACCTTTGTTTACGTGTCAATGGAGGCATTTTTGAAAATCTACTGTAATTAAAATTGCGTTGTGTTAATGTGTTGAGTCTTGGACATAAAAAATGGAAAAGTGTTTGTTGGTTCAATTAATTTGCCGCCAGAGAAATCTTCCTCTACCGGTTTAAATACTCATCATAGGAGAAAATCACATTAGGGAAAAATATTTGTTTTGATATCCCCTAGAACCTCCCAGAGTTTGTCGGTTTAAATACTTTTCACCCTGTGTGTGTTCTAAAATAATACAGAACAAAACAATACAAAGACTTCATGCGTGCACTGGATCTGCGATTCATCATTTGGGATAGACGCGAAGTATAGTGACGACTGTATGCACAGGTAGCTGTTCGGAGAATATAACAAGTGACGTTTAGAAACAAACAGAAAGAAACCTGAGCGTATGACAGAATAACTGAGTAATTACTGTTAATGCCGTTGAGGTGTTCCTAGAACTCGTCAAGAATTTGGATTAGCAGTAACATCCAGTTTACCATGGTCGTGGAAAAAAAGAATGCACTGCTGTTCCTCGAAGTCCTCGTCTCCCGCAAATGAAATGGATGCCTTGGTCACGGTGTCTATAGAAAAGCTACCCCACCGATCTGTTTGCATACCATCAGCCATAACTATAAGGCACAGGAGCGCGCTATTTTACAAACATTGGTGCACCGTGCAAGAATGATAACCCCCCCTATGAGCTGAGCCGCCTACACAAGCTCTTCAGGAACAATGGCTATAACATTAACCAAATAATTGAAGCTATTTCAAGCAAGAATCATAAGATGAGCACCGACGAGAGCAGGAAAAGAAACTACCTTTCAAATTGTTCAAATGGCTCTAAGCACTATGGGACTAAACATCTGAGGTCATCACTCCCCTAGACTTAGAATTACTTAAACCTAACTAACGTAAGGACATCACACACTTACAAGCCCGAGGCAGGATTCGAACCTGCGACCATAGCTGTATCGCGGTTCCGGACTGAAGCGCTTAGAACCGCTCGGCCACAGCCGCATGCGAAACGTGCTTTCCTCTCATTCTGTTTCGGGAAAGATACGTCGCCTGCTGAAAAGACACAAGATCACTTCGGTCCGCAGGCCTCCGACAAAAATACGTCTGTTACAGACACCAGTCAAATACGCAGCAGATATCAGAACACTTGGGGTCTGCAGGATACCTAACTAGTGTCACCAGTCTTACGTTGGAGAAACAGTACGCAATGTGTAACAACGCAGAATGAAGGATGCACCTACAAATCCGCTTTGGCTAAGCTTGCTTTATAAATCGGTCACCGGATGAAATTTGACGAAACCTCGGTCGTGGCTCGCACTAACGGATTCTGGGACTACTTAACTGAAGAATCCATATAGCTAACAGATTCTGGGACTATTTAACTGAAGAAGCCATAGAGATAAAAATCACCGATAACACACTTAATAGACACGGCGGCCTCCAGCTCACTGCAGCGTGGTATCCAGCGTCCACGAAGTTAAAGCGGGCACACTGAATGTCGAATCAACGTATGCCAACATATGGCGATACCGCGAGCACCAAAGGCGCACATCCGGCAGCTGGAGTATATAAGGGCGTACCAGGTTGGTTGGTTTAAAAGAGGGAGGGAAAAGGGACCAAACTGCCAGGGTATCAGTCCCTTGCACCCAGTAGAACAATTACCCTAGGGAAAGAAGAAAACAAAGAAGATGTATGGGACAATAACAGTAGAAAGGAAGAACCAGAAGAACGACAGAAAGACAACAAATACTACAATGGACAAAACAGGACAAGAAAACCACAGAGATACGCTAGAAACATGGAGAAGGGACTATAAACAAGAAAGCAGATAACCATGGATGGCTGACCATGAGAATAACAAAGAAGAAGCTAGCCACTCTGGAACACATTGGGATGGGATGGACGTCCACAATCTCGAAATGTGATGCTTCGTCGAACTCCCAGCATTGCACTGTACTGAGACTTGTAATTCTTAGGGACTGCTACCGTTGGATCACCAGCAACTGATGACAAGGTATGCTTCAGCACCTGATGCCACCCACTCCAACCAGGGGTCCTCCCCATGGGCGTCATCCAGCCGCAACAAACGCCACCTGGTAGTATGGCCTTCGCCAGGAGTCCCAATCCCCCAGGGTGACAGGCAACTGCTCCTTGGCATACGTGGGGAGTTAGCGGTGGCCGGCCGCCGTGGTCTCGCGGTTCTAGGCGCGTAGTCCGGAACCTCGCGACTGCTACGGTCGCAGGTTCGAATCCTGCCTCGGGCATGGATGTATGTGATGTCCCTAGGTTAGTTAGGTTTAAGTAGTTCTAAGTTCTAGGGGACTGATGACCACAGCTGTTAAGTCCCATAGTGCTCAGAGCCAGTTAGCGGTGTAGGCATCAGCAGAGCTTTCCCTGTGTAGTCAGGGGGCTCAGCCAACAGTGTACGTGGCAGCCCCACCACAATGGACTGGCTACCATGCTGGATATGAGGTGCAAAGAATTCCATGGTCATCGCATGCTCAGAAAACGACACTGCATAGTGGATTGAGGAAAACTAAGGAAGATGGAGGATGAGCAGGATTGTAATTCCACGATGAGAAAGTGAGCTAATGATATCAATGCACAATGGACGTGATGCACCATGTAAGGCACACTTCTCCAATTGGCTCTCTCTTCAGGATAATTTTTAAAAATGGTCAGACCCTACAGGAGAAAATCACATAAAGGCTGAAAGAGGTGAGACTACTTGGGCCTTTCCTAACCCCTGGGTCCACAGGGGGAGGGGGTGGGTGGCATACCAGGAACCCACCCGTTGTCATAACACTTGACAAAGGCGAAGGAGCGCTTGGGCAAAAGTTTTGCAGAAACCAGGTGCACTGTGAACACTACCTCCTGTGAACACTACCTCTTCTTTATCAGGTACTCCATGTATACCCAGGTTAGATTAACCTTAAAATTATCACTCCAGATCATATAAACTCACAGATTATTTGCTAATTTCCAGAACTCATCAGGGGACTCGCCTATTGCTTGTGGGTGGAGGATCTGGACATTTCAGTTGAACAATTTACCTAAATGGTTGCTCAATGATAGAGTTTAATCTCGAGAAATAATAATTATTCAAATATTGTGCGAAAATTACTCAGGACTCATAAACGCCGTGGTTATAAAACAATTTGAGAATTAACTAACGAATTTAAAATAAACACTGAACAGTGAAATGAATTGTTATTAATTCGCCAGCATCATGATCCCGGACAATTAAGGCTGAGATCGTGCCTACACACATAAAGGATAGAAATTATATTTTCAATCGTGATTGCAGAACTATGCAATTAAACAAAAAGGTACTGATTCGAACAGAGCACGCAGTATATCAATGAATAAAGGAAGAACCTCAAAGAATCGTCACCAGAGGGGGCGCTCCAATGAATAAACTCGATAACGAACAAAAGATGACCGTTCATGGAAAAAGCCCCCTCTTATCTTTAGACTGCAGAGAAATACGCATACTAGAGTATGAAGCGCGAAAATCAAGTTATGAAGACTAGCAATAGAAACTGCGGAATAGATACACCATACCGCGATTTCCGAAGTCAGGAGTGTGCACTGCAAATGAGATCTTACAGTGATTGCCCTCGATGACGATGATGATGCTGACGTTTGATTTGTGGTTCGCTCAACGACGCGGTTATCAGCGTCGGAACAAACTCCTAAGCTTTGCTTTGTCCTGTCTCGAAATTTTCTCGAATGATGATGGAATGATGTGGGCAACACAAACATCCGGCTGCCGAGGGAAGATGATCCCCAACCTGGTCTAGAATGGAACCCGTGACCCCATGATCAAGAGGCAGTAAAGCTTACCACTTATCTCATTTTGTTCGTTGCTGTTCGTTGCATTTGTTCGGGCGTAGGTCCCCTGACACCCGTTGAACTTCATTGTTCATCCCTTCACTCAGTTTTTTCGTTACAAAGGGCAGCTAACCCCGTGACCGAACACGCTGATCTACCGTGCCCGCTAGTCCACTAGACCACGAGCTGCAAACACCTGTCGTAGACGAGGCTGAGAACAAGTCGTGTTACTTCAGACTGTAACCGCTGCTAACTGTTGCTGCTGTGATGTGACTGCGAATCGCGAATCTCTTCATCCTTCTGATTACTGGTCATGGATGTGAGTAAGTCCTAACGTGAAACTTCAGAGATTTGGGAGGAGATAGAAGTCAAGAAAAACACTCTATGAGCATGGAGTATGGAGTAGAATCACGAAGTTTCAATCATTATGTCAATGCGTCTCTCAGTTTTTATAGCCTTCCTTCAGACCTTCGGAAACGCACCCGGCACAATCTTTCTAGCCAGTCCAAGAAAGGACCTAAGTGCTCTTCCGAAGTGTGCTACGGAGGTCCATTCACTAGCTCCCCCCTTAAAGAGATACACGAAATACCCGCCAATGAGATACATGTACATGCAAACAGGAAACGAGTGTCCCCCCTCCCCATTCTCACGTCTAGACGTGTTCGTCGTAAAATCTGGAAACTTTTTGAGCTTCGCACAGCGTTTTTGGAAATTTGCAGACACACGAGTGGCTACATACTTTGCTTGAGGGAAAGTTTCCGGAGCACATACGCTGCAGGATAACGGCAAATGGAATGGATTTCCCGTTTTGCTACTGTGGACACCAGTCTTCCGTTCCGCCACTCATTGTCGGTGGAAGCCGAGCCATGAGGATAATCCCTGAAAGGCTTGCCCGATTGTTCTTGCGGCTCGCTGGCGTGAGAAGCTGCACTCTTAAATGGCCAACGCTCTTCCACAATGTGCGAAAATTCCTTCGGTTTTCGACCCAGCGAAAAGGAATTAACCTCGTGAAGAAAACTACTACATGAACGAAATGTTAGGTGCAGAGAGGTGGGTAACCAACACTGCTGCAAGCTACGCTCTAACCACTCTTGTACATAGAGCGCCATACAGGTTGCAAGTCGAAAAGTAAATCCGAATCAGAAAGTAAAGTTTCAGTATGCAAGTAGATAAAATGTGAGGAGAAAGGCATGAAACGGACCACCGCCTCACAAGCTCATGTAATTTTGATCACTTTATGGGACTGGAAACCCGAGAGTATTTTATTCAGTGTTACCACTGTGACACTTTGCTTTCTTACATTCCATTATTGGTGACTGCACAACACTAGACAATTCATTGCAATACATAACTGCTTGTTTTATAAGTCACCCTGCATCTCTTGCAAGATTGTACTTTTATGTATCATTAGTTACGATGTTATAAGTTGCGTTTCTACAGGCACACTAGGAAGTTAAGTCATGACGCCATATTATGTAAAAACTGGCATCTTCTGTCAACTTAAGATATAATGTAACCAGCTTGTATAATAAGGATTCCTACTACCTGTTCCAACGACATGCCACAGATCTCATGGTGCAAACTGGGATGCCTTTATGATGATCTCCGACGATCGTTTCACTTATTTTTATGTCAGTGGCTACCTAGACAGAGTGTAGGAAAGTGATGTGGTCATCTATTTTATTCCGCAACCATATTAAGAGTGCCATGCTAATTGCCTTCAAATTAGCATATTACACAAACGTTCTCACATTTACTTTGGACAAAATTGGTTTACATAACTGAAGATATATGCTCTGACCCTGACTTGGTTTCTACTCAAGTTTAATGATTTGTATTACTTAAGTAACAAAACAAAGTACGTAGCCCATACATTAATTTAGCTGTTTTCCCTGCTATTTTTCTGATACTTTGTCTACCTATTGTACTTTTATTGTGCTTGAATATGTTGGTCTAAGGCCGAAATATAGATTGTGAAATAAAACTTGTCGTACAGTCAAATGGCTGTTAAATCTTTCAGAAAGTTTTATATGGCAGTGGCTTCATCCAAAAGTAAAATCATTAAAGTAAAATCATCAGACAAACATTTTGCATCGTACGCGAAACACTGTAAATGATAGACAGGATAGAACGAAAGAGGCTGTTGTCCTGATGATATGGCATGGCTTGACGCGCACCTCGTTAGCGCGCGAGACGGGGCGGTAAACCAGACGCGCTTGGAATCTACACGGCCGATAACGACCTCTGATGTGGTACACCGGCCAGCGTCAGTGTGGTTTCGAGGCGCTAGTGCCCGCTCGTTCCGTCCAATGCTGACCAATTAAGACTTCAAACATGTCATCTCCAATGACCGTAAATTCCTTTTATCTTTTTCAGTTATTTTCCAAGGTTCTGCTCCATAAATTGGTAAGACTTCTACAGTAGTTTTAACTATCCTAATCTTCGTTTGTGATCTAACTCGTGCGTTCCCTGAGACTCTAGTTAATTGTTTGTTTGATTGTCTACCTTGGCCAATGCGTTTCTTAATTTCACGTATACGGGATCCGACTTTGTTAATAATGAATCCCACAAATTTAAAAGAGTTCACTAACCTTGCTACCACAAAATCCCACTCCTCCGGTAACACAACACTCAATTTTCTCTAAATTCATAGTTAAACCCCATTTAAATTTCTCTGTGCAAAGTTATAACCATGTAGTCCAGCCTATTCCTCATCCTCTGGAAAAAATTACTTGGTCAGCCTCTCGTCGTGTATAGAAACACCCATACTGCGACAGGGAAGTTTCCGTAACTGAAGGACAGAATTCAAGTATATTTTAAGCGATGCAGCTGCTATCCCGACTATTTACTGTAATTCTTTGGTCGCTAGAATCTCACCAGATGTTTTTGTACCTGTCTTATTTCCACATGTTAACCATTACATACAGCTCCGTCAGTCTGAACATGTAGGATCTGGCGTTTGGCTGCTGGGATGCAAATGAAATGTACTGTCAGTCTCTGTTTTCTACTACTGATTCCAACTGATAATATTCTTATTCCTGGGCTTTGTAGACACCAGTATTCACTACCTACTGCAGAGAATTTTGTTGCCTAGACAAATCAATTTATTAAGGAAACAGGAGCAAATGTACAGACCAATAACAGATAGTGAACTCTAATAAGTTCTCATATATTGACGATAAAACACACAAATGTGAGGTGGTCTAATCACAAAGAACGGGATTTAGCCAATCCACAATTCTGAGCTACATGGCGTGCCGGCGAGTTGCTGTAGGACAAAGTACTGTATATGAAAATCACGAAAATGAAATAAGAAACAACGACAACTGGTCCAGTCCCTAGATAGAGTGACAATCGGGAACACTAAGATTAATTTAGGAAATCGAGAAACACGAAAGAAAATAGTTGTCCCTGAGCAGTCACATAATACGAAGACATAGGGGCAACCTTAACATACGTGGAAACGTAATTCTGGTTGCTCGTTGTGCAAATATCATGTTTTGGTCTTGATCACGGCCTAAGTCACCACGAGCACTCTACCATATAACGTCTTGACTAAAGCGCATTGAAGGTAATAAAGGCAACACGTGTACAACAAAAATGGTGGCTACTTTCTCACTAATGCTGTAGAGTGTATAATAATTACGTATAATAATCATGTCCTATTTATGGTTGCATATAATAATTATGTGTTATTTATGGTTCAAAGCAGAGATCTGGCAGAAAAATACGTATAGACTTACTATAGGTTAAGTGGACATTTTAGAGACTTTGACACGTTAATCTACAATACTCGGAGGCAGCAGCAGTTGAACAAGGAGGCTGAATGCCAGCAGAGTTTGTGCATCAGCTGTCAGAACCTTGACAGATCAACGATTTAGCTTTCAAGGAGAATAACGACCAGCGCAGTTAGCACATCAGCGGTCAACGTAACAGGTATCTGGAGATGCGAAGAAGGACGACAGGGCAATGCCCGACCAAGCCAGCATAGAGGTAAGACAAAGAGAGCCAGGTCGTGTGTCGACATTGGTCGCGTTCCTGCCCAACGTGAGAGGCGTAGACCAACGACCGAAGAATCGATCGCCACTCTAGAAATTCCGTGACACTGGCAAAAACACCAAACAAATACCTCTGACTAACGGGAATGGGGTGGGCCTTTGAGAGGAGCAAGAAGAGATGAAGAAACTTCGCCTGGACGGACAGACCGATAGATAACCAGCGGAAATCACACCTCGCTGAAACGACTTAGCTACCATGCTACTCGACAGCAGACGATATCGGGACCGCGCCAATAGGTCAGCACAGAAGATGACATCCGAAATTTTACTAGAAAGAAGTTAGTGTGGTAATTACCCAAGTTGCTGGCCAGGACGAAAGGACTGCGGCCTGACCGAGTGGGTCATCTGTGAATCTACACTACTAGCAATTAAAATTGCTACACGACGAAGGTGACGTGCTACAGACACGAGATTTAACCGACAGGTAGCAGATGCTGTGATATGCAAATGATTAGCTTTTCAGAGTATTCACACAAGATTGGCGCCGGTGGCGACACCTACAACGTGCTGACATGAGGAATGGTTCCAACCGATTTCTCATGCACAAACAGCAGTTGACCGGCGCTGACTGGTGAAACGTTGTTGTGGTGCTGTGATAAACCTTTTGCATTTCCTTTATGTTTTCGTCTTCTTTAAAGGCAAAGAGAGAAGATGAAGCGGTAGCCCATCATAGAGCCTATGCCTACCGTCATATATTTTTTGACTTTCAGTTGTTAAAAAACAGAAGATTTTTTCTGGTACCAGTAGGAGGAAGGAAGGATTCGCGCTCAGCTAGTGAACGAGGGAGAAGGACGCCATTTTTAGCGAGTGATTGTAGACCGCCATTTTGGTGTCGCTATGAACTAAGTGAGGAGTATGTGTTTCATATGTGCACCGTTTAGAAAAATACAGTATTGTTTTATTAACAGAAAGGTCGTGTGAGTTGTTATTTCAAATAGTACAATAAGTACAAGAACTGAAGCCCACCTGTGCACTTTGGAAAATTACGGAGATTCGATAAGCGTAATGGGAACACGGTCAAGACTTCAAAAGTGAACACGGCGACAAAACGTAGCGTTATAAAGAATGGTAAGCACAAATGTACAGCGGAGAAAGAAACTACTTCGCCCTGCAAAATAATATGAAATAATACGAACTTATTTCCAGGCATAGCTCAGCTTCTTGTGCTTGTCATTCATGCCAAAAAATTAATCTCATTAATTCAATACATTTTAAGAAGCCACGCATTTCAAAATTTTATTATCATCTATTCCATTATTTTATTATATTATAATGCCTCGTGTAACGAGGAGAAATGCGTACCATCACGTTTCCGATTTTGATAAAGGTCGGATTGTAGCCTATCGCGATTACGGTTTATCGTATCGCGACATTGCAGCTCGCGTTGGTCGAGATCCAATGACTGTTAGCAGAATATGGAATCGGTGGGTTCAGGAGGGTAATACGGAACGCCGTGCTGGATCCAACGGCCGCGTATCATTAGCAGTCGAGATGACAGTCATCTTATCCGCATGGCTGTAACGGATCGTGCAGCCGCGTCTCGATCCCTGAGTCAACAGATGGGGACGTTTGCAAGACAACAGCCATCTGCACGAACAGTTCGACGACGTTTGCAGCAGCATGGACTATCAGCTGGGAGATCATGGCTGCGATTACTCTTGACGCTGCATCACAGACAGGAGCGCCTGCGATGGTGTACTCAACGACGAACCTGGGTGCACGAATGGCAAAACCTCATTTTTTCGGATGAATTCAGGTTCTGTTTACAGCATCATGATGGTCGCATCCGTGTTTGGCGACATCGCAGTGACCGCACATTGGAAGCGTGTATTCGTCATCGCCATACTGGCATGTCACCCGGCGTGATGGTATGGGGTGCCATTGGTTAAACGTCTCGGTCATCTCTTGTTCGCATTGACGGCACTTTGAACAGTGGACGTTACATTTCAGATGTGTTACGACCCGTGGCTCTACTCTTCATTCTATCCCCGCGAAACCCTACATTTCAGCAGCATAATGCACGACTGCATGTTGCAGGTCCTGTACGGGCCTTTCCGGATACAGAAAGTGTTCGACTGCTGCCCTGGCCAGCACATTCTCCAGATCTCTCACGAACTGAGAACGTCTGGTCAATGGTGGCCGAGCAACTGGCTCGTCACAATACGCCAGTCACTACTCATGATGAACTGTGGTATCGTGTTTGAGCTGCATGGGCAGCTGTAGGTGTACACGCCATCCAAGCTCTGTTTGACTCAATGCCCAGGTGTATCAAGGCTGTTATTACGGCCAGAGGTGGTTGTTCTGGGTACTGATTTCTCAGGATCTATGCATCCAAATTTCGTGACGAAGTAATCACATGTCAGTTGTAGTATAACATATTTGTCTAATGAATACCCGTTTATCATGTTCATTTCTTCTTGGTGTAGCAATTTTAATGGCCGGTGGCGTAGAAGTTGGTGAACTCCCCCTGAAGACGCCGAACCTGAGGCTCATGGTTTCGATTTCTGGACGGAGGTTTCCGCGCCACGCCGTAGCTGTTTGTTAATAACGCGGCGAGCGAATTCGTAACGAGAAGACGACGACGCCCCCACAGTGGGTCACGGGTACGATACTGAATACGCCTTCTGTCGCTCCGGTGAAACACGAGCCGTCATCGCAATGGAACCCTCGCGCTACGACTGCACGCTGCACCGCTGCCGCGAGGAATTGAAGGAATTAAAACACGATGAATTACTCTGTTTAAAGGGTTTAAGGGGTCTCTGTTTCTGTAACATTGGGTGCCGTTCCTTCTCCGATAAAAAAGGTTCCTACAGCAAACTTGAGTGAGGGTCGCAATTCAAAGAATAATTCATCCTGCTTTCCGCTTGGTGTATGTGAGTGTGTGTGTGTGTGTGTGTGTTTGTGTGTATGTAGGGGGGGGGGGGGGGGGGGGAGAGAAGCAGATGTAGGTGAGGTGGCAGCAGCTATGTTTCATTCACATCTCATCCACTGAGACATGGAAGAACCCATTCCACCGCCCACGAAGTGCTGCTTTCCCTTCCTTCATCCTTGACAAAACAATGACCTTTCCTTTGCTCACCTCTGTCACTGACGCTCAATATCTGGTGTCACAAAACCGCGATCCACTACACTGCTAGTACCGAAGCGAAGCTGACCAAGAACTATAATGAAGTGGGGCCGGGAGAGCACCTTTCTGTGGTTCTGTAACCTTGGGTGCAGCAACCATATCTGAGGGTGCCAAAGCAAACAATTCCTTCTACTTGCAGCTTGGAGGTTGGGGGAGAGGCGGGTTGGTGGCAGCAGTTAGGCGTCCTGGTGGTCGGGTGGTTGAACATGCTGTTGCGGCGCCAGTTTTTCAAACGCTGGCGGGACTAGTGTCCTTCCTCATGGGCATGGTTTCTGTTCAGTTAGAAAATGATGGCCCTGAACTTGTACAGGTCTGCCTCAGTGGCTGAGCAATCATCGTGGCGGATTCCTAAGCAACGTGGCCCGGGTTCGATTCCCGACTGGGTCGGAAATTTTCTCCGCCCGGGGACTGGGTATTGAGTTGTCTCTAGAGTTGCCATAATTAGCTTTGCGCTAGTGAGATGGCTTAATGGACATGGCCCGAAAGTCAATAAATTGAAAAAAAAGTGCAATTTTCGCCGTCTTGTAAATTTTCTGAATAAATTGGTTTGAGAACGTGAAAATCACCCCACCATTCGAAAATCCTCTACTCAGGTGAACCATTGGTGATTCCTGCTGGCTGGTTAATAGACCCGTGTATACAATGACTGTGTGAACTGAAACGACGTTTTAATGTAATTAAAGGTTCTTTCTTTGTAAGGGACAGGACCGAGCAGCCGTTGAGACATAAATGTCTCAGAAAAGTCTCCAGGCTCCAAAAATATAATCGACTCACTCCATTCTCTGACATTCACAATATGCAGAGAAAAACGGTACCGAAGGCTTTCTTAAGGTCAATAGAAACCATGTGAATCTCCAAATTCCAGGACAGTTTTTTTTTCAGTGCCTGGTTTAGATAAGACATATTGTTGCGCATGATCTTGATGCTTGGAACCCGTTCTGTTATTCTTTCTCCACATTATGTGATTTATGTTTGTTCTTTATAATCGTATTTAGTGTTCCTCTCAAGTCAGCATGCCTTTCCTCAGCACATAACAATCGTACAGAGGTGAATGAGCAAGAGTTACAAAGGTTCCTTAACAGGTGACTGAAATTGCGTACCAATTTTATGCAAAAGCTTAGTATGTGCGGAAAATTTCAACATAAAGGAGAGTTTTAACTCTGCAGGCAGATGGGCCTCATACACGCCCAGGTTCATACCTACATTTTACGACGATAACTTCCTAATAACAAGTAAGAGACTCCCTTTTCATGTTATCATAAACGCGATTTCATTTCTTTTACAGCATTTATTAACTGGATAATTTATATGCAGCGATAACACGGGTAATAATCGTGACCGCTGCGGTAATCCGTTATCTCTGCCCGTCGTACGAGATGACTTTTCTAAACGAGTATACTTTGTGAAACAACAGAGATATTTGTCATTCTAGCCTTGATTCGTGATTTACGTATTGCTACTACCGTCTAACGTGCTTGCATTAAGTACGAAGTGCAATAAAAATCTTAAAATGCAGAGTTTATTGTGGCCGTAGTGCTATACCAAATAAGATGCAAACACCACGTTGCAAACTATACATTTCACATTTTTCTTCTTCTTCTTTGTGTTTTATATTTCTATTTCCGATTAAACTTGTCTTTAATAATACTCAAATGTAAATTGTTGATCTCTTGATCCCTCAGAACGTGTCCTATCAACCGATCCCCTCTTCTAGTCAGGTTGCGCCAAACCTTCTCTTCTCCCCAATTCTATTCAGTACCTCCTCATTACTTCCGTAATCCACCGTGTAATCTTCAGCATTCTGCTGTAGCACCATATTTCGAAAGCTTCTATTCTCTCCTCGTCTAAACTATTTATCGTCCATGTTTCGCTTCATTACATGGCTACACTCCATACAACTACTTTCACATAAGACTTCTCGACACTTAAATCTTTACTTCGTATTAACAAATTTATCCAAAAAAGCTTTCCTTGCCAGACCCAGTCTGCAATTTATATCCTCTCTACTACGACCATCATCAATTATTTTGCAGACCAGATAGTAAAAATCATTTACTACTTTAAGTGTCTCATTTCCTAATCTCAATTCCCTCAGCATCAACTGATTTAATTCGACTACATTCCATTATCCTCATTATTCTTTTGTTAATGTTCATCTTATATCCGCCTTTCAAGACACAGTCCATTCCGTTCGATTGCTCTTCCAGGTCCTTTGCTGTCTCTGACAGAATTACAATGTCATCGGTGAACCTCAAAGATGTGATTCTTTTCCATGGATTTTAATTCCTACACTGTATTTTTCTTTTCTTTCCTTTACTGCTTGCTCAGTATACAGAGTGAATAACATCTGGGATAGGCTACAACCCTGTCTCCCTACCTTCCCAATGACTGCTTCCCTTTCATGCGCCTCAACTCTTATAACTGCCATCTGGTTTCTGTATAAATTGTAAATAGCCTTCCGCTCCCTGCGTTTTACCCTGCCACCTTCGGAATTTGAAAAAGAGTATTCCAGTCAAAATTGTCAAAAGCTTTCTCTAACTCTGTAAACGCTGTAAACGTAGGTTTGCCTTTCCTTAACCTATCTTCTAAGGTAAGTCGTGGGGTCAGTACTGCCTCGCGTGTTCCTACATTTCTCCGGAATCCAAACTGATCTTCTCCTAGGTCAGACTCTACCAGTTTTTCCGTTCGTCTGTAAAGAATTCGTGTCAGGATTTTGCAACCGTGGCTTATTAAACTGATAATTCATTAATTTTCTCATTTGTCAGCACCTGCTTTCTTTGGGATTGGAATTATTATATTCATCTTAAAGACCGAGGGTATTTCGCCTGTCTCTTACACCTTGCTCGCTGGAAGGAAGAGTTGTGTCGTCGATAGATCATCCAAGGCTATCAGTAGTTGTAATGAAATGTTGTCTACTCTCGGGCCTTGTACCGATTTAGGCGTTTCAGTCTTACACTATTTGATCAAAAGTATCCGGAAACCACCAAAAACATGCATCTTTTATATTACGTGCATTGTGCTGCCACGTACTGCCAGGTACTCCGCATCAGCGACCTCAGTGGTCATTAGACATCGTGAGCGAGCGGACTACGAACGTGGTCAGGTGACTGGGTGCACTTGTGTAATACGTCTGTACGCGAGATTTCCACACTCCTAAACATCCCTAGGCTCACTGTTCCCGATGGAACAGTGAAGTGGAAACGTGAAGGGACACGTACAGTACAAAAGCGTACAGGCCGATCTCATCTGATGACTGGCACAGACCGCCGACAGCTGAAGAGGGTCGTAATGTGTAATAGGCAGACGACTATCCAGACCAACACACGGGAATTCCAGACTGCATCAGGATCCACTGCAAGTACTATGACAGTTAGCTGGGAGCTGAGAAAACTTGGATTTCATGATCAGGCGGCTGCTCATAAGCCACATATTAACACCGATAAACGCCAAACGACTCCTCGCTTGGTGTGAGAAGTGTAAACATTGGACGATTGAACAGTGGAAAAACGTTGAGTGGAGTGACGAATGAGGATACACAATTTGGCGATCCGATGGTATTCGGTGGGTATGGCGAATGCCCGGCGAACATCATCTGCCAGCGTGTATAGCACCAACAGTAAAATATGGAGGCGGTTGTGTTCTGGTATGGTGGTGTTTTTCTTGGAGGGGGCTTACACCCCTTGTTGTTTTGCGTGGCACTATCGCAGCACATGCCTACATTGATGTTTTAAGCACCTTCTTGCTTTCCACTTTTAAAGAGCAATTCGGGGATGGCAGTTACATATTTCAACACAATCGACGACCTGTTCATAATGCACGGCCTCTGGCGGATTGGTTGCACGACAATAACATCCCTGTAATGGGCTGTCCTGCTCAGAGCCCTGACCTGAATCTTATAGAAAACCTCCGGGATGTTTTGGAACGCCGACTTTGTGCCAGGCCTCACCAATTGAAATCGATACCTCTCCGCTGTGCAGCACTACGTGAAGAATGGGCTCTCATTCCCCAAGAAACCTTCCAGCACATGATTGAACGTATGCCTGCACAGTGGAAGATGTCATCAAGGCCAAGGTTGGGCCAAAACCATACTGAATTCTAGCATTACCGATGGAGGTCGACACGAACCTGTAAGTCTTTTCAACCAGGTGTCCGGATACTTTTGATCACAAAGTGTATGTTACATTCTTCACCCAGCATCATATCTCCCTTCTCATCTTCATCTACGTCATCTTCCATTTGGATAATACTGCTCTCAAGTACATCGATCTTCTGTATACTCCTTTCACCTTTCCTCTTTCCCTTCTGTGCTGAGGACTGGTTTTTCATCTGAGCTCTTGATATTTTCTCCAAAGGTCTCTTTAATTTTCCTGTATATTTAGTGATACATGCTTCTACATCCATACATTTGTCCTCTAGCCAATAGTACTAATTCATTTTGCACTTCTTGTCTATCTCATTTTTGTGACGTTTGTATTCCCTTTCGCCTGCTTATTTTCTGCATGTTTATATTTTTTCCTTTCATCAGTTAAATTCAATATCTCTTGTGTTACCCAAGGATTTCTACTAGCCCTCGCCATTTTACCTCATTGATCCTCTGCTGCATTCACCATTTCATCTCTCATAGCTACCCATTCTTCTTCTACTGTATTCCTTTCTTGTCAATCATTCCCTAACGCTTCCTCTGAAGTCCTCTACAACCTCTGATTCTTTCATTTTACCCAGGTCTGGTCTCCTTAAATACCTAAATTTTTGCAGTTTCTTCAGTTTTACTCTACAGTTCATGACGAATAAATTGTGGTCGAGTCCACAGTTGTCTCTGGAAATGTCTTACACTTCAAAACTTGGTTCCTAAATCTCTGTCTTACCATTATGTAGTCTATATGAAATACCCCGGTGTCTCCAGGCGTTTTCCACGTATATAGTCATATTTCATGATTCTTAAATCAAGTGTTAGCTATGATAACATTATGCTCTGTGCAAAATTATATCAGGTGCCTTCCTCTTTCATTCCTTCTCCCAGTCCATATTCACCTACAACTTTTCCTTCTCTTACTTTTTCCGCTATCGAAATCCAGTCTCTCATGAGTATTGAATTTTCATGTCCCTTACTTATCTGAACAATTTCTTTTATCTTCATCATCTGCGGAGCAAATTGGCATATGAAATTGTACCACTACGGTGGTTTCGTCTTTATCTTGGCCACAATAATGCGTTCACTATGCTGTTCGTAGTAGCTTATCCGAGTTCCTACTTATTTATTCATTCTTAAATCTACTCCTTCATTATCGATATTTGGTTTTGTATTCATAACCCTGTATTCACCTGACCACATGTCTTGTCCCTCCAGTCACCGAACTTCGTTAATTCCCACTATATCCAGCTTTAACCTATTAATTCCCCATTTTAAATTTTCTAACCTATGTGTCCGATTGAGGGATCTGACATTCCACGCTCCGATCCGTAGAACGCCAGTTTTGTTTCACCTGATACCGACGTGTTCCTAAGTAACCATCCCCGCAGAACCGAATGGGGGACTATTTTACCTTCGGAATATTTTACCCAAGAGAACGCCACTTAATTTAACAACTCAGTAGAGCTGCTGCCCTCTGGAAATATTACGGCTGTAGTATACTGTCCGTATTATGTAAACACATATGGCTCCCGGAAACTATTAGATGCAAGAATCAGGTAGTAAAAGAGAAACATTATCACAAAGTACAAAGAATATACATCATAACAACATTATTAAAGAATAAATTTAAAAAAGATGTTGGAGGTCTTTGTTTTGAGGTGCTGAATGCATACGTTGAAATAAACATTTCAGGTGGTATATAAATCTCACGGTTATGTACTTTAAAAGTTCATACTCGCTTACAAAATAAGGTGACACGTTGCATGCTTTAAGTACAATAACAGTTTGGCTACAGTAGTAAGATTATATCTGAATAACAATTTTTGTTGGGATTCACAGACAGGAATGAAAGGCTGGAGGCAAAGGGGAGGAAAAGAAAGAGAAAGAAAAAGAGAGAGGGTGATAGACGGTGGATTTAGTGATTGGATGATAGCAAACTTTCCAATGCATTGTGTCTTAAGATTATATCTGTTACATATAATAACTGACTAAATGACTGGTAACAGTAAACTTGTTATTTCATTTGATATTAATAACAGTCATAGTAAAGCATAACCTAAAATGTTCGAATTTAAAAATATACCAACAAAACGAATATCGTACAAAAGTGATCATTGACCGCTCTATCAAATGGGAACGTAGAATTTCGGTTCAAAAATCATTTTCTTCGTAATGAGAAACCAACTGGCGATTTTCGTCGTCACTGGGCTTCACATGAAAGACGTGATGAGAAGTAATTGTTTGGGCTGACACCAACTACACGATGCGGAAACAAAATTGCAAATATCTGCAGAAACATCAGAGAAAATGGGCGTGACGACTCCTAAGACTACCACCCAGTATGAAGACATGATGTTGTTTGATGTTGTTACGAAAACTCTCAGGAAATTTTTCACCTGTTAACTTCAAATTTTCACATTCTTCTAAATAACGTTCTGCAGCACGAAGACCATATATGTTTTAAATACATACGGTATATAAATGAATACATGAATAGGAAACGTTGTTACCAAATCTTGACTGGTTTACTTCAAATTGTTATGCAGTATTCCAGTACCCTTTCGGACTGGCGCAGACTCCAACATTGATTCCAAAAACCTCGAAACGTTTTTGACCAATTTACTTCAAATTTTTACATCTGGACGAGCATAGGCAATATATTTCTGAACACATATTGTATACAAACATAGATTTAGTATATAGAGGGGATAGATATCAGCAAAAAATTTGAAAAATTTTCGACGGACTTATTTGAAATTTTTAGCAATGATCTCGAAAAGTTCTTGACCAATTTGTTTCAAATTTTTAAACGACAGTCTGATCATTGTTTGGATGTACAAAGGCTATATATTTTGAATTTTCTGTGTATAACATGCAAAAGTTGTTAACAAACATTTCGGAAAGTTTTTGGCAGACTTGCGTCATATTTCTACACAATATCCTAATAAACATTTAGACAGTAATAAGCTGACTGTTTTTTAAACAACAATGTACAGGTTTTCTTTTAAAACTGTCTGGGAGAAAAAAAAATTGCCATGCTCTGCCGTGAAAATTTGTAGTTCCGTTTTTTTTCTGGCAGTAAGTTTTAACAACGATATGAGGACATTTAAAACATTTTGAAAACTGTTTGTCCCATAATATTCTTTCTTCATGTGTACCCCTAATTATAAACAAAAGTTATTTACACCACAACATGGTGTTATTTTTTTTCTTTTTCGCACTTGATTTTATCTGAAAACTGTGAAATTGTATTTATGACTTATCAGTTTGTGATTAGAAACTACTACAGAATCTGAATCTTCCGAAACTCCGTAACCTTATCGATATGCAGATTAAAACTATGGGAAATACTCTCACTGTAGCTTCTATCCTGACAGTTCGAGCAACTGGAGAGGTCTCTGTTATACCCCATGTACCAATGATCCCAACGGATTAATTCGTTCATTTTAAGTGACTTCAATCCCAAAATAGGGATTCGTTAGCAATAAACAAGGCTAGAGGTCAGAAATAGGGGGGAAGAGGAGGTGGATGGAGAGAGGAAATTTTGAGAAAGTTGTGACCGTGAGATAACCTAGTGGGAACAGAAAAATCAGACTGGGGTTCGTTTCCGAAACACTCCAGCAGAGTATAACCAACAGTAAACATGTGAGTCAGGAACAGACGTTCTCCCAGCAATTTGTATCATTACGTATTAATATCAGTCGCCAGCCTAATTAGGTATTCTTGTGTCAAGCAATATAATAAAGCAGAAGGCACTGCTAAAGCTAATCTAACCTTCCTTGACACATACACTAAACTCTTTCCTTATATCCGTTCACACTACAACACAGTAAACTAACTTTGCACATAATTATACTATTAACTTGGAAGTCAGAAAAACAAGTGCCAATGAGATAGCAGACAGTGACATATTCCTCTCAACAATACGTACCTTGAACGAACTTGATGCAGCAGTTAATAGAAACAATCACAAACACACGCGAAACGTATGCCAATACTAAACCAGGAAGAGCATTAAATGATTCTGACTTAAATCAGGGGGTCTATTAATGATAAAAGTCTATAATATCATTGCTTAGTACAGGGTCTCTATGACTGCGCATTAACCAATTTGCAATAGTGTAGATAACATAGCAAATATTCCTCTTGAGCTCAGTTTGAGGCAATGAAACAGAATGCAAATCTAAGTACACTGCCTCTGAAGGAGCCTTTGCTCTACTTCATTAATTAACCAGCCTAGCACATCAGGGCCTTTAAGCTCTCATGGCGTGAAGAATCATTCTCACTAAGAAAACTACACAAGTATGTATGAGAAATGGTAAGTATTCTCATCAACAATTATTAATTAAATCAAGGACAACTAACTATATCTCTTTAAATAACAAATGTGCTTTGATAAACAGCCCTTTTAACCTACTAAAGATATATTAGGCTGTACAAATGCCAACACAACATTAAATTCATATTCAAACACCTTCTCCTGAAATGAATACTGATAATCAAAGAGCATAAATGGAACAATTAATAATCTGTTTCTCTTCAGATCAACATTATTATTCTTTTAATTATCAACATTACTATTTTCAGGCAGCTTTCCAGGGAAATTATTTAAGAAAATGACTGCAGATTGATTTAAAAATGCTCTGGAAGTGGAATATTTCTCAAAATATAAATCTGAAATTTAAACACTGTAGCTCCACACATTGGAACTACTTCTACGACTGCCAAATAAGTCTTTCCATGACAAATTAGGACACTCGGAATTATATTCACTAGGATAGGATTCCTGTCCAGAGTTCCTAGCAACACCACAATTATTATTAAAATCAAGCAAATTTCACAAATGCCTGGTTCATTTACAGAGAGCCAAATATAAATATTTTAGTGGAAGGCCGATGATACTGGTGGCGTAATTTTCATTGGCTGTTAACATGGTGGCGATGAGTCATGGTAGTAGTTGACTTCACCCTGCTACAGATCTTCTTGGCGTCGGAATTATATTTTTGCATGGCCAAAAACAATGCCATGATAATAGTATCACCAAATGCAGCATCTGAGGCCCATAAATAGTGCTCTTCAGCTCCTCTGGCCTCAAAATCCCGGGAATATGAGCCACTATGATTCGCTACTGCAAGCGAGAGGTTAACCACAGCACTGATTGGCCTAGGCTCGATACCCATCACAAAGGACGCGTTGCCACTAGCGCGCCAACAACGCCTCTTCCACTCTGCCAGGCTACTTCCGTAGCTGCGGGGGTTCCCCACATCTTTCAAATTTGACCCTACGCTCCCTAACTATGGATCAAGTCATTTACAGTACTTTATATAACAATCATTCCAGCAGTTATTTCAATCCACAAGCACAGTTTAAACAACATCCTTCAAAAGTTTCACATAACTGAAATATGTATGCATGACTAGGAATTTCCATGACAGATACAACACCCTACATACGTATCGCCAAAATGGACATGGAAGTATCGATACAGATACAAAATGGGTCGAAAATAGGTGTTAGAGAGGGAGTAGGAAATGGGCATAGAGAGACAGAAGAAAGGGATGAACAGAAAGAGTGCAGGAGGTGATGGAGACAGAAAGAGGGGGAAAGGAGATTAGGACATATATTCAATTCCCATACATATTTAGCAACTGCGAAACATAGCCGACTTCACTAGTTTTCCCGTATAATCTAGGGTCTGTGTTTGTTACACCTGCTCCTCTACAGTATGACTATTCCTTCCTGTCATCGTTTTTCTGTAAGTTGGATGTTATAATGTTACATATCCATTACTATCAAAATGTTCGTAGATACACAGAAAGCAAATATTATGCTCTGAACTATTCTAGTGTTGTCAACGTTTACATAATTTCTTAAGGACAGGACAGAAACATTATGTTACAAAATAAACGTTACTTATTTTACTATGGCTGTATCGTTGTTTAGGGTGTCGATTCCTGTTTATGCTTTACAATTAATACGTTCAAGGCATTCTTTCCCGTACAAGTAGCTGGAATATTGTTGCATTTTTGACATCATGAGTATTGTTTAATAAATTCTTGACTCTTTCTGCAACCACTACTTTTTAACTGAATGCATTTGCAACATTTCAACGTAATGCAAAGGACATGATAGGTGCGTTGATCAATCACGACGATAACTGAAATTATTACTGCGCATTTGACGCCTAAGATATCTATAAGTATTACGTACACAGCATGCAGATTCTTCTCCTTCCTTTGATTCAAATCAAGTTCGTTACGACTGTCTTAACTGAAATTACTTTTCAGTTATAATTTACATAAATTTTTCCGGAAATAATTATTTGTATGAAGATGAATGCTCATAATAATTAATAATGAGGTTTGCAAATTTCGACAATATAAAAACTATCTGCTTCTTGTTTTCGCATAACTGTCGACTGCATTACCCATAGCAAAATAAGAAAAATTAAAGATTAAAACAGAAATTTTGTTTGTATGAAAACTGAAGCATAAGAATATCAGTTTTACTTTAAAGTGGATTTTGGCCCATTGAAGTTAACTGAGAACTGGTACCGAGGAAGGCAGGATTGGGTTACGATTGTGGACGGGGCTGTAAGCAGTTACTGTTGGTTAGTTGATTTTTCAATCAAGTGCACTTTATTTGGAAACATCAACAAATAAAAGTGACAATAAATTAAAAAATATTCCACGGCTGAAGGCCTTAATGACAACAAATTCAAACTACTTCTCGGCTGAATGCCCCCAATAGTAATCATTTGAAACTGTTTCATGGCTGAAGGCCTGAATAGCAATCTTTTAAGAACCAGTTAAAGATCTTCAAACTTGAAATTACAGTTATTGAAATATTTTTTTTTAAAGAATAATCATCAAATCTGACCAAACCAAGGGGAGAGGGGGCCGCAGACGTTGCTCCAAGGATCGACCTGGGAAAATCCCTCAGAACTTCGCAAGCGATGAAACAGGCAGCCAAGAGTTGCATTCACTTCACTAGATGGTAACTCAGACTAGTGGCAGTTTAAACGCATGACCAGTAATCATTTACCGAATGTACCTAGCGTCCGATGACCAATGCAATGACGGAATGACGCACTCAAGCCGGAACCGGCGGTCAGCACTACGTCTTCAGACTCCGGCGATTAGAGCATCTGGAAGCAGAAAGGAACCACTACTACCAGTGTAGGAAATAAAAAACACTACCCGGCCCACATATGAAGGAAGCTGTCGAACTACACACCTTACCGGACAGCAGCAGCAAGGCGAGGAAAGATATACTGCCGTAACATACACTAAGCTCCAGGGCAGGTACCTGGGGCGTTAGCGCCCACTAGGCAGGAAAAATACCACTGGCTAACTTCACAAATAATAACACATAGAATGCAACAATTAATAATACAGGGGGGAAGAAAGGCTCATTAGGTTCGCCTCCTCCAAAAGCTCCACTTACTGCTCTTCGTCTTGGCGACACTGCGAGCAGCAAAACGCAAGCAAATGGTGAGATCTCACAATGGTGGAGGTTTCACTACTTGAATTAAGGTCCACTCAACTTCCTGGGTCCGGTTGACAACGAGGCTGTGCCCCTCGCCACTACAGCCCTCCTATCCAACAGTGCATGCATGCCGCTAGTGGTCCCGGTGTGTTTCGGGCTGCGCAGACTTGGGTGCTCGTCTGTCCTCAACTGAACTGCCGACTCACACGACACGGAAACACCACAACGTAACCCCAAAGACAGTACCACCGTTACTAGATATCGATAACCACCGCTGCTGCCACTAGCGGACAGACAACGCTTGCAAACGGAGTGGCGCCAATGAACCCAAGAAGCAGACGACAACTGTAACTAAAGCAACTAAAAGATGCCTACCTAGCAACGGCACCAACGCGAGCTGCAGCATGGCTCATTATCAATGTGATTACTAATTTTCATGATTCAAGATGGATGTTGCTAAATGGATCGATATGAAAAATAAAATTATATTATAAGAAAAATAGTGTTTTAGTGATAAAATATATGCACAGTTATCTTGAGATGTGGAATATTTAATTTGTGTATAAAAATTGAAGAAATTTACACGGAATCGAACATTTCAGTTGAAGTAGGATTGTTCTGAAGAGGCAAGATTCATTGCAATGGCCATGACGTTTTCCTTTTCTTTCCCCTTTAGGAAGCAACGGAACTCATGGGGCATTACTTCCAGAAGTTTATCTGGTCCAGTTGAAGACGGCTGGAGCACCGCGTTTTGTCAGTATTGCACCGGCCTAGACAGCAGCTCCGAGCCGGCGACTGGCCCCAGCTGCGACCGTGAGAAACGCCGTCAGCCGCGTCGTGGGCTAGAACTCAGCTCGGTGCCGTGACGTCATCAATCACTCGCCCGCTAATGGCCGGAGCTGGCGGCGCCGGCGGCGGTGGCGGCTGTCTGCAGGCAGGCAGGCAAGCGGACGGCCAGTCATTAGCGTAACGTGGCCCGCCGACACCGGCACAGCGGGCCGAAGCGAGGCAACGAGTCAGTCAGTCCGTCAGGGTGGGCGCCGGACTGCCGGGGCGAGCCCACAGGTGATTAGGGGTGCGGCCTCAAAAGTGCCGAGGTCCGTCTCTCTGAGGACCGACCGTGGGCCTCCCACTTTTTACCACGTTTTTACTGGGCCAGTTTCTTGTCGGTATGCGTGTTCAGCTCAAATTTTGAAATTGATTTTACACTGACTTCCTGGCGTGTTAGAGACTTGAAGTTTTCTACACAATAGCTCAGCACTGAGTAAAAATGCAATATTAACTCGCTTCCTTTTATGTCTCATCCATAAGAGAGGGTATGGGAATGAAAACGTTGGTAACGCCAGACATCTCGGCTACCCTGCAGGATGGTTCAAATGGCTCTGAGCACTATGGGACTTAACATCTGTGGTCATCAGTCCCCTAGAACTTAGAACTACTTAAACCTAACTAACCTAAGGACATCACACACATCCATGCCTGAGGCAGGATTCGAACCTGTGACCGTAGCAGACCCTGCAGGACGGCAGTATTCTGTGGTTGGTATCCGAATGTGTTCCAGTAGTTGTGCAAGTAGACAGGCACGGCTAAGCAAATAAAGGGGGGTAAAAAGGGATGGATATCACTTTTTTGTCTGTGTGTCAATTCGTCTGTCTGAGGACCGACTGTGGGCCTCCAATTTTTTACGACGTTTTTACTGGGTCAGTTTCTTGTCGGTCTGTCTGTTTGGCACAAATATTGAAATTGATTTTACACTGACTTCCTGGCGAGTTAGAGACTTGAAGTTTTCAACACAGTAGCTCAGTACTGGGTAAAAATGCGATATTACCTCGCTTTCTTTTATGTCTGATCCATAAGAGAGGGTATGGGAATGAAAACGTTGGTAACGCCAGACATCTCGACTACCCTGCAGGACGGCAGTATTCTGTGGGTGGTATCCGAATGTGTTCCATTTGGTGGGCAAGTAGACAGGCACAGCTAAGCAAATAAAGGGGGTAAAAAGAAATGGATATCATTTTCTTGACTGTATGTCACTTCGGTAGAAATTTTCCAGTTGATTTTAAACTAACATCTCTGTCAGCCAGAGGCTTGAAATTTTAAACACAACTCTGAACTGTATAACAGTGCAGTATTAACTCACTTGTTTGTGTTGTGTGCAGCAGAGTGTACCACCGTCATTGCCTCCTTCTCCCTGTTCCAGCAGCGAAGGTTTCACACGAAGAATAACTGCTGTTAACTCTGCATGTGAGGTTGAACCTCTTTCATTTGTACATTCACAGTCTTTTCAAGAGGTGTACATAAGAGGAAAAAACACGGTTACTGAATCAGGTGAAGAGACACTGAAATAAACTTGAAATTTACCGCAAGTCTCTGTTGTAGCCGCATCAAAATGTCTGACATCGATTGAAAAATTTCGCACAAACAAGACTAAACAGCAGAAAATAATTACTAAACTCAAAATGAATTTTTAATGTACTACATTTTTAAATTGGACTAAAAAGTGTAAAATAATGCTCCTAGCCTCATGCAGATTCCTAATCTTATACAGGGAGTCTAGAAAAATTTGTCACTCATAATTTTTAACCATATGAAAAACATGGGGGTGCATGCAGTTCGTAACAGCTGTCTAGATAGTTCACCTCTTTGCTATGACTTCACTTATTACCTGATGTATGAACAGTTCACCTCTTTGCTATTATCTTCAGTATACACTACACATTTTTCACGTTTAATCTTACAAGTTCAAAATGGTTCAAATGGCTCTGAGCACTATTGGACTTAACTTCTGTGGTCAGCAGTCCCCTAGAACTTAGAACTACTTTAACCCAACTAACCTAAGGACATCATACACATCCATGCCCGAGGCAGAATTCGAACCTGCGACTGTAGCGGTCTCGCGGTTCCAGACTGTAGCGCCTAGAACCGCTCGGCCACAATCTTACAAGTACTTCCAAAGCTATTAAAAATTTAGTCACAACTGTTTGGGTCTATCTTTATGCGATTAGCAATCTGTATCGAGCTAGGAGAACTTATTGTGTAATTTTTTGTCCTGTTTAAAAACATGGTGCATTAAAAAATCATTTTTGGTTAAATAAGTGTTTTCATTATTTATACACAAAAACACAGGTGCTTACACGATGGCATTTGCAAATTTTTAATGACTTGTAGGTAGTGACATACATAGAATAACCAACAGTTTAAAACCTTAAACATGCAGTTTTAGTGTTCGCCAGTGATAATTACTTCATATTTTGTTTTCGATCGACTTTGGCTTTGCAGTGTCATCAGACAACTTATGACTCAACACACAGCCCGCACAACATCGGCGACAGCTAGTAGCTGTACAAAGCCAGCGATTCCCTGAGATATGTGCTTCAGTTTTACATGAAGGTTTATGGGCGTGTTTTGATAGGATGCGCGCGACAAGCCGTATACAGGTCTACGTGTACTAAAGCGCGTAAAAGGGCACGTAAGGAGTGGTAAAACGCTGGGCGCGGACTACTCTCTGAGGGAGCGGCAGTCTCCGCGAGAGTTGTGTACCCCTGGCGAAGCGGGTGGCCACCGCGTCGCTTCTCCAGGAATCAGGGTACCGGTCGCCTGGTGACTTGGTTCTCCACCGGACAAAACTTTGCGCTGTCCGTCATTACTGGCCGACAGGTCCCGCTGCCAGCGCCTCGCTGTGGGGGGGCCACTTTGTGGCAGCGATGAATCTTACATGGCGGCCGCAGCAGCGCGACAAAAGCGCGCCGCCATCTATCCGGCTGCTGAATTATTTAGCTTCCCCTCAGGCTGTGCCGGCGACTGCCGAAGGGCGGGCGAAATGCGCCGTGACAAAGCCTGGCCGCGCAGCGGTGTTTGTCGGGCCCGCACGGGACCGGCGCAGAGTGGGGAAGGTCGCCGCGAGTCGAATCGAGGGCCCCAGCAGTCTGACCGCGCTCTTCCTTGTTCCTGCCCTCTTCCTACTCGTAAAAATATCGTCAGAAAGGCGCTACCGAGAGCCCACCGTGAAAAGCCACCGGCACTACGTATTCGCAGCTACATTCTTGTATACAGGTAGTAGTAGTTGTAGTAATCTATCACCTCCCCGTCCTACAGCATTGCCAATTACTGATAATTTCCATGTTAGTAAAAATGCTGAAAACAATTAGGCATTTCCACGTTTAGTCTAGGATATGGCGAAGTTCTCTGCAAAAGAAAATTCCTACCAGCTGCTAAAGAACAAGTAAATAAACAAATAAAATCAAATAAAATAAAAGAGCTAACATTACAAGAAATTTTGAAGAAAAATAATTCTTTGCTTCAACCTGTTGAAAAAGCAAACAGAACCACTGACATACTTGTGCCGAATATGTATGGTTTAGAGTTGCAAGTGATACATATTTTACAGTGAAAACATTACTTATTCGAAAATTATTACTGAGCCGTGGCTGGCTCGCCTCATGTCTTGTCTTTTATCTTTCGTTGCAGTCCAGTGGTGTCTTATTTCTTCATCGGTTACCGCCATAACGTTTCTGTTTTCTCTACGTGAGTGGCAGAAGCAGAGTGTATCGATACTAGTACTGCTGTAGTATCTTTGGTGTGGTGGATATATTTTCCGGGTGTGCTGTGTGTGGCAGTCGGCCGGTTGGGACAGAGCAACGAGGAAGTCTCTGTGGCGCGTGGTCAGGCGGGAGTGCCGGCCGGTGTGGCCGTGCGGTTCTAGGCGCTTCAGTCTGGAACCGCGTGACCGCTACGGTCGCAGGTTCGAATCCTGCCTGGGGCATGGATGTGTGTGATGTCCTTAGGTTAATTAGGTTTAAGTAGTTCTAAGTTCTAGGGGACTGATGACCTCAGATGTTAAGTCCCATAGTGCTCAGAGCCATTGTATTTATTTATTTATCTTCTTTTTTATTTTTTTTCAGGCGGGAGTCTCTGGCGGCGTGCACGCGCTGTTGGAGTTTTGAGGCGATTCTTGCGAGGGTTACGAAGTTCATCGCCCACCGATCCTGGACACTAAAGTTGAGTGCTCACTTAACCTGGTATCAAGCCTCGACCGCTATCACATATCTTTGTTTGATCCTGGATGTCGCTTTCTGGGAGATTCCTGCAAGCAACAACGTGTGTGCATTGAAGTCGGCTAGAATTGCCACCGTCTTACTGTGTGGTGTTTAAATTAATTTAATTCATTCCTTCATTAATGAAGTGTACCAACAGTATCTTCTGCCTTGTGACCGTCGACTTTCCGGTTACGTGCCCTGGTCGTTGACGTAGTTTTCGGCAGTGTATTTTCCTCGTCATGTTGATGCTGTCTAGCACGGCGTGTAGTTCGACAGCTGAGGTGTTGTTGGTAGGTTTGGGCGTTTCTTCTGACTTGGCTCAATTGGGCACCAGTATCCAAAACGTTGTGCTACTGGCATGTTGTTGTCGTTTTTGCTGGTCGGGTGGAGCAGAACTGATGTTGTTGGTTGGTTCGTCAGCTGGCTTTCGGTTCGGTTGCCTTCCCATTAAGAGGTTGTCGGTCTCGCTGCCTGTCTCACCTAAACGTGCGTTAGTGTTACCATCTCAGGCCGATCCTTGGAACCTTCTGAGCGCCGCTCCTTGTGTTTTACGTAGTGATTTCCTTTTCAGTCTGGCCTTCAACCCAGTTTTAGCTTATTAAAGTTGCAATGATCCTCTTCTTAGGCCTTAAGCTGTAAAAAAAATTGTTTCTTGTTTGGTATGTGGCCTTCAGCCGAGTTTCAGCATTACAAAATTAAAACTGAAAATTCCTTGTGTGTAGGCCTTAAGCCGCATATTGGTTTCAAGTTGGTATGTGGCCTTCAGGCGAGTTTTCAGCCTTTTCAGATCAAAAGTTGAAAATTTTTGTCTAGGCTTTCAGCTGTAAGAAATATTTTCTAGGTTTTATGTGGCCTTCAGCAGAGTTTTCCAGCTTAAATTAAAAATCGGAAATTTCCTTGTCTGGGCTTTAAATCATGAGATTGTTTGGATTTCGTATGTGGCCTTCAGCCGAGAATTATGTGAATAGTTTTAGGATAAAGCCTTTACCCCGTTTTAGTTGAAATTTAAAAGCTCTTCCCTGTAGGCGCTAAGCTGTAAAATCGTTTTCTGCATGGTGTGTGGCCTTCAGTCGAGTTTTAATCTCACTTAAATTAAAAATTCAAAATCCTTGTCTTGCTCTTCAGTCATAAGATTGTTATTCTTTAGTATGAGGCCTTCAGCCGAGTTTTACACGAAATATTTTAAGAAAAGGCCTTCAGCCTTTTCAAATTGAAAGCTCTTCTTCCTAGGCATTAAGCCGTTAAATTGTTTTGTTGATATGCGGCCTTCAGCCGAGTTTTCTGCCTGCTTAGATTAAACTTTGAAAATCTTTGTCACGGCCTTAAGCTGTAACACTGTTCTTTATTAATGTAAGGCCTTCAGCCGAGTTCTATGGGAAAAATTGAAGCTAAGGCTTTCAGCCTATTTATATTGAAGGTAAAAAAAAAATTTCTAAAGAACTGAAACCTCCAGAAGAACTCCTGTAACTCAATTCCTTGCTTAGGCTTTGTGCCTTGGATTTCCGCTGTGGCCTTCAGCCGATCTAAATTACATCAAAGGAGGTCTTTCGATAAAACCTTGAGAGTTTTGATTCTTGCTTGTGTGATTGTGTGTTTTAAGAAATAAAGTTTATATGTTGAGTGGAACTGACAGTAACTTATTTTAGCCCCTCTCCATTTTGGCTCTGTCCTGCTAGCACAGGGATTTCAATTACTTCTATAAAATTCCTATTACAACATTCACAACGGACAACATTGCTACGAAACCCTTGCAAATATTAGAAAAATCATAAATAAACATGAAACGTGACTTACAGTGAAAATAACACAATCTGTAACGAAAAATCTAAAGTTCCCTGATATGGATGTCTCATTCAACAATGAATCCAAACTACGCCAATAAATAAAAATTGTACCTTCTTTCCCCTTCACATTCTTTACATTCTAAATCACTAACCAAATCCTTTTCGTCGGTTTCACTATATCCAAATACAAATCTTTCTTACTTAATCACATATGCACTTTACTTCTATATTGCCACTACTCGTCTGCTCTGCATCTGTCTCTCTACTAATCTGACAGAACTCCCGCGCTCCTCGCTGCCCAGCAGCGATGACAAAAAAAGGCACATCTTCCAGCGACACAGCTACTCTGACCAAAGACTTCGCGCGAATAATAACCTATTCAAAATTGTCGCTTAGCATAGTACGTACAAAACCACAAATGCAAATGAGAAACTACCGACAGACCTGTTTCGACATAATAAGACTGTGGTAAACGCAAACTATTTGTAGTGTGCACGACACTAGGGTATGTTGTAGCCAAGAGAAATACCATCTGACTACATAAAAACATAATAAATCTGTGATAAACACGAATGACCCACAGTGAAAATTTCTCTACGGTTCACTTGTGTTTCTCACAAATTTATTATGATTTTGCATCTACCGACGATTTTTGTTTTGATTATTTGTTTATGTAAAACGTCGCGTATGACCATAATGACCTCATAGATCGAAAATTGTCATAAAATAAAAGCAGATTTATAACACTAAGGCGCTCTGTACTTAAATGCTGTTATATCGTAGTTCAACGTTTTGAGATATTATAAACTTGTACTATGATTATAAAGAGTATTAATAGCTGGTACCAGTGTGACTGAAACATACTCACAAATGATATTTGAGCAGCTACGAGTACTACTTCAAAACATACTCTGCAGTGATATAATTCAACTCCACGTAGAAAAATGACAAAACGAATAGATCGATACCGATTTTCAGGAACAACTGAGAGAACGATATCCCATAACCCTAAAAAAATTGAATATCTTTTTTTATTAAAATGGAGATCACATTTCCGAAGATATTTACAGCTTCGTATGGAAAAGGCCCGACCTCGCACAGCAGAGTGGAATGTTTCCTGGTTTTCGGTGCTGACAACAACCCGTCAACAATCGGACAGAGAAGCGACCTTAATTTAAGAGCAGGGTAGGGCTGCAAATACTTTTTTGAGAAATCGATATTTATCACGAATTGTAGTGCCACACTCCTTACCGGTGGAGGAATTTAAGAAAAAATATAGCTTGAGTAAATATCTTGAGATCGGAAATAACAAAGAAATTCGAATACATTAATTAGTGTCCGCTGCTCTTGGTCGTGCGGTAGCGTTCTCGCTTCCCGCGCCAGGGTTCCCGGGTTAGATTCCCGGCGGGGTCTGGGATTTTCTCTGCCTCGTGATGACTGGGTGTTGTGTGATGTCCTTAGGCTAGTTAGGTTTAAGTAGTTCTAAGTTCTAGGGGACTGATGACCATAGATGTTAAGTCGCATAGTGCTCAGAGCCATTTGAACATTAATTAGTGCCTGATGTTTATTATTGCTTTGATGTGTGTTACGAGGACAGACGGGAGGTACTAAGTAGCTAGTCATAAGTCGTAGATGAAGAATTTTTCAAATATGTTTGTGACCTCGTTATTCCACTTCACTGCAAAGTTATTCACTTTCGCAAAGGTGGACTTTCCTGTCAAAAGTTAGCCCGTGTGAGAACTGTAATGGTGCCGCGCGCATGGATGTAGCAAAGAGACGACTTCAGTGTCTGTGTCTGGCAGCGTAACGGGTGTGTGCAGCCTTCCCAGAACTGTGAAAACGAACCTATTTAGGTGGGCTGTGGGATGCATCCCCTGTATGGCCAGTCGACTGTTTCCATTTTGTGCCGAGGTTTTAAACAGCGCCCAAAGCTGACGGCGGTCCCAGCTCCTACAGGCATCTCTTGTCTGTCGCGGTTTGCACAGTCAGTTTCCAGGCCACGCGGACCTACAGCTTAGGCAGCAATTTACAGCAGTTTACCTGAGTGCCTGAGGCCTCAGAAGTTCCGGCAAGGCTGCCGGTTTTGTCGAGATAATCGGTTTACAGTCTCATTGCTGGCTAGTCATGGCAATTAGACACGTCGGAATTACGAGGGTAATTCACAATTACGAGCGCATCGAGACCACCGTCGACTCTATGCCACCGCTAAGGTAATCTCCGACGTTCTACTGCCGTCTTCCATAACTAGACAGAATCTCTCAATCTCTCTCTCTCTCTCTCTCTCTCTCTCTCTCGCATTATCTGACGTTCAACTTCCATATTCACACTCAAGATTCCTTCTGCATGGTCCTTCTATTATTGATCGTCAGCCCCTTAACCATCAATTCTCTACAGTAACAGCACTTTCGCCACTCACTTCAGTGCTTCCGATTTATTAACTGTGAAAACCTTTTCGTAGATGTATTCATGGGAAAATATATCTGTATGGTGCGAAAATTGACAATTGACCCTAAATAACAAAAAGTGTGAGGTCATCCACATGAGTGCTAAAAGGAAACCGTTAAACTTCGGCTACACGATAAATCGCCAAATCTAAAGGCCGTAAATTCAACTAAATACTTATGAATTATAATTACGAACAACTTAAACTGGAAGGAGCACACAGAAAATGTTACGGTGAAGGTTAACCAAAGACTGCGTTTCACTGGCAGGACACTTAGAAAATGTAACAGATCTACTAAAGAGACTGCCTACACTACGCTTGTCCGTCCTTTTTTAGAATACTGCTGCGGGGCGTGGGATCCTTTCCAAGTAGGACTGACGGGCTACATCGGAAAAGTTCAAAGAAGGGCAGCAAGTTTTGTATTATCGAGAAATAGGAGAGAGAATGTCACTGAAATAATACAGGATTTTGAGTGGACAACATTATAACAAAGGAGTTTTCCTTTGCGGAGGAATCTTCTCACGAAATTTGAATCACCAACATTGCCCTCCGGATGCGAAAACATTTTGCTGACGCCGACCTACATAGGACGAAACGATCTCCATGACAAAATAAATCAGAGCTCGCACAGAAAGGTATAGGTTTTCGTTCTTTCCGCGCGCCATACGAGATTGGAATAATACACAATTGTAAAGGTGGTTCGATGAACCCTCTGCCAGGCACATAAATGTGATTTGCTGTGTATCCATGTAGATGTAGATGTGGATGGCTCTATATTAAATAATATATATATGTTCAATTGAATTCAAGGCAACGGCCTTGCCGCAGTGGATACACCGGTTCACGTGAGATCACCGAAGTTAAACGCTGTCGGGCGTGGCTGGCACTTGGATGGGTGACCATCCAGCCGCCATGTGCTGTTGCCATTTTTCGGGGTGCACTCAGCCTCGTGATGCCAATTGAGGAGCTACTCGACCGAATAGTAGCGGCTCCGGTCAAAGAAAACCATCACAACGACCGGGAGAGCGGTGTGCTGACCACAAGCCCCTCCTATCCGCAGCCGCGGTCGGATGGTCCCGATGGGCCACTTGTGGGCTGAAGACGGAATGCTTTCTTTCTTTCTTTTTTTTTTTTTAATTGAATCTGTTCTCGACTCTCTTAGTTGCGCTGCCCCGTGCTGCTATTTCGAAAGTACTTGGCCACAGATAATTGTTGCGACAGTTGTGCTGGCGAAAATTGTTGAATTTATTTATATTTTATTTATTTTATACGGTTTTAAGTTCGTGTATAAACCAAAGAATAAAAATATAATGAGTTATTTTATTATTTACGCATTCTATAATTTCTGAAGTCTTAAGAATAATATCGTAAGACAATCCATTATGTACCAACGCGAAAAACATTGCATTTAGGTGCACTTTTTAACAACTACTGTCCAAAAGCTCAGCTTAGGCGCTAAGAGTTACAAGTTGGGACGGATGAGACTTTCCAATGAGTCAATGAGCTTGACGTTGCAGTCAGTTCTCAAAAGATACATACGTCAACAAAAGTTTTGCACGCTCTTTCTTTCAAATGTATGCCGCAAAAAACAAAATTTGGCTTGACGCACGCGTCTATATTCATTTGTAGAGTGACCAGATCACCACATTATAAAAACAAACATTCTTGCACCGACAAAATCTTTTTCTCACTGGTGGATTTTTCACAGCGTTACTGAGTAATGGAAGTACGTGGTGGAACTTACCCTTTCTCGTATGCAAGCTGTAATCCGTCGTGGCATAACAACAACGAGTTCATGGTTCAGATTATCCCACTTGTCCGCCCCCGGTAGCTGAGTGGTCAGCACGACAGAATGTCATTCTTAAGCGCCCGGGTTCCATACCCGACTGTTTAGGAGATTTTCTCTGCTCAGGTACTGGGTGCTGTGTTGTCCTAATCATCATCATTTCATCCCCACCGATGCGCAAGTCGCCAAAGTGGTGTCAAATCGAAAGACTTGCTCCCAGAGAACGGTCTACTCGGCCGGAGGCCCTAGTGACATGACATTTCTTTGTCCCACTTTACAATGGCGATTTTGCATAAGCCGTGTTGTCGATGTCAAAAAATAGCTCGTTTCCGTAGATATCATATATAATCGGTTGGGTTCTTATTCGGGGAACAGGCAGATCACTCAATTTTGGTGATACTAGCATGCTGAAGGAACACGTTTAGGAGAACAGCACGATGAGCACATGAAATATCATCCGTCAAGACAAAATTGTCATCAACGTATCGCTGATACAGTCCCATTATTTGTTACAGAGCCTTCCCACTGTGCCTTAGAGGAGTAAGACTACCCTCAAGAACGACGGTGGCCCCACGTAACGCTTCCCGAGAACACTAGTCACACTTTGTTGCACAAGTGGAACTCATTGCTGGAGGGTTCTAATGTTACTGGGTTGTGTCGAAACCCATTGTCTACGATTAATTACCACGGTACAAACAGATCCGAGTTTCGTCCGTAGCAACACCTGACGCCAACCCTGGGGCGGTCATTCTGCGCAATACCTTTCCCATCTGTAACGAGTCCACGGTGTTGTGGTGTACGGCGTGGTGTTCGCCATGATCTTTGGGAATGGACGGAGATTCGCATCATGAAATCGTCTCACAACAGTTTGATACGATATACGACGTCGTGTAGCCTCTTCGGACGCCGTATTCGGTTCAGAAGCACTCAGCTTCGACTCCGAAACAGTGGATATCAACCGTCATGTGCACCTGTCAAACATTGACGGCTTGGGCAGCGTAAGACCCCGGAATTAGCTGTCACTTGGAACGGATTCCATGTTTGCACCGCGTCATTTTGATTGCGGTGTACACGCTGAGCAATGACCCTAGTTGTCAGCCATCTGTGCATAACGTGACGGTGTGGACCCGGCCATTGGTCGCGATTGTCCCCCATAGAATGACTGATGTTATAATTCCTGTTTCTCTTAAACTGAACATTAAAGGTAGATTGTAGTTCGTTCCTAGCAACAAGACAAAGCGGAACTATCTTAATGACGGATGCTGAGCAGGAATCGCCGTAATCGGTGATTAATGAATCATTATTAACCGGGTAATGCGTGACTGTGAGAATAAATACCTTTACAGCAATGCTAGGACTTGCTTTGTATTACACAACTTCTCTAAATATATCGGACTTTCATTGTGCGTTCAAAGTTGCAGCGGTGGCTGTCTGTCAGTAGCATCACGGTACCAGTAACGTGCAAATTGACGATCATCGCTAAAAGAGGCTGAAAAAAATATTTACAAATCTAAGTTAGTACGAGGAGTAACACAATACTATTTAGAAAAATTGTATCTTTGAAATAAATAATAAATACTTGTGCTATCAGTTCAAACAGAGAATGCCAACGAAAAAAGGCAAAGAGGAATTGACCAACTCTCAGCGATTGGTTTTCGTTTTTAAACAAAATCAGAATGAAATCTCCATCACAGATTCCATATATTCTACAAATATTTTTAGCATTATCAGAGAAGTTAGATTACATGTTTTTTGCACAGTGTTCTGTAATAGTGTTCACTCCGCTGTTCCCCAGACGTCTCTAAAGTGCTCTCACGGGTGCTTTATTTTCAGTTGAAATGCTGCAGTCCATTTGAGTGCGCCGTTCTACCCGCATGTAGCTCTCGTTGTAATTCTGTATATGATTACAAACAGCCTTATGAGTGACCATCCGATTGGTACAGGAACAGCCACTGTGGGAACTCACCTGCATATCGAGGTGAGGCAACACTTTTGTGCTGGTGTGGATATATTGCAGGGGGTTCAGAAGACAGCAACATTAAAATTACAAGTCCAATATTGAGAGGTTCCATGCCCCCTTTTGCATGTCACCTCTCATTTTCATCAATTTTATTAATGTTCTATGCCATTGCACGGTAGTAACAGACCGAATAAGGTTATTGTAATGAGAGCATTTGTACTTAGAACTCAAAAATACTTTTCACTTGATTCCTGTGCATGTTGGGTTACTGTGCAAGGCAAGCATTGGAGGACGCGGCACACTGCATTTCTGGTTGGGGGCTGCACTTCCCCAAATTCTGAGGGGCTCGTACAATGGGCTTAAGCGCCTGGCGGAACGACTGACGTCGGTCGAGTTTCGCCTATTGTCTGCAGGGCGAAACGACCTGCGAGACGTCTGAGTGACGCCGCAGTTTATGTGTTTACCGTTCCGGCGCATCAGGAACGAAGACTCCTGGCACCGACTGACTGCATTGTCCTCTTGATTCTGAGAATGCCCTGCTGGGTGCGACTGTCTGGCGCCGGATGGCCGGTGGTCTAGGCATGTTGTTTTCGTAGCCGCTCAAATGACAAGTTCAGTGCCCTCAGCTGAATAGCAGAGGCATGATTGGTCAACTTAAACTGAGGCTAGTTAACGTCATAAAGCCCTGCTCGAAGTTGGAGGGAACGGTCGCTATTGGCGCGAATGATGTTCCGAGACAGTGTGGGGGAATTTTGGAATCAGCACTGAATGGTGATTCGCGGATTTAGAGGACAGTAGGGAGTTGAGGAATAATGGCTTCGCTCTTGCGTTGCGCAGGCAGTGAGATTCTGGATCTAATCGGCGTCAGAGTCGGACAGTCGTGCGACTTAGTCGCACTTTGTTCGGCAGAACTTAGAATTCTCGGACAGCCTTCAAGGCCAGGGATTGAAACAGAGTTGCTGCACGGCAGAAGTCGGCACCTACATCATCAGAAAGCTGCCTACCGACGGCCTGCTACAAATTTCAGGATTGCTAAAGTATTTTGCGGCTCCGCCATTGTAGGACCTATCAGTTTTATACTGAAGTCTTCAGCAGCACGCGCGCTCGCTTTGCCACAAGTACACCTTGCTTTTTTCTCCATGTGATCCAATGTGAGTTCTCACTACTAATCAAGATACTACAATATAGTCGAGAGAGTAATATTTGATTGATTAGGACCTCCAATGATTATCGTCAAGCTATCGCATCACAGAGAGTAGGAGCCGTTGTTCTCGAGCCAACTCTTATTCACATAGTAGTTCAGAATATCCTGTCGTTTAACCTACTGTTTGTGTCGATAACCACGTACCTTTATGTTCTGATGTATAATAAATCTCATTGTCATATTTAAGCCGCATATCATTTCGTAGATGTATGCAGAATCCCATTTCCTGTTGTTTATTAAGATAAAGTTCTCTTTTTTTTCTCAGAGTAGATTGCGATTTCTATTAAATTATTACGAGTGTGCCTTCCTTATTTTACCGACTAACAGGGTCCACCAGCATTTCCCTTCGTTACCATTATGTGCATAATTAATTAGGTGGTAGGTAAGGAGGGGGTCGAGTGCATGTCTCATTCTCATGCAAAATTCGTCAGAATTAAAGAGGTACAAACTCTTCTCCACCCGGCACCTCGCAATATCAACGGATGGAGCAAACGTCACTACGGGTAGATGGCCACGTGCATGCACGCTGCTGTTGATTTCCGAGAAGGTACAACAGCTGCAGTTCACTTTGGAAAACTGGTCATTGCATTGCGTATCTGCAGGTCCGAACTAGCCGTGTTTGAAAACACGGGGCGGATGTTTTGTCTACATGTTCTGACACTTCTGCCCCTTAGTGGTGCGATTTGGAACTACGCCATGGGAAACTTGCAGAGATGCGCCATCTACTGATACGTAAGAATTAAAAAACACTTTCGTATCTCATTAGCGGCGTTCTCGCCACAGCATGCAGTAATATCAGAAATTATGAACATACGGAGACGGAACTGAACAGCACGAAATGATACATTATTCAACACACGCACAGGAAAACATTTTCAATGACTAGGGAAACTGCCAATCCCACCCCTTCAGATATTGTGATAAGATGACCCCGTGGATAGTCCGCCAAAAACTGAACACAGATCAAGCATGAACACAGGAAGAAGATTGCTGAACTGTGAAGAAAAAGAAAAATAGAAACAATAAACGGCCCAAGAACAAGAAGAGCAATAAAGAGTAGCCTGAAACAGCTACGGCGTCCTGGGTAAGTGGTGATGGTATTGGACTACCAAGCGGGAGAGCCGTATTCAATACTCCCTCGTACTATTTTTTTCACAACATTTTGAACTGTACGTCCAATAATTAAACTGCTTGTTCTCTTTCTGTAATCTTGGTAGTTGTCATACTATGCGTTGGTTGTAGAATATGAGTCATTTGGTAAGACTACGTTATCGTCGCAAGTAAATGTTATGAACAGTGAGAGCGGGCGAGGTGCCGCATAGACTTTGTAAAGTATGTATGAAGAACTGTAAATGGATCCTAGCCAAGGCTGGACATACGTTACGTACCATGAATAATTGAGATGTAACCCTTGTGCACAATTTCTGCTTAAGCCACCTCACAAAGATTACAGGGTCGCCACCAGCCCAAGCCCTCCCTAACAATTAAGAAAAGACCGGACTGGAAATTATCAGTTTAATTAAATTAAGAATTTAATTATAAGAATGCAGTTTCTTTAAAGAAACTAACAAGTTGAACAGAGTTGTATGTCGTACATCAACAAGCTTAATGAAACTAGATAATTTCTTTATTTTGAGACAGTACGCTGTCCACTTTGTATTTTTCTCCCATTTTTGTTCATCATAAGCAAGCAGATTAACTTAAAAAATCAGGGATTAGACAATTTATTTGAAAACTGGCATTAATGAGAAAGATACAGGACACTGAGTTTATCTTTTACGTAGCACATTTATTTCATTACTGAATTTGATGCACATCCTATGAATACACATGACTGGTATCTGAATAAAAAAGTTTAACTAAATAATTCGCAAAAAATTGTAGAATCGCGCAATTAAAAAGGAAAAACACGCAAAAAGGAAGTGGAACACAATACCTCAATCATTCCATCTACATACCCACGACTGTCCGAAAGGAACAAAGCAACTTCCACACTTTTAATTTCAACCATCATCGTCGCCGATTTTTAACAAAGTAATTATACCACATCCCGAAACTACATAACTACACGTGCTTCAGTTAAGCTGAAGTAGTTAAATATGCCATGAATTAAACATAGGGAAGTTCTAATTCGATCTACTTCCTTTCAGAAGCAACCCTCTCTAGGAGCTACGAACTGTGCTCACCAACCGCTAACTGCAGAGTGTCCTTTCTCCACCGTGCTTCGCCTAACTACCAATGCAACGGAAGCTACCAGAGGGGTAGGCTTCCACCACCAACCTGACAGACAAACCAACCTCCGATTAAAAGGGGTAAATCTCTCTGTCCAGGTACTGGGATCTTAAGTTGGTCATCCTGTGCTGCCCTCCAAACGAGAAGCAAACATCACCTGCTCCTAGCAGACGATAAACAACTCAGCGTCCCCCACAAAAGAAACCCGAAACCACACATAAAAAAACTCATTCAGTCACATTCACGCTCACCTAGGTTAGGGTTAAGGGAAAAGCATAATAAATACAGGTCATGATTTCCTATGGAACACAAAAAATCGAACATAATATCATTTAATAAGCCTTAGTTTGATTGCTCAGTCTTTCAGGCGGTGGACAGAATAGGATGCACTGAATCCAGTGAGACAAGGGTCTACGAAACGACTCCACAAAGACGTTTCAACTTCCCACAGAAATGAAAACAACAAATAAACGGATGTCAGCTATGTTACAAGAAAGGAATTCAAGAGTCAAGTCTTCCAAAACGGAATGCACTTTCAAAAACGTTAAGAACGTACGTTTGGTTAGAGCACAGAGAGGCTGTGATTGCGAAACTGTTGCTTTGATTTGTTGCAGCTTATGTGACAAACTACTATGTATTCATCATTTCCTTGGGAGTGATCACCTTCATACGAACACCTATATCGGGCAAAGAGTCATATCTGACTCACTTGCCAGTCGTACATATTACGAGCGTCGATTAGAAATTCCCGTCATATGATACACGTGTCACTAATGCCGTGTGTGACAAATCACAGGTGTTTCCCGGTGGATGATTCGGTTGACTTGTCGCCTTGTCAGCAAACCTTTGCGATTCCCATTCGAAAAGCCGCTTTCTTTCGGCTGGTAATAAAGTAGTTGTGCAGAATCAGCTGCCATTATAGTTCCTGCCTTACACCTTGCTGTTGCAAACGGACGTTACACCACGACACAGACAAAAATTTGAATAAAGCGAACAACGAAAAAAGAAAGAGAAGAAAAAAAAATCTGACACGATTGAGGTTTGAACACGGCTAGCCCGCTTGGCAGCCGAACGCCGTTGACCTCATTTTGTCCGTTATTGCTCGCTGTATTTGTTCTGAGCGGACGTCCCATGACATCCGTTCAAGTTCATCATTGCTCTATTCGCTTAGTGTGTTTATTACAGATGGTAGATAACACACTGACCGAACACGCTCAACCACACCTTATACTGCATTTCTTGTTCTTGAACCGTTCAGTTTCTACACTCCTGGAAATTGAAATAAGAACACCGTGAATTCATTGTCCCAGGAAGGGGAAACTTTATTGACACATTCCTGGGGTCAGATACATCACATGATCACACTGACAGAACCACAGGCACATAGACACAGGCAACAGACCATGCACAATGTCGGCACTAGTACAGTGTATATCCACCTTTCGCAGCAATGCAGGCTGCTATTCTCCCATGGAGACGATCGTAGAGATGCTGGATGTAGTCCTGTGGAACGGCTTGCCATGCCATTTCCACCTGGCGCCTCAGTTGGACCAGCGTTCGTGCTGGACATGCAGACCGCGTGAGACGACGCTTCATCCAGTCCCAAACATGCTCAATGGGGGACAGATCCGGAGATCTTGCTGGCCAGGGTAGTTGACTTACACCATCTAGAGCACGTTGGGTGGCACGGGATACATGCGGACGTGCATTGTCCTGTTGGAACAGCAAGTTCCCTTGCCGGTCTAGGAATGGTAGAACGATGGGTTCGATGAGGGTTTGGATGTACCGTGCACTATTCAGTGTCCCCTCGACGATCACCAGTGGTGTACGGCCAGTGTAGGAGATCGCTCCCCACACCATGATGCCGGGTGTTGGCCCTGTGTGCCTCGGTCGTATGCAGTCCTGATTGTGGCGCTCACCTGCACGGCGCCAAACACGCATACGACCATCATTGGCACCAAGGCAGAAGCGACTCTCATCGCTGAAGACGACACGTCTCCATTCGTCCCTCCATTCACGCCTGTCGCGACACCACTGGAGGTGGGCTGCACGATGTTGGGGCGTGAGCGGAAGACGGCCTAACGGTGTGCGGGACCGTAGCCCAGCTTCATGGAGACGGTTGCGAATGGTCCTCGCCGATACCCCAGGAGCAACAGTGTCCCTAATTTGCTGGGAAGTGGCGGTGCGGTCCCCTACGGCACTGCGTAGGATCCTACGTCTTGGCGTGCATCCGTGCGTCGCTGCGGTCCGGTCCCAGGTCGACGGGCACGTGCACCTTCCGCCGACCACTGGCGACAACATCGATGTACTGTGGAGACCTCACGCCCCACGTGTTGAGCAATTCGGCGGTACGTCCACCCGGCCTCCCGCATGCCCACTATACGCCCTCGCTCAAAGTCCGTCAACTGCACATACGGTTCACGTCCACGCTGTCGCGGCATGCTACCAGTGTTAAAGACTGCGATGGAGCTCCGTATGCCACGGCAAACTGGCTGACACTGACGGCGGCGGTGCACAAATGCTGCGCAGCTAGTGCCATTCGACGGCCAACACCACGGTTCCTGGGGTGTCCGCTGTGCCGTGCGTGTGATCATTGCTTGTACAGCCCTCTCGCAGTGTCCGGAGCAAGTATGGTGGGTCTGACACACCGGTGTCAATGTGTTCTTTTTTCCATTTCCAGGAGTGTATTTTGCTTTTTTTGCACAGTCCAGTACACCTTTTTCCTGTTTTAATGTCTGATCTGTGTTCAGGGGTTTCTGACGGGCTGTCCAGTCGACCCTCTTACTACTAAACCTGGGGGGGTAAGCGATGGGCAGTTTCCCTTGTAAGTGTGTCAGTTACTCTGTGCAACCTTTTACAGACAGCAAACGTCTATGATGCGAGGCTAATCCCAGAACACAAATGGAAAGCGACTGAACAATGCAGCACCTCCCAGGCATTTGTTTGACTTCTTAATTCATCCATAACTACGCCGTGCATAAATCTGGAGTCTTTGGAGGTTTGGAATCGATTGAAAACAGTTAGAAACAATAAATAAAGCTGTTTTAAGACGAAGAGTGCAATAGGGTAAATAGTTTTTGTTCCCCGATATAAAATATGTAGTAAATTACATACATGTTTCTTCCAGCACCGCGGAAGCAAAAATATTTCGACTGCTCTTACACCATTTGCCCAACCACCATATGAAGAACTGATTAGTGACAGAATAAACACGATGTCTGCTTTCAGTTGACTATAATTGTTTCAAAAAATAACGACAATTATTATCTAAGTGATCGTCACATTCACACTACGGATTCAAAAGTACATGTGGAGTCACCGACGCTAGTACTTTTTAAGTATTGGCAATGTTTTCGGTAAAAAGGGCGCATGCATAAAGATTCTCACTTGAACCCATAAAAAGAAATACATCGATGTCAGTTCCGGAAATGTAGTTTACCAAGAGCAGAACTCAGCTTCGTCAAATCCAAAGGTTAGGAAGATTTCAAGATTTTAAACATGGCTGAAACAGCAACTGTTGAAATTCTCCACGGTAAATGATAACAGCCAAACAGTTGCAGGATAAAGATTTATTAAAATCCTTGACCACGGTTTCGGTATATCTAAATATACCTCTATCAGAAGTAACATACACTAAAATCACATCCTGCAGTGGAGATACATGAAACAATTCTGCCAAAGGCGTCGTCAGTAGTTAAAACATCATCTCCATTTATACAACATAATTATGGACAGATGGTCGATGCGAACACAGCATAGCATCAGTACTTCGCCTGTATGTTCCAACTATTGACGCCGCCTTTGGCACAATTGTTTCATGTATCTCCACTGCAGGATGTGATTTTAGTGTATTTTACTTCTGATGAAGGTATCTTTAGATATACCGAAACCGTGGTCAAGGATTTTAATAAATCTTTATGCTGCAACTGTTTGGCTGTTATCATTTACCGTGGTTACTAAGATGTTGGTTCAAAAAAAGTGCAACCTCCAGCCTCTATATGGGGATGTTTCATCTCGCTGAGAAACGTAATCCGCGTTATTCGTATCAAGCTTTGACATAGGCAGTGGCTTACGTATGTCCAGTTAAATGTTCGTCGGAACACAACGCAAAAATTGTGCAGCTCACTTTTCATCACTCAGCTGACCCAACCTTTGGTGGGTCACGTTGATGATCAGTTACACCCGAAGACTTTTCTGTAGCCCATATTCTGGTGTTGTTCCCGTTGCCTTTGTGTCCTATGTCGAAGTTCTCATCATCGCTAAAAATGAGACGTGCATCAAATGTTTCGGCCCCATGGCTTCCAGCATTGCTTTACTTTAATTCGTACGTTTGAAGTGGTCTTTCAATTCATGTGATATTTCAATTATTTACAGCTTCATTTTGCAGCTCGCTTTCCAAAACACACCCAACAGTTGTTGTATTCTTGCAGCTCCCTACTGGTTTCATACGTCGGTTTCGGTGCACTACGTTCAATCGAAAGGTGAATTCCTTCTACGTCCTTTGCTGATGCACTTCGTCGCCGGTACATATTCCTTTGCACAAATACCATATTTCATCAAAGTTTCGGTCATCTTGGAATTTGGAAGCGCTTATCTGCGTTCCTGGCGCAATCCTCCCAGCACTGTGGCCACAGAACGGCAGTTGTTTGCCTCCTGTAGTCGATCCGCCATTTTCACATACGACGTGGAAATTTTTGGTTATGGATCACCGTGCAAGTGCAGGCTTTCGATTCACTGCACTTGCGCAACATTCAAAATTTTAAACTCCATTTTACTTGATACGTAATTCTTATCGATGGACAGCGTTATAGCAATTTGTGTTTCTATGCAACAAACCTCACCAATTCGGGCTGAACTTACTACACAATCGCGATAGTTCGGTCCGGTTTCTTAGCTTTTCTTTTTCATCCCGGAGTGAAACCTTACTGTACCGGCTATTATTCGTGCGAAGTTCATTTACTGTAGAATGATAAACGGTTCCATCTTTTCGAATTCAGTCCACTCGTGGCCGATAATGAATTACGAAAGTGTTATTGTCAGACACGAGCACGCAACAAATCAAAGACTTCTCAGTTCCCTTGCTCAAGCCAACACGACGAGTTGTGTTAAATTCACTGAAAGTGATCAAAGCCTTCAACAGTGCAATAATGTGCCCAAGTTAAGCATTAGGGTGAAATATCACTTATGGCGGCAATATAGGTCGCTAAGAAAAATAGCAAACAAAACTGAGACTTTTTTTGAAGGAAAGCGATCTAACTGGGGAACGAAAATGGATAACTGCCCCAAATCTGACCACCGTTGTCGATGTTGGGTACACCTGGTACAAACAACAGAGCTCCGTGGAGTTCAACTAGTTTTTGTTAAACCATTAAATTCGCTGAATTTCTTTTCCTCCTACGCTTCACGGATTGGCCATTGAACCACTTCCATCTTCACAGATTGTCTATCGTCTCTTCTTATGTCTTCCAACATCTTTTCTTCCGTCCAGTTTGTAAAGTAAGGCTAGTTTAAGACGTCGTTTACTGTCCATTCTTTGTAATTGCGCGCACCAGGTGTTACAGTATTTGGTTATTCTGGTTTGAGTTGGCTCTATCGCTAGTTCGTGTCGCACTGTTTCTTCGTTATATGACCTGTTCTTCAGTAACCTTGTCTTGGGCACGTAAAAATGCACCTGTCAGTGACTTCTATAACCATAGAACGGAGTGGTGCTCAACTGTTGCTCTGGCGTTTGAGGCTAGGCAACCTAATGTTAGGGGTATTCAAGGGATTTCCTGGCCTCACGCACTAGCCTCCGACAGCCATTGAGCTGAGTGGTGCTTCGCAGTTACTCCGGCCCCTGAATGAAGGCAACCCCATGTAAGGGATGCTTAAAGGGTTGCCTGCTCACAGGCGCTGCAGCAGGTCAAAGGTACAACTCAGCCAAATGGCTGTCGAAGTATCTGACAGGCAATAAAAGTGCCTGGGGGGCACCGAGATCGTCGTCGAACTGGCGACCTTAGAGGTCAATGTTGCGAACCCCATCCCCCCCCCCCCTCCCCTTATTATCACGCCGCAGGAGGGCGCGAGACAGGAGGGCTGTAACAATGTAAACACACTTTGCGGTTTCTCACGACGCTCTTTTGAACAGTCCCTAGCAGTTCCAGCCCGTATCCCAGAGCAAAGATCGTGGTCTCACTACATTCCAAATGGGTCAGATAATGTACAATACGGTTACAGTCCCACGATGTCCTTACAGTAGGGCTGAATCACCGGTGAAGGTAAAGGCTGTCAGCAATGTCGCACGTCGTCAAGAACGACGCAGCGTTGATCATCGCACTGCGAACTGATGTTTCTGACCGCGAATCGTGTGCGAATCAACTAACATGGGAAGTCGCGGTTTCATCGACATCCTTCATGCCATCTCTTGAGGTTTGCCTTGTTCACAATCCTATTTTTGTCCACCACATCGTACGGGTAGTGTACTCGTACTGCCAGGTAACTGTCAAGTTACAAGCAACGTTTATCAGATGTTCAAATGGATGTGTAATCTTATGGGACTTAACTGCTAAGGTCATCAGTCCCTAAGCTTAACCTAAACTTTCCTAAGGACATACACACCCACCCATGCCCGAGGGAGGACTCGAACCTCCGCCGGGACCAGCCGCACAGTCCATGACTGCAGCGCCCTAGACCGCTCGGCTAATCCCGCGCGGCCAACGTTTATCGTTTAGAATTTTTGGTACTGTGGTGCAAAGGATTAACTGGAAACTCAACCTTTGGAGCAAAAAAGTGCAGGGAAACGTGTATCATTTTTGTCGCTCCTACTATGTTGCGCAAGACAGAGGCCAGTGATGTGAAGAGCTGGAGATGAGCCTTCAAAACTGGTGTGTCGTTGTATCTGCACAGCTTACAGCGAGGCAGTAAACTCTGCAAAAACCCTTTTCGCTGTCACGAGAATCTCGGTTACGACACTTCGTCTGTGACGTGCATTAATTCCTGGACGAGCAGTGTAGTACTGCGAGAAGTGGCCATGAACAGCTCGCGGAGTAGCGTCTTACGCGTCAGAAGCGACTCCGACTGACCCTTCTTATGGAAGGCAGCTTAAAGGAAAAACGAGATAGTCTGAACTTTGGCCTTTATTTCACATGTGACACCTTGCTGTTTGATGCCAGAGGGCGACGTGTCAGGGCGCCATAGTTTTACACAGTTGCTGAGGATGGTTTAGGGGACTTTTGAGCCAAGTTTGAAACATATGCTTCGCAATGGGAGATTTGGAAAAACTGATACATTTTGCGCAGTGCACAAATGCTGTCTGTTGTTTTAGGTTACAATCTTCTTTGATGTCTACTACAATTTTACACTACCGGCCTTTAAATTGCTACACCAAGAATATGACGTGCTACAGACGCGAAATTTAACCGACAGGATGAAGATGCTGTGATATGGAAATGATTAGCTTCTCAGAGCATTCACACAAGGTTGGCGCCGGTGGCGACACCTACAACGAGCTGACATGAGGAAAGTTTCCAATCGATTTCTCATACACAAGCAGCAGTTGACCGGCGTTGCCAGGTGAAACGTTGTCGTGATGCCACGTGTAAGGAGGAGAAATGCGTATCATCACCTTTCCGACTTTGATAAAGGTCGGATTGTAGCCTATCGCGATTGGGGTTTATCGTATCGCTACATTGCTGCTCGCATTGGTCGAGATCCAATGACTGTTAGCAGAATATGGAATCGGTGGGTTCAGGAGGGTAATACGGAACGCCATGCTGGATCCCAACGGCCTCATATCACTAGCAGTCGAGATGACAGGTATCTTATCCGCATGGCTGTAACGGATCGTGCAGCCACGTCTCGATCACTGAGTCAACACATGGGCACGTTTGCAAGACAACAACCATCTGCACGAACAGTTCTACGACGTTTGCAGCAGCATGAACTATCAGCTCGGAGACCATGGCTGCGGTTAGCCTTGACGCTGCATCACAGACAGGAGCGCCTGCGATGGTGTACTCATATAAAATTAATTGTTGGTAAGGCGGGTACCAGGTTGAGATTCATTGGGAGAGTGCTTAGAAAATGTAGTCCATCAACAAAGGAGGTGGCTTACAAAACTCTCGTTCGACCTATACTTGAGTATTGCTCATCAGTGTGGGATACGTACCAGATCGGTTTGTCGGAGGAGATAGAGAAGATCCAAAGAAGAGCGACGCGTTTCGTCACAGGGTTATTTGATAACCGTGATAGCGTTACGAAGATGTTTAATAAACTCAAGTGGCAGACTCTGCAAGAGAGGCGCTCTGCATCGCGGTGTAGATTGCTCGCCAGGTTTCGAGAGGGTGCGTTTCTGGATGAGGTATCGAATATATTGCTTCCCCCTACTTATACCTCCCGAGGAGATCACGAATGTAAAATTAGAGAGATTAGAGCGCGCACGGAGGCTTTCAGACAGTCGTTCTTCCCGCGAACCATACGCGACTGGAACAGGAAATGGAGGTAATGACAGTGGCACGTAAAATGCCCTCCGCCACACACCTTTGGGTGGCTTGCGGAGTATAAATGTAGATGTAGATGTAGACGAACCTGGGTGCACGAATGGCAAAACATCATTTTTTCGGATGAATCCAGGTTCTATTCACAGCGTCATGAGGGTCGCATCCGTGTTTGGCGACATCGCGGTGAACGCACATTGGAAGCGTTTATTCGTCATTGCCATACTGGCGTATCACCGGGCGTAATGGTATGGGGAGCCATTGGTTACATGTCTCGGTCAGCTCTTGTTCGCATTTACGACACTTTGAACACTGGTCGTTTCATTTCAGATGTGTTACGACCCGTGGCTCTACCCTTCATTCGATCCGTGTGAAACCCTACATTTCAGCAGGATAATGCACGACCGCATGTTGCAGGTCCTGTACAGGCCTTTCTCGATTCAGAAAATGTTCGACTGCTGTCCTGGCCAGCACATCCTCCAGATCTCTCACCAACTGGAAACGTCTGGTCAGTGGTGGCCGGACATATGGATCGTCACAATACGCCAGTCTCTATTGTTGATGAAGTGTGGTATCGTGCTGAAGCTGCATGGGCAGCTGTACCTGTACACGCCATCCAAGCTCTGTTTGACTCAATGCCCAGGCGTATCAAGGCCGTTATTACGGCCAGAGGTGGTTGTTCTGGGTACTGATTTCTCAGGATCTATGTACCCAAATTGCTGAAAATGTAATCACATGTCAGTTCTATTTGTCCAATGAATACCCGTTTACCATCTGCATTTATTCTTGGTGTAGCAATGTTAATGGCCAGTAGTGTATATTCTCAGTTACTTCATACATCTAATTTAAAAAATATTAATTCCATAATTTGGGCTCTCTGTAATTTGGGCTAGTACGCACCCCAATTGGTCCTAATTAGCGAGCTTTCGTGGTATGCATTTGGTACTGTCCAGTACAGAGGGTGCTCCTTAACTCGTAGATCTGAGAGTGCTACAACTCTGTTGGGAGCCATTGTTGCTCGGGATCTCGTATCAGCCACTATCAGCTGAGCGACTGTGGAGTAATCGGGTACTCCTCCCCCCCCCCATCCTCCCCCACCCACACACACAACAGTTCCTCCCTCCCCACTCCCCCGGGAGAGCAATCGGGCACGGGCAGGTATCTACTGCGCCCCCGCCAGACAGAGTGGGTCCTAGGAAGAGGCAGGGCGCCGATTGGGTTAGCGGGGATCAATCAGCCCGCGACGGCCGGGAGACGTATCGCCTCGCCTCTGATGGCTGCGCTGCAGAACCTGACACTGGCGCCATTGAGGCGCGCTGCCTCGTGGGTAGGACCCCTTGCCCCGAGTGTGCGCAGCTTATCCGCTGTCGAGCTGTTTGCGCTGACAATCTGAATTTTCCCGTAGCAAAATCTTAAAACCAGCAGAGAACTGCAACGGCATACATGGTGTTTTACAAACTCTCTCAGAAAGGAAATGCACCACACATCACTTATTGTGATGATCGTAATGGATTAATCGTAGAAACGAGTTATCGTAAAACCTGAAGTTGCTGAATAATGTATTTTCAATTGAATGACCTTTCCCGGTAAGTGACCATTTTCCAGCACGTGTTGTAGAAACATGCAATTTGAAAACCAAATGGATATCTGAAAATTGTGGTAATGTATACACAATACTTACAGCTTTTGTTAGTAACATGTGTCATATATATCTCATTATACTATCAAAATATAATATTTGTAAATATTTTGATGTGCACTGGTAGACGCATGAAGTGTCCATTACACAGTTATCCAATGAAGAAGTAAAATTACATGGCCAGCAACTGTTATTATATTCCAGAATGAGATTTTCACTCTGCAGCGGAGTGTGCTCTGATATGAAACTTCCTGGCAGATTACAACTGTGTGCCCGACCGATACTCGAACTCGGGACCTTTGCCTTTCGCGGGCAAGTGCTCTACCAACTGAGCTACCGAAGCACGACTCACGCCCGGTTCTCACAGCTTTACTTCTGCCAGTACCTCGTCTCCTACCTTCCAAACTTTACAGGAGCTCTCCTGCGAACCTTGCAGAACTAGCACTCCTGAAAGAAAGGATACTGCGGAGACATGGATTAGCCAGAGCCTGGGGGATCTTTCCAGAATGAGATTTTCACTCTGCAGCGGAGTGTGCACTGACATGAAACTTCTTGGCAGATTAAAACTGTGTGCCAGACCGATTATATTAATATTTGAAGACATAACAACAATGAAAAGCTACTACGTTATCTACTGGTGCAGATACATGGATGAAATAATATCGATGGTAGATGAACCTAAAAACAGACTACAGCAACTATACCAATACATAAATACTGTAAACAAAAACATAAAGTTCACAGTAGAAGAAGAACAAAAAAACACACCCAACTTTTTAGACATAACCATAGGAAAAGAAAATAATAAACACACATTCGGCATATACAGAAAATCCACAACAACTGATATTATCTTAAATGCAACTTCAAACCACCCACAGAACCACAAATATGCAGGAATCAGATACATATTAAACAGGCTGAACAGGATACCCCTAAACAATTCTAATTACCAGAAAGAGTTAGCAATTATAAAGAAATAGCCTTGAAAATGGACACAAAGAAACAATGGTAGGCAAACTAAACAAATAATGAAAAAACTAACCAAACCACACTTAGTCGTGCAACTTGCACTACAATAAGAAACTGGCATATAATGACCTACCACAAAAAATTGACTCATAAAATAGGAAACATAATCAAAAAACAAGACACAAAAATTCCTTGCAAAACAAACAATTCCATACAAAAGTGCATCCCAAACTAAAATGAAAACCAGACAGATTGCAACAATGTGGTATCTATCCGCTCAGTTGCAGAGCTTGTGAGATGATATACACTGGAATGACTGGCAGGACGTTTGATACAAGATATAAAGAATATATCAGAGCATTCAAATACGGTACAATCACTCAACATTTGCGGATCATCTAAAAGAAGAACACCATAGACCAAGCAATATTGAAAACGACATGAATATCACAAAAATCAGTAAAGACAGACACCTCCTCTCTTTCCAAGGAAATTTCCACTTACAAAAGCCATTAACACAAAATAAATAGTTGCTCAATGACCATATAAATATTGGAAACCAGACTCTGTATAGAATAATTGATGAAATTACATGAAAAAGAAAAGATCCTTTTCCATCCTGCACCCCCTCGCACTCTCCCACAACCCTCCCCCCCACCCCCTCCCAGCTCACAGTTTCATTTCACTTCTCGCTCCTCACCTTTTCCTCTAACTCACACTCCATCACACTGCTATATGCTTATATCCACTGATGATGGTTTCCCCGCCACAGAGTGGCGGAAAAGTTATGTTGACAACACCAAAAAACACAAACAACAATAGATACTTGAAGTAAAAAAAGAAACAGAATACAGTGTTGTGCGCAAAAGTGTGGTGTGCGAAATGCATAGTGCTGCAGAACATCTAAAAATTAGACGAAAATTGCCAGTTTCAAAAACAGAAAAACATCGATGTGCTAGCAGACCGCATTCCCCGATGTAAGCGAGAAATCAGCCGAAAAATCAGCGTAAGTACAAATAAACCTATTCTTAACGAACTGCTTTTCGATCTAAAAAGCAAATCGAAATGTAAATAACTTAATTACAGACCACTGACGATGCTTTACCTCAATAAAGCGAAACGCGTCTGGTGAAAAAATCACGCAGTTTTGTAGTTGCAGCGACAGACCAAAAATACCCACAAGAATTGTTATGTTTACCATAACCTTCGTACTATAATATCACGAAAATTTTCAAAATTTCTTTTTTATTTCTCAGTTCATATTGTTAATCCAAAATGAAAGTGCGGTTAAAGGCGCTTCAGTCTGGAACCGCGTGTCCGCTACGGTCGCAGGTTCGAATCCTGCCTCGGGCATGGATGTGTGTGATGTCCTTAGGTTAGTTAGGTTTAATTAGTTCTAAGTTCTAAGCGACTGATGACCTCAGAATTTGAGTCGCATAGTGCTCAGAGCCATTTGAACCAAAATGAAATTTAGATTTATCGTGCACTGTGAAGAAATTTCAATCCCTTACATGAGGTTGTTTTATGTAGAATAGTAACATGGTTTCAGTTTCGTCAATTACATGCCATTTCTCCCTTAAATGTATAGCAGGTATCGATGCGTTGCTTGTGTCATCGTCATAGTAACAAATACTTGCCATTTTATACTAAATATTCTTTAAATGGTTGTGTAATGGACGTTCCAAGTATCATCCTTTTCAGAGCTAAACAGTATTTGCAGATGTTAAACATTCTAAAACAAAAATAGCTTCATAAGTTGAACAAGTCGATAACGCATTGGGTTACCTGGCCCTTGTGCAAGCAGTTATGCGGCATGCCTTTCATTGATAATGTTTCTGGATGTATTCCTGTCCGATTGGAGTTTCAGATTGGTTGGATGACCCTGCCCGTAACTGTCGAAATGTCCTCAATTGGGGAGAGGTCCGGTGACCTTGCTGGCCAAGGTAGGGTTTGGCACGCACGAAGGCAAGCAGTAGCAACTCTCACAGTGAGCGGTCGGGCATTATTCCATTATTTTAGTGAAATGGAATCCAGGATGGGTTGCCATGGATGGAAAAGAAACGTAGTGCAGAATATCGTCGACATACCGCTGTGCTGTAAAGGTGTCATGGATGACAACCAAAGGAGTCCTACTACGAAATGAAATGGCACCCCAGGCTGTCACTCCAGGTTGTAGGGTGACAGCAAGTTAGGCATCCCGCTGCTATTCGGGTCGTATCCTGACACAACTTCAGAGGTCATCGGGCCCTGTAATCTCATTGACTGCAGTATAATAATCTTCAGGGATGAATATCGGTTCGAACATGTATCAGGAAATGCCCCGAACAGCGGTGGAATACCAAACTCACTATCGGCCCCCATACGGCACGACTAACCGGAGTGGTTGTCTAGAGTGCCATTGCTTTTCTTAGCAGGACGACTTTGTGATCCGCGGGGCCCTTAGAGCAGAGCGCTACCGTACTTCGACGACGTTCTGCGCCCCGTCTCGCTGCCCTCCATGGCAAGCCGTCCAGGTACTAGTCTTCAGTAAGCTATTGCCCTCAAGCACAGGGCGAGAGTTCCTACTGCTTGTCTCCGTGCTTCTCAAACACTACCTTGGCCAGGCAGGTCGTCAGATCTCAACCCAGATGACGACATTTGGAGTATTATGGGCAGGACCTTCCACCTAGTTAGGTATTTTGACAGTTAGACAGAATTTTCCACGATATCCATCAAGAGGACATCCAACACCGTTATCAATCAATGCCTACCTGAGCAAATGCTGGCATAATGCCGAGAGGCTACCCAACGCCCTCTTAACTTAATTTGTGAATCTCTTTCTCCTGAATGAATAATCCAACTCTCCTGAAATTTATATCACTTGTTTGTCTGTAAATGTACGTCACATCTACCGTTTTCCAGCCCATTTCCGTAATTCCGCCTTGTTTTTTCAGACACATTTCCATGTTCTGTACTGTACTTGCCGGAAAGTTGATAGCGGTGGAGCTTAAATCTACGATATCCTACACTGAAGAACCGAAGAAACTGGTACAGCCCCCTAGTTACGTGTAGGCCCCCCGCGAGCAGGCAGAACTGCCGCAACACGACCTGGCATATACTCGAATAATGTCTAAAGTAGTACTGGAAGGAACTGACACCATGAATCCTGCAGGGCTGCCCATAAATCCCTAAGAGTAGGAGGGGGTATAGATCTCTTCTGAATAGCGCGAAGCAAGGCATCCCAGATATGCTCAATAATGGCCATGTCTGTAGAGTTTGGTGGGCAGCGGAAGGGTTTACACTCGAAGAGTGTCCCTGGAGCAATTCTGTAGCAATTCTGGACGTGTGGAGAGTCGCATTCTCCTGCAGTAATTCCCCAAGTCCGTCGGAATGCACATAGACATGAATGGATGCAGGTGATCACAAGACAGGATGCTTACGTATGCGTCACCTGTTGGAGTCGTATGTAGACGTATCAGGCGTCCCATATCATTCCAACAGCACACGCCCCGTACCGTTATAGAGCCTAAACCAGCTGCAACAGACCACTGCTGACATGCAGGGACCATGGATTCATGAGGTTGTCTCCATACACGTACACGCCCCATCCGCTAGATACATTTCGAAATGAGACTCGTCTGACCAGGCAACATACTTCCAGCCATCAACTGTCTGCCGGCCGTTGTGGTCGAGCGGTTCTAGGCGCTTCAGTCCGGAATCGCGCTGCTGCTACGGTCGCAGGTTCGAATCCTGCCTCGGGTATGGATGTGTGTGATGTCCTTAGGTTAGTTAGGTTTCAGTAGTTCTAAGTCTACGGGACTGATGACCTCAGATGTGAAGTCCCATAGTGCTTAGAACCATTTGAACCAATCGAACCATCAACAGTCCAATGTCGGTGTTGACGGGACCGTGCGAAGCATAAAGCTATCTGTGGTACTGTCATCAAGGGTACACGAGTGGGCCTCCGGCTCCGAAAGCCCGTATTGATGATGTTTGTTGAATGGTTGGACCGCTGACCCTTGTTGATGGCTCAGCTTTGAAATCTGCAGCAATTTGCGGAGAGGTTGTACTTCCGTCACCTTGAACGAATCTCTTCAGTCGTCGTTGGTCCTGTTCTTGAAGGATCTTCCTCTGGCCGCAGCAATGTCTGAGATTTGATGTTTCACAGAATTCCTGATATTCACGGTATACTAGTGAAATGGTCGCACGGGAAAATACCCACTTCGTCGCTACCTCGGAGATGGTTTGTCCCATCGCTCGTACGCCGACTATAGCACCACGTTCAGACTCACTTAAATCTTGATAATTTGCCATTGTAGCAGCAGTAATGGATCCAACAACAGTTGTCTTATATAGGCGTAACCGACCGATTCACTGTATTCAGTCTGTTCACATATAGCTGATTTGAATAGGCATGCCCATACCAGTTTCTCTCGTGCTTCAGTGTAAAAATGGCTAGGTGAAATGAACTACTGTGACGTACTGGAGAGCATTGTGCCATGAGCCATGTGCCGCATGGTTGACCTCCTTCCCCTCCAACCGGCGGTAGTAGAACTCGTCCGACACTCGTATGTTGGCCAGAGGGTGCGAATGGTGGCCTTTCAGGCACAGCAGCGCTAGTCTGAACTTAGACAGGGCGACATGACATGGAAGACCTTATTTAGCTTCACCGACTAGTAATCTAACTTTATCTAGAGGCCAGCTTTACCGATGCCGTAGAGGCGACGGACAAGCATGCGGCACGTAGTCGTGATTAAGTATCGGTGGGGTGTCTGAGGTTGTCCGTATCGGCGGGTTGGGCCTGAACGTGTCAACTTAGGGGACGAGGAGATGTGGCCGCCACAACCTAAGCCACTACTGGAAGCTGCAGTGCCAGCGGTGGACGAGTCGTAGGATGGTGCCACGCCCATTATGGAGCACTGCATGAACTTGTTTCGTGCGTGGCATGACGAGCCCAGGTTATCACCATCGACCACAGTTGGAGCAGACGAGTTACCTAGTGGCGAGCAGCCAAGGCAGAAGTACCAGTCAGGAATGTGGTGAACCGCAGAGCCGGGCATCATTTACAGTCAACCCTCTATGTGGGGCATAGCCAACCTGTTGTGAACATCGCCCATCTGCTGGCGCACAATGTCTTTTCCTGGTGGTCGGAGAAGATGGCAACCACAGTCAGAGACGTGGAAAAAAAAAATGGTTCAAATGGCTCTAAGCACTATGGGACTTAACATCTATGGTCATCAGTCCCCTAGAACTTAGAACTACTTAAACCTAACTAACCTAAGGACAGCACACAACACCCAGTCATCACGAGGCAGAGAACCTGACCCCGCCGGGAATCGAACCCGGGAACCAGGGCGCGGGAAGCGAAAACGCTACCGCACGACCACGAGCTGCGGACAGAGACGTGGAACAGTGGAGGCTTGTTATGGTTGTGGTGTACAGAGCACTAGGTAGTGCTTCCGTTTTCCACGGTGACTGGAGGGGAGCTGACAAGTTTTCAGGCTGATATTGTGGTGCAGTACTGAGGAAGATGAGGGCAGCCAATGGCCGACGTGTGTGTCTGAATTCGACACATTTGTTACCAATGTGACATTCTCCAATATGAAAGGCAACGCTGGTAGGGACTGTTTAAATGATTGTTTGTGTTGGGGTAATTTTAGTGTCCAAACAACATTTATTTATTTCTAAAAAAAAGACATAAATTATGCTAAACAAGTTATTGAATGACTACCGTAAACAACCAACAGGTGATTCAAGATTACACTGGACAAGGATCCTGGGTGGCAGAGATATTATACCTAGTGAAGTGAGTCAAGTACTCTGGCCCTAAAAATGTAGATAACGCAATCTGAATTGATCTGACGCTGAACAGACATCCATTTATCAAATCTACTGTAGTTCTTCTACATAGGTGCAACTGAGAACAAGTGACGATTGAGATCTGTACGCTCTGACAATGCTGGAGGGGCAGTACGTTATCCTGTTTGCTTCATGTGGCGATGTAACCTGCAGCTGGTGAGATGTATGCGGTGGAGGCGAGACATGGAGGCGGTACCTGTGAAACGATCGCGGCCACGAAAGAAATGCAAAAATCTCACGGTCTAGCGATCAGGCGGACGGATCGCAATTTACTCTCTATCAGAGCCCTGAAATTACGGTAGCTTTTAGTGTGTGACACACCTGCTTTCTGGTCGTATCAAGAACCAATTTGGCTCATTTACCACGACAGAACGCACAAGGATACCAAACGTCAAGACTGGTAAACCAAGAACGAATAAGTGTGCCCTCGCGCAAACGAATGGCCCAAGACATTTGAAGTCACACTGCCGGTGAAGTAAGAACTTCACCACAGGCTCCTCAGTCTATACTACTCGTAAGTGAAGTCAGTGCCAGGACAGGTCTGAGGTACGAACCATATATGCCAGAGCTTCGACCAGAAGTGCTTATCAGACCGAAGTCCTGAACCTGAGTGCTTCGCATCTCTCCAGAAAAAAAAAATCCCCTAAGTGTATCAACGACACTGCCTTCACCCCATCTTGAGCCAATCACAGGGCTCTAAAGACGCTAAACCTCCCCTCCCACATGACAGCACAAACTCATGTGGAACCAGGGCAAGAGTTGAGAAACCTGCGTCCCAGAAAAATAAGGAAACCGCCAATTACTGGCTTTTTTAAGTTTCCCCAGAGGCGGAAGACGATTTTCTCCGAAGTCGTGTCACTTCCCACGGCAATAAGTGAACAGATACAATCTTAAAGATCTTTATCTAAATCGCCTGTGCCCTGGATCTTGTTAGTCCTACCTATGAGGTGTAATAGAGATTCTACTTCTTTTTCCACATCCCGCTACATGACTACCAGGCTGGTCGCCATGTTCCGCCTCAGTTACATGACTCACAGACATCTGAACACATTCGAACTATTCCATGGATTACACTCGCCACAGCCAGTTGGGGTACACTAATTCCATCCGGGGGGCATGGGGTGGCGGCACGAAGGGCATCCGGCCACCCCTTAAGCATTAACTTGCCAAATCCGATTAACGATGCCTGACCATGCATAACTGTGGGACAAGGCTCAAGCGACAGATAGATGGAGATTCTACCTCTAAACGTTTCTCAGACGCTGGGGTTTCTCATAAAACCGAGGTGCCAGATGGAAGTGGTTCATAGGCCTATTTGCAGTATTACAAACACAAAAAGTTGTGAATTTTTGTTATGTGTGGATCTGCACACAATGCACTGTTTACAACTCCACTGTATAAACGCATTCCTTCCGACCATCGCCCCCAGCCCAGGCTTCGGCTGTGCTACGGCAAGTATCACGGCATTGTTCTGCTGGAGATTTGTCTCGATGAGGGGCTGCCCTGTCTGGCCTGTACGGCTGTGGGCCTGTCCAGCAAGATTTACTGAGGAATGGGCTCGTCGCCAATTGCTTTCAACGCCCAACATGCCGTTTCTACGAGCTAAGAACCATAAAAATAATTCATATTTACTATTAAAACAGTCTTGATCACGATTTATTTATCAAGGTGACCAGTTTCGCATACTACTGTGGTCATCTTCAGACCATTGAGTAGGAACCTCTTTCCACTGGAGAAAGTAGTGATTCTCCAACAGAAAGAGGTTGCTACTCAATGGTCTGAAGATCACCACAGCAGTGATCGAAACTGGTCACTTTGATAAATAAATCGTGATCAATAGCAAATATTTCTAAGACATTGATCACTGCCTTTCCCGTAATGTATTCAAAAGTAATTTAAAATAATTCATGCTTTTAGCTCCCTACCAGGCTCCATCAATGTCTGCTCAGGCCATTAACTTTCTAGAACCTCTCAGGGTTCGTCAGGTTGTAATAAAATCTTTAATTATTTTCCATATGCGAAAAATAGGCGAGAGAGTAACTTGTCCTCTCTGAAACATGGTTCTGAAGATGTAAGAGAGTGTGTTAAGTATTGCGTTTTATTTTTACGCTGAGGTCGTTGTCAGATGTGCAGAAGAGAAAGTTCTGTATTACGTTTTATAATCACGCTGAGAGCCTGTTTAACTACTGTACATAGGTATATATTTTCTGAATTTTGTGTTGACGTCCGTTGTGTGGAGACTGTGTAGGTCTTTGTCATCCTGTTGTCTGTAGCAGTAGTGGGAAGATGGTGGATGTTCGTGGTACAGAGGTACCACCTGTTGTGATATTATTCATTTATTACAGTGTGTTACTGTGGTTGCTGTTGCTCTATTATAACGTAATACGGGCTGACATTGTGAAGATTGTGGTTTCTGTTCTGTTGTCCTTGGTTGATGTCTGCGAGGTATGTCACAGTGGGTGAATCAGGTTTGAGTTGTACATATTTGCTTTGGAAAATTTGTTATTTTGTAATTTATTATTGTGCTATGAACATTTTTACATGAGAACTATATTAGGGTAAAATGAATTTGATGTCTTACTGCATGGACACCACAGGCCAGATATTCGGCCGGCCGCTGTGACCGAGTCGGTCAGTCCAGAACCGCGCTGCTGCTGCGGTCGCAGGTTCGAAACCTGCCATTGGCATGGATGTGTGTGATATCCTTAGGTTAGTTCGAATTAAGTGGCTCTAAGTCTAATGCCTTGCAAGATTAGCCGAGCGGTCTAAGGCGCTGCAGTTAAGGTTCAAATGGCTCTGAGCACTATGCGACTTAACTTCTGAGGTCATCAGTCGCCTAGAACTTAGAACTAATTAAACCTAACTAACCTGAGGACATCACACACATTCATGCCCGAGGCAGGATTCGAACCTGCGACCGTAGCAGTCGCTCGGCTCCAGACTGTAGCGCCTAGAACCGCACGGCCACTCCGGCCGGCGCTGCAGTTATGGACTGTGCGGCTGGTCACAACGGAGGTTCGATTCCTCCTTCGGGCGTGGGTGTGTGTGTTTGTCCTTAGGATAATGTAGGTTAAGTCACTAGGACCTTGCCTATTACGGCGGTGTGGGTCTCCCACATCGTTCCCCTACGCTCTGTCACAGAGTATGGGACAGCATCATCATCATCATCATCAATGTGTAAGCTTAGGGAGGGATGACCTTAGCAGTTAAGTCCCATAAGATTTCACACACATTTGAACATTTTTTCTAACTCTAGGGGGCTAATGACCTCAGATGTTAAGTCCCATAGTGCTTAGAGCCATTTGAACCATTTGAACCGAATGCTCTAGTGTCTCCAGTTTCAGCTGGCTCAACTTCTGCGATACGATGTTTGCGATATGGGGACATGCGTTATCGTGGAGCAGCAGTACCTTTCGTCGCAGTTTTTCCGGACGTTTCACCTTAATAGCATTCTATAATTTCTGCAGCATTGTGCAGTGCTGTTTCCCAGTTACGGAGATCCCAGGTTCCTTGAAATAAATAAGCAATTTGCCCCAGAAATCAAAGAACAGGTTGGAAACCTCCTTTACAGCTGACACCTGTCTCTTGAACTTCTTGGGATGAGGGGACGATCGATGACACCACTCCATAGTCGACGCTTTTGGTTCTGGTTCCCAGTGGTGGCACCATCTATCGTCGCCTGTAGCATTGTGCTCAAGGAACGTGTTGCCTTCAACATCGAAATGCATCCATTGATTTAGGCAAAGCCATCCGGTTTGCTCTCTGTTCGGCATTCAACGCCCTTGGTATCCACTGTCTGCAGTAGCCTAATGAACCGTGTTGTTTGCCACAGTTCCTGTTTTCCGTTGGTTTATTTCTGTTTGAAGTTTCCGCTTTCCTAGAGGGCGTTGCGGAGCCTCAGCGAGCGCGCTGCCAGCGCATCCGCTGGGAGGAGGCGGTGTGCCGTGCGGAGGACGGAAAAGTAGTGGAGACGAGTGTTTGGCCCTGCACGACGGTTCTGGAGCGGGACGCTCGGTCCCTCTATGCTATGGGCCCAAAAACTCAGGCTGTGAGGGCACAAGAGGCCGTAATTCTGTGGACAACGTTTGGTTTCCGTTCATGGGCTGGGGACGCTATGAAGTCCGTCTGCGGCTGCCAATAACGTCCAGATGGTGTCGTCACTGAAAGTAAGATTTTTCATCTAGTTAGTGCAACGGTCGTCGTCTGGCGGGGCCAACCTCCTGGTGTTGTGGGAGCTATTTTTAACTGTGTGGCAACGTTTCTCTGCTTTGAGTTTGTGATCGAAAATTACCTTGCGTGTGTATTCCTGGCCCCTTGCATGATCGTGTATTTGAACGCCATGCAGACTTACTTAAGGCTCTTGTCGTCAGGAAAATAAAATTGTTTTTGACTGTGGAACTTCTGCAAGCCGTTGTTCTCCCATGGACGGCGTAGGCCACTGTGTGGATAAGCACGTTGTAAAATGTTTAAATAACCTTGTACTGTCTGCCGAGAGATAGAGTGAACTGTGGCCAAATTTATGTATGTCTGAATTGCGAGATTATGTTAATGTTCGCTAATATCTGTTGTTTTAGTACGTAGGCATATTTACTTTTAGTCATTGTTATTGTGTATATATTCTTGTGTTAAGGAGTTCATGCCCCGTGGCATTTAAGTGCTCTATTTAATTATATTTAAGGTAGTGCTAGATTTTCTATTTGGTAATCCGCCGAGCCACCACTGATGTCGATTGCTCGGTCTGTCTCAAATGTTGGGTCTATTGGGTACAGACCGTTGTTGAGTTGCTCTCCTCAGCTTCGAATTCCTGTATTGATACTATGTCCGTAGTTCTGCCGGAATCTCATTTCCACAAGTTATCAATTCTTGTGAGCACAAATAAAGCTACCTTTGCCTCAGTAATTTTCGTCCGCTGGCCAGCAAGCGTTGGTTAATGATTAAAAAATCGCCAACTGGTCTTCGTCCAACCTAGTGGCTCGTGTTAGACGAGTTCCCTTTCCAGTTAGGGTAAATGTTTGCTCGTCCTGGTGGAGCCATCCTCTTTCTCGAGCCACGCTGGGGTAGGAGTTGCCCGAGTGCCTATTGCCGCTCAGTGTTCCAGGAGAATGAAGTAAGACGTTATGCCCAAGAAAGGCGAATTAGAGTAGTTCTGGATAACCTGAGTATTGTACACTATTAAGATAGTTCTAGGTTTGGAGAAATTGCTGTTTGGTAAAATTTAGCCTTCTGTGTTGGTAATCCGGCGTATTCCACGATCCAACATTGCTATAGAACTGAAAGATTTGGTTCAAATGGCTCTGAGCACTATGGGACTCAACTGCTGTGGTCATAAATCCCCTAGAACTTAGAACTACTTAAACCTAACTAACCTAAGGACAGCACACAACACCCGGCCATCACGAGGCAGAGAAAATCCCTGACCCCGCCGGGAATCGAACCCGGGAACCCGGGCGTGGGAAGCGAGAACGCTACCGCACGACCACGAGATGCGGGCCTGAAAGATTTGGTTTTGATACATTTGCTGAGACGTGCCTTAATTATTTGCTATTGATGCGAATTGCTTTAAATAAATCTTGTTTAATCTGTGGTTATAATTCTTAACGAGTTATCGTCCTTAACGGTGTACCATTTAATGTACGTCTGATTGTCCCTTATGCCACCTACTGACTTCATTCAGAGACTGAAAAGGTGATCCTTGCTCAAGTTTATGGGACTTTACTAACCGTTGTTTATGGTCTTAAATGTATGTTTGTAAAAAGGAATAATCTTAGATTCCTGTTGTTTATTAATTCTTAAGTTATATAGGAAGTATTACGAGTGCAAATATTCTCTCATTGTTACACTTGCTTGTTCTGTAGTTTGCACTGAAGGGTGTGACAATAAATGCAAAATCTAAACTGAACCGTTGGGGCGAATTAATCCCTTCTCTTATCATAACCTTTAAAGATAACTGATTATTTGTCGATTGATATTGAAGTTTGTTGGAGGAATAGTTTGATTAACCCCATAGATAGAGTACGCCTAACTCCTGCTGAATAATGTGCTACACATTATCCAAGCTTATGTCGACATCCTTCACTAGCGCATGAATGGATCAGCGCCGGCCTGCCCTAACTGCATAATCAGTCACCCTTGTTGGTGTCCATAATGTATGCTGCCGGCCTCCCACATCGACCGATGTCTTTTGTCGAATCGCGACCAGCACGAATTCGGCACTCCTTTCCACATAGTTGGTTTCCGACGGTCATGTTGCCCCACAAACATTCTTCATTCTCCATTGAGTGTCTATCGGCGTCTGTCCTTTGGCAGGCAAGGACAACATAAATGCTGTCAGTCCTATTAGGACGCATTTGGTAGTTCACCTTTCTGTATTTACTGCACACACGTCGAAGAAGCACTAACCCCTTGCCTACATATCGGTGCTTATATACCCGTATCTGACTAACGCTACGTTGCTTATACACTTGCAGCAACGCCCTCAAACGGTAACTTCTTTGATCGCCAATTATAGATACACCCATTCACTTTTATCTTTACAGGGATTGGTTTCTCAGAAGCGAAGGCCTTAAACACCACTGTTCCAGACTAACAAACCGAAATGACTCATTCAGAATGAACAGCTTAATTCTATTTAATGGTATATAAATTGAAACCCAATACAGACAGTGAACATAATGGATGAATAAACAAAACAAAAACAGCGTTCTGTTATTCGAAGTGTAACACCTCAGTGCCTTAGGATAGCTAATACCCTAAACAACAACAACAAAATCAGAACACGTGACGATCGACTAGTCATGAGGGAATAGGAGCGGCTACTTCGCATAGCAGACATGTTACGCTTGGTTTTACGAAGAATGAAGGAAAAGCTCATAAAATTTTAAAAATGCTAATATTAAAGCAGATGGGAAAGTGGAATAATTAGTATATCTTTCAGCGGCTAATGTGTTACTGACTTAAAGGACAGTAATCAATACAAATTTAAATTAATTTTCTAAAAAAGGATCTGAATCACACTCACAAAATGCTGTAACTTGCACATACTAATTATTTCGTAAACTTCATAATAATGAGAGATGTGTGTGCTAACATTCCGGGGTGAGTGCATAAAAACATTATAAGGTTTCTTTTTCTTTGAAATTAAAAACGATATGACTCCATGAATTAATAGAAGAATGTAACTAAATTTAGTAACAATTTCCATCACAAATGTAAGCACGGACGTACTGAAAACTGATCAATTAAATAAAAGTTACTTGTTTCCCTCATTTTAGACATTTGATTAATATTCGTTTCGAAGACACTGCAAAACTTCTACTTGAGAGTGACTGAAGAAACAGTCCCTTAACCTCGGATTTAGAGGTGGACACTTTTTTTCATATACTTGTCGTGTTTCCTTTTTTTTTTTTTTCTTTTTTTGCATTTCTAACGTGTTTTGTAAGTAAATAGAGTAAGTGGTGACTGACGTGTGTGTGGCATTCTGTATAACGGAGGACGCATACTAACTTCAACAAGACAAAGAGAGGCGGGAAATCAAACATAAAAACATCACCAAACATATTCATGTAAGAAAATGTGCTTTAAAATGAAAATAAATTCTCAAACACGTTGTGCTAAGCATAAAAAAAAAAAAATAAGTAACTGGCGCAGTTTTCATTATTTAATTCATGAATGGCACAGTTGCAGGATTCCCTGAATCATCAAATATGATGAACGAAATTAAATGTAGCGATATCACTGTCACCGAAAACATTAAAGCATGAAGAAACCTCTAATATGATATAACAACGCGAAACGCCCGCCTTAGTCTACCAAATAGAAGTTAATTCCGTTTCTACGTCTACACATCATTCTCATTATTCACAAGCTATAGTTTTAACTTACGAATAGATTCTCTTGTTACAAATTATCTCCTTACTAAAACATGCGCTGCGTTGTAAACAGTTTATATATATATATATATATATATATATATATATATATATATATATATATATATATACCGACAACGTATTGGATAATCAGTTAAAAATAGGAATCTCCAGATATATAGCTGTAATACGTAAATCTTTCATTATATAATTTTATGTAGCCCCCTCGATTCTGTGTATCTTTGTGCTCGGCTTGAAAAAACGTTTTTACGGTACAGATGATTATCCAGAAAAAAAATTTTAATGTGAAGTGCGTGATATCACACTGTGACATCACTATAAGACTAGGAAAGGTTAGAGTTCCGTGTGTCGTTTTAGTAAATTTAGTAATCCATTATTGTCCATTCGTGGTTTTATCACATGTGTTCAGTCGAAACCTGCATGAGAACCCAGTGATGCTTGTGTGTAGCAGCAGAATAGAAACTCCGAGGACAGAATAATTTTGGTAAGGAACTGTCTTTTGTATGGATCAGACTCATCAAACTGGAAATTATTGAACACCGTAGCTTGCAGCCTAAGTAATTAATCAGGAAAATGCACTTCGTCAAAATCTTTGATCAACCTCCCCTGGGCATTTCGGAAGAAAGAATTGAGTACTGATATTTGCGGTGTCCGTTTGACTAAAGCCTTTACAAATCCACCATCTTTTCAGTAGTAGTTACTGATCCATTTTACGGTGATTCGAGTACCAATAACCGTTACATACTACATCAACGCTGGATAGTATGCCCAAATAAACCATGCTCGTTAATTACAAGAATATATAACCGTAAAGGTATTTTCAAGTATGCACTCTACGAAACTCACCAGCAAAAAACATAAATGACAAACTACCAGGAATGAATAATTATATCCAGAATTTAATCTAATCGGATAGGCAAGAACGAACGAGACCCGCTTTTGGATTGTTACAAAAGTGTAAAAGAGATGCTCGAAGAACTTAAAAGGGGTTACTGGAAGAAATACGACCTTTTCTCACAAAATCCTTGTGGGTGGATCCAGAGAACCCGTATTCTGACTATACGATAATTCTGCTGCCAGCATCGTACCTTTCACATAGGGGTCATAACAATTACGTGCGAACATTGAGCGCATGTGGGGGTTTGTAATTTCCCACCTCGTAGGAGTAGTAAAATGAATTCAGTATTGTGTAATTAGTGTAATTAAAGCTTCGGAGGTCTTCAGGCCATTATTAACCGTGAAACGTTAATTCATTAATGAGTGTTTCATTTTTATTATTAACTAGCTGTTCCACGTCAGATGTTGCTGTGGTTCAGTCAGGTTGAATGGAAAGGAAAGAAAAGAGAAAGCACACGTTCCTGATATGAATGGGGATTGCATAAACCTTCTAATCCCGTTCCCTCCCTGTCTCTTTCCATCTCGTCGTCCCCGCCCCCCATCTTTGTCCATCTCCTTCACTTTCCTACCCTCTCTATTCACACCTCCTTCACCCTTTCTCTGTCGATCTCCACCCTTCCTTCTATGTCCATTTGCTTCGACTCCTCTGTCCGTCTGTTAGTATATTTTCACGGTCTTCATTATCATTAGGCATACATGTTATTTATTCCTCCTTTAAATGTTGAACTAGAACTGACTCACAGTTTTCGCTAGCAGTTTTTCATTTGTTATTTTTTCCTGTGATTGTTATAACTAATAATCAGACACGCTAAACAGAGATTACAGATGCAATTTTTCATGACAGCGTCGACTCTTAATTACGTTAGGATTACAATTTTTACCACCTAAAACCACCTAGATCCACCCACTGCGACGAAAACACCACAGTGCACAATGCGAGACTTATGGCTACACACATGCGTAAACGCCATTGGTCTACAGTCACTAATTTTGGCTACAAAATGAAATATACGGACACACGTTTCATACACACATAATCACACATACACACACACACACACACACACACACACACACACACACAAACACACACACACACACGCACACACACACACACACAACGCACACATACATACATTTATACTGATTTGAAACGTAATAAGAGGACAGACGAGAACACATAGACACATACATATGCGTGATGCGAGGGCAGACGAGAGAAAGTGAATAGCTAGTGACGATACGCAAATATAGAAGAAATTTTACATCAGTTTTTCTGATGGTTACTCTAGTTTATTTAGGAGTTAGTGAGTTGTAGTTTTCAGCAAGACGGTGGCCACCGTTGAAAGGAAGACGTTTGTGGAAACTTGCACTTGTATATCCCAAAGAGGCGCTTTCAGCCGTTAGGGGATGCCATTCTCTGGCAATCGAATTAATCTGTGTATCCGTGAAAACCCTCCATGGACCATTGAACTTGCCGTTCGTTGGGAGGCTTGTGTGCCTCAACGATGCAGATAGCCGTACGTGCATCCACTACGGAGGGGTATCTGTTGGGAGGCTAGACAAACCTGTGGTTCCTGAAGAGCGGCAGCGGCCTTTTCAGTAGTTGCAGGGGCAACAGTCTGGATGATTGACTGATCTCGCCTTGTAACACTAACCCAAACGGCCTTGCTGTGCTGGTACTGCGAACGGCTGAAAACAAGGGGAAACTACAGCCGTAATTTTTCCCGAGAGCATGCAGCTTTACTGTGTGGTTAAATGATGATGGCATCATTTTGGGTGAAAATATTCCGGAGGTAAAATAGTCCCCGATTAGGATTTCCAGACGTGGACTATCCTGGCGTTCTACGGATCGGAGCGTTGAATGTCAGATCCCTTAATTGGGCAGGTAGGTTAGAAAGTTTAGAAAGGGAAATGGATATGTTAAAGCTATATATAGTGGGAATTAGTGAATTTCGGTAGCAGGAGGAAGAAGACTTGCCGGCCGCAGTGGCCGAGCGGTTCTAGGCGCTACAGTTTGGAACCGCGCGACCACTACGGCCGCAGGTTCGAATCCTGCATCGGGCATAGATGTGTGTGATGTCCTTAGGTTGGTCAGGTTTAAGTAGTTCTAAGTTCTAGGGGACTGATGACCTCAGAAGTTAAGTCCCATAGTGCTCAGAGCCATTTGAACCATTTTTTTGAAGAAGACTTCTCATCAGGTGAATACAATGTTATAAATACAAACTCAAATAGCGGTAATGCAGGAGTAGGTTTAAAATGGTTCAAATGGCTCTGAGCGCTATGGGGCTTACCATCTGAGGTCATCACTCCCCTAGAACTTAGAACTACTTAAACCTAACTAACCTAAGGACATCACACACATCCATACCCGAGGCAGGATTCGAACCTGCGACCGTAGCGGTCGCGCGGTTCCAGACTGAAGCGCCTATAACAGCTAGGCCACACCGGTCGGCGCCTACCACAGGGGTACAAGTTTATGTGCCAACTAGCTCCGCTGATGACGAAGAGATGGAACTATATGATGCGATAGAAGAATTTATTCAGATAGATAAGGGAGACGAAAATTTAATATTTATGGGGGACTGGAATTTGATTGTAGAGAAATGAGGATAAGGACATTTGTTACGTGAATATGGAATGGGGATAAGGAATGAAAGAGGAAGCCGCCTGGTAGAACTTTGTGCGGAGCGTAACTTAATCATAGATAACATTTGGTTTTAGAATCATGAGAGAAGGTTGTATACTTGGAAGAGGCCTGTAGACACTGGAAGATTTCAAATAGATTATATAATGGTAAGACAGAGATTTAGGAACCAGGTTTTAAATTGTAAGAAATTTCCAGGGGCAGATGTAGACTCTGACCACAATTTATTGGTTTTGACCTGTAGACTAAAACTGAAGAAACTGCAAAAATGTCGGAGTTACTAACAAATGTAAATCCACATGATGATGGAGGTATAAACCATTCAAACTTGTCGTGGAGAAAAATAGTGACCAGTAACAGTAACTTGTTGTATAATTTAATAACAGAAGAAATATCGAATGTAACTGGAAGAAAGGAGAAAATACAAAAATGTAATAAATGAAGCAGGAGTAAAGGAATACAAACGTCTCAAAAATGAGATCGACAGGAAGTGCAAAATGGCTAAACAAGGATGGCTACAGGACATATGCCAGGATGTACAGGCATATAGCACTAGGGTTAGGGTAGATACTGACTACAGGAAAATTAAAGAGACCTTTGGAGTTAAGAGAACCACCTGTATGACTATCAAGAGTGCAGTTGGAAAACCAGTCCTAAGCAAAGAAGGGAAAGCAGAAAGGTCGAAGGAGTATACAGAGGGTCTATGCAAGGGCGATGTACTTGAGGACAATATTATGGAAATAGAAGAGGACTTAACAGAAGATGCGATGGCAGGTATGATACTGAGTGAAGAATTTGAGAGGCACTGAAAAATCTAAGTAAAAAAATTGGCCTTATGAGTAGACAACATTCCTTTAGAACTACTGATAGTCTTGGAAGAGCCAGCCACTACAAAACTCTACTATCGGTTCAGCAAGCTGTATAAGACAGGTGAAATACCCTCAGACTTCACGAGGAATATAATAATTCCAATCACAGCGAAAGCAGGTGTCGACAGGTGTGGAAATTACCGAACTATCAGTGTAATAAGCCCCGGCTGCAAAATATTTACACGAATTCTTCACACACAAATGAAAAAACTGGTAGAAGGCGACCTAGTAGAAGATCAGTTTGGATTCTGTAGAAGTGTTGGAACACGCGAGGGAATACTGACCCTACGACTTACTTAGAAGGTATATCAAGGAAAAGAAGACGTACGTTTCTAGCATTTGAAGACTTAGAGAAAACTTGTGAATATATTAACTCGAATACTCTCTTTAAAATTCTGAAGGTGGCAGGGGTTAAATACAGGTAGCGAAAGGCTGTTTGCAGTTTGTACAGAATCCAGAGGGCAGTTATAAAGAGTCGAGGGGCACAAAAGGGAAGCAGTGATCTCCGATGTTATTCAATCTATACATTGAGCAAGCAGCAAACGAAACAAAAGAAAAATTTGTAGAAGGAATTAAAATCCTTGGAGAAGAAATAAAAACTTTGAGGTTTGTCGAAGAGATTGTAATTCTGTCAGAGTCAGCAAAGGACGTGGGAGAGCAGTTGAACGGAATGGACAATGTCTTGAAAGGAGGATGTAAGATTAACATCAACAAAAGAAAAACGACGATAATGGAACGCAGTCGAATTAAATCAGGTGATACTGAGGGAATTAGATTAAAAAAATGAGACACTTAAAATAGTAGATGATTTTTGCTATCTGGCGAACAAAATAAGTGACGATGGTCGAAGTATAGAGGATATAAAATGTAGACTGACTCTGGCAACGAAAGCGTTTCTGAAGAAGAGAAATTTGTTAAGACCAAGTATAGATTCAAGTGTTAGGAAGTCTTTTCTCAAAGTATTTGTATAGAGTGTAGCCATGTATGGAAGTAAATCGGACGATAAAAAGTTTAGACAAGAATAGAACAGAAGCTTTCGAAATGTAGTGTTACAGAAGAATGCTCAAGATTAGATGGGTAGATCACGTAACTAATGAGGAGGTGCTGAATTGAATGAGGGAGAAGAGGAAGTTGTGGCACAACCTGACTGAAAGAAGTGATCAGTTCGAAGGACACGTTCTGAGGCATCAAGTACTGAAGCGATTGGTCGAGGGTAAAGATAGTAGGACGAGACCAAGACAGGAATACACTAAGCAGATTCAGAAGGATGTAGATAACGGCAGTTACGCTGAGATGAAGAAGCTTGCACTGGACAGTGTTGAATGGGGAGATGAATCAGACCCGTCTCTGGACTGAAGACCACCACCACAACAGCTGTGAAAATGAACTCAGATTTTCCCTTTCTGCACAGTCAACTGTTTTCATTGAGTGTTGAGGTTTTAATTAGTACCCAATGCTAGTGCAGGTTATAATTTTGATGTATGGCCTCCTACAGGCAAACCACTTCTTCCACGTTTAGTCGTCACATGGCCACATTAGGCGTCAGCGGTAGGATACCGTACCTCAGTGCGTAAAACTTAGTGGTTCTGTGGAGATATCCGGTACTAACGAGAAAAATGTTTTACGATCACGTTTCCCTCAAGTCACAACAACTGATACTTCAGTACTGCGGTTGTTACTGGTAATTACGACAGCATCTGGACCTTTGTTGCCGCTAAGCTAACTTGCAACAGTCTACTGCTGTGAACCATCACCAGACATAGTCTCCCTCGCTCGCATTCCGTTTTTTCTATTCGGTTATCAAGTTCGCATTGTCCTATGGTCCTTGAAGGTGTTTCTTTTAACAAGTTTTTCTCAGGTCGTCTTGTAGTCTGTCTGTTCGATACAGTTATTGCATTTGATTTTAAATTAGCTTGAGACTTGAAATTTTAAATATAGCTCAGAACTGGATGACAGTGTAGTAGCATTGGGGTAGGATGATGTTTGGTTTGTGGGGTGCTCGACTATGCGGTCATCGGCGCCTGTACAATGTCCCAATTTTTACACGGTCCAAATTTTTTACACAGTCCAATCTAGCCACAGTCACAAGTTATGATGATGACGATGATGAAATGATGGAGACAACATAAACATCCAGTCCCCAGGGCAGATTAAATTCCCAACCCGGCTGGGAATCGTATTGGGGTAACAACCACCTGTCTGCAATAGGAGAGGGATTGAGACTGAGCCGCGCGGGATTAGCCGAGCGGTCTGGAGCGCTGCAGTCATGTACTGTGCGGCTGGTCCCGGCGGAGGTTCGAGGACTCCCTCGGGCATGGGTGTGTGTGTTTGTCCTTAGGATAATTTAGGTTAAGTAGTGCGTAAGCTTAGGGACTGTTGACCTTAGCAGTTAAGTCCCATAAGATTTCACACACATTTGAACTTTTTTTTTTTTTTATTCAGACAGAAAACAGCGTCACAAAGAAGCAGAGCATCGCCTGCCCAATTGGAGTTCGCGCACGATGGCTCTGCTTAGCAGATTGCGTCACAGCAACTACGGGCACAATGTGCATAAATCACGTGCTGTTCAGAGTGTCTGCGACAACTCATTCGATGTAGAGGTGCACCTCTGTAATATCTGAAGCAACAACTACTAAACTGGGCACACGTATCACTTGCATACCTGAAAAAATATACTGGCACGGTAAGCGCTCCCAAGCTGCCCAACAGCTGAGGGCGGGGGTGAAACAGGGTGATACAGAGGCATCAGTCAAGGACGCCTGGAGTAATTTTAGTCAAATTTGGTATCTGACTCATTTTATTACGTTTTTATTAATTCTCTCTCTTGTGTGCCTGTCTGTTCGGTACTGACTTTGCAGCTTACTTTAAACTAATTTCCTAATGGGTAAGAGACCTGAGACTTTCAAGGTACCTTAGAACTGAAGTGTAATTTCAACTCGCTGTTTTGTCTGGCGTGCGGTGGAGTGTATTTCGTGTAGCACTTCCATGTACATAGTACATAACTAATGCAGGATCAGTGCAACACCGTATTATTACACATTGCGTGTGCTCCAAGTTTTTTATTAAATCTTGCAAGTACACTCCTGGAAATTGAAATAAGAACACCGTGAATTCATTGTCCCAGGAAGGGGAAACTTTATTGACACATTCCTGGGGTCAGATACATCACATGATCACACTGACAGAACCACAGGCACATAGACACAGGCAACAGAGCATGCACAATGTCGGCACTAGTACAGTGTATATCCACCTTTCGCAGCAATGCAGGCTGCTATTCTCCCATGGAGACGATCGTAGAGATGCTGGATGTAGTCCTGTGGAACGGCTTGCCATGCCATTTCCACCTGGCGCCTCAGTTGGACCAGCGTTCGTGCTGGACGTGCAGACCGCGTGAGATGACGCTTCATCCAGTCCCAAACATGCTCAATGGGGGACAGATCCGGACATCTTGCTGGCCAGGGTAGTTGACTTACACCTTCTAGAGCACGTTGGGTGGCACGGGATACATGCGGACGTGCATTGTCCTGTTGGAACAGCAAGTTCCCTTGCCGGTCTAGGAATGGTAGAACGATGGGTTCGATGACGGTTTGGATGTACCGTGCACTATTCAGTGTCCCCTCGACGATCACCAGTGGTGTACGGCCAGTGTAGGAGATCGCTCCCCACACCATGATGCCGGGTGTTGGCCCTGTGTGCCTCGGTCGTATGCAGTCCTGATTGTGGCGCTCACCTGCACGGCGCCAAACACGCATACGACCATCATTGGCACCAAGGCAGAAGCGACTCTCATCGCTGAAGACGACACGTCTCCATTCGTCCCTCCATTCACGCCTGTCGCGACTCCACTGGAGGCGGGCTGCACGATGTTGGGCCGTGAGCGGAAGACGGCGTAACGGTGTGCGGGACCGTAGCCCAGCTTCATGGAGACGGTTGCGAATGGTCCTCGCCGATACCCCAGGAGCAACAGTGTCCCTAATTTACTGCGAAGTGGCGGTGCGGTCCCCTACGGCACTGTGTAGGATCCTACGGTCTTGGCGTGCATCCGTGCGTCGCTGCGGTCCGGTCCCAGGTCGATGGGCACGTGCACCTTCCGCCGACCACTGGCGACAACATCGATGTACTGTGGAGACCTCACGCCCCACGTGTTGAGCAATTCGGCGGTACGTCCACCCGGCCTCCCGCATGCCCACTATACGCCCTCGCTCAAAGTCCGTCAACTGCACATACGGTTCACGTCCACGCTGTCGCGGCATGCTACCAGTGTTAAAGACTGCGATGGAGCTCCGTATGCCACGGCAAACTGGCTGACACTGACGGCGGCGGTGCACAAATGCTGCGCAGCTAGCGCCATTCGACGGCCAACACCGCGGTTTCTGTTGTGTCCGCTGTGCCGTGCGTGTGATCATTGCTTGTACAGCCCTCTCGCAGTGTCCGGAGCAAGTATGGTGGGTTTGACACACCGGTGTCAATGTGTTCTTTTTTCCATTTCCAGGAGTGTATTTTCATAGCTATCAAAAATTCGCATCCAATAACTTTCAGAGCTGTATGAATTTAGGAATCATAATGTGCCTAGGAGATATTAGTTTTAGTCTATATGAAGAAACGTTATATTGAAAAATTTATTTTCTTTTAAATATCTGTTCGTGGTCGATCATTGTCCGTGCACTCAACCGTTTACTATCTACAATGACCGCAATTTGGCCAGCAATTTTATTGCTTTCTAATTAGTTAAATGTGTGAGACTCCTCAAACTTATTCATGCCTGTCTGTGATACAATTTATCGGTTTAATGAAGTCCACAGTCGCCTCTTAAACATTCTCAAGTTACTACTTGCTTTGATTTATATCGGCCATTTTATGGCACTGACCCAAAAATTCGTTATGGTATCTTGGGTTATGATACACAGGGTGATTGTAATTAAAGTTAAACTTTAAAACAGATGTAGAAACAACACCACTGGTCAGAACGATGTCCAATTCCAACCGAGTATTATCAGAGAAGGGGGAAAAAGTATGGCAGAAGGAAAATAAATATTTACAAAATGTAGCAATAGGTGGCGCCGTAAGCATCGTAATTTAACAGTGCTCGACTACAAAGGACAAATGAAACATACAACCCATTTGACATTAAACCAACTGTACTACTTAGCGTGCATGGGTGTACAGCTGTTACACTGTTAGTTACGGCCGGCCGGAGTGGCCGAGCGGTTCTAGGCGCTACAGTCTGGAACCGCGCGACCGCTACAGTCGCAGGTTCGAATCCCGCCTCAGGCATGGATGTGTGCGATGTCCTTAGGTTAGTTAGGTCGAAGTAGTTCTAAGTTCTAGAGGACTGATGAACTCATAAATTAAGTCCCATAGTGCTCAGATCCATTTGAACCATTTTTTGTTAGTTACGTAAGCCCATCCACCACAGCAAGGTCGTATCACATCGGATGGGATAAAAAATGTTTTCTATTGTCCTGAGGCCAAAAACCGCATAAGAACCATCACTCACATCGGATTTTAATTGTCCTGAGGCCAATAACTGCATAAAAAGCATCAATCAAAAACAAATCGGATTATTAATTTTCGTCTGACTGGTGCAAAACATGTTCAATATGCTGCAACAAGTTGAAATCGAGAAACAGCATGGTCTACAACTGATCGAAGTGTTTCCGGGGCCACGTTCAGAAAGTGTTGCGCAATGTGTGCCTTCAATGCAACTAAGTTTGCAATCGGACCACTGAACACAACATAATGCAGGAGTAGGTTTAAAATGATTCAAATGGCTCTGATCACTATGGGACTTAACTTTCGTGGTAATCAGTCCCCTAGAACTTGTAACTACTTAAGCCTAACTAGCCTAAGGACATCATACACATCCCTGCCCGAGGCAGGATTCGAACCTGCGACCTTAGCGGTGGCGCGGTTCCAGACTGTAGCACCTAAAACCGCTTGGCCACACCGGCCCGCAGCGTTTAGAAATTTTAGTTATAATGACCCTGTATTACACATGCAGTGACTTAAATTGGCAAACATCAGTATTTATGTTACATGTTACTCACATTTATGTAGTATAAATGTGTAATGCAGATACGTTGTTTGCTTGTTTATTGACTTAAATTGGCAAACATTTCTATTTATGTTACATGCCACTCCTACATTTATGTAATATAAATACGCAGTGCAGATACTGATGTTCGCCTATTTAAGTCAGTAATGGGAATTAAGGCAATATGTTTACTACCTCAAAAAGCTCAATACTACAACCACTATTTGATAAGTGCCACAGGATGGCCTGTATGGACCTAGACAATGACATATTAATAAATTCGTAAACACATAATTATCTCCTTCATTAAACATAGCACAGCTGTGGCCCACCGCATTGCGAAAAAAATTTATACACTGGTGTGCAACACTTACGGTCAAAAGTAACTTTTCCATGATATATCGCAGCCAAGCAAATACGGGGCGTGTTTTTTAAGTAAGTACCGTTCTGAAATTAAAAAAAGACATGCTAAGATATTTGAATAATTTTATTTTTACATGAAATCCTGTACCTTAATATACTCCTTTACATAATTTCCGTCAATATTGAAGCACTAGTCACAACGTTGTACCAGTTTTTAAATACCCTCCTCATAGAAGTCTGCCGCCTGACTTATTAACCACTGCATTACCACTGTTTTGACTTCGTCATTGTCTTGAAGGCGCCGACCACCCAGGCATTTCTTCAAGTGCAGGAACAGATGGTAGTCACTGGGCACTAGATCAGGGCTGTACAGAGGATGATCTAGAGTTTCCCATCGAAAAGATATGATGAGATCTTCGGTCTGATTCGCCACATGCGGACAGGCATTGTCTTGCAGCAAAACGATGCCCTTGTTCAGCTTTTTTGTTCTAAATTGAACAGCGCAGATTGTGCAATATCTTACAGTAAGCTGCTGCATTGATTGTCTCATTAGGAGGCAGAAATTCCACAAGCAATACTCATTTGCTGTCCCAAAAAACTGTGCACATGATTTTCTGGGCAGAAATTGTTTAATAAAACTTCACTTTTCTGGGTGAATCTGAATGCCGCCATTCCATGGACTGTTGCCTTGATTCTGGTGTGACATAGGCCACCTATCTTTCATTGCCCGTAACAATTTGCTTAAGAAATCATCACCGTCGTTGTGGTACTGCTCAAGGAAATTCAATGCACTGTCAAACGTTTGGTTTTGTGCACATCCGTCAACATTTTCGGTACCCAATGTGCGCACAATTTTCGGTAATTCAAGTGCTCGGTCACAATGCCATACAAAACACTACGAGAAACATTTGGAAAGTCATCCTGCAAGGAGGAAATCGTGAAGCGCCTGTTTTCTCTCACCTTATTGTCCACTTTCTGCACCAAACTTTTATTAACGACAGGAGGACGCCAACTCCGTTGTTCATCATGCACATTTTTGTGGCCATCTTTAAATGCTCTCACCCACTTTCTTACCATTCCATCACTCGTAATGTTTTCTCCGTAAACTGCACAGATCTCACGATGAATATCGATCGCTTTAGCACTCAGAAATCTTATAACAGCCCATACTTCACAGTCGCCGGGACTCACGATTGTCGGAGGCATCTTAAACACTCAGTACACAACGTAAACAAAGAAGAATCATACTGCAATGGCGTCAGTGCGTAGACAACAGATGCAGGTACCCAGTGCGCATGCGCAGAACGCCGACCGCAGCGCTGCGGCTCCGGTGTGGCAAAACGGTACTTACTTAAAGCCACACCTCGTAGTTTAATGAAACTTGGACAACACATAAAAGGAACTGCTGCAGAATGGTGAGGAAGTTAACTGAAAGAGACACGCAATGAGACGAGCAGTAATCTCAATAGCTACACTGAGGCAATGCGATTTATGACTGCCTCCTGGATATCATAAATGGTGGTACACAATTACTAAAATCCTGTGTGATCACTATGACGGCAATGTACACTTTGCTAAATGGTGACATGCTGTCGACAAGGCTGGTAAGGAGCTCTTTTTGTGGTGTGGCATCCTTCATCCACAAGGACGGCTGGCAACTGCTGGAGGTCGTTGGTGCATGTAGGTTTCCTGAAATACGTCTCCGCGATGCGTACGACACGTGCTCAGTGGAATTTAATTCGGAAGGACGGGCTCGCAGAATGTACCGATAAAAAGACGCACGTGGAGAGGGAGTACAGTGTCACTAAACGTTAACCGGTGGTTTGCTGTGTTCAAAGATTTCGACGTTAGTACCAACCACACATTACGCAACGTAATAACACGTGGACTGTCAACAAGATTATGCTCGACAATCTTCCTCGGTGCATTACCTGTTCCCATTGCACGTTACTTGTGGACAAGCCCAGAGTGACTACTCAGACTGAATACGCTCCGATCTGGGTAGAGCACGTAAACCCACTCTTCGTTGGTCCAGTCGTTAAGTACTTGACGCCATCGCAAATGGTCCTCCGATTTTCGGATGTCAATTGAACACAATGTACTGGTATTCGGGCAAAAGTACCACCCGCATGCAGTCGCCGTGCCACTGTGGAGAGTGAGATTGTGTGCTTTCGCAGTTCTGTTGGATGTGACTGCAAAGGTAGCCGCTGTCTGACGAGGGTCCTTCGCTATCCGCTACACAATGTAGCGGTCATCTGCAAATGTAGCTGAACACGTCGATCACCTCCTCTCATGGATGTGTGTGATGTCCTTAGGTTAGTTAGGTTTAAGTAGTTCTAAGTTCTATGGGACTGATGACCTCAGCAGTTAAGTACCATAGTGCTCAGAGCCATTTGAACCATCACCTCCTCTCATTCGAGCAGCAGTGCCTGAGGTTTGGAATGCTTCCCATTAGCATAAAACAAACCTGTGAATAACACCAAATTCCTGGGCTACACTCGTCACACTTCCTCCTTCTTGCCGTTTCCCGGTGATTCTTCACGACGTGATGTCGGCCAAGTGTTGTCTGGGGGCTATTTTATAATTAAGAACAGCATCACAGTACACTGTAACTTCTTGCAACGCTCTGTGCTTTCCCATTCCTTCAACTGGCTCATGTCGCAGGGACAACCTCATTTGGTGCTACAGTCAAACTGACTTCACGTCATTTGATGTCCAGCGTTCTGTGCACGACTGCGACGTCTCTGGAAAAGAGCACCAGCACTGTCACTCATTCGCACTGAGTCGTTAATACGTCATGTCATTTTATCTATCTCGTCCTTCAGTTTTCCAGAGGAATGTATGTAGCTACCCTGCCCACTGCTGTAGCTAATTTTCATCAAGAGAGTAGTAGGATAGCGGGACTCCGATCCCAATTTTGATATCAAATTGATATGCAAATTAATTAAATTGATCAATTAATTATCCCCATTCCCACCCCACTCTAGCACCTACCCCCTGAATGACGTCATGTGTTTTCTCCCACCGGCACGTGGTCCCTAGCCCTCCCCTCCCACTCACCATCCCCCATCTGTCCTACTGTCGGGAATTTCGAATTTTGGCGGGAATTTCTGTGTCTCAGGGCTGTGCTGACGTCCCACCCCATACACCACTCAGGAACTGGTTTGAAATTAAAAATGTCGGTGCCCTTTACGGGACTCAAACCCTGGTCCTTCTGGAAAGAAAGGCCAAGTCAACCCTTCCCTCCCCAAAACATGGAAACCGTCCTGATGCAGGAGCGGAAGGTTAGGTTAATGCACTTTATTTACTTTTGTTCGGAAACTAAAGTGAAGATCCATCTTAATTACGTAATTAATCATAAAGATCGTTTCTAGTTACACAACTATATGCACAGCGCTACACAAGGACCGTGTCATACAATTGGTGTTATGCTGCTGGGAAAAAATTCACAATACCACTCGAAGCTAGTGGTGGGGTGTACTTAAACTCAGCCCTTGACCTAAAAGCCGGCGGGGAAAAGGCTGTAGTCGAAGGTACTATCTTCATTTGGGCAGGAAATAGGTCAACAGACGATATGCTGGGCCCGCTTTACATCTCGATGTGATTGGATGCTGCGTTCTAAATTGGCTACTGCCAATTTCAAGCGCCTCTGACGGCATAATTGTCAACTAGACCAGTTGCTTGGTCCTCTCGATTGGAAGGAGACTTCTTTAGTGAGATGGAAAACTGAGTGTGAATTTCCAAAATGGCAAGCAGTTATAACAACAGCATGCATCTTTATACTATTCTGCTGCATGACCATATTCTGCTGGACAGTATTGCTCTTCTTCTTCCAGAATAACTACTTTGCATTCTGCACGAAGTAGACTATGGTTCGCAGTCCACGGCTGAATGCTTACTGGTAACATGGCTGTTAAACTCCTCCCGGTCGACCACCAACAACTATTTGATAGAGCACATTCGGCACAGCAGCCAGGAAGGCGAGCGAATTATGGTGGGATGAGAGGATGGCAGTTTTCTCCCATTCCTTCAACTGGCTCATGTCACAGGGATATCCTCATTTGCCGTTACATTCACACTGACTTCACGTCTTTCGATGTCCAGCTTTTGTGCACGATTTGGGGGCCTCTGGCAACATGCTCCCGCACTTTCATTCATTCGCAGCGAGTATTTAACACGTCATGTTATTTTATCTATCTCGTCCTTCAGTTTTGCAGATCAATGTATGTAGCTATGCTACCCTCTACTGCCCTTAATTTTCATTATGTATGGTCACTAAAATCGTGATAAAGCGTGACGACAGGCCGAATTCAGCTTGCAGTAGAATATTGATATCTACATATCTATCTATCTACATATATACTCCGCTAGCCACCAAGCGGTGTGTGCCGGAGGGCACAATTCGCGCGGAAGTCATATTCCCCCCCCCCCCCCCCCCCCTTTTGTTCCACTCGCGGATCGCGCACGGGAATAACAACCGTCTGAACGCCTCAGCACGAGCTCCCAACTCCCCCATCCTTGAATGATGATCATTACGCGATTGGTAATAATATATGCTCTACATCCTCGGCGAAGATTGGATTTCGGAATTTAGAGAGCAGCTCCTTCTGTTTAGCGCGTCGTCTATCTGCAAGTGTGTCCCACTTCAAACTTTCTATGAGATTTGTAACGCTCTCGCGATGGCTAAAAGTACCAGTCACGAATCTTGCCGCTCTTCTTTGGACCTTCTCAGTCTCTTTAATCAGACCCAACTGGTAAGGGTCCCATGCAGACGAACAATACTCTAAGACTGGACGATCTAACGTATTGCAAGCTATTTCCTTTGCTTCAGGATTCTACCACTTGAGCTCACCTTACCCGTTACTTGTGTAATCTGATCATTCCATTTGAGATCATTTCGAATAGTCACACCCAGATACTTGACTGATGTTACCGCTTCCAAATACTGATCATTTATTTTGTACTCATACGTTAATGGGGTTTTTCGCCTTGTTATACGCAGTAGATTACACTTACTAATGTTGGGAGATAACTGCCAGTCATTACACCACGCATTTATTTTCTGCAAATCCTCATTGATTTGTTCACAACTTTCGTGTGATACTACTTTCCTGTAGACTACAACATCATCGGCGTATGATTTCGTGTATGGAGAAACGTCCCCTTACAAAAATTAGTGAATTACTGTGCTGGTATATCCCTTACATTATTTGATTTTCAAACGGCTGAGCAAAACTGAACTTCAGACATTTCGCTCTTTACCTATTCTGATCAACGCTAAACTGACACACAATATTATTTTTAGCGCAACGCAATCTGACTTTCAGTAATCCCTACAAGAGAATGGCCCTGACTAAATTAACCTATACGTTTCACAAATCACTTACCTCACAAAAATCTTCGTTACTCGAACTACTGCAATACAGCGAGCGCCACTACTGCCAGCTAAATAAAAGATTCAAACTACGGAAGGCACTAACTACTGATAGGCATAGTTATCAAATGAAAGATCTTAATAGAGAACAAACAATGTATTTACCTTAATAGTCATAATATATATAGCAGTTCATTGCACCAATTCTTACAAATGTACTGTTTCTGATGGTCACACCTCCAGATTATCCATTCTCAAAAATCGGCCATCTCACTTCCCCACATCCACCACTGCTGGCGGCTCGCCTCCAACTGCGCAACGCTACGCTCTGTTAACATCCAGCTGCCCAACACTACAATGGCAGACAACAATGCAAACTAGCCACAGACTGCACACAGCACAGCCAGTGATTTTCATACAGAGCGCTACGTGGCGTTACCAATATAAGAAGCTAAACAGCCTACTTACAATGGTTAATATAGAAAGATAGGGTACAAGGTGCACCGTTTTTAAGACTAAAACTCAGGACAAGATTCTACAGGTTAAAAGCGCGATTGTAATAGGAAATAAAAAACTGTAACATTTGTACGCAGTAGAAATATGTGCATGGATATGTACAATCTGTCAGAAAAAAAGACTGCAACCGTGCCTCCTTGATTGTGCTTAATTGGCAAATCACTTGATCCCAGAAACAAAAGTTGAGTCAATTTAAATTTTTAAGCTAAACTGTCCGATGTTCCATTTTGATTTCCGGGAATATTATGTATTTCATGCATTTATTCATTCCACATTTATTCCTTTTACGTCCGGCCGTGTTTTGTTTCAGACACAAACTCGGCTATCGCCGACCGGTGCGAGCGCATCTGCGTCTGACAGGCCGCAGCCGAAGCGGCAAGCGGCCGCAGAGCCAGTTGTGGGGTCAGCCGGTGGTGGCTCGCGACCTGGCGGCGACTTCCACAGCCCGCATCCTTTCTGCCGGGGGGCAGCAGGGTGGGCGAGTGGGGGTGGGAACGGGGAGCGGGAGGGGGCCCAGAGGGGCTCATTAATATTCATATCGGACATCCAGAGGAGAATGGCGGCGGAATAAGGTTACGCCAAACTCGTTAGCGGCCGCCCGTTTAACTGACGCGCAGTCGCGGGTAATTCGGTGACGCGCGCTCTGCAGACGCAGAACAGCGGCGAACATGTACTACTCTTGTGCATGTGCTTATCTTCATTGCGTAGCGCGCCCTCACTTAGGCACATTTACTGTGCAGATGCCGAGTTTCGAAAATCGTCATATCTGCCAAATGTTGCTCATAAGAGTGCCTTTACTATACTGCCAGTTTCGATTCGCACATCATCATCAGGTATCATAAAATATTTACATCAACTTACAAGGGGAGATAAAATCAGTGGCGTCCTATACGACATCCACAATTCGATATTGTTGTTAAACAGTAACACAAATTACAGTGTCCATAGTGACGAATTGTCGATTTTACATTTTGTGACACCACCGATTTTCTATTGCCCCGTAATCTGTTATATGTATTTTGTGATTCCTGATGATGATCAGTGGACCCGGTTCTAGGCGCTCCGTCCGGAACCGCGCGACTTCTACGGTCGCAGGTTCGAATCCTGCCTCGGGCATGGATGTGTGTGATGTCCTTAGGTTAGTTAGGTTTAAGTAGTTCTAAGTTCTAGGGGACTGATGACCTCAGCTGTTAAGTCCCTTAGTGCTCTGAGCCATTTTTTGTCTCATCGATCTGTTAATATTATTGGAGGATTTCGGGTACCACCTGATATGGGTGTTTGGTCGGAAAATCAGGTATTGCACATTGCTAGACAGCATCTTGCGGGCGAAGTGAAGTCATTTGTGTGATGTACAGAAGCATATCGCAACACGAGTACATTTGAGCAGCTTAAGCAAGGACCAGAGTAGAGGTACAGAAAACAAACTAGTGCACGATTTTTTCGTGAACAGTTGAGTATGGTGTCTAGAAGATATAATGAACCGGTTTAGGATTTTGTAGATAGATTTAGACAGCTGAACGTACATACTTATGAATTATCGCAGAAGGTGGAGGTGAATAAAGTTATTTTGCAAGAAGCCGAGCAGCGAGCACTAGGTACGTGTTGGACGGGTTTGGCACCAGAAATGTTGAGGACGGTGTGCATACATCTAAGGATCTTCACGCTGTAATGAGACTAACACTGGAGTACAAAGAGACATATATCTGTGAGGTTAAGGCATTACAGACATGTGTTCGTTTCCAAAGTAAAATATTTCAATTATGATCGTGTGGGGCACCTGCAGAGGTAATTCTAGCAGCTGCAGAAGAATAAGGCGAATAATATTGACCACGAGCGAATAAATTGATTAGAAGCAGGGTGTTGTGGATCGTGGAATAGGAAATAGGAGTGAAAGCAAAGGTGGTATTGGGGTTAAAAGGGATCTGTTAAACTTAAGAGGAAAACTGTCTTGGTGGCCCCTTTTCAGTTAGACAAGCAAGGTGGGCTGCCGACCTCCATTCAAGAGCTCATATCAAAACATCGTCAGTAAATGTAAACATCAACAGACCTTCCACATAGACACGGCACTACTTTATGAAAAGCCATGTGACAGAGATCCACCAATTGGAACTAATGTGACTAAGTGTAGCACTCCGCAGAATCGGTGTTGTAAGCACGCCAGCAGAGTCAGACCAGTAGTGTGTACCTATAGCTAGGATAGCTCCAGCCTGTACCTACGTTTGCTCTAGCCCAGTAGACATTCGCCGTAATCTTCTGTAGAAATTTGTATCTTGTTGGGCGTAACGCCACTTTGGAATTGTATAGCGTAGTATTTTGGTTGTTGTTGTATCTTTTCGTTGTCTTGTAATTTTATCTGGTTTTTACTACCACAAGAATTATTGTGTTTCTTGTTGTTCTTGAGTATGGAAATTAGTGCACCCCAAGAAGGCGTTTTAGTCAAACGAAGTGCGTTCAAATTTAATCGTTAGTTCTTTCCAGCCGACCGCAGGACTCTACAGAACACCTGAGCTGTCAACACAGTTCCCAATAAAACTAAATTCAGTAGAAACGTGTACAGGGTCGGGATATGCCACAATAAGTGTGATTGACGGCAGGGAATATAACATTTTGTAGGACACATGAAGGCATGAAGCTTGCATAAGCATCATTCCTCAATTGAGCTTCGATGATCCATAGTAGAACTTAGTGGGAAAGCACTCCAGCTGAGGGAGACTGTTGTCATTGTAGATCTGTCGCAAAGAGCGTCCATTGTACAGGGCGATCCAACTGAACCACGAACAGTTACCTTAAGGCCTAATTCGCATGACTGTGTGTCTATCGACTTCATTTACTCCCGGTATGATGGACCTGGAAGAATTATGGGCAAATTTTAAACACATTATAAATCACGCATTGGAGAAGTATGTGCCGAAAAAGTGGGTTACGGACGGAAAAGACCCACTGTGGATTAACAGCGCAATTCGGAGTATGCTCAGGAAGCAAAGGCAGTAGCACTCGCGGTACAAGAAAGATCTGGAGAATGAGGACAGGCAAAAGTTAGTAGAGATTGGTGCTGCTGTAAAAAGAGCGATGCATGAAGCATTCAACCACTACCACCGTCATACCCTAGCGAAAGATCTTGCCGAAAACCCAAGGAAATTCTGGTCTTAAGTAAAATCGGTAAGCGGGTCGAAAGCTTCCATCCGGTCACTCACTGATCAGTCTGGTCTGGCAACGGAAGACAGCAAAACGAAAGCTGAAATTTTAAATTTAGCATTTGAGAAATCTCTCAGGCAGGAGGATCGTACAAACATACCTCCGGTTCAGTCTCGTACAGATTCCCGTATGGAGGACATAGTGATAGACATCCTTGGGGTTGTGAAGCAGCTGAATGGGTTGAAAATAAATAAATCGCCAGGTCCTGATGGGATTCCAATTCGGTTTTACAGGGAGTACTGCATTGGCACCTTACTTGGCTTGCATTTATCGCGAATCTCTTGCCCAACCTAAAGTACCGAGCGGCTGGGAAAATGCGCTGGTGACGCCTGTATATAAGAATGGTAGACAGACGGATCCTCAAAATTACACACCAATATCCGTACCATCGGTTTGTTGCAGGAACTCGAACATATTCTCAGTTCGAATATAACGAATTTCCTTGAGACAGGGCAGTTGCTGTCCATGCATCAGCACGGCTTTAGAAAGCATCGCTCCTGCGAAACGCAACTCGCCCTTTTTTCGCATGGTATCTTGCGAACCATGGATGAAGGGTATCAGACGGATGCCATATTCCTTGACTTCCGGAAAGCGTTTGACTCGGTGCCCCACTGCAGACTCCTAACTAATGTACGAGCATATGGGATTGGTTCCCAAGTATGTGAGTGGCTCGAACACTTCTTAAATAATAGAACCTAGTACGTTGTCCTCGATGGTGAGTTTTCATCGGAGGTATCATCTGAGGTGCCCCAGGGATGTGTGGTAGCTCCGCTGTGGTTTTCTATCTACATAAATGATCTTTTGGATCCGGTGGATAGCAATGTGCGGCTGTTTGCTGATGATGGTTTGGTGTACGGGAAGATGTCGTCGTTGAGTGACTGTAGGAGGATACAAGATGACTTGTACAGGATTTGTGATTGGTGTAAAGAATGGCAGCTAACTCTAAATGTAGATAAATGTAAATTAATGCAGATGAATAGGAAAAAGAATCTCATAATGTTTGAATACTCCATTAGTAGTGTAGCGCTTGACACAGACACGTCGATTAAATATTTGGGCGTAACATTGCAGAGCGATATCAAGTGGGACAAGCATGTAATTGCAGTTGTGGGGAAGGCGGATAGTCGTCTTTGGTTCATTGGTAGAATTTTGGGAAGATGTGGTTCATCTGTAAAGGAGACCGCTTATAAAACACTAATACGACCTATTCTTGAGTACTGCTCGAGCGTTTGGGATCCCTATCAGGTCAGATTGAGGGAGGACATAGAAGCAATTCTGAGGCAGGCTGCTAGATTTGTTACTGGCAGGTTTGATCATCACGCGAGTGTTACGGAAATGCTTCAGGAACTCGGGCGTGAGTCTCTTGAGGAAAGGAGGCGTTCTTTTCGTGAATCGCTACTGAGGAAATTTAGAGAACCAGCATTGGAGGCTGACTGCAGTACAATTTTACTGCCGCCAACTTACATTTCGCGGAAAGACCACAAAAATAAGATAAGAGATATTAGGGCTCATACAGAGGCATATAGGCAGTCATTTTTCTCTCGTTCTGTTTGGGAGGGGAACAGGGAGAGAAGATGCTAGTTGTGGTACGAGGTACCCTCCGCCACGCACCGTATGGTGGATTGCGGAGTATGTATGTACATGTAGATGTAGATCGTGTTGTATTACAGTGCCCACTCACAAAGAGATAAATTCGACACTACATCCTAAAATACATGAAGGGCTTGTTTCAATAGTGGTACAAGTCCATTACCTCCACTTTTTTGCCTATAATGCTCCTGAAATTAATGATCCAAACAAACAGAAAGAAAGGTTTATCTCTAGCAAGAAGCCATATGCTTGAATATATCTGATATCTCAACTGCAGATTTTTCAGCGCTCATTTAACTTAAGGGCTCTGTATCTCAAAAGGAACAAAAATGGACTTGTACCACTATTGAAATAAGCCCTTCATATGAGAGTTTGGAAAAAGATTTTTTGCTTAAAAAAATGTCACAGATCGCGGGAGTAGACTTCTAGGATGGCAAGGTGTTGACACTGAGTTTAAATCGATAACAAAGGTGGACGAAGAATTTAGCAGCCGATGAGGATCCACATTATTCACTTTTCATCGCAAGAATACATACATTCCTTGCACATCTTGTGGAGTGTATACAACAGCTACTCAAAAGAAGCATTGACATCCCGCTTAATGAACATAAGAGCATTTGTCGTCTGATCGAAAAACCGAAATCGCCAATAGCAGGTACCGTACTGTTGCCTGCGAACCACTGAAATCGTTTCTCGTATAGTCTTGTTTTACTAAGGTCTGATCACTACTATGAGATGACGCACTCTTCTCCCGGGTAAGTGAAGGTCACGGCAATTCTGAACGAGACTGTAAGCAATGTGATACAATAACATAGAAGAAGAAAGCGAGACACTGATGGCAGAACAATATTCTAGAGAAAACAATGACGGACCTACATGAAATAACCCATGAGAAAAGAACTTCATCTGTTTTTGTGTACACCACACATTCTTCTTACATTTTTTCCGATAAATTTTTCTGCATGTAAATTATATGGGCTCTTATTTCTAGCTGGTTAGACTTTGCAGGACTTCAAATAACTTGTAACATAGCTTGTCACTGTTTGTATCCCTGCCCTTGTCCGTATGTATACTGTTCTTCTGTTGCAGGTAAACGTGCTAAACAACTGCAAATGTTACTTTAAGTATCTTTGTAGTTCTCCGTTCTAGTTATGTTAACATCGTTTACACCTATAAAATCGAGTTCATCATGAAGAAGCTCTGTCTTCATCAGAATAAAATTTCATCACAATATATTGTAATAAGAGTTGGTCCAGATATAAAAGAATTAAGAGAAAATTACTTTCTGTTCTGTGAGAGCTGGGCGTGTACTTCAAATTTTTGGTTTCTGTTTTCAAACATTATGCCTAACATTATTCACATTTAAACGTAAGCTTCCGCGGCCATTGTCACAGTCAACAAAATTTTTCTGGATTTGTGACCGCGTTGTCAACATGTAAAACTACCTAAGGTTCGGCCACTGTTGCAAGTGACCTTCTAGCAACAGCGACCGAAACGTCGGTAGTTTTACACATAGACAATGTGGTCACAAACGCAGAAAAATTTCGTTGATTATTAACATTTTGTGAAAGTCAGAATCACTGTCCATCTTCAGTGATTCACGCAACAAGTGTTACACTGCTCGACTTATTTTTTTTTTTTTTTTCAATCAGCTATTTAAAGCAACTGAGTTTTGAGTTACATCAGCCAAAACAGGAGATCAAAACACATCGGATTTTTCCTAAAAGACCGTGTTTTAGCTAACGTGTCAATATGTCAACGACTTTCAAAGTAGTTTTTCTTACGAAATCCTATTTCCTTTACGAACATCAGTAAAGAAATGTAATCATTTGTTGCAAGTTATGTTTTGGCCTTTTTAGTGATTTTTGTTTTTGTATGGTTTCAGCCCTTCAGTCTTCTCGTCAGCCCATTTCAATCGACATATTATACACATGATTTGGATTCGAACAGAACTGCCAATGTAATACTTCAACTCAATTTAAAATTACGTAAAGTGTGACTTGAATAAAAGACATGTAAGGCTTGTAAGACGTAAGGCTTGGCTGAGGTCACAACAATGACGCTACAAGCTACAATTACAAAAGCAGCCGTCTCAGCTAAAGGCAGTCTATGTCTGGCAGTAACAGATTCCGAGTGCCCGACCAGGAGAGATTGTCATATGCTGTACGACGGGAGTATACTTTCGTTCTCAGAAACTGTCTGCTGGCAACAGTCGTGGCAATAATACTGATGTCATTGAGCCGTATGTTCCTCTCTGTGCTGGATCTTAATAATAAGCTACACTCTGTGTACCTTTTCTTTGTTCATAAAATGATGTTGCGGTCCTGTAACTCTGGCCAAAACATCAACGTAGATAAGTTGTCGATTTCGGAATCTAAGACTGTAATGTCGGAAAATGCCAAATCGGAAACACAGACACGTCTCAACTGCACTCACAAATTTAACTACTGAACTTCAGAAAATAACTTTATTATTCATTTTCCAGCATCAGCATCAGGAGACAAAAAAAATCGCATTCCAGTCAAGAGTGTTGCAGCCAACGCCCTCGTCGATGGACCCTGTGTATTTCTTGGATGTTCACTTAATTTTAGTTTTTTGTAAACATTGAACTTACACCAACATCAGGAGACAAGAAGAATCGCATTCCAGTGAAGAGTGTTGCAGCCCACGCTCTCGACGATGGACCTTGTGTATTTCTTGGATGTTTACTTAATTTTAGTTTGGCTATAAACGACACATTCTCACATGGAAATGGATGGTTCACCGTTGGCATAGTCAGAGGTGGTAGTGGAGTGTCTAGTGTACCTGGACTTGAAAGTTTTAATGATAGAGATGTAATTGCCTATCGTACGTACCATATGTTTGAAACTGCTAATAAAGACTTTGGTAAACTTGCTTATGACTCTACGTCTCCACTTGTATTGTATACACGTAACAAAAGAAAACTCAATCCTAATGAATCTGTATTTATTTGGATTAAAGGTAAAGGTGTATGTGAATATGTAAAATTTGCATCAGATTGTACTGTATATTTTCATAAAGAAAGATCTGTAGCGTCAGCCACAAACCGGACAAGGGTACATCTCGAACCGGGGGCTGAAGGATGCAACAGTTTGAAAAAAATTATAAAGCATAGTGCCCTACTGCCCGCTAGGCGAATAGTCGGCCGGTTGTTCTGGGTACTGATTTCTCAGGTTCTATTCACCCAAATTGCGTGAAAGTGTAATCACATGTCAGTTCTAGTATAATATATTTGTCCAATGAATACCCGTTTATCATCTGCATTTGTTCTTGGTGTAGCAATTTTAATTGCCAGTAGTGTATTTTTCTTTCGCCTCCACTGTGAGAAACGGTAAACGAGGAAGTTTCCATCGTGGACATAAAGTAGCGAGAAAAGTGGTGAATACTTTTATGAGAGTTCCTTTTATAGTCTGAAGTGAAGCACATATTACGTTCATTAGCTGGACGGGTTACTGCCGGTAGCCAGGTATTTTTTCCGCGCCTCGGTGCTCTCCGGTAGCGGTGCTCCCTAAGTTATCTGGAGCGTCCAGCGCCGACGTTGTCACAGCCCCCAGGCCTGCCCTGCTACACGACGTCCCGTCTCCCACTGAAGGGAAATCAATATCGTATTTGCCACCTCGCCTCATTCTCACCTCAGCACGCTGCGCTGCTGCAACTCACGCCCTCGCCCAGACCCCTCCAAGGTACACCCGCTCGGAGATTGACTCTGTGGGACAAGGGCTGGCAGCGACCGTGGGAGGTTTGGCTGCCAGGGTGGCGGAGGGAGGCGGGGGCGGGAGGCGGTGGGGGTTTGGGTCTGGACGGCCCACCCTACCGGCGAAAAAGAGCGGCCTTGGAAGCCAGTGTTTCGGAGAAAAGGAGGACCATGTGTAATACAGGACTCATCACTGTCTTCTGCACCTCTGTTTTCTGGACTTGCTGGAGAGGAAGTAACGGCTTACTGCAGTCATCAGCATTCGATTTTCGAAGCTTTTGCTACAGTCAGCGGAAAAATTTTTGGGGATTGGTAAGTGCTTTCCCAAATATGTTTCGATAAAATGACACACAATCACAGAGCACTGGAAGACCTGAGTCGAAACAAGGCCCCGGGAGTAGACAACATTCCATTAGAACTACTGACAGCCTTGGGAGAGCCAGTCCTGACAAAACTCTACCATCTGCTGAGCAAGATGTATGAGACCGGCGAAATTCCCTCATACTTCAAGAAGAATATAATAATTCCAATCCCAAATAAAGGAGGTGTAGCATATTTGAAAATTGCCAAACTATCACACGGATGCAAAATACTAACGCGAATTCATTACAGACGAATGGAAAAACTGGTAGAAGCCGACCTCGGGGAAGATCAGTTTGGATTCCGTAGAAATGTTGGAACACGTGAGGCAATACTGACCCTACGACTCATCTTAGAAGCTAGATTAAGGAAGGGCAAACTTACGTTTCTAGCATTTGTAGACTTAGAGAAAGCTTTTGACAATGTTGACTGGAATACTCTCTTTCAAATTCTAAAGGTGGCAGGGGTTAAATACAGGGAGCGAAAGGCTGTTTACAATTTGTACAGAATCCAGATGGCAGATATGCAGAGTCGAGGGGCATGAAAGGGAAGCAGTCGTTGGGAAGGGAGTGAGACAGGGTTGTGGCCTCACTCCGATGTTATTCAATCTGTATATTGAGCTAGCAGTAAAAGAAACAAAAGACAAATTCGGATTTGGAATTAAAATCCATGGAGAAGAAATAAAAACATTAAGGTTCGCCGATGACATTGTAATAATGTCAGAGACAGCAAAGGACATGGAAGAGCATCTGAACGAAATGGACCATGTCTTGAAAGGTGGATATAAGATGAACATCAACAAAAGAAAAACTATGATAATGGAATGCAGTTGAATTAAATCAGGTGATACTGAGGGAATTATATTATAAAATGAGACACTTAAAATATTAGATGATTTTTGCTATCTGGGGAACAAATAACCGACGGTGGACGAAGTATAGAGGATATAAGATGTAGACTGACTCTGGCAACGAAAGCGTTTCTGAAGAAATTTGTTAAGACCATGTATAGATTCAAGTGTCAGGAAGTCGTTTCTGAAAGTATTTGTATAGAGAGTAGCCATGTATGGAAGTGAAACATGGTCGATAAATGGTTTAGACAAGAAGAGAATAGAAGCTTTCGAAATGTGGTGCTACAGAAGAATGCTGAAGATTTGATGCGTAGATCACATAACTAATGAGGAGGTATTGAACAGAGTTGGGGAGGAGTTTGTGGCGCAACTTGACTAGAAGAAGCGATAGGTTGGTAGGACATGTTGTGAGGCATCAAGGGATCACCAATTTAGTATTGGAGGGCAATGTGGAGGGTAAAAATCGTAGAGGGAGATCAAGAGATGAATACACTAAGCAGATTCAGAAGGATGTAGGTTGCAGTAGGTACTGGGAGATGAAGAAGCTTGCACAGGATAGAGTAGCATGGAGAGCTGCATCTAACCAGTCTCAGGACTGAAGACCACAACAACAGCAACAACAACAACCTAAGAAATAGAAATTAGGGTACATTCTAACCATGTATAAAGAAGATGGTGTTTTGAAATTTCATGTAAGCAAACATTTCATGTAATGCTGGTAGGCTATGTTTCTATGTGCTTCCCATTTTTAATGTGATCATTAACATATGTAGAACATGAGTTTTGACAGTTGAACACACGAGTCCACTATCATGTTATGGCACTTGATTTTTTAAGCCCCCAATTCAAACAAGTTTCTTTATCAAATCTGTATGGTAAGCCATTTCTTGCTTCTACTTGCTAGGCTGTCAGTGAGAGAGTTCGTCGTTTGACTAAAGGGTTTGCTCTCCTTTCACTTCAGGTAAGCTACCAACTTGTCTTCTTTTTCTGCAGTGAATATATTTTTAAATTTCCCACTTGGTTTGTCAGTTCTATAGTTGGAATTATTCTTACCTTTAAGTGACTATGTTTCCAACGTTGGTTTGGGTACGTTAAACTTCAATGTTGCGATTAAATCTTCTATTTGATAAGATGGCTGAAACTACCATTTTCATTGACGTTATATCCCACTGCTGTCTGTCAGTCTTTCTAATGCAAGTTCACACCGTGTGGAAAAGCAAGGAATAAAACTGAATACATAGTTTGAAATCTGCTATTATCAGAAAACAGTTGGGCAGAATGGAACTCTACCCCATTCTGCTCCATCCCGTTCCCCCCAAAGAGGATATTTCTGGTTAGCAAACTTGAAACGCAATATCTGACTGGTTTAAACGTATGTTATACAAGGTGCATTCAAGTTCTAAGGCCTCCGATTTTTTTTCCCCAGACTGGAAAGAGATAGAAACAAGCGCATTGTTTTAAAATGAGGCCACATTCACTGTCAATACATCCCAGAGATGGCAGCACCGTACGGCAGTTGGAATTTTACCGCCAGCGGCGAGAATGAGAACTGTTATAAATACTTAAAATGGTGACGTTTTCCTTACTTGAACAGCATGCAATCATTCGTTTTCTGAATTTGCGTGATGTGAAACCAAATGAAATTCATCGACAGTTGAAGGAGACATGTGGTGATGGGGTTATGGATGCGTTGAAAGTCCATTCATGGGTGCGACAGTTTAATGAAGGCAGACCATCATGTGACAACAAACTGAAACAACCTCGGGCTCGCACAAGTCGGTCTGACGACATGATCGAGAAAGTGGAGAGAATTGTTTTGGGGGATCACCGAATGACTGTTGAACAGATCGCCTCCAGAGTTGGCATTTCTGTGGGTTCTGTGCACACAATCCTGCATGACGACCTGAAAGTGCGAAAAGTGTCATCCAGGTCAGTGCCACGAATGCTGACGGATGACCACAGGGCTGCCCATGTGGCATGTTGCCAAGCAATGTTGACGCTCAACGACAGCATGAATGGGACATTCTGTTCGTCGGTTGTGACAATGGATGAGACGTGGATACCATTTTTCAATCCAGAAACAAAGTGCCAGTCAGCTCAATGGAAGCACACAGATTCACCGCCACCAAAAAAATTTCGGGTAACCGCCAGTGCTGATAAAATGATGGTGTCCATGTTCTGGGACAGCGAGGGCGTAATCCTTACCCATTGCGTTCGAAAGGGCACTACGGTAACAGGTGCATCCTACGAAAATGTTTTGAAGAACAAATCCCGTCCTGCACTGCAACAAAAACGTCCGGGAAGGGCTGCGCGTGTGCTGTTTCACCAAGACAACGCACCCGCACATCAAGCTAACGTTACACAACAGTTTCTTCGTGATAACAACTTTGAAGTGATTCCTCATGCTCCCTACTCACCTGACCTGGCTCCTAGTGACTTTTGGTTTTTCCAACAATGAAAGACACTCTCTGTGGCCGCACATTCACCAGCCGTGCTGCTATTGCCTCAGCGATTTTCCAGTGGTCAAAACAGACTCCTAAAGAAGACTTCGCCGCTGCCATGGAAACATGGCGTCAGGGTTGTGAAAAATGTGTACGTCTGCAGGGCGATTACGTCGAGAAGTAACGCCAGTTTCATCGATTTCGGGTGAGTAGTTAATTAGAAAAAAAATCGGAGGCCTCAGAACTAGAATGCACCTCGTAAGTGACTTATAGCGAATGGTATAACTGACGCAATGCGAATGACCTGCACTTTAATATTAAATGTAATTTAAGGAAGTACAATAAGAAGTAAGGTTTATTGCGCGTCGAAATTAACCAAAATCTATAAAATCAGAATTGTAAATGTGAACGACAACCATTCACTTACAAGACCCATTCCAAACCAAGTCAAAGTGGAAGTCACATCTTCTAATCTGTTTGGAGACATGGTGGCAAGTCACTAGGACAGGTACTAGCTCTCTCCAGTCAAGAAAATAACTCAATCCCGTTGTGCCTCGCTACCCCTTCCTGGCCCTAATTCCCTTATTCAAGCTATTTCATGAAGATGATCTGATACAGGGAGCAGCGTTGATTTTGGTCTCGTCTTCTATCAATCTTTAAATATTTACATTTTTTTCTGCAATACTGTCCACAGCTCCTCATCCAGTGTTTTGTTTTAAAAACTTATAATGATATTCATCCTCACAATGAAGTTGATAAATTAGACAACTACAGGCGGTATTTATGCATCTCGAAAGCAAATGTAGCGCCACTCTTCTTTCATCTGTTAATTTATTTTCGATTGTACTGTTAGGTTGGTCATCCTCTGCACAGTAGCCATTATGATTACTTAAGAGAAAATTACTTAACCGACCTAAGTGTATCGAATCACGCAGAGCGCTTTCATGAGAATCTGGTGAATTGCAAGTGGTTAGAACTCTCAGGGTGATTGGCTTACCTTCTGTCTCTTACATCAGTCTCAGAGATTACGGTTTTACATGGTTTCCCAGAAGTTGAGCCGAACTGAAGAATTGTTATCTCACCAGACAGAAATATAACAGAAAAAATGGTTCAAATGGCTGCTGTGGTCATAAGTCCCCTAGAACTTAGAACTACTTAAACCGAACTAACCTAAGGACATTACACACATCCATGCCTGAGGCAGGATTCGAACCTGCGACCGTAGCGGTCGTGCGGTTCCAGAGAAATATAACAGAACAACTGTCAAAACGAGAAACCCGTAGAGCAGTGTGCTGACAATACATATGCACCTACCGTAAGCGTCTTTTGTCCCCGTAAATAATGACAGCAACACACACCACTGCTATCGGTAGAAAGGAAACAAAAGCGGCATTCTTTCCCTTCTCTGTCACGTCCAAATTTTCTGTATGCATTCTTTTAGCGTTCATATACACTCCTGCAAATTGAAATAAGAACACCGTGAAATCATTGTCCCAGGAAGGGGAAACTTTATTGACACATTCCTGGGGTCAGATACATCACATGATCACACTGACAGAACCACAGGAACATAGACACAGGCAACAGAGCATGCACAATGTCGGCTCTAGTACAGTGTATATCCACCTTTCGCAGCAATGCAGGCTGCTATTCTCCCATGGAGACGATCGTAGAGATGCTGGATGTAGTCCTGTGGAACGGCTTGCCATGCCATTTCCACCTGGCGCCTCAGTTGGACCAGCGTTCGTGCTGGACGTGCAGACCGCGTGAGACGATGCTTCATCCAGTCCCAAACATGCTCAATGGGGGACAGATCCGGAGATCTTGCTGGCCAGGGTAGTTGACTTACACCTTCTAGAGCACGTTGGGTGGCACGGGATACATGCGGACGTGCATTGTCCTGTTGGAACAGCAAGTTCCCTTGCCGGTCTAGGAATGGTAGAACGATGGGTTCGATGACGGTTTGAATGTACCGTGCACTATTCAGTGTCCCCTCGACGATCACCAGTGGTGTACGGCCAGTTTAGGAGATCGCTCCCCACACCATGATGCCGGGTGTTGGCCCTGTGTGCCTCGGTCATATGCAGTCCTGATTGTGGCGCTCACCTGCACGGCGCCAAACACGCATACGACCATCATTGGCACCAAGGCAGAAGCGACTCTCATCGCTGAAGACGACACGTCTCCATTCGTCCCTCCATTCACGCCTGTCGCGACACCACTGGAGGCGGGCTGCACGATGCTGGGGCGTGAGCGGAAGACGGCCTAACGGTGTGCGGGACCGTAGCCCAGCTTCATGGAGACGGTTGCGAATGGTCCTCGCCGATACCCCAGGAGAAACAGTGTCCCTAATTTGCTGGGAAGTGGCGGTGCGGTCCCCTACGGCACTGCGTAGGATCCTACGGTCTTGGCGTGCATCCGTGCGTCGCTGCGGTCCGGTCCCAGGTCGACGGGCACGTGCACCTTCCGCCGACCACTGGCGACAACATCGATGTACTGTGGAGACCTCACGCCCCACGTGTTGAGCAATTCGGCGGTACGTCCACCCGGCCTCCCGCATGCCCACTATACGCCCTCGCTCAAAGTCCGTCAACTGCACATACGGTTCACGTCCACGCTGTCGCGGCATGCTACCAGTGTTAAAGACTGCGATGGAGCTCCGTGTGCCACGGCAAACTGGCTGACACTGACGGCGGCGGTGCACAAATGCTGCGCAGCTAGCGCCATTCGACGGCCAACACCGCGGTTCCTGGTGTGTCCGCTGTGCCGTGCGAGTGATCATTGCTTGTACAGCCCTCTCGCAGTGTCCGGAGCAAGTATGGTGGGTCTGACACACCGATGTCAATGTGTTCTTTTTTCCATTTCCAGGAGTATATTTGTAGGAATCTTCCATTTCCTAAAATAGAACTTTGGGTCGATGTGTGTGTGTAATATGTGAATTGTACCATGGACCTAGGAACGACGGAGAGGCTTCATCCTGCCGTAGCCCTCAGTGTTTCATAACCCCACAACAGGCCACAGCAGTCCAACCACCTCACCGCGCCGCCCACGCGGAACCAGAGTTATTGCGCTGTTCGGACCTAAGTGACCCCCCCCCCCCCCCTCCCTCCCGCCCGCCCGGGCACGTCGCATACCAGTCGAGTGTAACCCCAAACGTTAGCGTGGTAGAGTAATTATGGTGTACGCCTGCGTGGAGATAGTGCTTGTGCAGCAATCGCTGACACAGTGTAACTGAGGGGGAATAAGGGGAACAAGCACGCATTCGGCGAGGCAGATGGAAAACCGCATTAAAAACCATTCACAGGCTGGCCGGCACACCGGACGTCGTCGCTAATACGCTGCGCGGATTCGTGCCGGGGACCGGCACGCCCTCCCGCTCGGGACGCAGCGCGTTAGATCGCGCGGCTAGCTGGGCGGGCCTGGGACCATGTGTACTGCCGCATTTTATCTTAATTAATTTGTGTGCAGTGTTATTTCAGATTTTAAGAATTTTAATTCCACTTTAAATAGGATATATTCTTCTTCAGAAACTTACTTTCGACAGGAGCTCACCAGTAAGTGGTAATTCAGCTGTTCAGGAAATATTCTCGTACATACAGTCACCAGTTGTAATCCATAACATAAAAATATCGCTTAATTTATCGACTAATGCATACAGCACAACAGGTGTCCATGTACAGGTATTAAAATAGAAAACTGAGTGAAACGTCCAAAAGTCGATTTGACTTCAATAAAGACAGCTCATGCAGACTATTGGACTTTTCAGTTTTCTGTTTTCATATTTTTACCACCTGTATACAAACACCTATTATACTGTATGAATTAGTCAATCAGTTGTGTATAATTACTTTTTAGTTGTTGCTGCCCTAATCTTAAATTTGGAAGTTACGTTTGTGTGGTTACTGAATGTAACACAGGTAAAACGGCCAAAATGACACTCTGATTTCACACAAGGATTAGATCGAGAATTATTTGTCTTTTGCTGTGCCACAAAGGCCGCCGAATCAGCATGCCGCGCGTTCAGTGATTTTGTAGAATGACATGTTATGGCTTTTTTGGAAAGGGGGGGGGGCAAGCAGCACGTTATCTTGGGTGGAGTCTTACCGACGGGTATAGAAGTAATTTCAGGTGTGCACTAGTGTATGTGTTGGGTCCCTTGTCGTTCATATTTCATATTAATGACGTTTCAGACAATACTGACAGCAAACTAAGACTCTTTGCTCATAATTCGGCTATCTACGATTAAGTACAGTCTGAAGAAATCTGCACAGATGGATACTGATAATATCATAAAGCCGGCCGTCGTGGCCGAGCGGTTCTAGGCGTTTCAGTCTGGAACCGCGCGACTACTACGGTCTCAGGTTCGAATACTGCCTCGGGCATGGATGTGTGTGATGTCTTTAGGTTAGTTAGGTTTAAGTAGTTCTAAGTTCTAGGGGACTGATGACCTCAGATGTTAAGTCCCAAAGTGCTCAGAGCCAACTTCACGAAGCGGTGCAAAAATTTGCAAATGTTCAGATATGTGAAACTGTACACTTGACAGAAGGAAACCACATGGGACATGTTAGACTAATCAAAGTGCGCACACAGGCGTTTAGAGCAATCATCTTCCTATTTTCCATACGTGAACAGAAGGAAAAGAATCCCAAATAGCTGGTGCAATGGGAAGCACCCTTGGCCATGCACTTCACAGTGGTTTGCTAAATGTAGTTGTAGGTGTAGGTGTAGAATGCAAGAAACAGTAATATATAAAAAAGATGGTCCCCATACCGCAGGAAAGGTTATTAGAATGTTCGAGGCAATTTTCTCCTACGCGCTCGTCTGGCTGTCTAGTGCCTTATTCGGTTGCTAAAGAAAATGCGTTTAAGCCTTGATTTCCGCTACATCACTCGTTAATTTGTCAGAAAGGTCTTCTTTCCACGAATATAACGTTAAGTTACCATACAAACGTTTCGTACTTCGTTGAGAATACTGTCATCTTACTGACAACAGTGAATAAACACAGCAATCTTTTCATTTATCTACCACCTGTTAATAAGCTCCTGTTGCAAACGGTTTCGTGAAAGTAAGTAAATTAAATTGCAGGTACTGTGGTAGGAAGCTACGCCCTTCATGATATTTGTAGAAATTTCGGAGCCCAACGTCCGAAAATAATTCAATTAAAATTTCCTTTGGCTTGCGAAGTAATTGAATGTAATGTGTGTAAATGTCTGGCGATAAGCAGATTAATTACGTTTTTCGCTGAAAACGACGAGAAGGCACGTACAGCGGCAGGCCGACCTGGTGAATTCAACAGGTGGCGAAGCGCGGCCTCGCCATGGAATTATTCACAATAGCCTCACTCTTTTCTGGTGCACGTGTTATGCAGATGCGTGAAAGGACTAGACGGTGAACTCGACACCAGTTTTCTATTCACGTGGCTTGGGTTTACATGTATCGTTTATTTTACGGAAACGGTATGAAATGCGTTAAAAAAGAAAAAGGAGGGGGTGCCTCAGTTCCACACAGGACACTGCTGTATAAGCAAGCTAAAATATCAACCGCTAAATGTGCGGTATCGGAAAAAAAACATTTGCAGACATTCTGTTTCTGACAGTTCGTTTCTTCCTATTATATTCCGAAGCTTTCCAGAACAGAATATGGTTTAAGAATTGATTATTTCGAAAATTAAAAAAATGCTGCAGCACAGTTTCTTCACGATCCTAAACATTTGTGTATTGCTACTTGAGCTACTGATGCTTTGAAGAGATTTATAGGCTAAGCGTACTGGTTGTCATGAAACGTTGTCTTGTGTGGCTGACAGCAACCAATCCCAAATTCGATGGTCGCGGGTGTATGATTGGAATATGTAAACGACACTCAGTTAATAGATCCGAATTAAGTCATGAAACACTAAAACCTTATTGTTTAACTACCGCGAATAACACAGGAGTTACTGCAGCATCTGAAACAATAACACATTATGAAACTATCTGCTGTATTGTGCGAAACATGTATGAACATAATTACGTAGTATGGGCTTATAATGGAGTGTTGTTCACTACCTAACTAGCATTTTAATTTACAGGGATAGTGATCGATTTTTTGGAACTAGTAATTTGTGATAGCAAATTATTTACGACGTTTACGGCAACAGCAAAAGCTAATGTTAATTTCATTTTTTTAGTGTGACCTGTTCATTAGGGAACTGAATCAGCACTACTAATGATAAACAGTTTATTGTGTGAAACTTCCTGGCAGATTAAATCTGTGTGCCCGACCGAGACTCGAACTCGGGACCTTTGCCTTTCGCGGGCAGGTGCTCTACCATCTGAGCTACCGAAGCACGACTCACGCCCGGTATTCACAGCTTTCCTTCTGCCAGTATCCGTCTCCTACGTTCCAAACTACACAGAAGCTCTCCTGCGAACCTTGCAGAACTAGCACTCCTGAAAGAAAGGATACTGCGGAGACATGGCTTAGCCACAGCCTGGGGGATGTTTCCAGAAAGCTGTGAGTACCGGGCGTGAGTCGTGCCTCGGTAGCTCAGATGGTAGAGCACTTGCCCGCGAAAGGCAAAGGTCCCGAGTTCGAGTCTCGGTCGGGCATACAGTTTTAATCTGCCAGGAAGTTTCATATCAGCGCACACTCCGCAGCAGAGTGAAAATTTCATTCTGGAGTTTATTGCGGATTCGCAGTTGGCATTAGAAGCTCAAAATGGTTCAAATGACTCTGAGCACTATGGGACTTAGACCTGACTAACCTAAGGATGTCACACACATCCATGCCCGAGGCAGGATTCGAACCTGCGACCGTAGCAGCAGCGCGATTCGGACTCAAGCGCCTAGAACCGCTCGGACACAACGGCCGGCTGTCATTAGAAGATCCTATTCGTTAAATACAAGTAGGTTTAAAGAGTATTCTACGGCATTTAATGCTAAAAAGACAAATTTCATTTAGAATATCATGCACAGTATAGGGTAAGATGTGATTAAAATGAGTATTACATCTAGAACCGCACCGGGCCAAGGATAGAAATTCGTGCCTGGCAGCACCAAAAGACGTAAATAAGTCTATTTCTTCTGCTGACTCGGTACATAAAATTACAGTCCGACAACGTTTTGTCTACGGTATGAACCTGAACTCCATCGATACAATTACGCCGTTTGTTGAAAGACATTTTCTCAGTATGCTGATACTGTGAGTGACTCGTCGTGTTCGGTCGCTCGTGACAGAGTAGACGCGTTTTGTTTTATTTTTTATCGCCGCTTACCTTTGTATCTACGTTGCACCGAAAATATCTGCGGCACAGTGGAAATGTTCTCAGTCTGGGCTGTGAATCTACTGTGGAAAAAGAGGAAAAAACTAGTCCCATTCATTCACCGTACCTGCTGTTGAGAAAGTAATGTCGAAGCCAACTATACGCTTTGCCTTCAAGATTATGTTCGGAATTGCTCGGGGCGTCTCTAGTGTTTGTTTCTCCTGCAGTGTTACTTGTACGTAAAAAACGACACGGGGAAATCTGGATAGATTTACTGATGAAGACTAGGCCGATATCCTATTGTTTCACTGAATGAGTTGGTAGAGCGGCACAAAGACTCCGTGGTGAGATGTTACCGTAGCGGAGACAACCACGTTACATTACTTTTGCATCTAAGGGCTACAGGTGTTGTATGTTTTAGTAGCTCCATATTACTGAGTTCTTCACTGTTGTAAGAAGAGTTTCACAGAAACAACAGTAACTCATCATCATTATTACATTGTTACTGTGTAATGTGTAAGTGTGTTTTCTGCCAACAATTTAATTAGCATGTAAAATACAGACACGATACCGTGATCTGCCAAGACTTTGTCGGTCTACAACTGTACGTCACAAGAGCAGACCTGAACAGACCACACAAACGTTCGAGGAAGAAGTAGAATCAGTGAGCTATGCTTTTCTATTCAGCGGAATAACGCTGGGGTCAAGGCAATCAGAAATGGAGGTGATTGAACTAAACTATCGTACAATCAGCATAACAGTTCATGCGTGAAGGTTGCTGACAAAAATAGCATACAGATGAATGGAAATGAAAATAAAGCCTGTCTTAGGTAACGATAAGTTTGGTTTGACGAAAGGTAAAGGCACCAGAAAGGCAATTTTCACGTCGCGTTCTATGAAGGAAGCAATAACTTTAAAAAATCAAGACGCAGTCATGGGATTCGTGGACCTAGAAAAAGGGTCTGACAGTGTCAAAAGGTGCAAGGTGTCCGAAATTCTGAGGATAACAATCGTAAGCTTTAGGGAAAGGCGGTTGATGTTCAATATGCACAAAACCCAAATATAAGAATGGAAAACCAAGAACGAAGTTGATTTTCCCAGAAGATCAAAACTATGTGCCGGACCGAGACTCGAATTCGGGACCTTTGCGTGGCGTTTGGAAGGTAGAGGCACTAGCAGATGTACAGCTGTGAGGACGGTGCGTGAGTCGTGCTTGGGTAGCTCAGGTGATAGAGCACTTGCCCGCGGAAGGCAAAGGTCCCGAGTTCGAGTCCCGGTCCGGCACGCAGTTTTCATCTGACATGAAGTTTCATATCAGCGTACACTCCGCTGCAGAAGGAAAATCATGTTCTGAAAACATCAGTCAGGCTGTGGCTAAGCCATGTCTCCACAATATCCTTTCTTCCATGAGTGCTAGTTTTGCAAGTTTCGCAGGAGAGCGTCTGTGATGTTTGGAAGATAGGAGACGATGTACTGGCACATGTAAAGCTGTGAGGACGGGGCGTGAGTCCTGCTTGGGTAGCTCAGGTGATAGAACACTTACGACGGAAGGCCAAGGTCCCGAGTTGGAGTCTCGATCCACCACACAGTTTTGATCCGGCACCAAGTTTCATATCAGCGCACACACCGCGGCAGATTGAAAATCTCATTCATGGACAAATTGCTCGGACTGAAAAGGGTGGTGCACGACATCTGCATCTACATATATCCTTCACAAGCCAACGTTAGTTGCATGACGGAGGGTACATTGTACCACTACTGAACATTTCATTTCCTCTTCCAACGACAAACAAAGAGAGGGAAAGAAACTTTCTATACGTCTCCGTACAAAAGTATTCAGTCTTATGCCCCTAATGTTCAACGTACACGCCGAAGAGGCAATTGCGGAAATAAAAGGAAGGTTCAAGAGTGGGATTAAAATTCGCAGTGAAAGGATATTAAGGATGAGATTCACAAATGACACTGAAAGTCAGTGAAAGTGAAGAATTCGCGGCTGCTACGGTCGCAGGTTCAAATCCTCCCTCGGGCATGGATGATTGTGATGTCCTTAGCTTAGTTAGGTTTAAGTAGTTATAAATCTAGGGGACTGATGACCGAAGATGTTAAGTCCCATAGTGCTTAGAGCCATTTTGAAAGTGAAGAATTGCGGGGTCTATTCAATGGAATAGACAATCTAATGGGTCAAGTTTATGGATTGGAGATAATCCGAAAAAATACGTGGGTAATAAGGACCAGTAGCAACGAGATTAGCGAATAATATAAGAATTTAGTGACTTAGAAGTAAATGAAGTGACGGAATTCAGCTCCCTTCATAGCAAAATAAACACGGACGAAGGGTATAGGAAGCAGACTATCACAGGTAAAGAGGGAATACCTGGCCAAAGAAGTCTTCTATTGTTAAACGTTGGCCTTAATTTGAGCGGGAGCTTTCTGAGATAGTAAGTTTGGAGTAGCGCGTTGTATGGAAGGGAGACATGGGTTATAGGGAAAACGGAGAACGTGAAGGGATTGAGATATGATGCGTTGTAAGGATGTCGAAAATTAGATGGATTGGTAAGATAAGCAATAATGATGTTCTGTGAAGTACTGGCGAGAAAAAGGAACTTGGAGAGGCTGACTTCGACAAGAGACATAGGTCAATGATCTCCTCTCTCTTCGAACAGGCCTCGGAAGGCCCAATAGTATCGGCCCACCGATCGCCGTGTCACCCTTAGCCGATAGGCCCCAGCGCATGCGGATATGGAGGAACATGTCAAGTGGTACCAGATGTTCGAAATTGCTATATGGAGCATAGGGTAATATACAACTAGAGCCAAGACAGAAATGTAGTCTTTTGCCCCTATTGCTCAGTCTTATACATCAAGTAAGCAACGATGGAAATAAAAGTTTCAAGACTGAAACTAAAACTGAAGTTGAAAGGATTTAAGATACGCTGATGACTGCTATCCTCAGTGAACGTGAAGAAGAATTATAGAATCAGGTGAATAGAATGAACGGTCTAAAGAGTACATCGAAGAAAGACGAAAGTAATGAGAAGTAGCAGAAATGAGAACTGCGAGAAACTTTAACATCAGGATTGATAGTCACGACGTAGATGAAGTTGAAGAATTCTGCTACCTAAGCAGCAAAATAACCCATCACGAACGGAGTAGCGAGGACATCAAAAGCAGACAAGTATTGGCGAAAATGGCATTCCTGGCCAAGAGAAGTCTACTAGCCATAATTGGAGGAAGAAATTTCTAAGAATGTACGTTTGGAGCACAGAATTGTATAGTAATGAAACATGGACTGTGGGAAAACCGAAACTGAAGCCGATCGAAGCATTTGAGATTTGGTGCTACGGACGATTGTTGAAGATTAGGTGAACTGATAAAGTAAGGAATGAGGAGGTTTTGCACAGAATAGGAGAGGAAAGAAATGTACGGAAAACACTTATAAGAAAAAGGACAGTGCGGTAGGACATCTGTTAAGACATCAAGAAATAGCTATCATGGTACTAGAGAGAGCTCTAGAGGGTAAGAACTGTGGAATAAGACAGAGCCGGCCGCTGTGGCGAGCGGTTCTAGGCGCTTCAGTCCGGAACCATGCGGCTGCTACGTTCGCAGGTTCGAATCCTGCCTCGGGCATGGATGTGTGTGATGTACTTAGGTTAGTTAGGTTTAAGTAGTTCTAAGTTCTAGGGGACTGATGACCTCAGATGTCCCATAGTGCTTAGAGCCATTTGAACCATTTGAAAGGTAGTTTCTTTTCCTGCTCTCGTCGGTGGTCTTCTTATGATTCTTGCTTGAATGATATTAAGGAGGTGTACCAGTTTAGCCAGGCCGTTATCCAGTGTTCTCCTATGTTTCGTTTACAATCTTCACGGCTGAAATATTGTGCTGCTTTAGTCTTGTGCTACGTCTTGTGACGTTTTGTCCTTAAGATAAATGTCTCTTATGACAAGAGACGTTTGGCTATATTCGATGTACTTTATCAACATATGATGTAACAAGGTCCATCAGCCTTCCGAAGAAGATAATTTTATAATTATTGAAACCTAGATCAGTGGTTGAAATAAACGTTAATTTGCAGCTCGTTAGCTGATTTTTTCAACATCTCGATGTTTACTGTCGTACAGTTGCGAAATCACAGCCAAGTTCATTGTTTTTTAGGAAGAGAACACCTCTAAATCGCTGGTAAGAAGAAGGGACTGGTTGGTAAGCTATACGTTAATAAATCAAGGAATAAATTTTGTGGTACTAGTGGGAGCTGTATAGTGTGAAAACTGCAGGGGAAATCAGAGATTGTAAAATGGTTCAAATGGCTCTAAGCACTATGGGACTTAACATCTGAGGTCTTCAGTCCCCTAGAACTTAGAACTACTTAAACCCAACTAATCTAAGGACATCACACACATCCATGCCCTAGGCGGGATTCGAACCTGCGACCGTAGCAGTCGCGCGGTTCCGGACTGAAGCGCCTAGAGCCGCTAGGCCACCGCGGCCGGCAGCAGAGATTGCAATATGTCCAACAAATAATTGAGGAAGTTAGGTGCGCTATTTTATATGCACATGAATGATTTGGCGGACAGGGTAAGCAGAAGTCTGCTGCTATTTGCTCATGATGGTGTGTTGTATGAGAGGACGTCGCATTGAGTAACTGTAGGATACAAGATGACTCAGACAAAATTTCTAGTTGGTGTGATGACTGGCAGCTAGCTGTCAATGTAGAAAAATGTAACTTAATGCAGATGAGTGGGGGAAACAAACCCATAATGCTCGAATGCGGTGTTAGTGGCGCGCTACTTGAAACGGTTGATTAAATATCTGGTCGTAACGTTGCGAAGCAGTACGAAATGGAATGAGCATGTAAGGACTGAGGTAGGGAAGGCGAATGGTCTTCTTCGGTCTATTGGGAGGATATTAGGACAGTGCGGCTCATCTGTAATGGAGACCGCTTACAGGACATTGTTGAGTTCCACGCTTTGTTATCTGCGACAGTTCGGATTAAAGGATTACATCGAAGCAGTCCACCAGGAGGCTGCTAGATTTGATACCGACAGCTTTGAACAACACGCAAATAACACGGAAATGTTTCGGGAACACGAATTGAAATCACTGAGCGGATGGGGACGTTCTTTTCGAGGAGAAGTACTGAGAAAATTTAGAAAACCAGCATTTGTGGCTGATTGTAGAAGGGTTCTACTACCGCCAACGTATATTTCGTGTAAGTACCATTAAAATAATGTTACAGAGACAGAGCTTGAGCCGGCCGCTGTGGTTGAGCAGTTCTCGGCGCTTCAGTCCAGAACCGCGCTTTTTGCTACGGTCGCAGGTTCGAATCCTGCCTCGGGCATGGATGTGTGTGATGTCCTTCGGTTAGTTAGGTTTAAGTAGTTTTATGTTCTAGGGGACTGATGACATCAGATGTTAAGTCCCATAGTGCTCAGAGCCATTTGAACAACCTGAACGGAGCTTGAAAATACCGCTACAGTGGCAAGGATCTTTTATTTAGAACACGATCGGTTTTAGGCCCTTATACGCCCATCTTCAGGTGTTGTCAGTTCGTGCTGTGACCCCGACAGCCGCGCGGGACTAGTAAAAGACGCGCAAAGCACGCTAAATAAAAGAACCTCTTAACTGTCGCTGTACTTTCAGTCTCTGGTATAATGCTCCGTTACGCATGTTCCTCGACAGGGTTGTTTGTAATATTACAGAGATTAGGGCTCCTATGGAGGCATATAGACAGTCGTTTTTCCCTCGCTCTATTTGGTACTGGAACAGAATAGGAAATGACTAGTACAAAGTACCCTCCGCCACGCGCCTTACGGTACCCTGAGGCGTATGTATGTACATGTACAGGGGATAGGCAAAGAAATATGAACATCTGAACTTAGTTGGGAATGGTTTATTAATAAAGGATTCGACCCCCATTTGCCCGTAATACAGCTGCGATTCTTCTTGGAATACTGGCATGTAATGATTGTATAGTCTCCAATGGAATATTATACCACTCTTCAGTCAGAACCTCTTCTAACTCGCGTATTGACGAGGGAGGCGGAAATCTGCTCCCAAGTCTGCGATCCAATACCGCCCACAAGGGTTCGATAATGTTCAAGACCGGGGACTGTGCTGGCCAGGACAGTTGCATGCTCCTCACACCACGATTGTGGTGCATAATGGTCCTGAAATGTAGCGTCATTGTTGGGGAACAATATCTGAATCACGGGGTGCACTTGATCACCTAAAAATTTTCGTAATCGTTGGCTGTAACACGGCTTTTGAGAGTAATGATGGGACCATCAGAACACCATGATATGGCTGCCCACACCATCACATTTCCACTACCATACTTAACCGTTGGTATCAATCAATCAGGATTGTAGACTTCTTTTGGAGTTCTCCAGACGTAAACCCGGCCCCTTTGTAGGAAATAACGAAAACGTTGACTCGTGGGACCATATGACGTGTTTCCACTGATCAACCGTCCAGGATTTATGCTCCTGACACCATGTTTTACGCTACTTTGCGTTGGTTGTCGTCGCTAATTGCTTCGGTGCAGCAGCTCGTCCATGAATATTCGCTTTATAGAGTTCTCAGCGGAAATTGTCGGTAGATATTGGGTCTCGAAGGTGGCTGTTGAGCTCTGCAGTCACTTTAGCCGCCGTAGTTTTGTGTTGTTTGACATAATTCGCGTTATCATCCGACGATCTCTGTCATTTAGTTCTGATTTGTGAGCACTATTACGTTTACATGAGGATGTCTTTCCATGTTTTGTGTAGGATGTCATGACTGTTGCAACAGTTGCTCTTGAAACATTCATTAAGTTGGCTGTCTCGGTTACTGCTGCTCCAGCTAATCAGAAATGGCTCTGAGTACAATCGGACTTAACTTCTGCGGTCATCAGTCCCCTACAACTTAGAACTACTTAACCAACCTAAGGACATCACACACAGCCATGCCCGAGGCAGGATTCGAACTTGCGACAGTAGTGGTCGCGCGGTTACAGACTGTAGCTGCTAGAACCGCTCGGCCACTCTGGCCGGCTCCAGCTAATCGGCTCCCCATAATCTGCCATCTTTGGAACTCTATTAGGTCTTTCATTGCACGTCGACCTCGGCCTCTGAATGCAAAGACCATGTGCGCACTACTTGTAAACAACCTGCACTGATGCCTAGTCAGTACTAAACACACACAGTCCAGCGCGACACGTGCGTTACGTGCGTTGTTGCCCGTCAAAAACAACCGTCCCAGGATCTTAATGTGTAATAGACAGACATGTATCAGCACCATCACACAGGAATTTCAAACTGCACCAGCATCCACTGCAAGTACTACTGCAGTTAGGCGGGAGATGAGAAAACTTGGATTTCAAGGTCGAGAGGCTGCTCATAAGCCACACATCACGCCGGTAAATGCCAAACGACGCCTGCCTTGGAAAAGGACCGTAAACATTGGACGCCTGAACGGTGGGAAAACGTTGTGTGGAGTGACGAATCACGGTACACAATGTGGCGATCCGATGGCAGGGTGTGGGTGTGGCAAATGCCCGGTGAACGTCATCTGCCAGCGTGTTTAGTGCCAACAGTAAAATTCGGACGCAGTGGTGTTATGGTGTAGTTGTGTTTTTCTTGGAGGAGCTTATATCCCTTGTTGTTTTGCGTGGCATTACCACAGCACAGGCCTACATTTATGTTTTAAGCACCTTCTTGCTTCCCACTGTTGAAGTGCAATTCGGGGATGGTGATTGCATCTTTCAACACGATCGATCACCTGTTGAAAATGCACGACCTTTGGTGAAGTGGATAAACGATAATAATATCCCTGTATTGGACTGGCCTGCACAGAGTCCCGATCTGAATCCTATAGAACACCTTTGGGATGTTTCAGAAAGCCGACTTGGTGCCAGGCGTCACCGAGCGACATCGGTACCTCTCCTTAGCGCAGCACTCCGTAAAGAATGGTCTGCCATTCCCCAAGAAACATTCCGGCACATGACTGAACGTATGCCTGCGAGAGTGGAAGCTGTCGTCAAGGCTAAGCGTGGACCAACACTGTACTGAATTCCAATGTTACCGATGTAGGGCGCCACGAACTTCTCATTTTCAGCCGTGTGTCCGGATACTTTTGATCAGATAGTGTACATAGGTACTACCCTGAGATGAATAGTTTGACAAAGAAATCGTGACGGACAAAGTGAAATCAGTCTGAAGACTTTTGAGCAGGAAAAGAGGTAAAACGTTCCAAGGTCGTGACGTAGTGGGACGGTTTCGAGCACTATAAGAGGTACGCGTTCTGAAAAATCCATCCTACTGTGTTCATACAGTATGCGCACTAGTTACCCTCTTCGACGGAAGTCTGGCCTGAGAGGGTGTTTCCTTTAGCATCTCCGCCAGAGCAGACTCAGGTGAGACAAGCGTTTCAAACTTGGTCGCTGTGAGGATATCGCAGGTCTCCAGGCGCGAGGCGGCGAGCGCCCACACCCCCCGCAAGAATAACGCGTCCGCCCAAGTTGGCGGCCATCCGCGGTGCCCTGGGGCGTCCCACCGCCAGTTTGCCATCGGACGTACCGTCCGCTATCGATTGGGGCGTCGGCGGTCGGCGTAACGAGAATAGTTGGTCGCCTCGCCGGCGTCGGGTCGGCGGGGCGCGTTCCGCTTTTAGCGCTACCAGACAAGGGCTCCGTCAGCTCTGTCCGACAGGTGGCGCCACTGCTCGCCGGTGTTTGCAAGCACTGCCACGAGCGTACCGAGGGGTTTCCTAGCACCGTTAAGGAAGGGCACGAGGGACGTTAGAAACTCCTGCAGATCGCTGCAATAGAAAGGCAATATCCATGGGCTTCATTAAAGTTTGAATCCTTGAATCCCTGTCCGTATTACAAAATTAAGGGGTGGTTGTGCAATCACAAGATACGTATTTGCTGTGTTCTCTTAAATAAACAAATAACCCTCCGTTATGCTTTTTCTTTTATTGTTATTCTAACACCTTACGCAAAAGGTGGGCCGGTAGCGGCAATATTACGCCGCTTTTCGGCCACAGACAATACAAATAGAAACAAGGAAGAGACAGAAAAACAAAACATAATGGTGGACAAAAACAGTAGACACATGAGGAAAAAACATGGAGCCGTTCACAGGTGTAGTAAAATAAAAAACAGTCAGCACTGTACACGAGCACTGATGACTGAGATGACACGTGTGAACGCTGGAGCGTGGGCGGTGAAAACACTGAAGCACTAACACGACGACACACACACAGAACCGATGGCGATGATCTCTGGCGCGTGAATGTTGACTTGACGTGTGCGAGTCCGGGGACCCGCCAAAAGGGGAAAAAGTGGGGGAGGAGGGAGAGGGGAGGGTGTAGATGCCAGTGGCAGAGGAGATGAGGGGGGGGGGGGGAGGAAAGAAGGTACCGGGGGTGGTAGCGAAAGCCTGGGTGGGGGGGGGGGGGGGGAAGGGAGGATGGAGAGAGGGTGCCTTAAGGAAAAAACACATAGTGTGGAAGGGAGGATCAATGCTGGTAGGAGGGGTAGATGTAGGGGATGAGTGCATCGTCATGGAGGGGGAGTTAGCGGAAGCCACCTTGGGCGAGGGTATGGAGAGTGGAGAGATGGAGAGCAGGTGGGACATGGGAATACAGGTGCGGTAGAGGACAGGGGTGGGAGAGGATGGGAGAGACTAGCGGGCGAGGGGGATCAAGTTTATGGGAAGTGTAGCGGATCTGTATCTGTTCGAGGAAAAGGAGGAGGTGTGGAAACGGAATATGGTCATACAAGATACATGTGGGGAAGGGGAGACAGATGCGATAATCGAGGGCCGATAGCACGTTGTCCGAGGATTACTACCGGTTCTTATCTTTTCACTTATTTCATCCTCTACTGCCGTCACTAACTCATTTCTCAAGCGTAAGCATTCGGCTTCTCTTGTGTTCCCTACGCCTTTTTCATCGATCGTTGGCTAATGCTCTCCTTGAACCTCTTTATAATTTGTGGTTCTTTCAAATTATCTACTTCCCTTATGAATTTCCTACATTTCTGCAGTTTTTTTTCAGTTTTAATCCGCGCCTAATTACCAGTAAATTATGTTCAGATGCCATATCTGCCCCGGAAATGTTTCAAAAATGGTTCAAATGGCTCTGAGCACTATGGGACTCAATTTCTGAGGTCATTAGTCCCCCAGAACTTAGAACTAGTTAAACCTAACTGACCTAAGGACATCACAAACATCCATGCCCGAGGCAGGATTCGAACCTGCGACCGTAGCGGTCTTGCGGTTCCAGACTGCAGCGCCTTTAACCGCACGGCCACTTCGGCCGGCGGAAATGTTTCGCAGTTTAAAATCTGCTCTCAGAATCTGTGCCGTGCATTAAGTAATCTTCGTATTTCCAGGTCTCTTGCACGTCTATAATCTTCTTTCATAATTTTCAAATCAAATATTAGCAATGATTGAGTTATGCTCTGTGCAAAATTCTATCAGAAATCTTCCTCCTTCCTTCCTTTCCCCCAATCCACGTCCTCCTGTTATTTTTCCTTATCTTACTTTCTCTCCTATCGAATTTCAGTTTCCCATCACAATTAACTTTCCGTCGCCCTTAATTATGTAGATAATTTTTTTTATATCGTCATGCTTTCTTTAAATCTCTTCATAACCCAGGGAGCCAGGCGGCATACGAAATTTTCGTGTTGCGTTGGTTTTGTGTCTATCTTGAATACAGTAATGACGTCATTAAGTTGATAATAGACACTTAGCGCATTTATATTTTCTTACTCACTATTAGAACTACAACTGCATTACTCCTATTTGATTTTATATTTATAATCCTGAACGGACCTCACCTGTTCTTCCTACGATTGCAGTTCATGAATTCCCAAAATATAAGTTTCAAAGATCACGTCTCACTTTTTAAATTCTGCAGCCTACCTACCTGTCTAAAGGGATGCAACATTTCATGCACAAACCTTTAGAAAGCCAAGTTTGTTTTTCATAATGACGAAATCCTCCTGAGAAGCCCTTCCCCTTCGAAGATACGCTTTACCCAAAACGCTGTGGCTGCGGCTGCAGTACAACTGTCCGCATCTTTATGGTAAGCAGGCAAACTGAAGTCTGCGAAGTCTGTCTTTCATGAGGGACTATGTTGGATAATAAATTATTTACGCAGATACTCGTTACAGATCTTGCGATAGAGTCCGTACGTATTATAAGTCTATTAGCCTGAATTTTGATGTAGTGGAAAATTCTAGCATTCTAATAAGAGAATCGATTCGAATACGAGGTCCCCTTTTCCTTCAGATACGCAAAGGATGAGTTACACGTCCAGTGCCTGTTGACACTGTAGTGTCGGCAGACTTGCCAACACTACGTACACTAAAAGAAAGAGGCGGCCAAGATGCACGCGCTAACTCACGCAGAGTGGCGTGAGGTCTGAAACAGGATACGTAATGAATGCTATAAAGAAAATTACGTAGCTGCTGGAATACTTAACTTTAATCCATCATTTGTATACAGCTTTCTCGATGATACAAGTGAGACTCTCTCTAGATAAATGCAATGTAATGCTAATGGCGCCTTGCTAGGTCGTAGCCATGGACTTAGCTGAAGGCTATTCTAACTAGCTGCTCTGCAAATGAGCGAGTCTTCGTCCGTGTAGTCGCTAGCAAAGTCGTCCGTACAACTGGGGCGAGTGCTAGTCCGTATCTCGAGACCTGCCTTGTGGTGGCGCTCGGTCTGCGATCACTGACAGTGGCGACACGCGGGTCCGACATGTACTAATGGACCGCGGCCGATTTAAAGCTACCACCTAGCAAGTGTGGTGTCTGGCGGTGACACCACAGACACATAGCTCTCAACGCAGGTTGAAACACTAAAAAATACAGTTGCGATCACACTTTATGGTTAATATACTGCACATACTCTGATGTTACGTTTCTGTTTGCACTCTTTCGATTTCATGTTACTCTGTGCGATAACTATAGTGTCATGCAAGTTGCAGACAGATTCGCGAAGTGTACCGACCGATTTTCGAGGTGTCACTCGTTTCTGGAGCTCTGAAAGCTAGCCGGCCGAAGTGGCCGTGCGGTTAAAGGCGCTGCAGTCTGGAGCCGCGAGACCGCTACGGTCGCAGGTTCGAATCCTGCCTCGGGCATGGATGTTTGTGATGTCCTTAGGTTAGTTAGGTTTAACTAGTTCTAAGTTCTAGGGGACTAATGACCTCAGCAGTTGAGTCCCATCGTGCTCAGAGCCATTTGAACCATTTCTGACAGCTATTACAAAGTTACAATGATTAATTTTGTTGCTATTTGAGACAGTAACCTCATAATTGTCATTAAACTAAAGGCAACATACTAATCCCTCGCCACGCATTTGAGGAATACTCAATTCTTCACTCGTAATTCAAATCCTTCATTTCTGTGGTGATTCATCGAAGCTCACACATCATAATTAGCTTAACTTTTAACAAAATCTTGACATTTAACTTCATGCACTAACTTCTATGCCTATGAATCGCGCACACGAAGTTTCACAGCAAGGACTTGGCAGAGGACTGTACAAATGCATTTAAACTTTTCTAGCTCGTGCGCTTCCTTACTAAAAAGTAACTATAGCACAAGGAGGAATATTGCAGACGCTTTACAAGAAGCAGCGAAAAAAAAATGTAAAGACCACAAAACATTGAGAGAACTACACTTTACTTTTCTAATTAGCCTCATCATTCATATTGAGGAATATATGGACATCGTGAGTCGTGTTCACGCAGATTTCACACAGTTTGTCGCAAAAATAATCTTCGTTGCTTGACAGATGCTGTAGGGCACCACGGCGTTTGTGTTTTGCATGCATTTAGCGGATAACATACAATATGCACAGGTACCAGAATGGAATAATAAGAATGGAGGACCGGAAGCAACCGCACACAGATTAAAAAGCTGCAGTCTCCACCCCCCCCCCCCCCCCCCGTACTGCTCAATCTATACGTTAAAGATGGAATGGCGAATACAAGAGAAAGGTTCAGTATTGACATTAAAATTCAGTGTGAAAGGATACCAATTATAAGATTCGCCGAAGACACTGCTATTCTCATTGAAAGTCAAGAATCCTGTCCAAGTTGAATGGAATGAACAGTCTAATATGCACACAGTAGGGACTGAGAGTAAAGAAAACATAGAGGAAAGTAATAGGAGTATCATGAATTAGAATAGTGATAAACATAATATTAGTCCGCCCCAGCTCGTGGTCGTGCGGTAGCGTTCTCGCTTCACACGCCCGGGTTCCCGGGTTCGATTCCCGACGGGCGGGGGGGGGGGGGGGGGGGGGGGGGAAGGTCAGAGATTTTCTCTGCCTCGTGATGACTGGGTGTTGTGTGATGTCCTTAGGTTAGTTAGGTTTAAGTAGTTCTAAGTTCTAGGCAACTGACTGATGACCATAGATGTTAAGCCCCATAGTGCTCAGAGCCATTTAAACCATTTGAACATAATATTAAAACTAGTGACTACGAAGTAGACGAAGTGAAGGAGTTCTGCTATCTTGGAAGGAAAGCACACCGCGGGCGAAACATCGGGAACATGAGAAGCAGACTGACATAGGAAAAGAGCTGGCCAAAAGTAATCTACTCGTAGCCGGCAGTGGTGGCCGAGCGGTTCTAGGCGCAACAGTCTGGAACCGTGCGACCGCTGTGGTCGCAGGTTCGAATCCTGCCTCGGGCATGGATGTGTGTGATGTACTTAGGTTAGTTAGGTTTAAGTAGTTCCAAGTTCTAGGAGACTGATGACCTCAGAATTTGAGCCCCATAGTGCTCAGAGCCATTTGAACCGTATCAAACCTACGCTCTAATTTGAGGAAGAAATTTCTGAGAATGTATTTTTGAAACGTAGTATTGTTTTGGACTGTAGCAAAACCGGAAAAAGAAGAGAATCAAAGTGTTTCAGATGTGGTGGTATAGAAGGACCTAGAAAATTAGGTAGACTAATTGGGTGAGGATTGAAGAGGTTCTCCACAGAGTCGGCGAAGAAAGGACCATATCGAAAAAATTCTCACAAGGAAGACAGTATGGCATGTCAAGTGATAAGACACTGGGTACTAGAGAGACCTCTAGACGGTAAGAGCTGTGGGGAAAGAGACTTAATACATGCAACAGATAATTGGGAACGCAGCGAGCAAACGCTACTCTGGGATGTTGTCGGGCCGTATCTAGACGTGACAGTTTACAAAAATCATTAGCTCGATAGCGAACTAGTACTATAGCCGTCAGGATGAGAGAAATTGCACAGAAGTAATAATGTACGATGGTTCAAATCCCCTCCAGCCTGTCATGATTTAAGCTTTGCTTGATTTCCCTATCTCTATCCAGATGACAGCCGGCGTAATTCCTCTGAAAGCGAATGGCCTTTTCTTCTTCATAACTTATCGAGCTTGTGCTCCATCTGAGATGACCTCATCGTCGACGGGAGTTTAAACCCTAATCACCATCCCGTCTCTCCATTGCCCCTCCCCCTTCTGGGCCACTAGCCGGCAGATTGATCTTACAGTAATAGACCCTTCATATATAATCAGAATCCCGGTTCTTCGTTATTCAGGACTTGTTTGACCACGTAGAAAACGTATTCACACGTTCTCATATGATGGTGTATTGTCATTGTGCATTTTCACTAACTCGGTATCGTTTACTGCACTTTTTTTTATAAAATGCATTTTAACCATCAGCTGTTAAATTGTCCCATTAGTCACCTACGGGTTTCGGTAATTAACGATAATCCAGGATGTAGGGTACAACAGATTAGTTAAAAGCACCCTATATCCCTTTGAAGCTGAACAATATCGATATTATCCACTATTATTATGTACAAACAATTTGTTATAGAACACTGACAATATGACGGTTAGTAACCGAAACGGCTAGGTGACTAATGGGACAAATAAACAGCTGATGACAAACTGCCTATTGGCTTCTGTCTCGGGTTCTTCGGCCGACGTTCATCTAATGATTTTTCTGACGTTTCGCCAGCACGAGTGGCTGGCATTGTCAAAGCTTCACCCTCCATTGCCGGTGGTGAACTGGAGCCGAGCTCGCGGCCGCAGACTATATGTACCTGGCGCGCCAACGTCCGAGGGCTTCTCCGCGGTCATTTCCGGTGCGGTTCTCCTCTTGCTACCTGCGACGGTCGTTCGCTGCAGTACGGGAAGCCAGGATCCGTTTACCTTAAGGCTTTCCTCTTTCTTGTTGAAACTGTTCGCGTGTTTTTGTATTTCTACAGCTTCTCTAAACAAGCGCGTGTGATAGTGCTTCTCTACAGCCAGAACTTCCGTGTCGGCGAATTTTATTACGTGGTTGGTCTCATTCAGTGCGTGCTCTGCCACGGCCGATTTCTCCACCTGCCCCAGCCTGCAATGTCGCTTATGCTCTTTGATCCTGGTGTTAATGGATCGTCCAGTCATTCCGACATAAACTTTTCCGCATGTGCATGGTATACGGTATATTCCCGACATTGCAAGTGGGTCTCTTTTCTCCTTCGCCAATCTAAGACACTCTTTGATCTTCCTTGTCGGTTTGAAAATCGTCTTTACGCCATGTTTGCGCAATATACGGCCGATTCTGTCCGTCACTCTGGGAATGTATGGCAGAAAGGCCGTACCCGACATTTCTTTTTCTGGTCCCTTACTTCGCCGAGTGTTTGGCTCTGTTACACTTCTAATGTAATTTGTGGAGTACCCACTGCTCCTCACAACAGTTTCCAGGTGTTGCATTTCTCGTTTGAGGTGTTGCGGCTCACATATTCGTCCTGCTCTTGTTACGAGCGTACTAATCATGCCTCTTTTCTGGCTCGGGTGGTGGTTTGCGAGTTTGTGCAGGTATCGGTCCGTGTGCGTCGATTTTCGATACACGCTCTGTCCCAGGTTTTCGCCGTCCCTTGTGACCACCACATCTAGAAATGGCAGTTTCTTGTCTTTTTCTACTTCCATGGTAAATGTTATGTTGGCATGGAGGCTGTTCAAGTGCCTTAGGAAGTCACCGAGCTGTTCTTCACCATGGCTCCACTCCACGAAAGTATCATCGACGTACCTGTACCACACCTTAGGTTTGCAAGTCGCCGAGTCCAGTGCCTGTGCTTCGAATTGTTCCATGAAGAAGTTGGCCACCACTGGACTGAGAGGTCTATCCATGGCGACGCCTTCCAGCTGTTCGTAGAAATCACCATTCCACGTGAAATAGCTCATGGTGAGACATGCATGGAAGAGCTTTTTGATGTCTTGCGGGAACATGGAACCGATGTGCTCCAGAGCGTCACTGAGTGGCACTTTCGTAAATAACGAAACAACATCAAAGCTGACCAAGATGTCGTTTGGTGCAAGTTTCAGCTTCTTCGGCTTCTCAATGAAATGTCCTGAGTCCTTAATGTATGTGTCGGTCTACCCCACGTGTGGCTGGAGCAGAGAGGCCACGAGTTTTGTCAGTTTATACGTTGGTGAGCCGGAAGCGCTAACGATCGGTCTCAGTGGAACGTTGTTCTTATGGATCTTGGGTAATCCACATCTGTGTTTCGCAGGTTTCTCTGTATGTCCGCCGGCAGAGAAGACGCCTTGATTAGTCGATTCGTATTCCGAGTGATACGCTGCGTCGGATCTGCACTTAGTTTTCGGTACGTCGACGGATCTAATAGGTCACGGATCTTTTGCTCATAATCTGCGGTCTTCATTACGACGGTCGTATTCCCCTTATCGGCAGGCAGTACAGACAAGAGTATATTGGTACTGCCTTGCAAACCTAAGGTGTGGTACAGGCCGCAACACCTCAAACGAGAAATGCAACACCTGGAAACTGTTGTGAGGAGCAATGGGTACTCCACAAATTACATTTGAAGTGTAACAGAGCCAAACACTCGGCGAAGTAAGGAACCAGAAAAAGAAATGTCGGGTACGGCCTTTCTGCCATACATTCCCAGAGTGACGGACAGAATCGGCCGTATATTGCGCAAACATGGCGTAAAGACGATTTTCAAATCGACAAGGAAGATCAAAGAGTGTCTTAGATTGGCGAAGGAGAAAAGAGACCCACTTGCAATGTCGGGAATATACCGTATACCATGCACATGCGGAAAAGTTTATGTCGGAATGACTGGACGATCAATTAACACCAGGATCAAAGAGCATAAGCGACATTGCAGGTTGGGGCAGGTGGAGAAATCGGCCGTGGCAGAGCACGCACTGAATGAGACCAACCACGTAATAAAAGTCGCCGACACGGAAGTTCTGGCTGCAGAGAAGCACTATCACACCTGCTTGTTCAGATAAGCTGTAGAAATACAAAAACACGCGAACAGTTTCAACAAGAAAGAGGAAAGCCTTAAGGTAGACGGATCCTGGCTTCCCGTACTGCAGCGAACGACCGTCGCAGGTAGCAAGAGGAGAACCGCACCGGAAATGACCGCGGAGAAGCCCTCGGACGTTGGCGCGCCAGGTACATATAGTCTGCGGCCGCGAGCTCGGCTCCAGTTCACCAACGGCAATGGAGGGTGAAGCTTTGACAATGCCAGCACGAGTGGCTGGCGAAACATCAGAAAAATTATTAGATGAACGTCGGCCGAAGTACCCGAGACAGAAGCCAATAGGCAGTTTGTCAACAAGTGGCCACGAAAGCCTTAACAATTTTTTAAACAGCTGATGATTAAAATGCATTTTATAAAATACTCTACGGATGTTGAACCTCACTTTATGGAAATATTATAAGTTTATTGCAGCGTTTTTCCTCTTCAAATATAGAAAACGAAATACGACTTAACACTTCACTTTCTCAGTAGGCAGCGCCATCTTGATTTGACTTTCCTAGTGGAATGCTGAGGTACTATGACGCAGGCAATGCAAAGTATGTACAACAGGACTGACAAAAAGTACCTCCAAAAGAAAAAAAAAAGAAAAAAATTACGTACATCTTTTTAGAGACCTCACGACTACCCATTCTAAATGAAGCGGTAACATATTAAAAGACAGAATTTCAAAATCGTGATAACGATGGTGCCTGACTTCGTGTACAGAGGTCTACCCTGATGTTAATATGTGTCATAGACCAATAACATCCTTGTGAGGAAACGTAAAACAAAAACTATTAAGGAACCGAAACTCCATATAATCTATTTCACCTTCCGTGAACGAATAGTGCCAATTTATTGCGGACTGATTTTCCCACGCAGCATCTACTAAATCATTCTCCAGTATCCTGTTAAAATTACTAGAATTATTATATCTGTTACGAAGAGGAGTGCTGCATTTCTACACGTGGACTTCTCTTAAGCTATCGTAGTCTCTCTATAAATGGCAGCGCTGCTCCCTCTGTTTAGTTCAACACGTATCTACTGCAGTTTAGTAATCATTCGACCCAAGCAGAGCTTGATCTGTGGTGTGAAATTGGATTTCTGTATTATCTCTGAATGCAATATCATTTCATAATCTGCCTATTCTGCAAACTAATCTGCCGCTTTATTGCCCTGGATGTTGCAACGGGCTTTATCGCACATGCGCATCGTCTGTTTTCCTTTCTGTGAACAATGTCGAATATGAGAGTCGGGAATGTTTATCTGTATCATTGGTGCGTTTGAATTTTCATCAGCTCTGAAAAAACATCGATTCAGCTGCTTGAAGGAGAAAAGTACGTATAACTGCACTCAGTAAAAGAGCTAAGAGTGTAATCCTTCTATTGCCACCCATAAAAAACTGAAGTTGTAAACTGTACTGGTGTACTAACGCAAAACATTAGGAGAATCAAGAGCGTACCCCATAAAGACATAATAAACTTTGTCTTTCTATTATGCTTCTTTACATATTGTGATTATTGGAATACAAAATTTCTCAGTGCTGTGCAACGAGTTCAACATTGTGCGCAATAATAAATGCTCATGATCCTACAAACGTAAAAAAATCTAACAAAAACAGTGGAAGAGGTAGATAAATTTTGGAACAGAATAAATAAAGTAACTTAGTAACTACATAATTCGTGCCAGTAGCTGCAGTTGATTGATAGAATTTAATATTATTAGTTAAAACAGTTACTTATATTCTTTTAGAATATTTTAATGCTCTATTGGAAAACTAAAGAAAATATACACATGTAATTGGGAAAATGCAATCCACATAAACTTACAAACGAGAATAGTCTGAGGCTTGCAGAACTGTGGAGAGAAAACAGTTTTATATCTAAATCAATGTACTTCATAAGCAAGCCAAATAAACTTAAAACATGGAGACATCCAGACTTGAGGAAGGAGAATGTCAGCTACATCATGTCTGCATAGACGAAAATTTTCGTAACGTAATCTACAATATCAAAAGTATAGAGTTCTGCTTAGTTCAGATTAAAATCTAGTTCACTGTTTTCAAAATAGGTGACGGAAACATTAATAAAACGAAAAAGAGATATGACACATATCAGCTAATTAAAAATGACAAATATTATAAAGCCACTGAATTAATAGATGATCTGAAAGAACTGGTACCAAGTCTCAAAGAACAGGTGGAGGATCTACCGCCTTTGAACCTATGCAGAAAGACACCAAGCGCGGTTAGAGTTTCGAACACATAAAACGGAATAATATGTCATCAGCTCCAAAATTGAAAGGAAAATACTAACGCAAAACATTAGGCGAATCAACAGAGTATCCCATAAAGACATAATAAACTCTATGTAATATAATTACCACATAATCAATTCCAAGAAGTACTACAAAATTCTGATAGTGGTCAGTATAAAATACAGGGAGCGAAAGCTTATTTTCATCTAGTACAGTAATCTGACTACGGCTGTCAGAGTCTACTGAAACACATTGTTAAAAGGCGAGTGATACATGGCTGCAGCCCATCACAGATGTTATTCAGACTGTACATCGGACAAGCAGTAAAGGAAACGTAGGGGAAACCGGGAAACGTAATTTAAGTCCACAGAAAGAAAATTGAGGGTTGCTGCTGATATTGTAATTCTGTCAGAGGCGGCAAAGAATTTGGAACAACAGCTCAACAGTATGGACAGTGTCTTCAAAATAGATTATAAGATCAATATCAACAAAAAAATCGTAGATAACAGAGTTTAACTGAATTAATCTTAATTTTAATAATCAACAGTCTCAGTTCCACCGTTTACCTAGAATTTACCAAGGTTTCAGTCGGGATAACCCAGCGTCCTTCAGATTAACAGTAACTATAGTTTGTCCATAGTGGACATCGTCAAGCCAAAACTACAAATCCATAAATTATCGTCAGACTATAAAACTTATCTGGAACTGCCTCGGCCCCACTTCGCGACCGCGATGCGGCAGTTTCAGACAAGCTTTTACAAGCTAACGATAACTTATGGATTTGTAGTTTTAGCTTGACGATGTCCACTATGGACAAACGGTAGTTACTGTTATTCCGAAGAAGGCTTGGCTATCCCGACTGAAACCTTGGTAAATTCTAGGTAAACGGTGGAACTGAGGCTGTTGATTATTAAAATTAAAATTAATACATATACAGTTGCTAACAGGGCCGCGAAATGATGAAGATATTTAACTGAATGATTAGGGAGTTGGATAAGGAAATGAGAAACTAAATGTAGTATATGTGTTCCGCTTATTTGGGCAGTAAAATAACGGATGATGGCCGAAGTAGAGAGGATATAAAATGTAGACTGGCAACGGAAAGAAAAGTGTTTCTGAGGAACAGAAATTTGTTAACATCGAATATAGGTTTAAGTGTTAGGAAGCCTTTTCCGAAAGCATTTGTATGGAGTGTAGCCATGTGCGGAAGTGGAGCGTGTACGATAAGCAGTTTAGACAAGAAGAGAATGAAATTTTATATGTAACGCTCTAGGAGAATACTGAAGATTAGGTGAGTAGATATTATAATTGACGAGGATGTAATGAATCGACGCGGGAAAAATATTTTTATGGGACAACTTGGGTAAAAGAAGGGATGGTTGAGAAGACACACTCTGAGGCTTTGAGAAGGGGTCTGTCTCGCACTGGAAGGAAGTGAGGCGGGTAATAAAATTCGTAGAGGGAGACCAAGGCCAAAATGCAGTAAGAAGATAGAAACGGATGTGGGTGCAGTATTTATACACAGTTGTCGAAGCTTTAGCAGGATAGACTTGCGTCAAGAGCTGCATCCAAACCAGTCTTCGGATTGAAGACTGCCACGACGACAACAGCAACAACCCGAAAGCTATTTAAACACTTACATAAAATATCAAAACGGCGTCGAAAATCCACTGTCCTTCCACTGGAAGTTCTTATTTTTTCACTCCAATGAAAACAGTTTTCTTACAGCTGTACTTTTTGTATTAGTTTGAAGTTTGTCTTGTGTATTTACAATTGAATTAAAGAAAATTACATAATATTATCTTGGAACACATTCTACATACGTGAAATGAACATAAAAATATAAAAAAAACAGCTGTAAGGACACTGATTTTCGACGGTATAGACAAACTGTTGTTCCGTTCTTAACATTATTCTTTTCTGCAATATACATTATACTCATAGGTCATTGCTTGACGTTGTACTGGTACTCTTGTATCACGGTTGTTCCACAAACAACAGTGTCATGTGTCTTCCCCTGTTAGCCGAAAGCGTTAACGTGGCGCTTCCAGGTGACGGGGAGGTGAGCCGGATCCGTTTTGCATCACCTTCTTGTATTGAAGATGACGGTTGATGAACATGCTAGCTTTGGTTTTCTGGTGGTTTCCCACACCGCACTAGGTGAATACCGGGCCGTTACCCACATCCCGTTTCAGGTGCACGTTACGCAAAGATTTCCAGAACAATCTCTGAATTGGACGTAGGATTTGCCCTACACCACAGATGGGGTACACTGACTACGTCCTGGCGGGGGAGGGGGGTGGGGAAGCGGTGAATTGGAAATTAACGCACCTAGATCAGGGCCGGCCAGAAATTCTGCACATGTGCGGTGCTCTTGCACATGTGCAACTTCTGGATCACAGCGTTCACGCCGCAGCCGTCAGCTTTCATGTAGTGCATGTTTCTACGCACAGATGTTGCTCCTCTGTTACACAAAGTGCGTTATCGACACCTCGTATGTATATCACAACCTGGGCTGTATCTGTAAGATCTGTTGCTTCATCGATCGCAACAGAGAAAGCAACAAAGTATTTAGCCTTATTTATTAGCTGCCTGTGCAGATCGCCGGCCATAGCACTGATATGTCATGTCACTGTTTGTTTGGATAGACTGATTTCTTGAGACCTGCTAACGTTCGTGGGACACACAAGTTCTGCAGCATCAATCAGACACCCTTTCACAAACTCCCCTTCGGAAAAGGGTTTCCCATATTGCGCAATTCTTAGTGCGATTTTAGAACTTGCTCGCAGTGAAGATTTAGTGTGGTTGTCATTCTGGAAAACTGAAAACAGTATATTGCACAGCGTACAGTAAAACAGACATAAATGTAACACAAGACACTAAGAGTTCAAGAAGTATCTGTTACTTTGAAGTATAGTAAAATCGAGTTGATTTGTCTCATCCATTTTCTGAAGGACAATTAATTTTGCTTGCCGTTCTTCACTTTTGAGTACACTACACTCATCTTTGTGATAAGTATTGTAATGTCTTTCAATTGAAAACTTACTCTGGACGCCTATTATTCGGCGGCACAGCAAACACTGTGAGTTTACACCAACGACTACAAAAAAGAACTGCAGTTCCCAGTCATTTTTAAACGACTGAGAACATAGATATCCCGTCCTTTGCTTTTTCACAGTACTTGCCATTTCTCAGTACTTCTCTGTTAAGGTTACGGTCACCAGGGATAAACGAGACTGGATATGTTGCGCTCTTGCTTGTACCACAGGGAAGGGGAGCCGCCGCCGTTCATTTAGGACACATGTCTAATAACAGATGCCGCTGTCGCTCGCTGTCGCACACGTGCGCACATGTGAAGCACTTCCGCACGTCTGCACACTGTGCAGCGTTTGGCCGGTCCTGCCCTAGATGTTTGAGCTCTTCCAACCCATAGTCAGAGCCATCAGCGTTATGTGAAACAGCCTGCAAACCTGTAAATAGTGTAATAATTTTTAAATGTGGAATCATCCACTCAAGATTTAAAAATATGTGATGGGTTCCATTAGCAGAACATCCTTTCGTATCTTTGCATCTTACCTTCTGAAGGAGCCAAACACACTGATAAAGTGCACGGAAGAGCCAAAGAAACTACTATAGGCATGCGTATTCAAATGCAGAGGTATGTAAACAAGCAGAATACGGCGCTGCAGTTGTCAACGACTGTATAAGACAACAAGTGTCTGGCGTCGGTGTTAGATCCGTTACTGCTATCACAATGGCAGGCTGTCAAGATTTAACTGAGTTTGAACATGGTATTATAGTCGACGAACGAGCGATGGGACACGGCATCTCTGAGGTAGCGATAAAGTGGGGATTTTCCCGTACGACAATTTCACGAGTGAATACCAAGAATCCAGTAAAATATCAAATCTCCGACATCGCTGCAGCCGGAAAACCATCCTACAAGAGCGGGATCAAAGACGACTGAAGAGAATCGTTCAACGTGACAGAAGTGCATCCCTTCCGCAAATTGTAGCAGATTTCAATACTGGACCATCAACAATCGACAGCTTGCGAACCATTCAACGAAACATCTGTAGTATGGGCTTTCGGAGCCGAAGGCCCACTCGTGCACTCTAGATGACGGCACGACACAAACCTTTACGCCTCGCTTGAGCCCTAGGCCTGTCAACGGCGACATTGTACTGCTGGTGATTGGAAACATATTGCCTGGTCGGACGAGTCTCAAATTGTATCGAGCGGATGGACATGTACTGGTATGGAGACAACCTCATGAATCCATGGACCCTGCAAGTGAGCTGGGGACTGTTGAAGCTGGTGGAGGCTCTGTAATAGTGTGGGGCGCGTGCATTTGGAGTGATATGGGACCCCTCATACGTCTAGATACAACTCTGACAGGTAGCACGCACGTAAGCATCCTGTCTGATCACCTGCATCCGTTCATGTCCGCTGTGCATTACGACGGACTTGGGCAATTCCAGCAGGACAATGAGAGACCCCACACGTCCTCAATTGCTACAGAGTGGCTTCAGCAACACTCTTCTGAGTTTAGCCACTTCTGCTGGCCCCTCTGCAGACATGAACATTAATTAGCATATCGTGGATGTCGTGCAACGTGCTGTTCACAAGAAATCCCCACACCCTCGTAGTTTTATCTTACGAGTTTATGGACAGCCGTGCTGGATTCATGGTGTCAGTTCCCTGCAACACTCTTTCAGACATTAGTCGAGTCCATGTCACGTTGTTTACGGAACTTCTACGTGCTCTTGTGGGGCCTACACTATATTAGGCATGTGAACCAGTTTCTTTGGCTCTTCGGTTTATATTCCATTACTGAATAAGAGCGCTTAGCAGATACTTCTAGATGCATCAATAAACAATCGCCCAATTCGAGTGCTGTGCTACACCCCCAATTCTTGCCTCAAATTACTCACGTTTGTGCTTACTCCCACAGAATTTTTATTTTCAATATATGAAGACAAATAAATAATATAAAGCAAGAAAATATCAAAACTGTTCGAAGATGTAAGAAAAATGAAATATAATTTAAAAATCTAAAACGCGTTACATTCAACCACATTTATAAGGATTCATTTTGATTCTCAGTTAACCATACATAGGAATAAATATCACGCACCAGATGCAAACTGAATCTTGACTAGTTTACCGGGCACACGCTTGAACAGATCATGGTAACGTACCACAAGAAACTCTCTCCGACCTGAAAAGTTTAAAATGCCCCTTCTATAGAATTAACGTATTATACATGAACGTGTTGTATCAATTCCCGAGTGAGATGATGTAACCAAGGAGTGTTGCGTACGGTTTGGCAGACTTTCACAACATGAGCATGAAGACTCCTTGTGTCATCTCCGATGACCGGTACACGAGAGCTCTGAAATATCCCGACAAACATAGATCCAGCAGATGATGGTTCTGATTACGCAGAGAAATTGCTCTCACGAAATCTGTTTCGAAGAAGTAGACGGGAAGATTGAAATGGGAAGGAGCTTCATCGTGGATAAAGTGCATATTTCTTCGCACAGATAAAGGCACATATCATAGTAGAACAGTTTGAGTGGTTTCAAAGGGAGTGTTGTAAGAATTATTAGTCGGTCCGTTGAATCCCTAGTGGAAGAAAATAAAACCACAACAAACAGCTAGTCCGAATACTGACAGAAAATATTTCTGGACAATGAGCTTCAAATTTGCGTGAAGTCTCTCATAACCCCTTCCGTCACAACTGTGAATCACTAAACTTCGTGGAAAGGACGCGTTATCCACTGGAGGAAATGAGTTAAACACGGAAATAAAGCGTTTTCAGACATTTTTATGTCTCTACGACTTCTACTACGGGATATTTAACTGATTGAAGCTGTCCTCCACAGTATTTTACTAGCTACTTCCCTGGTGGAGGTAGCAACCTGCAGTTTGACATGCACGCTGGACCACAGTGAATCACTTTTTCCCTTAGACACAAACCACTGGTGCCAGCGAAAGAAGCGATAATTGGCTGAAAAATAGCCTTGAAACTACTGCGAAACTTTACCCGAAATTTAGAATTTTGTTCTCATAGTTACGGACGTAGCCGTCGACCAACAATGTGAGCAGTGTGCTAGAGATGTAAAGCGTTCGCAACATAACGTAGAAATTTTACGCGGTATATTTAACAATCGACTCGAACAAGTGCGTAAATAATTGATAACAATTAAGGCCCCGAACTACTACGTGGAGGGAAAAGCTACTGTCCAGTTTACAGAAAGAGAGGAGAAAAAAATTACCGCCGTACGGTAAACGCTGAGCATATAATCGAAGACCGTTACTAATCGAGGTCGAACCGAGCCGTAAAATATCGACATAAAATTTTATCGAGCAGTGTGCAGCACGCGGCGGACTAAATAAACGCCACAGGCTGGACTATAAATACCTCGCCGATAAACACGCGGACGCGCGGCGAGTGTGTGGTCACTTCGCGGCCCATATTTTTTTAGCTGCGGATAATTCACTCTGTTTACACCACACTACTTCCTACTACCTGCTTTTTTTTTTTAAAGTAAGAGCTTTGTCAAACGGTGAATCATATTTTCAAGTGTGTATAACACGCTCAGTTCACATCACCACACTTTACAATGATTAAAAACATTTAGAGAGGCGCATCCATTTAGCAGATGATTTAGTGTGATTGACAGATACAAAATTCTGTTAGATGACTGTCTGTGAGACCTACGTAGAAATTTTAAAAATCTAACTTTACATTATATGTGGCGAATAAACACAGCTGAAACTACACATTTTGTTGCCATTTCTCATTACAATAAATGCTGCTTGTACACAATGTTTTTTTTTTTATACGAACGTTGTGGTACTTATGTAGGAGTGTTGCTTCTGTTGTTTTGGGTGTTTGTAATGTGTAAATATGTATACACGCAGAGGAATGTCAGATCACCGACAGCGTAAGGCTGTTAGGAGTAAATGGACCTCCGAAGTTCCCAGAAAACAGAATACAAAGACTGCAGGAGGCCTGTTCCAACATCCTTCCGTGGTTGATTCAGAGGAAGCTGGACCTGACACCCCCTTTGGTTACAATAATGATAAAGTTTACAGCAATCAAAAATTAAATTTCTAGAACATTACAATGACTTAAAAAAATATTTGCCAAAAACGTTATATCTTAAAGTCACAAAGCGATGCGCCAATAGAAAGTTATTTTCTTTAATAATTACTGTGGCACAATTTTTTCTCCTTATTTAGCGATGTATGTCTACCCGTTGCTTTACACAACGGGTAATATTATAGCTTGGCGGGCAGTAATCCAGCATTGCTTCATCACTCTAAGCGCAATAATGTTTCACGTGTTATTCAGATAAAGTCATTTATCTATTTTTGGTCTGCTTAGAAAGTTAATCATCTGCGGATAAGCGTTAAAGTGTTTTCGCTCACGTGTGCTTTTTATATGAGTCAAGGTACGGTAGTTAAAATTTATACAGCTATAGTTTTTTCAATTTTTAGTTGGAAGAGATTTTCTATATATGAAAGTGTTTTAGTTTTGAGCTGAAGATGGAAATTTTCGATTTGTTCACTTATTGAATTTACGTAATCATAGGCGAATATATGTTTCTAAATTACATAAACAGCTGTTGGGATAACCAGTTTATTATTCTGTGGAACTGTTTGTTGTAAACTGGCGATCTATTTCTTAGAGTGCTCATTCATATTCCTGTCCTTATTTTTATATGTTGAGCACTACTACCATTCTAGATTTGTAATGATTTGCACTCACAGTGATTAGCAGGAACATGTTACTTCAGGTTGAACAGTAGAATCATACAGCTCGATTCCGGAAAATGGAAACATAATAAAAGCAGTGGCATACGTACTAAGGAAACATAACGAGCATTGTACTACCACGCCATAGATCATTACGATACTCAGGCAAATAAATAAACAAATTGTAACCATACAGCATCGATGAATTAGCTGTCGAAACTACAACAGTATAAACCATCGATAAAAGACCTAATCTGACATTTCTCAGCAACAACAATCTTAAGTCAAATTTAAATGTTTAACAAATAAAATTACGCTGCTCTAACGAACCTTATGCAGCAATAAGGTAATAAGACAGCTACAGCACCAAGACGCAATGTGGATGTAACTACCAACGCATAATCAAACAAAATTGCCATTAGTTATAATTTTAGAATTGTTAAGAAAGCGTATTTGCCTGCAGGTAGCTGATGGTCATGCAGCTGAAAATGGGCTATTGCTACTGTATAGTCCATAGCAATGAAACAACACCAATTATAACAGTGTTCTGGTTCACTACTATTATTTCAATGTCATTACAAGACATCTATCATACCGGACACGAGAGAAAATAAATCAAAAGAGGTCGTCTCGCTTACGAACTGCTTCACCTACGATTACGCTGTTACTGCGATTTAACTGACCTGAATGTGGGTGTTGCTAGAAATAGCTACCTCTGACTTCCCGAGAGGATTTACTGCTTGAAACTGCTTGGTGGACATTTGTTATTGTACAGTTGCAGTTATGAGACAACGTAAACAAAACTGACATGACGGAAGTTATACCACAACAACCCGTGATGCCGTCTCTAATAAAGCGAGTGGGAACTGATATTTCACAGTGTCGGAAATCTCTTCTCGGATAAATGTGATGGGTCAAAATGTGCATCAGGAATACGCGACATCTATTCCAAACTGAAGTGTCCTGTGCCTCGATAGAGGGAGTCGTGTGTTATGAGCCGGTGTACTCAAATGGTTCAAATGGCTCTGAGCACTATGGGACTTAAAATCTGAGGTCATCAGTCCCCTAGAACTTAGAACTACTTAAACCTAACTAACCTAAGGACATCACACACATCCATGCCCGAGGCAGGATTCGAACCTGCGACCGTAGCGGTCGCACGGTTCCAGACCGTAGCGCCTAGAACCGCTCGGCCACTCCGGCCGGCGCCGGTGTACTGTAAAGAATTAACCCCTACCTGACATGTTGTAAAACAAAAGATGAGAATTTCATTCTGGATCTAGGTAGTAAATCCAATTGTTATAAAAATCACCAGCTACAGAAATATTGTAGTAAGCCGGAGCACCAAATATCATAATTCACCCAAAACTTACAACGAAACATTAGGCCTTTCTACATCCAACTTTCACAGAAGCCAATGGCCATGAATCGTCCAAGACCGGGAGACTTGTCTCACCTCCAGGTTAAAATTAATTTTCGGATGAATATCATTTAAAAAATTCTAGACTATATGTAGTTAATCAGTACATCTACATAACAAATGTGCCAGCCACCTAACGGTGGCAACAATACGATTGTAATTATCTGCTAAAAACCTACACCATCACCCACCTCAAAAGTAAACAGATTTTTTTTTTTTCTTTTTGAGTCGTCGGTCTTCTGCCTGTTTTGATGGCGCTCGCCACTAATTCCTCTCTTATGGGAACTTCTTTATCTCAAGGAGCTCTTGCAGCCTACATCCTCAATTGTTTGCTGAATGTACTTCATCTCTTACTTTCTCCGCAATTTTTAATCTCTACCGCTCTGTCTAGTGCCATGGATGTTGTTCCGTGATGTCTTAACAGATATCCGACGGTCTGTCTCTTCTTGTTGTCAGTGTTTTCCATATTTTCCTTCGCTTGCCATTTCTCCAGATAACCTCCTCACTTCTTACCTTACCAGAAATTTACAACATTATTCTATAGCACCACATCTCAAGTGCTATTTTCTTTGGTTCCCGTTTTCCCACAGTCCATGTTTTACTACCATACAACGCTATGCGACAAACCTACGCTATCAGAAATTCCTTCCTAAATACCTATGTTTGGTACCAGTATACTTCTATTGGCCAGGAATGCACTTTTTGCCAGTGCTAGTCTGCTTTTTGTGCCCTCCTTGCTCCGTCCATCATGGGTAGCAGAATTCCTTAACTTCTTCTTCTTTGTGATCTCCATTTCTAATATTTTCTTGCTGTTCTCATTTTTGCTACTACTCATTACTTTCGTCTTTCTTCGATTTACTTCCCACCTGTATTCTATACTCATTAGACCATTCAGACGATTCTGTAATTCTTCTTCACTTTCATTGAGGATAGCAACATCATCAGCCAATCTTTCCTAGATACCCTTTCACCGTGAATTTCATTTCCACTCTTGAACCTTTCTTTTATTTCCGTCATTTCTTCTTCGAAGTATAAACCTAACTTAGGGACGAATGGTTACATCCCTGTCTTACATACTTTTTAATCCGAGCACTTCATTCTTTATTTTCCACTCTTATTGTCCCCTCTTGGTTCTTGTACATGTTGTACATTACCCTTCTTTCCCTATAACTTTCCCATATTTTTCGTAGAATTTCGAATATTTGTCGAACGCTCTTCCCAGTTCGACAAATCCTATGAACGTGTCTTGATTTTCCTTTAGTCTTTCTTCTATTATCTGTCGCAACGTCAGAACTGCTACTCTGCTGCCTTTACCTTTCCTCAAGCCAAATCCTGGATTTTCTTTTCCATTCCTCTGCATATTATTCATGTCAGCAACTTGGATGCATGAGCTGTTAACTTGATTGTGCTATAATTCTTGCACTTATCGGCCCTTGCAATCTTCGAAATTGTGTGGATTATGTTTTTTATCGAAAATCTAGTGGTATGCAGACAAATTCATACATTCTACACACCAATCTAAATAGTCGCTTTGTTGCCATTTCCCCTAATGATTTTAGAAACTCTGATGGAATATTATCCATCGCTTCTGCGTCATTCGATCTTAAGTCTTCCAAAGCTCTTTTAGATTCTGATTCTAACACTGGATCTACCGCCTCTTCTATTTAGACTTATATTTCTTCTTGTATCACGTCAGCAGACAAGTCTTCCCTCACAAGACCTTCAATCTACTCTTTCCACCTATCCGCTTTCTCCACGGCATTTACCAGTAGAATTCCCCTTGAAATCTTAATCCTACCAACCACGCTTTTAATTTCACCGAAGGTTTTTTTGTCTTTACTACATGCTGAGTCAGTTCTTGCGACAGAGATTTCTTTTTCTATTTCTTCATATTTTTCAAGCAGTCATTTCGCCTTAGCTTCCGTACACTTCCTATTTACACCGTTCCTAAACGACTTGTATTTCTGTATTCCTGAGTTTATCCCTCAACATTTTTTACGTCCTTCTTTCATCGTTCAACTGAAAAATTTCTTCTGTTATTCATACTTTCTTCGCAGTTACATTCGTTGTACCTGCGCAAGAAGTACCAGTACAAACTTCCTGTCGTATCGGGCACTCCCAATGAGTGACAAGAAAACTTTGAGATCAGAACTGATCTTAAGGGAAGCACCAATGTCTGACGATTAATTGATATTGCACAGATAGGACATTCAATCTAAGATGTATAAGAAACGCAAAATAGAAGAACGAAGAGCATCCCTCTCACTAAGGTTACCGTTCGTTTCTAGTGCAGTCGACCCCACAAGTTGATTTCCTTTGGAAAAATGTTTTAAAAGCATTTTTTTCGAGTACAAGAAGCTCTCCCAGCCCTCAAAAGACGCTTTTGAACGTCATCACCCTGCAGGAGTCTACGAAGTGTGGTGTGATTATGTCGAAGATTATGTGGGCGATAATGAGGTCTTGGGAGGAGGGGAGGGGGGTGGCTGGGAAAACAATAAAAGAGCGGTGTAAAGTATACTAACACCCTTCACGTTTAAAATGAAGAGCGAAATCTGGCGTAGGGCAACACTAGGAGGACTGTGGTCATGGTCTTAAGGACATCTGCATGCTAGAAAAACTATGTACTATTCACATAGGGGAAGTCCGAGAAGCAGTTGAGATCTCCGAGAATCAATGTAGTTTCACTAGAGTCGAAGGATGTAGCCATCCACAGTCATGGCTTGCCGCCATCAAGGCAGTAAATACCCGGCCGCGACGCGTGAAGCTCACTGTCAAGAAGCCCCTCGGCGATATGAGGACAATATTATCATGGTAGCGTTTATCCTGAATCTCACTTACTATCCTACCCGCCATTGACAACCTAAGGCTATTTTAGCTATAACTCCACTTTTTCAGGAAAGAGTTAAGTAAACTCGTCACTGGCATTCATACCCGCCTGTTCAAAATGGTTCAAATGACCCTGAGCACTATGGGACTTAACATCTATGGTCATCAGTCCCCTAGAACTTAGAACTACTTAAACCTAACTAACCTAAGTACATCACACAACACCCAGTCATCACGAGGCAGAGAAAATCCCTGACCCCGCCGGGAATCGAACCCGGGAGCCCGGGCGCGGGAAGCGAGAACGCTACCGCACGACCACGAGCTGCGGACATACCCGCCTGTCCATCCACAATCGAGTACTCGGTCAACTTGCTAATTTCCCCTCACTCTCTCCTCTGCCGTACTGCGCACCCTCTGGTACCCTTCGCTGCCCGCAGACTTGACACGGACCACCAGACCGCTTTATCCTAGATTATCAGTCGCCACACATTGCCGCGCACTTAGTCGAGAGACACACCCGCTAGCCATTTATCTGCACACCCGCTACATCTCAAAAAATTTTAACATGGGGTTCACGTCCAGAAATTTGACCACAGAATTCATCCACTCATCTGACTTCAAAAAATTACTCCTCTCCAAGCAAGAGCATCTCTTCTGCTAGCAGTCCTCTCTCCCTTTCCAACGCCTTGGCTTCTTTTTCCCATTTAATTTCCTTCCCAAGACACTGTATTACAAAAATGCTCATTATTTATTACTCGTATAAGTCTACAGATTACCGCACCTGTTGCCATTGATGGTGAAACTTGAATCGTTAAGCTGCCTAGAACTTCTCTTCGAATCGCTTGAATACTCGACGTTTCGATGCCTGTCATGGAATCTTCTTCGTGTTTCTAGCGGTGCCCACCAATGACAGCTAAAGATTTTTATTCGGTAATAGAAAATCACCGGGTCCAGCTCCCATTGTTATGTGTCTGATATATTGGCCCGTTTGTACAGAGCGATTCCGTGAAAATGTCACAATGTTTCAAGGATTATGGAGAAAAACAAATGCATCAGTTTGAGGTAAGTGGCCGTGGTCCTGGAACATCCGGTTCGAAAGTTATAAGGGAAAAACGTGGTGATAATCTGTCAGCTCTGTCAGTTAAATGCATGTACCGGCACTGCTGTTGCTAAGATCGCAAGGCAGGCAATTTTCAAAAGTGGTGGTATGGACCAAAACGAGAAAAAAAGAACAGTATACATGGGCTCTAAAATACTTACCTTAAGAGACATGAGCTGTTCATCTTCGGTAGCGTGAGACACATCTCTTTTACTGTCAGATATTTTGATTTCCATGTTTTTCAGAGGATACAGTATGGACCAAAAAAAGAAAAAAAATGTCCGTTAAATACGGGCTCCAAACAGCACACCTTATGAACTATATGCATTTGTTCAATAGAAGAGATGTGTTTCACATTAGCGATGATTAGTAAATCCTCACAGCCCTTAAGGTATGAATTTTACATCCCAACTTTACTGCTAATTTTTTCTTATTTTCGTTCGTACTACCACCTCTGAAAGATTCTTACTTTACAGTAGTAGTAACAACAGGACGGGTATACGTATTCCACTGTCAGAGGTATCAGAACGATTATCGCTTACAGCTTTAAACTCGGTCGTTGCAGAACCAGGGTCCCTTACCTCAAATTGACAGATGTACCTTACTGCATCATCTCTGAAGGTCTATAACATAATCACGGGTTCATCGTGCACAATAAGTGTTGGGAAGTGGGCCGGATAGGCTAAGAATGGATGAAGTCTCTTACTACTTTATTCTGTAAGAAGGGGGCAACCAAATTACCGGGCAATAAGTGTTACGCCATTACTAGCATAATTATATGGGAGATAACTTAAAGAGAGAATGAAGATGGATGCTGAAATATCTGAAAGACCAGTGCGCTCACATTACGAAATCAAACAGAAAACAACAGAATTGCCAGACGGCCAGAGATATATTTCATCTACGTGGAGCTGGAAAAGGCCAATGACAGAGTACCACAAAAGAATCACATTTTGCTGTTACTAAAGGGCTGCGCCATATCACTGACACAATTTAAAATCTATGTGGAGGAAGCTCTTAAAGCCTAGAGAGTGTAAAGGTATGGTAATCCCTATGTGGGACGAAATCTTGCACACATTTCTCTTATCCGATGACGAGCCCATCGTAGCAGGAGACCAGGACAATGCTGACTTTATGTTTCGGAATTAGAAGATGAAAATGAAAGCTGAGGTCTCACGACTAACTTTGTAGAAAGGGGATATCTGAAGGATGACGACAGTACCACAGCGGATCTGGAGGTTAGAGCCAGTAAGATCAATGAATGTAAGTCCTTTGAGTATCTGGGAGTTACGACGTCATCAAACGGAGAAAGTGACGATGGCGTACATAATGAAACAGGGCACGCATGTGGACCGTATGGCATTTAAACTCAGTTCTTTGCAATAACAAAATCAAAAAAAGGAAGAAAAAGGTGATGCATAGTTTGGTTGTTGAAAACATGGCTACGCAGGGAGTAGAAACGAATGTAGTAAACAAAAGTCAGAGAAAGAAGTTGCTTGCACTGGATATGGACTTCTGGGGGCGAACATGTGACATCTCCAACCTGGACCGTGTACCAGTTAGAACGTAAGAAAGGCTACTGGTGATGATAAATCAATAATAGACATTATAGTGACGTCAAAAATGTTATGCACATTTACCGTATACAAAATGGACGGTAGCCGATGGACAACGAAAGTGTGGCACTGGATTTCAGCGAAGAGAAAAAACCGTGAACGACCTAAGAGGAGCTGTGGTCAAAATGTCCGGGATGCGATGGTTATCAAAGTAGGAGACGGATATGATCGGAGGAAGGGGAATACGGGAAGCGATAAGCGGCACCACCCGTAGGATACTCTCAATGTGATGGTGAACTCCATTTCTCCGGAAAGGAACTGGAAAACAGCCTTTCGCAGGTGGACGCGACACAGTAGAATACTCTCAATGTGATGGTGAACTCCATTCCTCCGGAAAGGAACGGGAAAACAGCCTTTTATAGGTGGACCCGACACAGTTTCTCAACACTGTTCAGCTACACAGGGATAGGAGTAGAATTCTGAAGATATTCACACGGATCTATACGTTTGAGGAGGAGTATGACTTAGTCTAACACGTCAGATTTTCCATCTCTTCTTCCTCTAGTCAATAAAGCCTCAGATCGTACACCACTGGCATCACTGACAATACTAAAAACTAGCGAAATACATCAGTCTGGTTTATAAAAATTTAGTTTCTACCCGCCAAGAAAAACTTAACATTTTTTACTGTTAGAACAGATTTTTTATCAGTTTCTCACATTTTTTATGTGAATAGGACCTGTAAAAAGCGTTCGACAATATAAAATGGTGCAAGCTGTTCGAGATTCTGAAAACACTAGGGGTAAGCTATAGGGAGAGACGAGTCATATACAACATGTACAACAACCAAGAGGGAATAATAAGAGTGGACGATCAAGAACGAAGTGCTCGTATTAAGAAGGGTGTAAGACAAGGCTGTAGCCTTTCGACACTACTCTTCAATCTGTACATCTAGGAAGCAATGATGGAAATAAAAGAAAGGTTCAGGAGTGGAATTAAAATACAAGGTGAAAGGATATCAATGATACGATTCGCTGATGACATTGCTATCCTGAGTGAAAGTGAAGAAGGATTAAATGATCTGCTGAACGGAATGAACAGTCTAATGAGTACACGGTATGGTTTGAGAGTAAATCGGAGAAAGACGAAGGTAATGAGAAGTAGTAGAAATGAGAACAGCGAGAAACTTAACATCAGGATTGATGGTCACGAAGTCAATGAAGTTAACGAATTCTGCTACCTAGGCAGTAAAATAACCAATGACGGACGGAGCAAGGAGGACATCAAAAGCAGACTCGCTATGGCAAAAAAGGCATTTCTGGCCAAGAGAAGTCTACTAATATCAAATACCGGCCTTAATTTGAGGAAGAAATTTCTGAGGATGTACGTCTGAAGTACAGCATTGTATGTTAGTGAAACATGGACTTTGGGAAAACCGGAACAAAAGAGAATCGACGCATTTGAGATGTGGTGCTATAGACGAATGTTGAAAATTAGGTGGACTGATAAGGTAAGGAATGAGGAGGTTCTACGCAGAATCGGAGAGGAAAGGAATATGTGGAAAACACTGATAAGGAGAAGGGACAGGATGATAGGACATCTGCTAAGACACGAGGGAATGACTTCCATGATACTAGAGGGAGCTGTAGAGGGCAAAACTGTAGAGGATGACAGAGATTGGAATACGTCAAGCAAATAATTGAGGACGTAGGTTGCAAGTGCTACTCTGAGATGAAGAGGTTAGCACAGGAAAGAAATTCGTGGCGTGCCGCATCAAACCAATCAGTAGACTGATGACCAAAAAACAAAAAAAGGTGAAGCATAGGATGTAAGCATTGCCACTGACAGCTCACACTTGTCCATCCCTATAGGGCAAGAGAAATGAAAAACAAAAAAGATAAAATGAGAGAGTCTACACTGAGGTGACTAAAGTCATGGGATAGCGATACACACATATACAGATGGCGGTAGTATCGCGTACACTCCGTATACAAGGGCGGTGTATAGCGGAGCTGACATTTCTACTCAGGCGATTCAGGTGAAAAAGTTTGCCGTCCGCTGTGGCCGAGCGATTCTAGGCGCTTCAGTCTGGAACCGCGCGACCGCTACGGTCGCAGGTTCGAATCCTGCCTCGGGCATGGATGTGTGTGATGTCCTTTGGTTAGTTAGGTTTAAGTAGTTCTAAGTTCTAGGGGACTGATGACCTCAGATGTTAAGTCCCATAGTCCTCTGAGCCATTTGAACCATTTTTTTTAATGTTTCCGACGTGATTGAGGCCACACGACGGGAATTAAGAGACGTCGAACGTGAAATGGTGGTTGCAGATAGACGCACGGGACATACCATTTCGGAAATCGTTAGGGAATTCAGTAATGCGAGATCCACAGTGTCAAGAGTGTGTCGAGAATTTCAGGCATTACCTCTCACCGCGGACAACGCAGTGGCCGACGGCCTTCACATAGAAGCGTTTGTGTAGGGTTGTCAGTGCTAACAAACAAGAAACACTGCATGAAAAAACCGCAGAAATCAACGTAGGACGTGCGACGAACGTATCTGTTACGACAATGCGGCGGCATATGGCTTTAATGGGTAGACGACCGGTGCGAGTGGCTTTGCTAACAGCGCGACGTGGTAAGAAGCGCGTCTCCAGGTCTCATGACCATATCGGTTGGATACTAGACGACTGGAAAATCGTAGCGTTGTCAGACGAGTCCTATTTCAGCTGGCAAGAGCTGATGGTAGGGTTCGAGTGGAACGCAGACCCCACAAAGCCATGGAGATAAGTCGTCAAAAAATTTTGAAACATATACTGTGTTCGAACATTATGAGTTATCGCAAAGAAAACGATTTATTCACAAACAGCCAACACGGATTCAGAGAATACCGTTCTTATGAAACACAACTAGCTCCTTGTTCTCACGAAATAATGAGAGCTGTTGACAGTGAATGTCAAATTGATTCCATATTTTTAGATTTCCAGAAAGCGTTTGACACCGTATCCGACAATCGAATTCTAATCAAATTGTATGGTTATGGACTATAGTAACGGAGGACCCCTCAAAGTGGTAGAAAGTTCAATTTATTTAGGGAGTGAAATATCTAGGGATGTAAGAATAACTAACGAAATTAATAGGAGGTTACAGAAGGGAGGTAATTTCTACCAAACAATAAAACACCTGATTTGGAATAAGGAAGTTTCAGAAAAAACAAAACTCCTTATGTATAAGAATTATTACTTCCCTATTGTCACCTATGGTGGAGAAACATGGACAATGACAGAAAGGGACTAGAGCAGACTGCAAGCAGGAGAAATGAAATTTCTCAGAGCAGTTAAGGGAAAAACAGGGATGGACAGATTAAGGAATGCGGAGATTAGAAAGGACCTTAAACAATTTATTTAGGGAAAAGAAAGAAGGATCCTTTATTGTATGATTATATGACAGCGGAACAAAAACTGGTAGCAGTTACTTCTGTAAAATATCTGGGAGTGTGCGTGCGGAACGATTTGAAGTGGACTCATCATATAAAATTAATTGTTGGTAAGGCGGGTACCAGGTTGAGATTCATTGGGAGAGTCCTTAGAAAATGTAGTCCATCAACAAAGGAGGTGGCTTACAAAACACTCGTTCGACCTATACTTGAGTATTGTTCATCAGTGTGGCATCCATACCAGGTCAGGTTGACGGAGGAGATAGAGAAGATCCAAAGAAGAGCGGCGCGTTTCGTCACAGGGTTATTTGGTAAGCGCGATAGCGTTATGGAGATGTTTAGCAAACTCAAGTGGCAGACTCCGCCAGAGAGGCGCTGTGTATCGCTTTGTAGCTTGCTGTCGAGGTTTCGAGAGAGTGCGTTTCTGGATGAGGTATCGAATATATTGCTTCCTCCTACTTATACCTCCCGAGGAGATCACGAATGTAAAATTAGAGAGGTTCTAGCGCGCACGGAGGCTTTCCGGCAGCCGTTCTTCCCGCGAACCATACGCGACTGGAACAGGAAAGGGAGGTAATGACAGTGCCACGTAAAGTGCCCTCCGTCACACACCGTTGAGTGGCTTGGGGAGTATAAATGTAGATGTAGATGTAGAAACGATTTGGAAGACAATCTGCGTAGCACTCTTCGGTTGTTTGTAGAAGATGCTGTCATTTAGCGTCTTAATAAGACATCAGCAAACTGAAAAACCATTTAGACAAGATATCTGTAAGGTGTGAAATGTGGCAATTGACTCTAAATAACGAAAAGTGTGGAGTCATCCACTCGAGTGCTGTAAGGAAACCACTAAATTTCAGTTACACATTAAATCACACAAATCTAAAGATTATAAATTCAAGTAAACACTTAGGGATTACAATTAGTAATAATTATATGGATGCAGGCGTCAATTCTTTAGGACATGTAAGCAGGAGATGTCGGGTTCGAATCCCGGTCCGGGACATATTTTCACTCGTCGCCACTGATCCCACATAAAATCCCGATGCAGCTGACATTAATCATCGGTTCTTTTTCTTTTCCTTTCTGTGCCTTCTCCTTCAGTTTTCATAATTACGAATAACTTAACTGGACTAATCACATGGATAATGTTGTGCAAACCATTTATTGGCAGAAACCTGAGAAAATGCAACAGGTCTACTGAAGAGATTGCCTACACTACGCTTATATGTCCTCTTCTGGAGTACTACTGTGAGGTGTGGGATGGTAATTAGTTAGGATCGACGGAGGACATCGAAAACATTCAAAAAAGGCCAGCTCGTTTCGTACTATAGTGAATGAGCAGAGAGAGCGTAACGAATATAATAAGTGAAATGGGTATGGCCTTCATTAAAACAAAGGTGTCTTTCTTTGCGGCAGTATCTTCTCATGAGATTTCAATCTCCTCAGAGTGTGAAAATATTTTGTTGGCGCCCACGCACATAGGGAACAATGACATCATAATAAAACAAGAGAAATCAGAGGTCACACAGATTTAGGTGCCGGCCAGGGTGGCCGAGCGGTTTTAGGCGCTACAGTCTGGATCCGCGCGACCGCTTCGGTCGCAGGTTTGAATCCTGCCTCGGCCATGGATGTGTGTGATGTCCTTAGGTTGGTTTAAGTAGTTCTAAGTTCTAGGGGACTGATGACCTCAGAAGTTAAGTCCCATAGTGCTCAGAGAGAGATTTAGGTGTTCGTTTTGCCTCTCGCGCTCTTCGAGAGTGGAACGATGGAGAAACAGCTTGAAGATGGTTCGGTGAACTTCTGCCACGCACTTTATTGTGAAGTGCAGCGTAATCATGTTCGTACACATAATTTTGCTCACTTGCGCAATTATGGGCAGCTATAGACGCTACGTAGATCTATATTTCTTCAGAGGACTTCAAGTGACTCGTTGACCCCATGGCACACCGGAATAAAGGAGGTCCAACACTATATTGGGAGGTATCCCATGACTCTTCTGACCTCAGTGTAAAATTACATGAAAAATCTACTCGCACGTACATTATGTGATCAAAAGTATCCGAACAATTGGCTGAAAATGACTTACACGTTCGTGGCTCCCTCCATCGGTAATGCTGGACTTCAGTATGGTGTTGATCCACCCTTAGCGTTGATGACACCTTCCACTGTCGGAGGCATACGTTCAACCGCGTGCTGGAATGTTTTTTTTGGGGAATGGCAGCCCATTCTTCACGTAGTGCTGCACTGGGGAGAGGTATCAACGTCGTCCGGTGAGGCCTGGCACGATCTTGGCGCTCCAAAACATCCCAAAGGTGTGCTATATGATTCAGGTCAGGATTCTGTGCAGGTCAGTCCATTACAGGGATATTATTGTCGTATAACCACCTCGCCACAAGCCGTGCATTATGACCAAGTGCTCGATCGCCATCCTCGAATTGCTGTTCAACATTGGGAAGCAAGAAGGTGCTTAAAGCATGCAGGCCTCTGCTGCTATAGTGCCACGCAAAACAGGAAGTGATGTAAGCCCCCTCCATGGAAAACACGACCACACGACACCACCGCTTCCGAATTTTAGTGTTGACACTACACGAGCTGGTAGATGACGTTCACCGGGCATTCGCCATACCCATACTCTGCCATCGGATCGCCACATTTACGTCGTTCGTCACTACACTCAACGATTTTAAACTGTTCAGTCGTCTAATGTTTACGCTCCATCTCCAAGCGAGGCGTCGTTTGGCAATTACCGGCGTGATGTGTGGCTTATAAGCAGCCGCTCGACCTTGAAATTCAAGTTTTCTCACCTCCCGCCTAACTGTCGTATTACTTACAGTGGAAGCTGATGCAGTTAGGAATTCCTGTGTGATGGTATGGATAGATGTATGCCTATTACATATTACCAACCTCTTCAACTGTCGGCGGTCTCTGTCAGTCAAGAGACGAGGTCGGCCTGTACGGTTTTGTACTGCACGTGTCCCTTCACGTTTCCACTTCACTATCACATCGGGAACAGTGGACCTTTGGATGATTAGGAGTGTGGTTCAATGGTTCAAATGGCTCTGAGCACTATGCGACTTTACTTCTGAGGCCATCAGTCGCCTAGAACTTAAAACTAATTAAACCTAACTAACCTAAGGACATCACACACATCCATGCCCGAGGCAGGATTCGAACCTGCGACCGTAGCGGTCGCTCGGTTCCAGACTGTAGCGCCTAGAATCGCACGGCCACTCCGGCCGGCTAGGAGTGTGGAAATCTCGCGTACAGACGTATGACGCAAGTGACACCCAGTCACCTGACCACGTTCGAAGTCCGTGAGCTCCGGGGAGCTCTCCATTCTGCTCTGTCATGATGTCTAATGACTACTGAGGTCGCTCATATTTAGTACCTGACAGTAAGTGGCATCACAATGCACCTAAAGTGAAATACGTATATTTTTGAGTATGTCTGGATACTTTTGATCACATAGTGTATATCTACCGATACAGAAGCTAAATTACGGCCATTTAAAATCTCTTTCTGAATATTCTGCACTCACGACTCGGTCTGGATCACCCATGAACAGATTGACAATTTTGTGTCTGCTAGCTAGCAGTCGCTAGTTGCCATAGAGATGAAATGGAAAATGAATTCAGCATAATTGTCTGATGTTTTCAACCTGTTGCTGTAGGAGACGACTTCATTAACATCTCCATGGAGAAAAGGTACGCACGAGAGTCGCTTTAAATTCTGTAGCAACGCATGGGGCTTAACTGTGGAAACAGCACTCCGAGGAGCAGATGCGAAGTAACAGCCACTGCTCATCGTGGTGCCTCTGCTGATTCTGAGCGCTAGAGCGAGCCTGCTTGTGGTGGTAATTCGAGTGTAGTGCTCGCTGTTTGCTCCTGCAGGCTTCAGCCGCTTTGCTCATTACCGCATCTAACGAGGGCCTCCAACTTCTCGTCCTGCTTAACAATAGATCGGAGTTACTTATCGGCACTTGACCGCGGAGAGTTTCCGTACCGCTGATATGCTGGAACTTATCCCCTCCCCACATTTCCAGGGAGAGACTTTAGGGAACAGCCTGACTGACGGCATGGCATTGTTGCGTCAGTGGGGGAATATACTGCAATGGTCTTCTGCTAGCGTCGCTGCACTTCCGTTCCTTAAGAAGCCTTTCTGAACAGTGTATAATGGGTAGTAGGTGGCTATTCGAGTACGAATATTAAAAATCATTCAGAAGCCAAGATCGAACAAAATATTTTTTTTTGTTCAAGATAACCGGTTTGAACAGTCTTAGCTGTCATCTTCAGATCTTAAACTTTTTTTTAGTAAAACATGTTCATTTTACGCTGACCTCATGCACAAGATGTCAAGTTGATATAACTCAGCACATTAAAAACGTTTGTCATAGCTAAAATATTTCAAAACACACAGCATCTTGTCCAAAAGGCCATGTCCATGCTGGAAGAGATTATGTGTTTTTAAATATGTTGGCGATGACATTCGTCTATAATGTACTGAGTTTTATCCACTTGACATCTTTTGCATAAGGTCAGCGTAAAATGAACATGTTTTACTACAGAAAAAGGTTTAAAACCTGAAGATGACAGCTAACTGTTGAAAACAATTTTCTTGAATAAAAAAAAGTATTTTGTGCAATCTTGGCTCTTGAATGGTTTTTAATAATGAAAACAGATCGTCCTTCAGTATTCCCATAACGAGGAAATTCAATCGAGTGCGAATAATCAACATCCATAACACACTGATTTCTTGTGAACTACCAAAATTTATGTCATCTCACTGACTGAGTTTTGTACGTTGGTCTGTCGTTTAGAAATTCCTCATTATATGTCGACTTGTAGCGGCTGTGGCAGCGTTCTGTGGCTACATTCCCACGTGACGTAGTGAAAGGCACTGCACAGATCAAGACAAGCGGGTTTATGTAGTATTTCTGGATTCAGAATCAGATCATAGATTATTGACGATATTATAATAATTTTTGGTATGAGACGAACTTTGTGATTGGACTGAAGATTTTTTTGGTATTGAAGAGACAGCACGTTAACTTGGATGGAGTGTCATCGACAACCTAGAAGAAATTTTAGGTGTGTCTCAAGGAAATGTGTCACGAACCTTGCTATTCATGTACAGGGGTTAGAGAAATACACGAAAACGCCGCGGGAAATGCGTGCTCGAACAGAACACCAGATGCTACCTAAGCCTGCAGGCTGCGCTATTGTATTTGGCCATAATAGCCAGCTGTGCCGCGTCCTCAATACGTTGCAACTACCAGTCGTGGTCTGAACAGCGTTCTTTGTAGTTGTCAGTGCCTTATGTTGGTACTCAGTCAATTCCAACGTGGGAAAATTGCAGGTGCACGTATGGAGGGTACTGACGTAACCAATAGAGCCGATGTGTTTGGTGTTTAAAGCGAAACTTTATCGAACATTCGAAGATTTATACCGCATACAGGGATACAGTAAAGCGCTGTTACTTCATCCGGAGAGAAGACACACACACACACACACACACACACACACACACACACACGAAGGGAACTCTAAAAGCAGTGAACTGTAGGGATAGCTGGAATTTCTAAACCACTCATCAGTGAAGCAAATGCCCGCCACACGAAAAGGAGGTGTTCAAACTACACTACTGCCCATTATAATTGCTACACCACGAGGATGACGTGCTACAGACGCAAAATTTAACGGACAGGAGGAAGATGCTGTGATATGCTAATGATTAGCTTTTCAGAGCATTCACACTATGTTGGCACCGGTTGCGACACCGACAACGTGCTGACATGAGGAAAGATTCCAACCGATTTCTCATACACAAACTGCAGTTGACCGGCGTTGCCTGGTGAAACGTTGTTGCGATGCCTCTTGTAAGGAGGAGAAATGCGTACCATCACGTTTCCGACTTTGATGAAGGTCGGATAGTAGCCTATCGCAATTGCGGTTTATCGTATCGCGACATTGCCGCTCGCTTTGGTCGAGATCCAATGGCTGTTAGCAAAATATGGAATCGGTGGGTTCAGGAGGGTAATACGGAACGCCGTGCTGGATCCCAACGGCCTCGTATCACTAGCAGTCGAGATGACAGGCATCTTACCCGCATGACTGTAACGGATCGTGCAGCCACGTTTCGATCCCTGAGTCAAGACAACAACCATCTTCACGAACAGTTCGACGACGTTTGCAGCAGCATGGACTATCAGGTCGGAGACCATGACTGCGGTTACACTTGACACTGCATCACAGACAAGAGCTCCTGTGTGTGTACTCAACGACGAACTTGGGTGCACGAACGGCAAAACGTCATTTTTTGGGGTGAATCCAGGTTCTGCTTACAGCATCATGATGGTCGCATCAGTGTTTGGCGACATCACGGTGAACGCAAATTGGAAGCGTGTATTCGTCATCGCCATACTGGCGTATTACCCGGCGTGATGGAATGGGGTGCCATTGGTTACACGTCTCGGTCACCTCTTGTTCGCATTGACGCCACTTTGAACAGTGACGTTACATTTTAGATGTGTTACGACCCGTGGCTCTACCCTTCATTCGATCCCAGCGAAACCCTACATTTCAGCAGGATAATGCACGACTGCATGTTGCAGGTCCTGTACAGGCCTTTCTGGGTACAGAAAATGTTCGACTGCTGCCCTGGCCAGCACATTATCCAGATCTCTCCCCAACTGAAAACGTCTGGTCAATGGTGGTCAAGCAACTGGCTCGTCATAATACGTCAGTCACTACTCTTGATGAACTGTGGTATCGTGTTGTAGCTGCATGGGCAGCTGTACCTGTACACGCCATCCAAGCTCTGTTGGACACTATGCCCAGGCGTATCAAGGCCGTTATTACGGCCAGAGGTGGTTGTTCTCGGTACTTATTGCTCTGGATCTATGCACCCAAATTGTGTGAAAATGTAATCACATCTCATTTCTAGTATAATATATTTGTCCAATGAATACCAGTTCATCTTCTGCATTTCTTCTTGGTGTAGCAATTTAAATGGTCAGTAGTGTCTAAAACCAATATTACGGAGCAATGGAAGAGATGGTCTCACTGTGTATGTGACCCAAAAATGGTTCAAACCACGCTAAGCGATATGAGACTTAACATCTGAGGTCATCAGTCCCCTAGACTTGGAACTAGTGAAACCTAACTAACCTAAGGAAATCGCACACATCCATGCCCGAGGCAGGATTCGAACCTGCGACCTGCGCCTTGAACCGCTCAGCCACACCGGCCGGTGCGTGTGACTCAGTGACTGAACATGTAAATTTCCTACTTCTGCATGGTAACTTTACATGCAAAATATCACAGGAAGAATGCTGGATATTCAAAGTTATAAAAGGAATGATAGTTCAAAGAAAAACATTCAAGTAAACGTGTGCCCGAAAGTGCATATATTAAGAGTTATGGGCACTTCTTCTTAATCTTCGACAATGTGAAACAAATCTCTTCTGCTGCAAACTCTTTGCTTTCCGTATTTTGAGAGATGGTAGTGTGGACTAAAACAAGGAAAAAACGTCTAGTAAATGTGGGCTCTAAAGTGCATAACTTAAGAGCTATGTTCATTTGTTCTTCTCCGTTTGCTAGTCTGAAATACATCGCTTCTACCCTTAAGGTACGCATTTTAAAGCTGTTGTTTATTCGTCCTTTCTGCTTCCAGTACTGTGAACTTCCAGATGTACGAGGGCTGTCCAGAATGTAAGTTACGATTGATCGCGAAATGAAAATCACAGTGAAAATCGGAAATGTTTCATTTGTAACAGTTAGCTACATCTTTCAGCTACTTCTCTACGTAGTCGCCGTTCTGACTCAGACATTCGTCGTAGCGTTGTACCAACTTTCCAATACCCTCATCACAGAAGGCAGCCGCCAGTGCTCTCCGCCAATTCTCTACGCTGGCCTAAAGCTCGTTGTCTGTGCCAGAATGTTCGTTTGAGCAGAGATGAAACACAGTGGGAGACAATTACGGGCTGTATTGTGGGTAACCAAACATTTCCAATTGAAACGATGCAGGAACATCTTCATTGCCCCTGCAGAAAGATGCTGAGAATTGTCTTGAAGAAGAAACCGCACGACTGTTATGTAATGTTGGTTGCATAGCTTCAGGGGAAAATTCTCACCATTCCCTCATACTTGGCGGGAGACACTATTTTCTATAACATCTTTACGCGCTCACTAAGAGCTCAGGAATGAAGAAAGCGACATAATTCTACCTAGAGTCATACTAGAGAAACTGCCCAACACATCTTTGCAAAGCTTTATCGGATTTTCATAGTCGTTTCCATTTCGCGAGCGATCGTAACTTACTTTCTGGACAGCCCTCGTACATGGATTGGTAAAGACAGGATAAAACTCCGTCTACAAAACCTTGAGCTCTACCTTCAGCATTGTTAACCACGAGACAGAAAATGCTTGCAGCAGGCACCTTTAGATATGGTTTCATTTTTCACCATTATGTAAGTACCTATTTGGGAGAAGTTGTAGATTATACAAGAATTCTATGTTTCTTTATATTGTCCACTGAGGGTCTGAAGGTGAGCACCGCCTGGTGGAAACTGCCAAGGCAGGTCATGTGGCTATATCATAACAATTATATTTAAAAATTAAAATATGACAACATGATCAATCACTTATTCTCCAAGACAGTATGGCGTTTATTCAAAGTAAAACTGTAGTTTTAATGACTGAGTCAAAAATCAGTGCTAGTTTCTGTCTTCATTCACCTCGGAGGTATAGTCTTCTGAAATCTACATTTACACCTACACCCATATTCCGCAAGTCGACTGACGGTGTGTGGCGGAGGGTATCTTGAGTACCTCTATCGGTTCTTCCTTCTATTTCAGTCTCGTATTGTTCGCGGAAAGAAAGATTGTCAGTATGTCTCTGTGTGGGCTCTAATCTCTCTGATTTTATCCCCATGGTCTCTTCGCGAGATATATGTAAGAGGGAGCAATATACTGCTTGACTCCTCGGTGAAGGTATATTCACGAAACTTCAACAACAGCCCGTACCGAGCTATTGAGCGTCTCTCTTGCAGAGTCTTCCACTGGAGTTTATCTGTCATCACCGTAACGCTTTCGCGATTACTAAATGATCCTTTAACGAAGCGCGTTGCTCTTACTTCCAATGAATCTCAGTGTGGCATCTCCTTTACCGACGATTAATTTTATATGGTCATTCCATTTGAAAACAGTCCTAATGCCTACTCCCAGGTAATTTATAGAATTAACTGCTTCCAGTTGCTGACCTGCTATATTGTAGCTAAATGATAAAGGATCTTCCTTTCTATGTATTCGCAGCACATTACCCTTGTCTACATTGAGATTCAATTGCCATTCCCTGCACCATGCGTCAATTCGTTGCAGATCATCCTGCATTACAGTACAATTTTCCATTGTTACAACCTCTCGATATACTACAGCATCATCCGCAAAAAGCCTCAATGAGCTACCGATGTTATCCACAAGGTCATTTCTGTTGTTGTTGTTGTTGTTGTTGTTGTTGTGGTCTTCAGTCCTGAGACTGGTTTGATGCAGCCCTCCATGCTACTCTATCCTGTGCAACCGTCTTCATCTCCCAGTACCTACTGCAACCTACATCCTTCTGAATCTGCTAAGTGTATTCATCTCATGGTCTCCCTCTACGATTTTTACCCTCCACGCTGCTCTACTATACTAAATTGGTGATCCCTTGATGCCTCAGAACATGTCCTACCAACCGATCCCTTCTTCCAGTCACGTTGTGCCACAAACTGCTCTTCTCCCCAATCCTATTCAGTACTTCCTCATTAGTTATGTGCTCTACCCATCTAATCTTAAGCATTCTTCTGTAGCACCACATTTCGAAAGCTTCTTTTCTCTTCTTGTCCAAACTATTCATCATCCATGTTTCACTTCCATACATGGCTACACTCCATACAAATACTTTCAGAAACGACTTCCTGACATTTAAATCTATACTCGATGTTAACAAATTTCTCTTCTTCAGAAACGCTTTCCTTGCCATTGCCAGACTACATTTTATATCCTCTCTACTTCGACCATCATTAGTTATTTTGCTCCCGAAATAGCTAAACTCCATTACTACTTTAAGTGTCTCATTTCCTAATCTAATTCCTTCAGCATCACCCGACTTAATTCGACTACATTCCATTATCCTTGTTTTGCTTTTGTCGGTGTTCATCCTTTATCCTCCTTTCAAGACACTGTCCATTCCGTTCAACTGCTCTTCCAAGTCCTTTGCTGTCTCTGACAGAATTACAATGTCATCGGCGAACCTAAAAAGTTTTTATTCCTTCTCCGAATTTTCTTTTGTTTCCTTCACTGCTTTCTCAATATAGAGATTGAATAACACCGGGCAGAGGCTACAACCCTGTCTCACTCCCTTCCCAACCACTTCTTTCCTTTCATGTCCCTCGACTCTTATAATTGCCATGTGGTTTCTGTACAAATTGTAAATAGCTTTTCGCTCCCTGTATTTTACCCCTGCCACCTTCAGAATTTGAAAGAGAGTATTCCAATCAACATGGTCAAAAGCTTTATCTAAGTCTACAAATGCTAGAAACGTAGGTTTGCCTTTCCTTAATCTAGCTTCTAAGATAAGTCGTAAGGGCAGTATTGCCTCACGTGTTCCAACATTTCCACGGAATCCAAACTGATCTTCCCCGAGATCGGCTTCTACTAGTTTTTCCATTCGTCTGTAAAGAACTCGCGTTAGTATTTTGTAGCCGTGACTTATTAAACTGATAGTTCGGGAATTTTTACTTCTGTCAACACCTGCTTTCTTTGGGATTGGAATTATTATATTCTTCTTGAAGTCTGAGGGTATTTCGCCTGTCTCATACATCTTGCTCACCAGATGGTAGAGTTTTGTCAGGACTGGCTCTCCCAAGGCTGTCAGTAGTTCTAATTGAATGTTGTCTACTCCCGGGACCTTGTTTCGACTCAGGTCTTTTAAAGCTCTGTCAAACTCTTCACGCAGTATCATATCTCCCAATTCATCTTCATCTACATCCTCTTCCATTTCCATAATATTGTCATAAAGTACATCGCCCTTGTATAGACTCTCTATATACTCCTTCCACCTTTCTACTTTCCCTTCTTTGCTTAGAACTGGGTTTCCATCTGAGCTCTTAATTTCATACAAGTGGTTCTCTTTTCTCCAAAGGTCTCTTTAATTTTCCTGTAGGCAGTATCGATCTTACCCTAGTGAGATAAGCCTCTACATCCTTACATTTTTCCTCTAGCCATCCCTGCTTAGCCATTTTGCAATTCCTGTTGATCTCGTTTTTGAGACGTTTGTATTCGTTTTTGCCTGCTTCATTTACTGCATTTTTATATTTTCTCCGTTCATCAATTAAATTCAATATTTCTTCTGTTACCCAAGGATTTCTACTAGCCCTTGTCTTTTTACCTACTTGATCCTCTGCTGCCTTCACTACTTCATCCCTCAAAGCTGCCCATTCTTCTTCTACTGTGTTTCTTTCCCCCCTCCTTGTCAGTTGTTCCCTTATGCTCTCCCTGAAACTCTGTACAACCTCTGCTTTAGTCAGTTTGTCCAGGTCCCATCTCCTTAAATTACCACCTTTTTGTAGTTTCTTCAGTTTTAATCTACAGTTCATAACCAGTAGATTGTGTTCAGAGTCCACATCTGCCCCTGGAAATGTCTTACAATTTAAAACTTGGCTCCTAAATCTCTGTCTTACTATTATATAATCTATCTGAAACCTGTCAGCATCTCCAGGCTTCTTCCATGTATACAACCTTCTATTATGATTCTTGAACCAAGTGTTAGCTATGATTAAGTTGTTCTCTGTGCAAAATTCTACCAGACGGCTTCCCCTTTCGTTTCTTAGCCCAATCCATATTCACCTACTACGTTTCCTTCTCTCCCTTTTCCTACTGACGAATTCCAGTCACCAATGACTATTAAATTTTCGTCTCCCTTCACAATCTGAATAATTTCTTTTATTTCATCATACATTTCTTCAATTTCTTCATCATCTTCAGAGCTATTTGGCATATAAACTTGTACTACTGTGGTCGACGTGGGCTTCGTATCTATCTTGGCCACAACAATGCGTTCACTATGCTGTTTGTAGTAGCTTACCCGCATTCCTCTTTTCCTATTCGTTATTAAACCTACTCCTACATTACCCCTTTTTGATTTTGTGTTTATAACCCCGTAACCAGCTGACCAGAAGTCTTGTTCGTCCTGCCACCGGACTTCACTAAATCCCACTATATCTAACTTTAACCTATCCATTTCCCTTTTCATTTATATATATATATATATATATATATATATATATATATATATATATATATATATTGTAAATAGCAACGGTTCTACGACACTCCCCTGCGGCACACCTGAAATCACTCTCACTTCGTAAGATTTGTCTCCATTGAGAATGACAAGCTGCCTTCTGTTATCTAGCAACTCATCACTCCAATCCAATCCAATCCAATGCATCTTTCTGTTACATAACGCTACAGAAGTGATCTTCTGCTCCCTTAGAGTGGGTATTGGCGTAAGTAGCACCTTGGGCCCCCTACGATACGCTGCGGCCGCTCGGCTTTAAGTGTGTCGTGTCAATACGTCGGCAGTGCAAGGTAGCCAGCCGGCGTCCCGGGGCGACGCTACGCGCGACGCACGGCTCATTGGCTGGCGCGCAGTCGATGAGCAGACGAGAACCGAGCTTCGCCGCGCCGCACCGCAGCCGGATGAAAAATCAGGCTTCTGCCGCTGCGGCCCCTGTATGCATTGTGCTGCTGCGCTGCGTTGCGGGCTGCCAGCGCGTCAGGCGTAACACGTAGACAACAGCGTCAGCTGCCGCAACACAACACCATACTCTTCCGCACCTGCACTGGCGAAGTGATCCGGGCTGCATTATTCAACTTCATTGTCGTCTTCTTAAATCGCGGCATTTCACGTATTCAAGGTTTTTAAAGTCCGCCTTTTCAACTACCAAAAAATGTATACCTACGTTACCATGTCCGTTTTTAGGGTTCCGAAACTCAGTCTCTAAAACAGGAACCCTTATTTTAACACATACTGTGTCCTTGGCGGTGTGAAAAATCCAAGTTTCTGAGTCAATGCACTCAAAAGTACCCCCAATTTTAGTTACATTTCGATACTGGCAAACTTACTCAACAAAACCTAAAGGGTACTTCTCATTGAGGTACAATCACCAAAATTTGACAAGAAGCAAGATTCACAGCACAAGTGAAGAAGAAAACCAAAAACTGTTAATTTGTAATTGTATCATATAAAAACAATTTTTTGCCGTTTACTGTCGGTTGTTAAGACTTTTCTTCGCAGGAACAGGTATTGGTATCAAGTTGAAATTTATATCAAATACCAAATATCGGTGAAATAATTTAAGCTTCTAAATCAATGTAATCAAAAGATACGGCCTATGTGTCACATATTTTCATAGACTGTCACTCGTCAAAACATAAACTATCGATATAACGTCGGGCCTCGTGGCCTAGAGGTAGAGAGTGTGCTTGGAAACTGAGACGTCGCAGTATCCCAGACCACAGATTTTCCACTCGTCGCTTTAATATAGCTTTCGCCTCTCGATGAAGTGAGGAGTCCCCGAAGCAACTTGTGGTTCTTATCCACGTTAAACCGTAAGTCCCCTTCCCTTGATTGAAAAGTTTAAGCAGATTAGGGATACGCAAGTCGCCGAAGTGGCGTCAAATGGAAAGACTTGCACCAGACCATTAAGCCACACTAAATCATTATTTTCTACTTCCTTAATTGAGTAATTGAGTTTTTATTAAGAATGAAACTCCTCCAGCTGTACTTTTCCATTTTCCCACAATCTATGATTCACTTCCAAAAAATTCTGTACGTATTTTCTCAGAAGTTTATTCCTCATATTCAGCTACATGTTTTTCTTTTGACCACGAATGACTTGTTTGCGTCCCCGAGCCTTCTTTTCATGTCCTTGTTTCGTATATCATGTGGTAGATTGTTTCAAAGAAAGAAGAATTACTTCACTTCGTGTACCTCGTATTCCATAATTTTTATATACATATTGATTCAACATATTTCTGATACCCCTCATTACTTTCTTCCTTCTTAGGTTTACTCTCAATCCATATTGTGTGCTCGTTATATTGTTCATACCATGTAGCAGATCCTGCAGTTCTCCCTCACTTTCAGTAAACATAGTAGTGCCTCCCACGATATCCTTGGACCCTGAATTTTAATCCCACTACCGAATCTTTCTTATAGTAGTGCCATTCCATCTTCGATGTACAGATTCAAAAGTTGTAGTTCATCGTTTTACATACCTACTCTAATCCGAGCACTGTTTGTTTGTCTTACTCTTTAGCTATGCATTTTAGGGCGTATGTTTGCTTAACACTTTCTTCTTTTTTTGGTCCATACTACCTAGTCCCAAAATATGGAAAGCAAACAACTTGCAGCAGAAGAGGTGTACTGTTGCATGAGTGCAATTTTTACTTATAACAATCGACTCCGTCGTTTCCGTACCAGGGTCCCTTCCCTCAAACTCATACATTTACCCTTCTCCATTATCCCTGAAATTTTGGAACATCATCACGGAATCAACCTCTATATCACAAATTTTACGTAGAAGTCAAACTACTGGACAGTCTAACGCAGTTGAAGCATACAGCTGACGCTTTTAAGTTAGTTTAAAAATATTATAATAAATGAAACACGTATTATAAAATTTAAAGACGGACATGGAAAGTGTTATCTCTTGAACGAATTGATATGGAAGACCGGGGGAATACTGACATACCAGACATAACCGACACCATCATTTTCTCTGCTGATAGCGCCGTAGTTAATGGGACACAGTGCTGCAAAATAGCGGACGATGCCAGAAGTAGGCTGCAGAAAAAACGAGTTGATGAAAACGATATTGTTACTGTGACGCTAAAAAAATTCATACTAGTGTGAACTTATTTTTAGAATTTTACGTACAAAAAAAATTGATTCCTGCAATTGAACATCGACACTTACTTTTAAAATTGTGTATAACACTTTTCCATGAACATAGATACGGCAGCATAAGCAAATATTTCTCTATCTCCATAATCTGAAACAGTGAAAAGCTGAGAATAATTGAGAGGCATCTGCCAAATCTGACTTGTTTCATATTTTTGAAGATTAAAAAACCTTCGCTTTGTGTGAAAGAGACTCTGCGGAGTAGAAACAATAGAAATAACTGATATCTGCTGGTAGACAGCCCCTTCATCCACATCTACACATATACAGTGCGTGGCGGAGGGTATCCACCCCATTTTGTCAGTTTGAAGTAGCAATAGTTGTGGCAATGAGTGAGCATCTTTTAAAAAATTCTGGCATTCAGCGGTAGGTCGGTTGGTTGGTTTGTGGGATTGAAGGGACCAGACTCAGCGGTAGGTGTAAGAACACTTAGCATGTTTGGTTTCGTCAACCGGCACACGTGATGATAGGTAGCTTTGTATATACGTCACTTGTAGATACCGAGCCGCTGCGTTCAATCACCGATCACAAGGGGCAGGTGTTGTCATGAGTAATGTGTTTTACGGTGACCTTTAACACACTGGCGAGCTGTGGGGCGGAGGTGCAGGCGTCTAGAGAAAGGGGTAGACACTCGCTCTTCGGACTTACCTGAGGTGGGAGAATAAGTTGGTCCTCAGCAGTGAACTTCCATAAGAGCTAACAATGTTAGGATGTGAAATTAGACAGGCGCAGTGAACATTTTTGCAGCGTTTCCCGCTTTAAATCTGCTTTATTACTATTTTCGCTTTATTTCTCGGTTTGGTGTGATTTTTAATCAGCAATATTATTCAATGCGACTTTGTGATTGCAACCACAGTGGCTAGGAGGATTTGATTTCTGGTAGCTTCAAATTGACTCTCTGTATACATTGAAGCAACATAGGTATAACTTTTCTGATATTTCATGATGTAATTTTTTTGTATCTACAACAAGTTTTCTTTCTTGTGTGTTTGCATACAGTCAGACGTAGGTCATTTAAAACTTCTCACCTTGTTCCTCCTTGTATTTTAATTTCTCCAATGATTCTTTCTAACTTACCCATTTCCATGCATAATTTTCTAAGCGAATGAAATGTACTTTCTTAGTAATGAGTTACATGTGGCAATAGACAGTATTTCAGGTAGCTTATGATACCACGCTGATATCCCACCGTTCCAGTGCTTGCTTCAATTGGCTAATACCGCAACTCAGACTGCGGCCGTAGCAGCAGCGCGGTTCCGGACTGAAGCGCCTAGAACCGCCCGGCTACAGCGGCCGGCTTGCTAAGTTTCGCACTATTTTCATTTCTGATACTTATCGCTACTTTTGCTTTTTTCCGGTTTACTTTCAGTCCAAATACCGAGTTGATAAGAATAGCTCTTGTAATTCTTCTTCACTGTCAACGAGAATAGCAATGATAACAGCAAATAGTATCACTGATATACTTTCGCACTGAATTTCGATGCCACTCTTGAAGCTTTCTTTTATTTCAATCAGTGTTTCTTCATCCGCCCCCCGGGAGCTGAGTGGTCAGCGTGACTGAAGTCAACCGTAAGGGCATGGGTTCGATTCCCGGCTGGGTAGGAGATTTTCTCCGCTCAGAGACTGGGTGTTGTGTTGTCCTAATCATCATCATTTCATACCCATCGACGCGCAAGTCGGCGAAGTGGCGTCAAATCGAAAGACTTGCACCAGGTGAACGGTCTGCCGGACTGGAGGCCCTAGTCACACGACATTTTTTTTATTGTTTCTTCGTCGTATGGGTTGAACTGTAGGGGCGAAAGACTGCATCCATGTGTTACACCCTTTTTAATCCGAGCACTTTTTCTTAGTCTTCTAGTCTTATTAGTTGCCCTTTGTTCGTGTAGATATTGTATCCAGCTGTCTTTCCCCGTAGCTTAGTATTCTGCTTCTGTAAATTTCGAACGTCTTGCACCATTTTACTTGTCGAATGCTTTTTCTAGATCGACCAACAAGGGGATAACATTATACGAGTCGGAGGACAGAGTGGCAGAAACTTGAACGTAGTAGGAAAGCTAGAAAAACTGAAGAGTGAAACACAAAGGCTCAGTCTAAATACAGTAGAGGTCACTGACGTAATGCGATCTCATTTCAACTATTTTCTATATAGGTAAAAGCCATCATTATAGATGAAGAACGCTGTCAGTTTTATTGAATTTCCATGCCTATGGGCCATAACGATAAAAATCTCATTAACACGCGAGGCTTATTCAGTACATTCAGTAACAGAAAACAGTCATTCCGACAGATGAAAAGTAGTAAAAGTATGTGGTTGCTGTCGGGTCGTCCATCGTTACTGGAACTTTTCAAGTGGATAACGCATCAAAGCGTTCCCAGAAGGACGCATCACGGCCACGAGGATTCACATCGCCAGACCGCACAGACTATTGGCTGTTGTACAGAGAATGGAGAACGATTCGTGACGAGATGGACTGACGACAGCACTGTGGGAAGAAGGGTAAGCGCGGGTCCTTCCAGAAGGAATACAACATGCAGAGGTGGGAGGGCTGCCTGAATGTCTCTGACGAACAGACAGATGACGAAAACCGATATTGGGAGCAGAGTTTCAGAGAGTGTTTCACCGAGGTCTGCCAGGAACGCACTACTAATCCGTGCACAAATACGCACCTGCTTTCACTGTTTCAAAATTGAGCCCGGAAAGCTCTTGAAGGAAATAAGATTATAGAACCATTTACGTTACAAGCTTTTGCAAATTTCCGTAGTCCAAATTTTATTCCCGTATCATAACTCACTTTAAAATATACAACTTCTGGTTCTTTTCTTTACGACAGGCGTAGCTGAACGTTTCCTCGACCCAAACGACACTTCACCGATGATTTAGTATAGTTATTGGCAATATTAACATACTAACGAGTCAAGGTTGTAGGTGTCTGTAGGTGTTAGGTTGCTAAGTGCGAGAACTGAGAAAGCGTCAACTCTTGTCCATTTCATTAGAGAGGGGATGGGGTCAATAATCACTCCTGTCTCAAATTGTCATTAGCAGGTGTGCCTCTCCTGTCTCTCATATTGTCAGTTTAAATATATTGCGCCCTCTTATTTTACCTCGGTCATACTGTTCTCAGTCCGAACTGCTCTTAATTCTTTCATAACATGTACAGATTTGTCCAACATTCAAAGTTCCTGATGTTAAAAAGTATTCAAATGTTATAACTTTTGTGTAGAAGTGTATTACAAAAGATATTTTTTCCATCCTGTCTTAAAGTATTTTTTTTTCTCTGGATGTTAATTACACCAAGTTTGTAAGTGTATTTGATTTAGTCTTTTCTAGATTTTCTGGTCACAGCAAATTCAATCAATCAAATGAATCTTATATGTTATTTAGTGTCCTCTCCTCCTCTGCCTTGTTTTAGTCATGTGTGCAGAGAAGAAAGTATTTGCCAGTGAGAGTGTAGTAGCTAAATTTTGCTGTCACTCTTACGACACCTCATATTTAATAATGGTGTGATCTATTTTCTCACTTCTATTTGTCGTTAACTGAGGAAACTTTCGTTTTGTGTGAGGAATTTTGAAACTAAAAGTATGATTTTTCCTGTTGCCTGTTATCTGCTGAATTCAAACTTGGAATTAATGTGAGCAATATGTGCTCCAAAGTTTTTAATTTTAGAACTGTCCTCTTTTTTAAAACATTTTTAGTGTTGTACAGTTCATACTAATTAAACGTCATAATAAAGTGCAAAAGCAGGCTTCTGGCAATTCCATAATCACTGAAAACACGTTTCTAGTCGCAATGCAACTGCCTGTTCAGTGCGGTTGATTATTTTGTGAGAAATTCGTAATTAGAGATCATTGAGCTACAAATTTTTACGTCATCTTCGTACTCAGTTTTAGAGTAACATAGTTTAGATTATTTAAGTTTCCTCGACGTTTCGTACAATGAAAAGGTTAGATGCATTAGAGACCAGTTTAGTAACTTCTCCAAAGTACTTCAGAATGTGGTTTCAGTTGCCTGAGACTGCAGTAGTGTGTGTGAGCTGCGTTTGCGTGCGCGCGCGCGCGCTAGTGTGTGTGTGTGTGTGTGTGTGTGTGTGCGTGTGTGTGTATTGTTCACGGAGGCCAACAGCCGAAAGCTTTAATTGTGAAATTATATTTGTTGTGCTGTCTACAACTCAGCATCTCCGCTATATTGATGATTCAGAGTAACTAATTCATGGCACACAGCTGTAGAAACGCTTCCGAATGCACTGTCGTAATACTTTTTGTCTATGCTGTATTGGAATAGCCAAATTAAACAATTCATAGAGGAAGTTGAAATCATAGACATCTTCAATAAAATTAATTACATGGAAGCCGAACGCATAGAACAGAAACGAAGGAAAGAGGGTACGGCCTAAAGACTAATCAATGCCAAAGTCGTTAAAGACGGAGCAGAATGTCGAACAGACAAAAGATAGATACAAAACCGCGTCCGTCTTCCTTTCAAAGAAGCGTTAAGCGATCTGGGGAAACTTTGGAAATCCGGAATCTGAGTGGTCACAAGGGCTATTTGAACCCCTCTCCTTCCAAATGCGATTCCACTGTGTTAATAAGTGCAGTAGCCTGCTTTACAGTAGAGAGTAACATCTATGAAACGTATCATTGACACTAACCAATTATGCTAAACACCACGGTACCTTGCTTTACCATAGAGAGCAAAATAAATGAAACGCCACCTTTGAAACGACCTAGTCTGTGAAACTGACGTAATATTTGAAGAAAAGATGCACACCCATACGACGACGCGATCTCATTACAGGTCATAAAGTCTTCCTTGCAGTGTGTAGGCGTGAAAGCATTATGCCCAAGAGAATATAAGCGAAACAGCCTTCGTCAAGGATTTGAACCTACAAAGGGGATATAGAATACATCTTCTAACTGTTCCAAAAACATCATAATTTTTGGGATCAGTTTGATACTGTGACAAATTTCTTGCAGAATATTTATTATGGCAGCCATCCATTCATAATAACCGGGTCAACGAAAACGGTCGGATTTCAGTCACTTCCTAGAAACAGAAAAACTTACTACAAATGAATGAACGTCCCTTCTCTATGAGTACAGCTCAATAAACGAGGATTTCCCCGAAATTACTCCCTTGAACGCCGTTTTTCATTCGACATACAGTATTCTACATAAATAACAGCTGAGATATTTCTCCCGGGACGTCCTTCCACGGGGACAAAAGTTTCGAATTGGCTTGCATCAATATGAGGACAATAATTCATAAAATGAGTTCTGCCCAATGAATACAAGATTAATGTTGGTGCATTCACACACATTGTAACAGAAATACTGCTATAAAGCCTGGAGGCGGATTCTTCATACCGAAACAAGGAAACTAGCCCATTCAAACCAATGTCCGAAAATCATTCGTGTTTTAGAGATTAATGGAAGCTTATATTCAACGTATTTCGAAATAAAAGGCAACAGAATTCCATAATCAGTACTTGTAACTCATCTGGTTACGTTGAAACGTGATACTATCGACACACGTGTCTCCTGTTGGACTCACTGAGTCTCTACGGCGATGAATTACTATGGAAATGAGTTTACTTCTGATGTATGTGTACATTTGACGGTAGTCTTAAGCGGTTCCCGTTTGTGGCGGTACTGATTTACCTGAGACGACCCACTTAATCATGACGGAATATTTACTTTGTGAGTAAGGCGATATGCGTCCAGAAAGCACCACACCTTTGAAATTAGCTTGCCATTTTCTCGCAAGATATCCAGCGAACCATGGATGGAGGACTATAGCCAGATTCCACGTTCCTAGATTTCCGGAAAGACTTCTACACAGTGTCCCACTGGAAACATTACGGGAGTTCTAAGCATACATAACCTGTTCTGAGACACGTAAGTGGCTCGAAGACTTTTTCATTAAAAATCCCAGTACTTCGTCCTGGACGTTGAGTGATAAGCGTAGACAAAGGTATCGTCAACAGTTTCCCAGAGACGTGTGATAGGACCACTCTTGTTCTCCATAGATATAAACGATTCGACAGAAATGGTGAGCAGCGATTGGCGATTGTTTGCTGGTTGTGCTGTACTATACGATAAAGGGTCTTCGTTGAGCGAGTGTCGGACGATACAGGAAGATTTGAACAGAGTTTCTATTAGGTGTGATGTATGGTAGTTTATTCTATACGTGGAAAGGTATAAGTTAACGCAGTTGGGTAGAAAAAACAAGCCTGTATTGTTACAATGAATTAAATTAAAACGTCATTCATGATTCTGAGGATTTACTGTATGAGCAGCTAACATGTGGTAGGCGATGAACTGTTTAACTTCCAGTGTTCTGTGACGGTGCCAGAGAGGAAAAAAATTTAAAGATCTGAAACAGTTTAACGATTGTTGCAAGTCCGTAAGAGCGCTCATTCTCAAATACTGTATGAGTGCAGTTTTTGGAAATCGTGCACCGTGATTTACGCTGCCTGGAGTTGCATACGTCGTTTCTAACATCAGTACTTGTCTTATTGTGTTGAATCTGTAACGTAAGATAATACGTCTTAGCGAGTAGATTTGATGGCATTTTAAATTTTTAATTTTTATATAAAAGATTTAAAATCACGCTTTTGTTTCCTCTGGAAAGCGTTAGGCGACCTGTAACTGCGCATGAGTGGCTGTAGCAGTTTACTAATACACACTGAACCTCCAAAGAAACTGGTATATGGATGCGTATACAAATACAGAAATATGTTAACAGGAAGAATATGGCGCAGCTGTTAGCAACCACTATATAAGACAACAAGGGCCAGGCGCAGTTTACTGATCGGTTACTGTTGCTCCAATGGCAGGTTATTCAGATTTAAGTGAGTTTGAACGTGGTGTTATAGCCGGCGCACGAGCGTTGGGACACAGCATATCCGAGGTAGCGATGAGGGGGGGATTTCTCCGAACGGAAATTTCACAAGTGTACCGTGACTATCAGGATTCCGGTAAAACATCAAAGCACCGATATCGTTGCGGCCGGAAAAAGATCCTGCAAGAACGAGACCAACGACTACTGAAGAGAATCGTTCAAGGTGACAGAAGTGCAACCCGTCTGCAAATAGCTGCTGATTTCCATTCTGGGCCATCAACAAGTATCAGCGTGCGAACCATTCAACGAAACATCATGGATATGGAATTTCGGAGCCGAAGGCCCACTCGTATGTCCTTAACGACCGCACGACACAAAGCTTTACGCCTCGCCTGGGCGCGTCGACACGGACATTGGAGTGTTGATGACTGGAAACATGTTACCTGGTCGGACGAGTCTCGTTTCAAATTGTATCGAGCGGATGGACGTGTACGGGTGTGGAGACAACCTCTTGAATCTATGGAGCCTGCATGTCAGTAGGAGACTGTTCAAGCTGGTGGACACTCTGTAACGGTGTGGGGTGTGTGCAGTTGAATACTTCTATATAGGACTCTGACAGGCTACACGTACGTAAGCATCCTGTCTGATCGCCTGCATCCATTCATGCCCATTGTGCATTCCGGCAGACTTGGGAAATTCTAGCAGGACAATGCGAAACCACACACGTGTAGAATTGCTACACAGTGGCTCCAGGAACACTCTTCTGAGTTTAAACACTTCCGTTCGTCACCAAACTTCCCAGACATGAACGTTATTGAGCATAACTGGTATGTCTTGCAACGTGCTATTCAGAAGAGATCTCCACCCCCTCGTACTCTTACGGATTGCTGGATAGCTCTGCAGTATTCATGTTGTCAGTTCCCTCCAGCACTACACCATACATTAGTGGAGTGCATGTCACGTCATGTTGTGGCACTTCTGCGTGCTCGAGAGAATCCTACACATTATTAGGTAGGTGTACCAGTTTCTTTGGTTCTTCAATGTACGTGATGAGCAGGAACAGCTAACAAAAACAGCTAAGACCACCAACACCTACCCAGATTTGCAGAGATCAGACTCTCCCGTGACAGTGTAGTTTTAGCTTCATGCAACGGTATTGTCAACAATATTTGAAGTGTGTGAAGTGCTTTAAGTACTTATGCCAGTTCTTAGTCCAACTAACAAGACGCGTGTGGTTTTAACATAAAAGTTCTTTACGTGAGCGTCCATCATTCGGCATAAACTCGTAATGTAGTTCAACAGTGTTGTGCAAACACAACTACAAATTATCTGGCAGCTGGAGCGTTTTATTTCAGTACACATACAATCAACATTTGAGGAATGTCTCCAGAGCTACTAAAATTCTCCCTCACGGAGAACGTACTAGAACTGCTACAGGATATTCAAGAAAATGCTGGAGCTGCATCCATCAGTGAGACTTTCGTTAGCTGGCTTTCGTGATATGTGAGAGCTGAGGGTCCACCAGATTGCCTTCGTTAATCAACGTCGAAGGGCGAGGTGCCGGCACCGCACTCTCGAATCAGGTCGTCGCACGATGGAGGTTCGGACTCTCGGTGGTGACCCAGATATATAGAGGCACGAGTTTTATGCCTATCTCAAGAATCGCATCGCGTAAATGAACAAGTGGATTCATTTTCTGTTAAAACTTCTAGGTTGTGAGACCGATTTACAGATCTGTTTCGTAATGTTTCATCCCAATTTCCAGGGATATCCAGAAATCAAATTGATCTCTCAGTTGAAAGCTCAACGGATCCAGAACTAATAGGTGTATTATGAGCTACAAACAGGGAACTACCATTGGTCATGTTACTTTGAATGCATATGATTATCTCTGGAATTACGATGTTTATAAATATCTTCTGCCTCTCTAGATAATAGTATTTGATCATGAGTTGCTTTCGCTGGAGTGCTAGTCTCGCAAAGTTTTATCATATGTTCTCCACCCTGTCAAGTATTTTACTCTAAGACCCACACATAAGTTTATCCGGATTCCAGTAACATTTCACTGAACAAGTGTTAGTACTTCTTTTCGTGGTAGGTATGTATACTTGACATATCAGCTGTCGCAGGTGGTTGACGTACGTATTGATGTATGTTTGCATGTGGGATATTCAGCGGCGAAATAACTGTTAAAATTAATGGTGAACCTTCAGTTATCCTTTATTTTCTACATTTCGTCAGTAGTTTCTGTCGTATGACCATTATCAAACTAAGCTGGCATAAACGGTATGAAAGTTATACTATAATTTGAACAAAATAAATTTGCTCTTTTGAGCCCACCATAGTAGTAACAATTTTTTACAACAATAAATGTGTACGCAGTAATTATTGTACACCGTCACTATTATAAAAAAATATTATTGTAAAACAGATTGAATAATCAGCAAAAGGATAACGCAGTCGGGGCGTGGAGTATCAGAAGCTTCAACATGGTAGGGAACATAGAAAATATGAAATATGAAATGCTAAGTCTCAGTCTGGATATAGTGGGGGGCCAGTGAAATGAAATGGTAAGAAGATGAAGATTCTTGGTCTGGTGAGTATAGGATAATAGCAATAGCAGCAGTAAATGGTATAACGGGAGTATGATTCTTTATGAATAGACAGGTAGGACAGAGAATTACTGTGAAGTTCAGTGATAGGGTTGTTTTCATCAGAATATACAGCAGACTATCATCGACAACGACAGTTCGCTTATACCTGCCAACGTCGCAAGTCGAACGTAAAGAGATAGAGGAAGTATCTAACGGTATTGAACGGGTAATTCATTATCTAAACAAAGATCTAATAGTTATGGGGGATGGGAACGCGCTTGTCGGCGAAGGCGTTGCGGGAGAATATGGGCTTTGAAATGGGAAAGGAGAAAGACTGAATGAGTTCTGCAATAATTTTCAGCTAGTAATACTTAATTCTCTGTTCGAGAATCACAAGAGGAGGAGGTATACTTGGAAAACGCCGTGAACTACTGGAAGATTTCAGTTAGACTACATCATGATCAGCAAGAGATTCTGAAATCAGATACTGGATTTTAAGGCGAAATCAGGAGCAGATATACACTGAGATCACAATTTAGTAGTGATGAAGAGTTGGCTGTAGTTTAACAGACTAGTCAGGAAGGACCACTACGCAAAGAAGTGGAACACAGAAGTACTAAGGAATGAAGAGATGCGCTTGGAGATACTATAGATACTGCGATAAGGAATAGGTCAGTAGGCAGTTCAGTTGAAAAGGAATAGACGTCACTAATAACGGCAACCACTAGCTAAATAAATAAATAAATACAAAAAAGAACGTTTCGAAATTCGATAGCTTTAGGATAGTAGTCTATCAAGACTGGTGGTTACCGTTCCCAGGTATCACTGATCATGTTGATCAGGATCCCAGGACTATCATGGAAGTGTATAATCAATGAGTTCAGGTGGGGCCACACGTAGCACCATGCTGGATCTCAACGGTCCATTACGACTAAGGCGCGAGAGAGTAAATCTCACACACACGTCACCCTCCTTTAGTCAGATTATTAGCCTGTTGGCATCAAGACAAGTATCCACAACAGTAGAACGACCATGTCTGGACGACCACTGGCAGTGCAGTGACCATTGCTGAGGCTTCCCTTGACGCGGCAGGAGAAAGAGTGCGCCCAACAATAACACAGGGCACCCCGTCGTTTTTTATCCGACGTATTCTGGTTCTTCGTACAGATGTGCGACAGACGTGCCCGTGTGTGAGGAGGCTCTGAGGCGATGGTCAACATCATGTACAAATTTTAAAAAATGCATCAAATGTAACAATGTCATTTTCTTTTGCTACCAGTTTCGGTTGTGATCCATCATCAACTGCAGCTGTACAACATACATAAGTGAACAATGTGACAATGTCAAACGAAATAAGAAAAACAGAAAAAGAGTAAAAACGATCAAAATGCTTATGAAAATTATCACAAATGTACATGCATTAAAATAAATTATCACATGAAACCATAATTGTGAATATAATATGGAATCGAAAACTGTAACGAGATAAAAATATGATGACATATTGACACAAGGACAATAAGTGATATACAGCAATACAAGTCAAAGAACTTCAATGTCAATGATGACAGATTTGACAGCATCCAAAGAAGTTATCTTGGCAATTGTGGTTCCCTGTGATAACATATTTTAAAGCATGTGTGACATGTGATACATACGTGATAATTTTCGACTGTATTTTGATCGATTTTACGGTTTTCCTGTTTTTCTTATTCCGTTTCGCATCGTAGCATTATCCATTTTGTATGTTGTACAGCTGCCGTTGATGATGGTTCAGAACCGAACGCGTTAGCAATATAAAATTACACTGTCACAGGCAGCACAGTGTTACGCATGTTTTAAAATTTCATTGGTAAGTTTAATAACTGAACTAAAAGTAGGATATAAAATTTATGAGAAATTTATTAATCAACGATTAAAAACTATCTCTTATGTAACAATCTCAGATGAACCATCAGTCTTTAGGCAGGGACGTTCGTGTAACGATAGTATATTTACAATAAGACAAATTATTGAAAAAATTTAGGAATTCGTCTTAGAAAGGCAATGAGCATTTATTGATTACGAAAAAGCCTTCGATGAGGTCAGACACCTTTTTGGACAATATTGGAAATAATCTTTTCCTTAACACTTTATTAATTCCATAAAGAACCTCTATGTAAATGCGAAAATAGTTCTAAGTTCATGTTCGAAATCGTCGGATGAAACTTTAATAAATCGAGGTGTCCGACAACGGTGGTAGTCCATCACCCACTTTGTTTAACTTATATATTGAAAATATGAAACACAGTTATCAATTAAAATAGAATTTAGCACACCATTGAATACTGCGCTATACGCTGATCACCAGATAGTTACACAGGAAATACGAGATCACTTGAAGAGTGGTATATAGAGTAAGTCAAAACGGAATATACTACATCTTAACTATATTGGAAATAAGTCAAAGACAATGACGTTCAGAGGGAAGAATCAAGTCCGATAGAAAATAATAATGAATCAGAAAATTCTAGACCAAGTAACGCACTTCAGTTTTCTAGGATTTAATATTAGTTTTAAGACATTGTGAAGAAGATTAACAAATATCAAGCTCACTGCGGAACAGTTGGAAGGACTTTGGGAAGAGAGACAAGAAAGGAAACACAAATCCAATTCTATAAAATTATGGCTGTAGGTAATCTAATTCCGAACCATAGACCATAAAAAAAAGAAGAAAAACCATAAATATAGGCAGTAGCGATGAAGTTCATAAGATACATAAGGGGTTGTAATAAAAAGGATAAAATAAGGAATGAACAATAAAATTGCATTTAAGAATCTTTTCAGCTAATGAGAAGACAGAAGAGAACAGAATGAAATCTATCATTTTTGGTAGATTGACAGAAGGTAGATTGCCGAAAGAGATCATGAATTTTGGGCCAATTGGAAAGAGAGAAGGAGGTAGACCTCGTAAGAGATTGAACCTCGTAAGAGATGGATGGATAATGAAGACCTCAATAGGTGACTATAACACCTAATCCTTGCAAGATGATAATGATGACAATATAACCCAAAAACGGCTATTACTCGTGCTGTACTGAGATACGTCTAGGCCGAAGGTGCTGTCCTGTTGCAGCAGTAAATCACGTTCTGCATTTGGCTCACCAGCTCAGAACATTTGATCTTCGATTACCAAGCAAGTGACACACTAGCAGTCGGCAGCCACGGCTAGCAACGAGTAATGACGTACCCGTATCTGAAAAAGTCATGATTACCGTCTAGAGCTGCTGATAAAATTCTTTGCTTTACAACCAATTTCGTTGGGCACAACATCATCAGCACATTAGGCGAATATAAAACCACTGACGACAAATAATAAAACCACTGTTGTCTCATCGTAACACATCGTCAATATATAAATTTAAACTTCCTGGCAGATTAAAACTGTGTGCCAGACCGAGACTCGAACTGGGGACCTTTGCCTTTCGCGGGCAAGTGCTCTACCATCTCAGCTACCCAAGCACGACTCACGCCCCGTCCTCACAGCTTTAATTCCGCCAGTACCTCGTCTCCTACTTTCCAAACTTTACGGAAGCTCTCCTGCAAACCTTGCAGAACTAGCACTCCTGAAAGGAAAGATATTGCGGAGACATGGCTTAGCCACAGCCTGAGGGTTGTTTCTAGAATGAAATTTTCACTCTACAGCGGCGTGTGCGCTGATACGAAACTTCCTGGCAGATTAAAACTGTGTGCCGGACCGAGACTCGAACTCGGGACCTTTGCCTTTCGCGGGCAAGAGCTCTACCAACCGAGCTACCAACTGGCAGAAGTGAAGCTGTGAGGACGGGGCGTGAGTCGTGCTTCGGTAGCTCAGTTGGTAGAGCACTTGCCCGCGAAAGGCAAAGGTCCCGAGTTCGAGTCTCGGTCGGGCACACAGTTTTAATCTGCCAGCAAGTTTCATATCAGCGCACACTCCGCTGTAGAGCGAAAATTTCGTTCTAAATATATAAATTACCTAATGGAATTTTATCAGCAGTTACGATTGTTTTCAACTGCTCACGAGTTGCGAGTCACCACCTGCTGAAAAAACGAGGGTCGTCCAGTAAGCAATACAACATAGTAATACAACATTTTTTTCTGAAAGCAGATTGGTTTTATTCGGGATTCCAATACATCACATTATTCACCACTCTACTGTCCACAGAAACCTGTTTTTCAACATAAACTACGTTCCGTGCGACTGCGGCACGCCACTTTACAGGGACAGCCTGTATACCAGCATGGTACCACTTTACTGGTTGACATCGGAGCCAACGTCTCCTGCTGCATCAATAGCCTCCCCAGCTTCCGTGTACAGCTTCGTGAGGCGTGTAAACAGACGGAAGTCGGAAGGAGAAGTTCGTTTGCATTTTTGTGGCGAGGAACACGCTGAATCGTTTCCCCAGTTTCCTACGGTTAGCGCAATACGCTTCAGAGTTGATAGTTCCGCCGTGATGGAGGACATTGAACAGAATAACGCCTTGAGAGTCCCAAAGTACTGTCACAATGGCTTTACTGGCTGAGGGTTCGACTTTGAACATTTTCTTCGGAGGAGAGGTGGTTCCGCGCCACTCCCTGTTTCATCGACTGTGACGAGGTTCGTCAAGAAATTGTCACGGTAAGCCTCGCCACGCGCTTGCTCTTTATGGTCTTCCGTTAGGCGAAGAGGAACCCAGCTGCCACACACCTTCTTGTACCCCAACTGGTGGACGCAAGTGTCATCGCTACCAACAGAGACGTCCAGCTGTGCAGAGAGGTGTTTCAATGTGACTCTTAGATCACCTCGAATGAGAGTGTTCACATGTTCTAACGCTACATCAGTCACAGCTGCGTGTGGCCGGGCGGCCCTCAGGATATCAGACCGAATTGCGCGGCCTTGTTGAGATGATGACAGACACCTCGCCCAACGACTCACCGTGATTTTATTTACAGCCAAGTCTCCGTAGACAATTAACAAGCGCCTACGAATATATGCAATGCCTTGGTTTTCCGCCAGAAGAAACTCAATGACAGTTCTCTGCTTGGAGGGCACTTTCGTCACAGGCGCCATTTTGAATCTGCGTATAGCGCAGTCGCCTATCGGAACTTCATGAAACTACAGGGGCTAAAGCAGGAATATTTCACGACGTGGCAAAACAAATTCCGCATTTTTTCAACGGCAATTGCCTGATAAAAAATGTGTTGCTTTACCTATTGAACGGCCCTAGTACTTCGCTTAGCAATATCTGTCATCGAAGTTCAGTATGGCCTGCTGACCAGCTGTGTTACAGCCGTTGCTGCTGTCAGTGTTCGCAGGTGTCTGTCCTAAATTTTGTGTATCCGCAAATAGCCTATGAATTTAATCTTGTATTCTTCCAGCTACACCGTATACACCGCAGCAAGTAAAATTCTGTCAAATGCTTTCGTTATTGTGGTCGAAATTTTAAGGTCTAACAGTGTATCTCGATCGTATGAGTACTGCAAGACTTGAGCAGTCATATCTTCTGGCTCTTTATCAACAATCAAAGAGAAGCGTGATTCACAGACGTAAAAACAGACTTGCAAGAAATTGGGATAGCACAGAAACGCATTCCAGTCAAAACGAAATTCCTGGAGAACCTTGGTTTCGCCGAAAAGCCGAAACTAAAAACTGGTGAAATATGGACTTAGATGAGGAAGTAACAGCGTATGTAATCAATGCGAGAATACTGTGCTAAAACTAAAATGCGAGCACAAGAAATCGGAAGAGTTCTGATGAAACAGCTGGGTCTGTAGATGGCGGAAATGATTACAACAACCAGAAGAATTACTATTATCACTGTTTGAAACTGAAAAATATCACAAAATATTGCATATACTACACTTAAATGCTATTTATACAGTGAGATAATTCTAAGCGACCTCTTGTAGTCTACCACTGACGTGATGTGCAATTTAACATGTTCGAAAAATATTTAAAAGAGAATGTCATGTCCTGCAATTACTGCACGCAGCGGAGTGACCTTTGCGTGGTACACACTCATAGTTTACGAAAACCTGAAAAACATGAGATGCTACGGTAAACATGTGTATCGCTGCTTCTCTGCATATTCTCCATTCATTCGTCGAGTCGAGTGCACAAGCCAGAGAGCGGTCTAAGGCACTTCGGTTTCCCTTTCCTGATGCTTGTGTTGTCACCAGACAACGACGTAACGAGCGCCACGGACTCACTCTGACGAGTCACGTTGTACCACTGTGTCATCCTCTGCCAATGGCATCATCCCGCCCTGTACTGCGTACATCGGTTGTATTCACGTGAAACTTAAAGTATTCGAGACAGTGTGATGTACGTTCTCATTGTAAAACAGGTGATTATGAATATTTTGTTATTTTGTGTTAACAACTGACTCATAGCTTGAAAAGAGTAATACCGTCGTAAAAATTAAATTAAATGTCGTAAAGCGTTGTTTTCTGGAAGTATCCTACCGAGTAGATTCTGTGACATGGTCGGAAACAGTGTTATTCTTGGGCACACATTGCTCTCTTTCCTTACATATATGTGAGAGTAGAGTCGTATGAGCATTTGTGTTCAGGTGAGTTCAAAGGCTGCGTGTATAGTGTGCTGTTATATTTATACGAGGGTGAGCCAAATGAAAACCTTAAATTTGTAATAACAAATCTAAATTTAGCGCCGTTTTTCTGTAAGTTGGTAAGCGTGCTACAAACAGCGTGCAGAATGGCCTGTAGGTGGCAGCATAGTGCGGATGCACACATAACGTTGCAGTATCAGTATAAAGATGGCCGCCGCACTAGCGACTTGCACCAGGGAAGAACAGCGTTCTGTCATTCGGTTTCTGCGTAGTGAAGGTATGAAACCTATTGAAATTCATCGACGAATGAAGGTTCAGTACGATGATGCATGTGTGTCACAGCAGCAAGTCTACGAAGGGAGTAGGAAGTTCGCAAATGGTGTGACTTCAGTGGAAGATGCTCCTCGTCCAGGTCGGGCACAACGAGTTGCAACTACACAGAACATAGCATCAGTTGAAGCCATAGTGAAGGAAAACCGCCGAGTGACACTGAATGACATTGCAGCATGTTTACAGATTAGTCATGGGTCTGCACACCACATTGTGCATGATGTGCTCTAGTTTCACAGAGTGTCTGCAAGATGCGTGCCACGACAGCTGACTCCTGAAGTGAGAGAACGACGTGTTGATGCTTGTGAAGAACTTCTTCGGCGCTTTGAACGAGAAGGTGATGGCTTCCTTGCAAGAATCGTCACTGGGGACGAAACCCGAGTTCACTTCCACCAACCGGAAACGAAGAGAGCGAGCAAGGAATGGCGCCATTCCTCATCACCAAAACCAAAGCAGAGAAGGTTATGCTGACTTTCTTTTGGGACGAAAAAGGCGTCATTTTGGAGCGTTACATGCCTAGAGGGACCATTGTCACCAGTGCATCATATACAGATCTCCTAAAAAATCATCTGCAGCCTGCAATCAAATCAAAGCGACGTAGATTGCTGTCAGCAGATGTCCTTTTGCACCATGGCAATGCAAGGCCCCACACTACTAGTACAACAGTTGCAACAATCACAGACCTGCATTTTGAGTGTCTTCCTCATCCACCATACTCACCAGACCTTGCCCTAAGTGATTTACATATGTCTGGACCACTCAAAGACGCAATGGGAGGAGAGAAGTTCCGTTCTGATGAAGAGGTACGCCTCGCGGTGCATGACTGGTTGCGCGGACTACCAACAGTTTTTTTTTTTTCTAAAGGAATCTATGCGCTTTGTAAGCACTGGAGGACTTGAATTGAGCGTGGGGGAAATTATGTTGAATAGTGATACAGATTTGTACCACTTCTGCACAATAATTAATATATTTTTTAAAAAAATCATGTTTTCATTTGATTCACCCTCTCATAATGAAGCGAGGGGATGGTTTCTGGTGCCGCCACATAGCCTCCTCCTCTCTAATGGCACCAAGGGGACCGCCAAACTTAACGTCCCCATCCGAAGAACGGATCACCATTACTTTATAAGACACTGCTGCGAGTTTTGGGACTCAATCCGAGACAATGGCTTAATGACTGATGATCTGGAACTAGGGTCATCTCGTCCCCTTACCGGCCAAATGCAGGCAGCGAAAATTTCATCCACTACCAGGATTCGAACCAGCTTACTCCGAGTCGAGCGCCACCATATAGGCTTGCGTAGCTACCTCGGCTACTGAGGCGCATAATAAATTGGTAATTGTGTCTTCTGATAATAGAAGAAGTCTTCTTAACCTAATCAAAGGGGATCTTATTTATTTTATAACTACTGTACGACTAAGTTTTTGTTGACATCTTCCTTTACTGAGCGCGAAGTCAGTCATTTTCTTCATATTTGATATCTGCAATACATGATCGTGTTTCCCGCTTCCATTGAAGTCCTATATCCTCGAACACTTTACATCAGTTTTAATAAAGATATCCAAAGGGCTACGGCGAGTGCTGTTATTGTTATTTTTTATTTACACGTCAAGTTCTGTAGGATAAAATTGAGGAGTAAATCTCCAAGGTCATGGAACCTGCCAGTACATGAATTTACAACTTAAAAGTAATAACAGATAAAAATAAAATGTATATGAACCCAAAAAGGTTAAGCCATACGTTTGAGTAAGCGCAATCAACAATTTAACAGAAGAATTACCTTAAGTTATCAAGGAACACCTCAACAAAATACAAGGAGTGGCCCATGAGGAAACTCTTCAGTTTCGATTTGAAAGCGCGTGGACTACTGCTAAGATTTTTGAATTCTTGTGGGAGCTTATTGAAAATGGATGCAGCACTATACTGCACACGTTTCTGCACAGGAGTTCAGGAAGTCCGATCCAAATGCAGGTTGGATTTCTGCCGAGTATTAACTGAGAAGATAGTTGCTCATTCTTGTGAATAAGCTGGTATTGTTAACAAGAAACGACAGTAAAGAATATATATTTTGAGAGTCCAATGTCAAAATACCCAGGCTAGTGTACAGAGGTTCGTGAACTTACACCACTTATTGCCCAAAGCGCCTGATTCTGAGCCAAAAATATCCTTTTAGAATGGGAAGAGATATCCCAAAATATATAACATACGACACAAGAGAATGAAAGTAAGCAAAGTAGACTAATTTTCGTGTCGAACGATCACTTACTTCTGATACTTCCGGCCGCGGTGGCCGTGCGGTTCTGGCGCTGCAGTCCGGAACCGCGGAACTCCTACGGTCGCAGGTTCGAATCCTGCCTCGGGCATGGGTGTGTGTGATGTCCTTAGGTTAGGTAGGTTTAAGTAGTTCTAAGTTCTAGGGGACTTATGACCTAAGATGTTGAGTCCCATGGTGCTCAGAGCCATTTTGAACTTCTGATACTGTTCGAATAGTAAAAGTGGCCGCATTAAGTCTCTGAATGAGATCCTGAACGTGGGCTTTTCAGGACAGTTTGCTATGTATCTGAATACCTAGAAATCTGAACTCTTCAGTTTCACTAATCATACGCCCATTCTGTGAAATAAAAACATCAGGTCTTTTTGAATTGTGTTAGAAACTGTAAAACCTGAGTATTACTGTGATTTAGCGTTCGTTTATTTTCTACTAGCCATGAGCTAATGTCATGAACTTCACTATTTGAAACAGAGCCACTGTTGCACACAACATCCTTTACTACCAAGCTAGAGTCATCAGCAAACAGAAATAACTTAGAGTAACCGGCAATACTAGACGACATATCATTTATGTAAATAAGCAACAGCGGTGCGCCCAACACTGATCCCTGGAGCACCCCCATTTGACTGTACTCCACTCAGACCCCACATCACAGCCATTCTCAGCACTATGAATAATAACGCTTTGCTGTCTGTTATTAAAGTAGGAGGAGGGCTAGTTGTGAGCTACTCCCCGTATTCCGTAATGGTCCAACTTCTGGAGCAATATTTTGTGATAAACACAATCAAACACATTAGTTAAATCAAAAATTTGCCTAGTGTTCGAAACCTTTTGTCTAACCCATCCAGTACCTCACAGAGGAAAGAGAAAATAGCATTTTCAGTTGATAAACGACTTCTAAATCCGAACTGAACATTTGATAGAAAATTATGTGATATAAAATGATGAATTATCCTTACACACACAGCTTTTTCAATAACTTTAGCAAACGCTGATGACATTCTACTCGTACGCTGATGACATATAAATAGGTCTAAAATTGTCTACATTATAACTTTCTCCCTTTTTATAAAGCGGCGGTAATTCAATCGTTCAGGAAAGTGACCATTCCTAAAGGAAAAAATACAAATATGGGTAAGTACAGGTCTAACATGTGCAGCACAGTACTTTAATATACTAGGCACTCCATCATATCCATGAGAGTCCTTAGTCTACAGTGATTTAAATTATTGAGTCAATCTCCCGCTTATCTGTATCACAGAGGAGTATTTCAGGTATTATGATAAACGTGCAATGCACTGCACTGTTTCGAGGAAGAATTCTCACTCAACAGTGCAGTGTGCGTTGATACGAAACTTTCTGGCAGATTAAAATCTGAGCCGGACCGAAACTCAAACTTGGGATCTTTGGTTTTTGTTGGCACGTGTTCTACCAGCTGAGCTATCCGATCACGACTCAGCACCCCTACTCACAGCTTTACTTCCACCAATACACCATTGCCTTTCCCGTGATGTCTAATTCCGCAATTTGCGCAGGAGAACTTCTGCGATGTCTGTAAGTTATGAGATGAGGTACTGGCGGAGGTAGAGCTGTGAGCACGGGCCGCGAATCGTGATCAGGTATCTCAGGTGGTAGAACACCTGGCCACGTAATGCAAAGGTCTTGTGTTCCAGTCTCGATACGTACAGAGTCTTAATCTCCCAGCAAGTTTCACTGCACTGTTGTTAGGAACCTACTTACGAGAACAGTTCATAAGTATTTCAGTTCCCGCTTGTATGCCTACATGCATTAAAGTGCCCACTAGCGGGACACGGATAAGGGTGTTGGACGTCGTACGAGCACGCCTGGCGGTTTAACGACGAGGGCGGTGTGCCACCCCTCCTCGATATGGTTTTTAGGCTGTTCTCCACATCCCACTAGGTGAATACTGGGCTATTAGAGAATTTTCTCCGGTAAAAATGGCGTACACTCACTCTGTAGTGATGGGATGACCACAAGGTTGTTGACCTTAGATGATTAGTCTGCATACACGCATAATCGACAGGAGCATCTACTGCAGTAAGGTGCATGTCTGTCCTGTTTTAATTTGTACCCTCCATATAGCTTTTATAATGACTTAACAGCTCATGTTTCTCTAACGAACATAAATTTGGGAGAGTAGTTGCGTGATTAGCACGTAAATTTCTAAAATTTATGATACCCTATATTTTCGAACACATGAAAAGCTTATCTCTAAATTATAGTTTTGTAAAACTCACTTCTGTCTCACTTTCAGCGTAATATAAGTGCTAGCGTTTGGATGACAGGGAAGAATTTGACTGATTGCGCCACACTTTTTCATGATTTCTGGCTATGACCTATTTAAATATCAGTTAGACAGATATAAATCCTTATTATATTACAATATTCAGTGACTCAACGGCTGCTCACAAAGGACATGAAGCATAACATTTAACTACAAGTTAAAAAATTATAACGTAACGATAAAGCCATGTAACCATTGACACTAGAAAAAGTAATTGTAGAAAGTTCATAAGTTTGTAATAAAAGTTTTCAAGGAAAGTATGAAATACATTTCTAAATACCTCAGGGCGTTGCCACCGGCGCTATTGTAAACACAGATCTGGAAGCGAGCTCACCACATGCTATCACCTGGAACGCACAAATTTAAGTTCATTAGAAAAAAAAATGATCGTCGTCAGCACAATCACAACAATAACTGATTTATAAACTTTCAAAATGCCGAGAATGGAATGTATGGCATTTCGTTCCCCAATTGTTGATACCTATGTTACCTTTTATTTTGTCCTTAAGCTGCAGCAAACTAATTACTTACGATGGATTTCCAATATATTATATGTTTGGAACAAAAATTGTACTGTACTACAATCATGCCCCATTTCCGTTAAAACTGAACGCAAAGGCAAAAAATACTTTCAAGAAACCTAAGTAATCAACATAATAATATTAGAAATAAATGTTTCTTAGATTTTGTTTACAATGAAATACAAACCAGAAATGATAACATGATAGGCTACTTCTGTAAATTATGTGATATCTCTTATGTGATATCTCTTCAAGGACTCTACTAAATTTGTAAAAGTCAATGTCAAACGGTTCCAGTAATACGTGTCATTCTAAGATAGTGCTTATAGCTTTCCTAACGTCAGCAACTACCATTGCGTGTGCTACACCGGTAGCAACGTTCACGAGGCCACAGTTGTTTCGTTTCAAGTTTATCGACAGTCGTTTCACATACACAGTGGGGAACAGAAAGCAGTGGTACCAGAAGTGCCCTCCGACACAGTCGGTAAGGTGATATGTGGAGTATACATGGAGATCTAGATGAAAATATGACAGCGTATATTTTGATAGACTGAGGAACATTGGTTGTTTCACAACTCAATTCAGAAATCTGGCACTATGGAGATAATTCCTTTTGGAATATTTGTCATACACACTGAAAAGATTTTATCCATAAAAACTTGAAAATATAATTTATATTCTGATTAGCAATTTTACGTGGATGACACACATAAATACATCCCGACATAGGTGTATATTGTGATGTTATATGATAGCCGAGCAGTGCTAGAAAGTGCAGCATGGAGAGTTGTTAACGCGTAAAGAAGCTGAAAGTGAAACAATTTTCATGTCTTCCTTGTATCATCACGCGTAATGCACTTCTCTAGTTTGAATATCTTAAGCATGTAATGAAGATACTTGTTAATATAACATGTTGCTTTCATTAAACACCTATGTGAGATCCTCTGGAAATGAAATCTGTACTTCTTATGACTGTTGATATTCAGAATCCCTATGCTGCAAGTTTTATCGCATTATTGCTGAATTTATTTTCCAGAGACATGTACCGGTCCAGGAGCGAGCATTCAGTTTTACAAAAGTATTTCTGACAATTTGTGTGCCAGTAGTGTTGCAGTTACACTGCACAAATCTTGCATGAAACTTTTTTCCTTCTCTGTACATTTATTAAATAAATTCTATTTGCACACTGTTGATCTGCTTGATGCAATGAAGAATTTTTGAATGATGGTTTCTTTGAGAAGAAAAAGTGGCTAGTCCAAGTGGATAGGTAATTACGAATACGCACTGATTCATCCTCAGGAATAACCCGGTTTAGCGATGTGTCATCCATCAAAGTTACTGACACAAAGGAAAATTGTGCCTTAATGACCTCTTCAGAAATAGTTCACATGGTGTAGACAAGTTAAATAAATTATGAAAACTATACAGTGGCAATATTTTTTAGCAGTGAACGTATTGCTGGTAAACACAACATAGCAAATGTGCATAACACGAGCAAAACATCGCTAGTAATGTTACATTAGTTGCCTGAAGCCACAAATTGTAATTGGAAATTTCGTGCGCCCCAGTTTCCCTTTATCTCTTAGAAACCAAAAGTCTCGAACGCTTATTGCACATTGATAGAATGTCATTGTGACTTTTCTTCGCGAGACCGAAGTTAAAGGTAGGAAACTTTCCACGAATGAGTTCCACAAGACGTTACGTCTCTGCACCTGAATCCGTAACGACTTTAAGGGAATTTCACAGATACGTACATTTAACACGCTGAAAAGAAAATTAAACACTGGTTCCACTTAGAAATGCAAAAGACAATCGAGAGGAATTCTGGAACACTGGGCGGCAGGACGGCAGAAATCTCGATTTTGCTGTATTAAGTTAACCGCTGCGTATTCTTAACGTGAAAAGACGGTGTAGGTATAGTTTGCTCTGCTGTAAAACGGGGCTACAAGTGAAAAGGGAAGTCGATTCGAGAGCCCGTATTTACGGTGACGTCTACGGCGTTATGAATAAAACATCTCATAACCAGATTTGCAGCGACCGAATACCTGATTGCATGAATTCCCCTCCTGACGAGCTAAGCGAAGTGTTTTTATGAATCTCTGCGCAATATGGCCGTTCAAACGTGTTACGACAGCCAAAACAGATTTGCGGCGAAAAGTAACCCTTTCCTCTCCCAAAGTGACGCAGTTAATTTCCAATGCAGTTTTCCCACGACCAGAGGGCCTGTTTCTGCTTCAGGGTTCTAGAAAATGGTAGTAAATATCAGACTCTGCCTGAAAAGATATTTTATACGAGGTGTTTATAAATTACACTCCTGGAAATGGAAAAAAGAACACATTGACACCGGTGTGTCAGACCCACCATACTTGCTCCGGACACTGCGAGAGGGCTGTACAAGCAATGATCACACGCACGGCACAGCGTACACACCAGGAACTGCGGTGTTGGCCGTCGAATGGCGCTAGCTGCGCAGCATTTGTGCACCGCCGCCGTCAGTGTCAGCCAGTTAGCCGTGGCATACGGAGCTCCATCGCAGTCTTTAACACTGGCAGCATGCCGCGACAGCGTGGACGTGAACCGTATGTGCAGTTGACGGACTTTGAGCGAGGGCATATAGTGGCCATGCGGGAGGCCGGGTGGACGTACCGCCGAATTGCTCAACACGTGGGGCGTGAGGTCTCCACAGTACATCGATGTTGTCGCCAGTGGTCGGCGGAAGGTGCACGTGCCCGTCGACCTGGGACCGGACCGCAGCGACGCACGGATGCACGCCAAGACCGTAGGATCCTACGCAGTGCCGTAGGGGACCGCACCGCCACTTCCCAGCAAATTAGGGACACTGTTGCTCCTGGGGTATCGGCGAGGACCATTCGCAACCGTCTCCATGAAGCTGGGCTACGGTCCCGCACACCGTTAGGCCGTCTTCCGCTCACGCCCCAACATCGTGCAGCGCGCCTCCAGTGGTGTCGCGACAGGCGTGAATGAAGGGACGAATGGAGACGTGTCGTCTTCAGCGATGAGAGTCGCTTCTGCCTTGGTGCCAATGATGGTCGTATGCGTGTTTGGCGCCGTGCAGGTGAGCGCCACAATCAGGACTGCATACGACCGAGGCACACAGGGCCAACACCCGGCATCATGGTGTGGGGAGCGATCTCCTACACTGGCCGTACACCACTGGTGATCGTCGAGGGGACACTGAATAGTGCACGGTACATCCAAACCGTCATCGAACCCATCGTTCTACCATACCTAGACCGGCAAGGGAACTTGCTGTTCCAACAGGACAATGCACGTCCGCATGTATCCCGTGCCACCCAACGTGCTCTAGAAGGTGTAAGTCAACTACCCTGGCCAGCAAGATCTCCGGATCTGTCCCCCATTGAGCATGTTTGGGACTGGATGAAGCGTCGTCTCACGCGGTCTGCACGTCCAGCACGAACGCTGGTCCAACTGAGGCGCCAGGTGGAAATGGCATGGCAAGCCGTTCCACAGGACTACATCCAGCATCTCTACGATCGTCTCCATGGGAGAATAGCAGCCTGCATTGCTGCGAAAGGTGGATATACACTGTACTAGTGCCGACATTGTGCATGCTCTGTTGCCTGTGTCTATGTGCCTGTGGTTCTGTCAGTGTGATCATGTGATGTATCTGACCCCAGGAACATTAGCTCTTGGGGTCCAGGATCTCTCTTTTTGCGAGATAGACATAGATACCGGCAGCAGCATGCTGATCTGAATGGAATTTTAAGTTGTTTTTCTTTGGTTGTGTCATTTCATAACTGCAAAAAAGATCTGAAACATCCAGCATCTTGCCTCTGCCGATACATAAAACTACATATTTCTCCTGTTCCGTTAAAGGCGTACTAAGGTCTACTCTGGAACAAACTTGCTAGCAATGTACGTCTGATAAAAGCTCTACTTCGAAGAGCAGATGAATGCATTACCTGTTTCGATCGGCGTAGCTTCCCCCTCGGTATACTTTAGCGTCTTGCCATGTCAAAATGTGAACTAGTATTTCTGTGATTGCTACTACCCCAAATTCCCTCACCATTCCTATACCTGTTCTATTTTTTTCTTCCGCATCTCATCTGAAAACTTTATCTTATTTTTTTCTCACTCTTCCTCGAACCTTTCAACCACCTCTCCGGATTCGATTTTGCCACGCATTTTTATTACTGCTATGCGACTGGTCTGTCATATAAGACGAAAATCACTTAAAACGACGTTAATAACATTATTAATTATTATAAGTTTAATTATTTTTATATGTAGTCATGTACTAACTGTATTCCAACTGTAATTCTATAAAGGTGTATGGTTAGATGTAAGCCGTTGTCTGAAGCCCTTAATCTTGCCAGGTGAATCACCTACAGAAATATATAAACGATTTTTTCGTATCCTTTTATCCTAGGCCTAGCTTCCTTTTTAGTATTATGTCGGAGCCTGTGGCTGTTGTCACCTCAACAATTTAACCTAACATGACGCGAAATATTGTTAACACCATCTATTAGCAGACTATCTAAGATTTTTACAAAGGGAAAACAAGACTTAACTACTGCAAACAGGTGCAAAATGAATGAGGACTGCAAAGAATAATGAATCGTCCTTACTTGTAAGCGTCTATCATAACTCTTCGTTTGAAGACTGCGTCACTGATCAGTGGACATTCTTCTTCTCATTGGCTCACATACATGATACACAGTCCAAAACCCTAAAGCAACTAAACAATTGCTGTATCCATTAATTTAACAGGTACACACTGCGTCTAACTTTCAGGATTAAAGCAGTAAATCTTTTTAGCCTGGAGCAACCAAAAATAGTCTGTCCAACTGGGATATAAACCAATGACTGTCTTACGAAAATATTCTTTGTAAAACAACTGTGCCGGTCGCACCAGGGATATTCAAAATGATGTTGAAATGGTTCAAATCGCTCTAAGCACTATGGGACTTAACATCTGATGTCATCAGTCCCCTAGGCCTAGAACTACATAAACCTAATTAACCTAAGGACATCGCACACAACCATGCCCAGGGCAGGATTCGAACCGGCGACCTAGCAGCAGCGCGGTTCCGGACTGAAGCGCTTAGAACCGCTCGGCCACAGCAGCCGGCCAAAATGATGTGGACACTTCAACGGATTGTAAAAATCGTACTGAGATATGGCAATTACACACTGAGGTGACAAAAGTCATGGTAGACTTCCTAAAATTGACCGGACTTCCTTATGTTCGGCGTAGAGAAGCTGCTCCAAGTAGCATTGACGCAAACAAGTCGTTGGAAATCCCCTGCAGAAATACTGAGCCATGCTGCCTCTACAGACGTCCGTAATTGCAGAAGTATTGCCAGTGCATGATTTTGTGCACGAATTGACCTCTCGTTTGTGTCCCAAAAATGTTCGATGGCATTCGTATCGGGCGATTTGGATGGCCAATTACTAGCTCGAATTGACCAGAATGTTCTTCAGATCAATAGCGAACAATTGTGTCTCGGCGACATGGCGCTTTGTGATCCTTAAAAACTACATCGTTGTTTGGGAACATGAAGTCTCCAAGTATCCGAACAAAACCATTTCCAGCCAGTGATCAGTTCTTTTGTACCAGAGGATGCAGTCCATTCGATGCAAACACAGCTCACATCATTATGGAGACACCGCCCACAAGCACAGCGTCTTGTTGACAACCTGTTCCCGAGCCTTCGCGCAGTTTGCACAACACTCGAGGCGTACTACACGCTGTTACGCAGGCTTGAGCGGCCGGTTGGTTCCAGGCGTTACAGTCTGGAGCCGCGCGGCCGCTACGGTCGCAGGTTCGAATCCTGACTCGGGCGTGGATGTGTGTGATGTCCTTAGGTTAGTTAGGTTTAAGTAGTTATAAGTTCAAGGGCACTGATGACCTCAGCAGTTAAGTTCCATAGTGCTCAGAGCCATTTGAACCATTTATCCGTTGTTATCAACTCGGGACTCATCTGGCCAGGCCATGGTTTCCCAGTCGTCTAAGGTGCAACCGATATGGTCTCCAGCCGAGAAAAGTCGCTTCACGTGATGTCGCGCTGTTAGCAAAGACACTCGCAACGGTCATCTGACCATTAGCGAGAAATCTCGCCACACTGTCCTAACGATTCGTTCGCCGTCCGTTACACATTCATTTCTGAGGTTATTTCACGCAGTCTTCCTTGCTTGTTACCATTGACAACTCTACGCAAACGCCGCTGCTCCTGGTCGTTGAATGAAGGCCGTCAGCCACTGCGCTGTCCGTGGTGATATGTAATGCTTGAAATTTGGTATTCTCGGAACACTCATGACACTGTGGATCTCGGAACATTGACTCTGTAACGATTTCCGAAATGGAATGTCCCATGCGTCTAGCTCCGACTACCACTCCGCGTTCAGAATCTGTTGATACCCGTCGTGGGGCCATAATAACGTCGGAAACCGTCTCACGTGAATCACCTGAGTACGAATGAAAGCCCACCCCCCCTTCCTCAATGCACTGTCCTTCCACACCTTGCGTATGAGATGCTTTCGCACACTGGACACGTGCATATCGCTATTCAATGACCTTTATCATCTGAGTGTACTATTATACAATACTCGCTATTGAAATTGCTACACCAAGAAGAAATACAGATGATAAACGGGTATTCATTGGAAAAATATATTTTACTAGAACTCTGACATGTGATTACATTTTCACGCAATTTGGGTGCATAGATCCTGAGAAATCAGTACCCAGAACAACCACCTGTGGCTGTAATAACGGCCTCGATACGCCTGGGCATTGAGTCAAACAGAGCTTGGATGACGTGTACAGGTACAGCTGCCCATGTAGCTTCAACACGATATCACGGTTCGTCAAGAGTAGTGACTGGCGTATTTTGACGAGCCAGTTGCTCGGCCACCATTGACCAGACGTTTTCAACTGGCGAGAGATCTGGAGAATGTGCTGGCCAGGGCAGCAGTCGAACATTTTCTGTATCCAGAAAGGCCCGTACAGGACCTGGAACATGCGCTCGTACATTATCCTGCTGAAATGTAGGGTTTCGCAGGTGTCGAATGACGGGTAGAGCCACGGGTCGTAACACATCTGAAATGTAACGTCCACTGTTCAAAGTGCCGTCAATGCGAACAAGAGGTGACCGAGACGTGTGGCACCCCATACCATCACGCCAGATGATACGCCAGTGTGGCGATGACGAATACACGCTTCCAATTTGCGGTCACTGCGATGTCGCCAATACTGATGCGACCATCATGATGCTGTAAACCGCACCTGGATTCATACGAAAAAATGACGTTTTGCCATTCGTGCACCCAGGTTCGTCGTTGAGTACACCATCGCAGGCGCTCCTGTCTGTGATGCAGCGTCAAGGGTAACCGCAGTCGTGGTCTCCGAGCTGATAGTCCACGCTGCTGCAAACGTCGTCGAACTGTTCGTGCACATGGTTGTTGTCTTGCAAACACCCCATCTGTTGACAGGGATCGAGACGTGGCTGCACGATCCGTTACAGCCATTCGGATAAGATGCCTGTCTTCTCGACTGCTAGTGATACGAGGCCGTTGGGATACAGCACGGCGTTCCGTATTACCCTCCTGAACCCACCTATTCCATATTCTGCTAACAATCATTGGATCTCGACCAACAGGAGCAGCAATGTCGCGGTACGATAAACCGCAATCGCGATAGGCTACAATCCGACCTTTATCAAAGACAGAAACGTGATGGTACGCATTTCTCATCCTTACACGAGGCATCACAACAACGTTTCACCAGGCAACGCCGGTCAACTGCTGTTTGTGTATGAGAACTCGGTTGGAAACTTTCCTCATGTGAGCACGTTGTAGGTGTCGCCACCGGCGTCAACCTTGTGTGAATGCTTTGAAATGCTAATCATTTGCATATCACAGCATCTTCTTCCTGTCGGTTAAATTTCGCGTCTGTAGCACGTCATCTTCGTGTTGTAGCAATTTGAATGGCCAGTAGTGTATATCTGTGACCACAGCAACCCAAGAAATACTGCGATATCGAACAACGGAGAAGGCGTTTTTCGTATTTCGTGCCGCAACTGCAAGTGTACAGCCATAATTTAATTTGTCAACAGGATGTGGCCGCACTGCACTTCCACAGCGATGTTCGTCACCTTTAGGATACAGGACTAATACGACAATGGATCAGTCGTGCATCAGCTGGCATTCTCTAGTTGCTGGCATGACCCCCACGTTCTCCGGAACTGGTACCGTGTGGATTTTACCTGCGAGGTTACATGAAAGACACTGTTTTTACACCTTCACTTTCCCATAACGTCGTTGGCTTACGAACATGTACCAGAGCAAGTACAGACTGGATGTGTACTGTGTGACTAACAGTTCACACATTTGTGAACAGGCCTCAAGAAATGTATTTATTTTTTCTGTACATATAATCATATAATACTTCTTCAATTACTGTCCCTATACATATAATCTAACAGTACATATGCTCAATACAAACGTTTCTTGACGATTACTTGAAAGTGTGTATATCATTTTGAATAACCCTGTGTTTATAGAGCGATGAAGTGGCTTGCATTGGATAGACTAGCTGGGAAGCAGCATCGAACCAGTGTTCAGATCGAGGAGCGAAACAACAACAATAAAATTCTATTACTGTGAAGGCTATAGTCCAAACACTATAACGTGACACTTATAGGTGTGGAGGAGAGTGGGAGAGGGGCTGAAGGAGGGGTTGAACTATGATTGCGTAAGACACCGGACGAAGTCAGACAGTTGCACGGTGGCCATTGTCAGGCAGTTGCACAGTATCCATTACCGAATGCTATGTGTACTCCGCTTTGTTTTGTGTTGTGTCTTTAAAATGAGTGAATAAATGGATCCTGGACCATCACGGGATTCAAGTATGACTCTCACGTCACCCAGAAAGAATAGGCGATTTCTGTCACATTATGACAGTTCTGATTTCGCTCCTCTCCTTCCCTGCGATTGTCTAAGTTCTCGTTTGTTTATTCTTGTGGCTGATTGGCATATTAAAGTGCCTGCACTGTACCTTTACGCTGTGTGATCGAATATACCCATTCAACTGACTCAATGTCACAATAAAAAAGAAAAAGCGTGGTTACTAAATCGCAATAAATGTTAAAATGGTGTCGAATAAATTCAGTATTTTATTTGAATGTCTATCTTAAATGAGAAGCGTTTACATATGCTATATATCACTGTTTCTGATTTCAACTGGGATGTAATAAACACTCAGTCGACTGGACTAATAACACTAAAGTAAAATTAGATGTATAAGAGTATATGCATCTTTTATTTAAGACCAGAAAAACTGTCATTCTTTTCTTCGTAGTCCAACGGACAAAACCTATTTGGAACAATATATTGTTAATACTGATTGTGTGGTAGTATCTGTCACTATACTGTCAACATTTGAAATCCTGAATTTATTTACTGTTTGTAGATCTTATGGGAAGCTGTTGGGGTAACAGGTTCATTGGACAGAATATTATCCTCCCAATTCAAAGTACCCTGCCACTCTAGAATCGGTACACACCGTAGAACACTACACACAGCTCGATAAGGTTTGAAATAATGAAGAACTGTGTGCAGTGCTCGTACCGACAGCAAAGAACGCCCTACCGCCGCCTGCATAAAACGTTGTACGTATCTGTTCCTATTCATGCTGCGTGAACTTCTTCCAGCTTTAGCAAGAAGTGCATGAAGTGAAACACAGGTCTAGTTACGTTTACACACGGATCATTTCCTTTTGAGGTCACATCCTCTTTCATGAGGATACATGCGATTTCACCATTCATCTAAACGCTTAGGCTGTCGTTCTAGAGTATGTATCCATCACATTGCGTAAAGTTAAATTATTATTTACTGAAACTCTTACTATTTTAACTAATGAACTTTATTAATGAATTCCTAGAGCTCAATCGTTCCATAAACACACACAAAAAATTGACGGTAACTGTCTTACCATGTGCACACATATCGATCCGTAAAGTTACGTAATACTGTATGAGACCAGCCTGCAGAACAAAAATTATTGTTTTAATTTAATTTTATCCATATTTTGCAGCTGTTAATGTGACTGTCAGCGTTCCCCATACCTAGGCCCCATGCACAACGAAAAGCTGATCTATTCAAAAAAAATGTAACAATTAAGTAACAATTGCATTCTCCACAAATAATGAGTTAGGACACTTCCTAGTCCATAACATTAAAACAGATAACCAACAATTCAACAATAGTATGAATGTATAAAGTATCATGCCAACGTTGTCCTGTCTAGTACGTAACAAATATAGGCAGAAATTTCAAATCCCAATTCTAAGAACATATAAATGCTTTCATACTCTGTTACTTTGAAAAATCAGTTATTGCACAGCCTATTCTAGAAACCTAACATGTTATCAACAGGATATAAAACAATTTGGTATGCTTCACAGTGAAAGCAATGATAAGATCCAAAACCTGCTAAAATAATTGGAAATGTACCTCCACAAAATCGAAAAGCCTGACTCTATGTTAAATGAACCGACATACTTCGTTAGTAATTTTAAATATGTATATAAAATTTTTCCTAGCATATATTAACCATTAGTGTGTGATAAACTGCATCTTTGATCACCGAGCGAGGTGGTGCAGTGATAAGCACCCTGGATTCGCATTCGGGAGGACGATGATTCAAACCAGCGTCCGGCCATACTGATTTAGGTTTATTGTGATTTTCCTAAATCACTTCAGGCAAATGCCGGGATGGTTCCTTTGAAAGGGCGCGGTCGACTTCCTTCCCCATCCTTCCCTAGTCCGAAGGGACTGATGATCTTTCTGTTTGGTCCCCTCCCGCAAATCCACCAACCATCTTTGATAACACCAGGTTAAGCAAAATCTGTGAAGTATTTTTGAAATATGTAAAGAAAATCTGTGGCTTGAGTGACATGATGTGCGATGACAGAATAAATAAACGAAGCATGATGACCTAAAAGTTTAAAAATGGACTTCGTTGTTTGTTTGGTAAGTTTTGACTGTCTTTTCCACTGTTTTTCGCATATTGTAAGCACTCGATTCACAAAATATGAAACCTAAGATCTAACTTGCTCGTAAGAGAAAAAGACATTTCACCTCACTCGCGAGCGAATGTAAATTATGTATTACACCATTTGCAACAGAAGAAGAAGCCACAGGGTCCGAATGCGTAGTGTAATTTAATAAAACACGAAAAAAATGTACTGAAAGCGTTTTATTCAAAAACGTGTTTGCTACAATGCAGACTGGAACAATCATGCATCCTACAGAGGAAGTAAGTCTGCATTAAATCCTGTGGGATCTGGCACAAGCCACTCACCACCTCTCCCGCAAGCTATCTCTCCTGGCCTGCTCTCTCTCCCTCTGCCACTGTCTCTCTCTCTCTCTCTCTCTCTCTCTCTCTCTCTCTCTCTCTCCTCACTATCTGCTACTCTCTACATTCTGCGTCGAAAGATAATCGCGGCAGGCAGTGATTTATGGAACGCCCCGTCGCCCTCAGTGGCAGCTGTTGGACTGCTACAGTGGCGCCGCCGGTGGCAGCTGGCAGAACCCGTTCAACACTATCTCTGACAAAACAAGCGAATGCGTCTCTTCGTTGACCTACCTCCAGATTGTCGCATCACTTCCTGCTCTCCTCCTTCCGCCCTGCAACCACCAACAGGGCTCTCTCTCGCTGCTGCCTGCAGCACATTTTGTAATAATTCACAGTGCTCCATTCTCTACAGATAAAAGCTTATTTTACACCCCAATGGCTTTCATGATCTTCTTCTATTAAGTATTCAAAGAGAGAGCTGACTGTATATACAAGATGTGATCAAAAGGTACCTGAAATTTCTTAATTTTACAGGCGCTACACCGATATATCCCACTTTCACTTTTTTATATTGCTGGGGCACGTGCTCCTGATGTATGTTTGCATTTTCAGCTGTTTTAAATATTTAGTTTATTGTTATCAGTCGAAAGAGTTGTACATGTTTTCGAGAGCTCGGCGAATTTTTATTTTCGAAATTGGTGGATCAAGGAATTTCCTTTAAATTTTGCTTGAAAAATGGAATAAAGCGCAGGGCCGCATTCAAAATGCTTTTGGCGAATCTGCTCTGAGTATGAAAACAGTTTTTCCGTGGTATAAATGTTTAAAGGAGGGTCGAGAAGACGTTGACGACGGCCCTGGACGCCCTAGCACATCAACTACTGACGAAAATGTTGAAGAAATAAAGAAAATGGTACTGCAAAATCGGCGAATCCCAATCAGAGAGGTTGTTGATGATGACAGTATGTGCTTTTTTCGGATGTTTTGGGCATGAAACGTGTAACAGTAAGGTTTGTTCCCAGTTTGTTGAATTTAGATCAAAAAAGACGTCGCGTGCACATCGCTCAGAAGTTAATCATTTAGTTCAAGTTTCTGCTACCAGTCACGTTTTATTTTATGCTTAATCTAACGTAATGCAACGTGTTTCGAACATGTTCTGTTCATCTTCAAGCGTTTATACATACATACATAGAGAATTTTTACTTAAAAGTAAACAGTCTTAAACTAGAAGTTGCTGAATGAAGTCGACGAAATGTTTCAGAACTCTGAGGAAGGTTATAAAAAGTGACAAAACATGGGTATCATATCGAAAACAACTCCCAGTCGTCCCAATGGAAAGGGCCTGAAGAGCCAGGACCGGAAAAAGGCGTCTAGTTCGGTCAGACGTGAAGGTTCTCCTCGATGTCTCCTTCGATTACAGTGGGATAGTGAATAACGAGTTCCAGCCTTATGGTAGTACGATTAGTAAGAAATACTACCTGGAAACTATGCGCCGCTTGCGAGAAACTGTCTGAAGAAAACGACCGGAGTAGTGCAAAAACCACTCGTGTAAATTGCATCGCAATAATGCTGACGCTCACACTTCAATTCTTGTTCGTGTTTTTTTTGGCAAAAACCAAACCGTTACGTTGCCTCACCCACCTTTGGCTTTGCAGCCTAACATTTACACAAAGAGTCACTGAACATGTTTACCACCAGATATAATTTTATTGGACCATCAAGCAAACACTATATTGCAATGATAGGAAGCTTTATTTTATATATGGAGTGTGTTCTCATTATGGTCGTGCAAGTCAAGCAAAGCAATATTATTTCCAAAAGACCCAAAGACGACAACTACACTCTGTAGAAACCGGTCATTGTGCAAATAAATATATTTCCACACTTGATCTTTATAAATTAGGTTGGTTGAACGAAGATCTGGATCCCACTCATCCTGGATCTGAATGAATCTCTTCACCAAGTGTGTTAGACAAAGAGCCATCGCACAGGAAAACCTCGTAATAGTTTGTCGTCTAATACTTGCTTTATGAAGCGCTGTCGAATAATGACGTAGTCCTGCAGGTATATTTGCATATGATCCGGTATTTTTCAGGAGTATTTTAACTACTGCCAGTTGATACTCCTGATGTCTTTCTGTTTCAATGCTAACGTTGATCTCAACAGTAGTACAACTTCTGCCAGTTTTACGCCTGCCAAATAACTTCAATGATAACGATGATATTTAAAGATAGAAATGATGTATTCAAAATAGATATCAGTTTTATTGATTATTCGTCATTTGATAAGAGTACATAATTAAACACATGATGTCACTGTCACTTCTTTCTTAATACCCTGATGGTCACATATTGATTTAAGTAATACAGTTGATGTTATTAGAATGAGAACTAACAAAATTCTCTTTCAACTCACCAGCGCCCGAAAGAAGGTTGAAGCACACATACTGAAATGGCTGTTAAAGAGTCCCTTCTGACTTTTCTCAGAAGTCGAAAATCAAACGGAAACAACACAAGATATTAAACAACATGCAGAGAAAAAAATTTCGTTTGTGAACACGCTAACATTCCACAACTTAAGGATTTCTACAAATGTGGTAAACTATTTGTCTTTAGTACTGGTACTGTACTTGAAAGCATGGGCAGGCGTCAAAAATATTTATCTAAGGACAACCGAAAACTGCAGTCCACGATGTTGTCACCAATTGTCGCTATGAATTCGTCTGATAAGGATACCCATCACAGTTTTTGACCAGTTGCTTTCAACGTGCAGACAAAAGAATGTCCGCTTTCCTCACATATTAACATCGTTTACTACTGAAAGTGTCAGCGGACGTGTTTTGATTTGTCAGTATTTCGAAGCCCGACATGTATTGCCAAATATCAATGAAATGGAGACCTCCGTACGGGAAATTGCCTTTGTGTGATAATATCGAATTCGTGGGTGGGCAGATGTCCGTATCTCTCTGTGGATGAGCGGGCTATACTACAAGGCACAACACCCTACTATCCTACTACGCACGGTCTTAGTTCGTGCAGAGAACTCAGTACATGCTGCAGAATACGTTTAGAATGATGTCATGTAGCATTTGGATTCCTATAGTCCTAACCCTCAAATCCTTTTCACGAGTTCAGTTATACAAGAGAAACTGCAACAGTTTTAGTAGTTTTCTATGCCTACGCTACTTTATTTGAAATGAAGAGTACCTTTATATGAGTGACTGCTATTCTGTCACAAGTGTGTGAAAAACGCTGTATTATTTAGGCATATTGCTAACGTTCTGTACGATCTGTTAATGCCATTCGTGGATCTGTAAGTACCTTAAAACTGAAGAAGGGGTCGAAATTGGCCAGTTTTTAAATTTAAATTAAGTAGCAGCCTATACAGGTAAATGGATTCAGTCAAGAATTATATATTTTACCGCTGCAGCTTCCAGTATAACAACACTGTTTCTTCTCAGTTGCTCCTAATGTAATAGTACTGCATGTTGAACTTCGCTGCAATGAACTGAGATTCCATTTGAACATACAAATATATAAGAGTACGGGAACCAGGGCAAGAACTGGGTACAAAGTTGAAAACATTGATTAATCCTGGGATGCATATACAGGGACTCCGAGGCCCCAGTATGTCTTCATTTTTAAAAAAAAGTTCTGTAATTTTTTGTTTGATTTCAAACTGCTTTCCAGTACTCTTTCACTAACACTGTGACATTCCTCCTATCAAGTCTGAACGAGATAACTTTTTAGGTTTTTTGTATAATTCAATACGTTTACCCATACACCGTGAATGCATAAGCAGCGCTTCAGAAGCCCTCACACATTTATAAATGTTCTTTAGCCTATATTGTCTTCAACATTTGTTTGGTAGCATTTATTAATTGAACAATAACTGTAGTGCAACAGGAGTGCCAACAGCAGCAGTAGCTTCAGTAGTAATAGTATAACTAAAAAATAATACACACTACTTTTACATATTGGCGATGTCGGTGCATTATTGATTTTTTTGCTATCAAATGTTTTATTAATGCATAGTATTTTTATCCCGTGCTGCTCTTGTCAGCCTCATTGTTACTGTAGTATCTTCGTTGCTGCAAGGGCCATAATGTTACGAGTATGACTCGTTTAGTGCTGCACAAGCTGCTGTTCGAGAGACACGCCTTTTGCTATGGCTTCGACACGCAAAGCAAGAGAATCAATAGGTGCAAATGCAGCTAATTTTGAAAGTGTTGTGGCTCAGTTGTTTGAAGACGATGATTCTTGCGAGGAAAGAAATAGTTTTGAAGATGCAAGTAGTGAAGACTCAGTCATTGAACCTGCAGATGTGAATATTGAGGCAGATGACAGTCCTTCCCATAATATTGCTTCATCAGAGTCTGAAAATGAAGAACCACCACAAAAAGGTATAGAAGACCACACATACATTAGTCGGAATGGAACAATTTGGAAATTACATCCTCCTGCAACTTTTCGTACGCCTGCCCATAATATCGTAAAAATGGCACCTGGTCCAGCCTGTGCTTTGAAAACCAGTAAACCTAAGGATGCCTGGGACTATTTCATCTCCAAGGAAATACTAGAGGAAATCGTCAACTGCACAAATATTGAAGGCAGAAGAGTGGATGCTTTACGTGGAAAAACGTTTTTTTGCTTGCTGAAATGGAGAGCTTTCTTTGGATGAAAGGGCAAATCCCACATATAAGGCCACCATGTCAGTAAATAGATTCGAGGATATAAGGACAATGATTAGATTTGATGACAGGCATTCCCATGAAGTCCGCTGCTCGTGGTCTCGCGGTAGCGTTCTCGCTTCCCGATCATGGGGTCCCGGATTCGATTCCCGGCGGGGTCAGGGATTTTTCCTGCCTCGAGAAGACTGGGTGTTGTTGTGTCGTCTTCATCATCATCATTCATCCCCATCACGGTCGGAGGAAGGCAATGGCAAACCACCTCCACTAGGACCTTGCCTAGTAAAGCGGTGCGGGTCTCCCACATCGTTCCCCTACACTCTGTAAAGAAGCATGGGACTTCATTTCCATTTTTTTTTCATACCCATGAAGCTCGATTCGGAGATGACAAACTTGCAGCTGTTCGCTATGTATGGGAACTATTTCTTGACAAGTATAGAGATAAAATGATTCACAGTTGACGAATAGCTAGTACTATTCCGTGGAAGATGCAGCTTCACCCAGTATATGCCCTCTAAACCAGCCAAGCATGGCATAAAAATATTTTGGTTATGTGATGCTGCATCTGCATATGCTTTAGACGGAATTGTTTACACGCGTAGGAAGCCGCATGAAACTATTCAGAAAAATCTTGGATTGAATGTGGTGAAAGATCTTGCTAAAAGTATTTAAGGATCATCAAAAAATATTACTGTTGACAACTTCTTTTCTAGTGTGCAGCTGGCGGAAGAGATGCTTCAGAAGCAAATTACAGTGGTGGGAACAATCAAACAAAATAAACCAGAAATTCGTAGTGACATGAAAACGTCTGCCTCAAGAGCGATTCATTCCTCTTTGTTTGCATTTACAGGTGACATTACAATGGTGAGTTATGTTCCCAAAAAGGAAAAGTCAGCAGTTCTCACGAGAGAAATTTTATTTTCAGCCCAACATCTGACGTACCATAGTGGAAGAAGTGATAAAAGGCGTTTGTTCCTAAGAGATTTAGCAGAGGAAATGGTAAGACCTCTAATGGAACTTCGTATTCAGATCACTAATCTTCCAAAGAAAATCGTTGATGCCATGCAAAGATGTTGTGTTCAAAAAGATGTCACATTGCCGAACCAACTACCCGTTTCAGGGGAAAGAAGAAGATGCAAATTATTGTCCATATAATAAACACAGGGAAAGTGCTATGACATTCATTAAGTGTACAACCAACATTTGTAAGGAACATAGTGGCGTTCTTTGTGCTTCTTGTTTGTCACATGTTGTAAACAAAGAAAAATGCAATTTTATGTGAACAATGAATAATAACTTTTTGTCAAAATATTGCCTATATACATAATGTTGTGAATAATGAGTATGTTTTAATTGAAGAAATTCGTTGTAATAAATTTTATAAAATATAAACTGCAACTTATAAGTGAATTAATAAAATTATTTGTGTATGTTGTATGTAAATCGATGTAACTAATAAAAATTCACTCTTAGAGATTTTTTTAAGAAATTAATAAAATGTTAATCAGGCCCACCAGATCGTGTCACTGCATCTTAGGAATCTTTCAATATGACAATAAATTTGACAGAAGTAAATTTAACTCCAAAGAATGATTATATGAAAAGAGGAAAATTTTAAATTAGCGCAGAGCCTTGGAGGCCCTGCATATGCATTCATGTGTGTTTTCGGAACCATGCATCCTAGGGTTAAACGTACAAAATTGTTAAATAAGAGAGTTACCAATTTTATATGAACACATTATAATGTATTAATCACGAAAATACAAGAACATGGCCATAAAATAAAAGAACAATATTTTTTTCACTCAAAAACAGAAAGATATGTAATTTGCCTCATTCTGCCTCGTGCGCGGGGAAAATTGGGGTGGTAAGTACAAGTGATTATAAAAAGGTATAAAATTATCGGAAATGCAGAACATATTGGCTTGCTCGATATTTATTTAGTTTAAAGTGAATGTTAATGTCAAACTACGGTTTTCATATATTGTATCCTTTTCTTAAGGCTATTTACAAAATTTACACACGAGGAGAGTCTCATCATTTTCGCTATCTATCCCTGCACAAGAATCGTGTGCCTAGTTTTTGCACATGGAACAAGCGACCCAACCTTCAACTGATTTTGAATAAAAGTCACCACAATATAAACATTCACAGTCAGAACATTCCTCATAATCTCTCTCGTTAGTGTTGGATGATCTCTCCCTTTTTTTTTTTTTTTTATTTATCTTCAGGCCCTTTCCTTTCTCTTTGAATTCTTAATTTTATTCTCTTTCGCAAATAGTTTTTTCTTTGCTCTTTCTTCTTTGGTAAAGTTATTTTCCTCTTTTTCCTTAATATTTGCTTCTAACTCTTTTTTGTACGGCGAATCAGTTAAAACAACGATCTTCCCCCTCTTCCGTTTCGCCCTTTTCGTGCTTTGTTAACTTTTGGCAAGGGCATCAGAATTTCAGGTAAAATACAAATTGATGAGGCCATGTTGTCAGTTGTGATCCAAAAGCACGCAGAACTATAACAATTAGCCTCAACAACTTTGTAATTCTTAGGCGGCAGTTCATTGTTACAGTTCGCTGAAACCTCACCAGCATGATCATCCAACCCGTTGGCGTCGTCCTTTTTTGCTGGTGTGCTAGGTGAAGACAATTCCAATTCTTCAGCTCCAGATATTATAACCTCTTTATCTGACTGCCTATCAAGTCAGGTGTCAGTTGCGTCTGCCGTGGGGAAATCTGCAGCGGTGAAATTCGATGGGTCCGTGGGCCATATTCCAGTAGCTTCGAAACGTTTAATGGTGGTTTTCATTGTTGTACTTTTGATGAAAGCTGAACCATAAAGCGTTGAAATTTGAAAGAGAGTTCCGAATTTCCCTTGGTTGCTCTGTAGCCATTTTCGAAGCTCATGGCTATAATGAAGACTTAAAGGCCTCATTAAAAAAAACTTCAAGCGGCTGAAGTCTGTGAGAACAATGTGGTGGTAAACATAGCAACGAAACGCCACTCTCCCTCGCGTAATCTGTAGTGTCATTGTTCTTGGTATGTGTTGAGTGGCCATCTAATACAAGAAGAACTGGGAAGTCTGTTGATGCCGTAGACAATTCCAGAAATTTTCGAAACCATACAAAGAATGACTCTGTGGTCATCCATCCGGTGCTGTGGACCTAAGCCCAACCTCCTGGTGGCAGTCCTAACTCAAGTTCTTTCTGATTCTTCTTTCGAGGAAAAATAAGCACTGAAGGTATGTAAGCTCCGCTTGCTGACATACAAATGAGGCAGGTTACAGTTTCGCCCCTTTCTGTAGATGTTAACGATCCTAATTGACGTTTCCCTTTGCAAGCTATGATATTTGATTGGTTTTTTCTTGCTTCCAATTCGCCAGAAGTTACAAGGCAGAAGAAAAAATTAGCTCAACGAAAACTTCACGATCCAGCGCTTACGAAAACCAAACAAACATGGCTTTCAAAGTTGAGCAGTAGCTGTCTCAACTACTTTTACTTACTGCCGATCGTTGGCAGAAAGTCCTTGACACGAAAATACGTACATCTTCATTCTACCCCGGTAACTCGTTCTAACACGGGTTCCCCTACTAAATTAATTCGTTGTCTGAAAATTTGTTTTCGTAAATCGTTTATGCAATGATATTTTTTACATTTCGATCCGTTTCTGTGATTGGTTCTTGTTTGAAGCTAATAAGGCAACATCTTACAAAATTCTCAGTTTATAATTATCCAAAGCGATGTTCATTTTATGTATATTCTCACTGCAGGGTTTAAAATTAAAATTTCATATTTGTATTGAGATGGATTTTCATTGCGTGCTTGTTTACGCATTCTTATTTACATTTTTCTGTTACCCAAAGTAAATAAATTTTATATATTTAATTTAGGCGCTAAGCCGAAAGTCATTAATATCAATGTAATATCAGAGAAATAGGGAGATACGCAGGGGAGGTACACAAATTAGAGTGCATCTACCCCGTTGATTAAGTATGCAAGCAGGTGATGAGGTATGCTTAAACAAGGAAGAAAGTGATGTGGAACGGGAATCATGCACGAGAACCTTAAATGTAAGTTAGACCGTCATGGTCAGGGATTTGATTTTCAGAAACTACCAAATTGTAACGAGCATCATTCATTTACCTGCCTTCTATGATATAAACGACACATTTAAGGAGGAGGAGCGTTGTTAGAGAGGCCATCGAAATTCGCACCAATGACGACCTCATAAACCGTGACTGTGGCTATAATCTTAGCAAGGCTTGGGAACCAGCGATTGGGTTAATCAAGAGTAAATCGAGAAAACGTGTAGTTGTGACGACCACGGCGGACAGAGCCATCACACCAACGTCATCTCAGACGCCGTCGCAATCTGTTCCACCGTGCGACCGTGGCGCGGGGCGCGGACAGCGGAGGGAGCGCGCCGCGGGCGGAGGGTATTTAAATCGGCTGCCGCCGCGACCGAACCCAGTTCCCTCTGAGCAGCCATAGCGTACGGATCTCCGTGCCGGCACGTTCACAGTAGCTCAGTCCATCAGTTCACCTGATGATGGCGACATGTATGATCGCCGAAATATTGTGCCCGTTGGACACTGTAGACCGGCAGTACACCCGTGCATATTTTGATTATCAAATACGCCGGGAGAAACTCAAGAATCACAAATAAAGAATTGTTTATCGCGTACAGGTCACTGGAAACTTTTTTGCCTAATTACAACGTGGTGGACTATGCAGATGACAAGAACCAGTGGAGGGGAGTTGTCCTTGCGTCACAAACTTGAAGCACACGTCCGCCATGTTATGTAGCCCAAAACATTAGGTTCACCTAATTTATACTTCCATGGTTCACCGCGGTGATACTTCCTCATGGTGTCACTCTAATGTGCCTGTGCCTACTTTCGAGCGTTGGGGATTTCTATCGGCTTTTGTGGCCGTTTCCTAAATAGCATCTGTGATTTTACTGTGTGCAGATGTAGCCGTTTTATTAAAAATGCCAGCTTGCACCGTTTTCGAGTGAAGGAATCGATCCGATCGTATTCTAAAGGTTAAGAGAATCACATTTCATTAATAAGTGGAGATGTTCAAGTAATATATTCTTTTGTATACATTAATTACAGCTGCGCTGTCTAGTTTTATTCTTTCCCGTGTTTTGCGTTGCCTTCCAAACCGCAAACCCCTAGACATCAGAGCCACACTGTATTAACGGCTTGAACCATGCACAATGTTCTGCTTCGTACTGATTTTTGGTACCTTAAATTCCACCCGCCGATAATTATTCATTGTTTGCATTTTCTCCCTCTTTAAATAAAAAAGATTCTGGCCGAGACAGCTGTCTCGTGTGTGTGAGTTTTGTGTGTATAATTTTATCAAATTGCGTGTTTGCTTTGCTTTTGTTTGTGAAGAAGAATTTGGTCAAAAACATATGTGAACACCCTTTTCGTCCCGCCTGCCTGCTTCTCAGAAGGGGAATAGCAATCTATCCGCTTCATTGTACAGTTACTCTCTAATGAAGTTTCTTGCAAATAATCTGCAGCGTTCCAACAGGAACAATGATGGGAGAATTACAATACCAAAAGAAAAAAAGACATTCATTACACCACATTAAGATTGTCTGTAGCACAAACAAAGGTTCACAATGCTGCAACCTAAAGTTACCCAGTGATTTACAATGCCTGATAGATAAAAAAGTAAAATTTCAAACTAAACGGAAATTGTTTCTGTATGACATATGCTCCTATTCCACAGAAAAATATTATTGTAATGTGTAAATGGTGATGGTTAGAAATTATGAATATGTCTGTCTTTAATTAATAAACACAAGAACTAATAAATTATCAGCATGTAGGCATATTAAAAAACACTAATACTAGAATAAAATGACACGTTTCACATCATTACGATTCATCAGGCAGATGATACATGGCACGTGAAACTAACTAACTATTGATATATCACAAATCATCTTATACACTTCTGCACTTTGAAAACCTCAAAATCAAATTCAGAAGTAAAATGAAACAGATGATCAACATAGACGTACACTACGACTGTGATATATTTGGTTATTCCTGAAAAACTAACAGTTACTGGCGAGAAATATTCAGAGAAAAGAAGCAGACAGGCTACTATTGGAAAAGTAGTCCTATATGTTACACAGGTTAGCCTATCGTTATTAAAAAAAGGACTTACATGTATGTTAAAGCAAAATATAAACGTAAATGTTAATACATTGATAGTATTGCACAAGGCTGGAACATGTTTAAAAACTTATATCCTTTTTTACCCCGTAAATTGCAGTTATTGGTCACACACTGAATGATGCATCATAGGTAAGATTTCAGAGTGAGGTGACATGTAAACTACAGTGAAACTAATACACTCACAATCTAATAAAACAAGTACGGTACTCTGATCTACATGGAGATACGCCTCTATGTGGTTCTGTTTCCTTGACATTTCAGTAACCGTTCACTTAGTTGATATGCACAAGATACGATAGTATGCCTTGGGTCTTCCCTCTTTGCACACGCTTACGAGCTGGCATAGAACACGAAGGTAAGTCTTTTTGCAAATGTGAACATTTAAAATGTTGTGCACACGAGTTGAAAGCTGAAAATGTAACGAACGAGAAACAGGACCAGTAATCAAACACGCAATGGTTTTAGAGATCCAGCTTCATTTGATATCGATACAAATACAGTAAAAGTGGAATTACATGGTTAGCATTCTTTTCACAACACTTCTTTCTCTTATTGGTTATTCGAAATGTGTCGACAGAAAACAAATTCCATTCACGAGGCCAAATGTGCCATATTACTAGAGCAAATACGCATTTAAGAACAGAAAATTGTTAGAAATTGCATTCCTGACACTGTTATTCATGTAAGCACAATAATGTGTAGTACTTAAAACAGTTGTTGCGTGCACACGACAAGAATAATGGACAAAAAGCAGTCGTAAACAGTATTGTGCTAATGTTTTGGGAAATTTAAGATCACGCCAGCCCGTGCCCACTCTGGCTTCAAAACAACGTACAGCCTAAGTCTACAGTGCCATCTCCCTTCTTTGTTGACCTCCATGCAAGAATCTGCAGGCACGTGGCAGGCACGTGGCAGCTCTGAGATCAGAGATTTACATCCCGGTAGAGATCACTGGATGCAGCTGACATCCATAAATCTCTGATTAAAGGAAAACCTGGACAGCTGAAGCAAACAAAAATCAACTGAGTCGCTTGTGCCTTCGGAGTGTTAGACGAATTTACATCACGAACCAACATAACAGCTTACGGACTGCCTTCTCTTGTGTGACGTTGCAAAAGAAAATATTTCCAGGCTTTCTCGCAGGCGAAATTACTATAAGCGTTTTTAGATTCACTTAGTGGGTTCACTAGGTGTAACATTATAACTTATTCCAGAAAATGTAAAAAAAGTTATAGCTGTCAATATTACATACTTCAATTAAGGGTGGGTTTTGAATTAATTTTGCTTCGAAGTTTATATGAAGGATATCAGTTTCAGGAATAGCAACGGAAAAAAGTAGAAGGTTATAGTGTAGTTCTCTCGACGCATCTGAATGTTTCCAGAGGAAATTGATACGAACGAAATACAGGCTACTTGTTATCCTAACCACCTACTTTGAAGCATACGAGAACTTGTGTCTTATCTCCGACTTCGAGCCGTCGTTCAGGAAGGAACTCATTTAATCTCGAGCTAGCGAACAGCCGGAGGCTTGCAAGATGGCGGCTGCAGATAGCTTTTGAGCTCGAGTGAGATAACGTCTCAATGGATAAGCATTTGCAGACCGCGACAGAGAGACCCTTAGCACGGTAGCCTCTCAAAAAGATCCTGATTTCCATCTTGCATCTTTGTCAAAGGGTGAATAGAGCTGCCTATGTGAGTGCTCTCACAAAGCACGAGGCATGGCTTGTGGTCTCACACACACACTTAGTGTATAAGATTTAAGGTTCTTCAATTTGAACGCTTAAAATGTCCGTAAATTAACCGGATTGTTGCTGCAGCAGTATGCACGTGTGGACTTTACCATTACCGAAACAGACGAGACCCACACATCATTGGAAAAAGTGATGTTTAGTGTTTCTAGGAACTGCAATTTTGTGGTGATAACAGATTATGTCCGTAAGAGGTGAACAGTCACAGGTCTATATTATCTTAATATTTTTATGAGGATCCGGGACGCTGAAAAAACGAAATGTTGCGGTACACTGTCAAAGAGGCCGTTTTAACTCAACGACAGCGGCCCAGCTTGCTTCTGCATAGAACACAGTGTGACATACGCTGCAGTCAAATGGCTCTGCACACTATGGGACTTAACTTCTGAGGTCATCAGTCCCCTAGAACTTAGAACTACTTAAACCTAACTAACCTAAGGACATCACACACATCCATGCCTGAGGCAGGATTCGAACCTGCGACCGTAACGGTCGCGCGGTTCCAGACTGTAGCTCCTAGAACCGCTTGGCCACCCTGGCCGGCAGGCTGCAGTCCAATTATGCCCTATTCCCCGTAATCTCCAGTGACTTCTTCTACTTTCCTTGCACGAAGAAACCGTTGTATGGCAGGAATTTACAAAATGGCAACAAGATGATTCACTAGCACAAGTCACCCGATGGTGACAAAAAAATGTCATAATGAGGGGTGAGTGGGTAGAGAAGAATGCCATAATAAGGTTCATGGTTATAGACTGATTATTTCGAGATTATAACGCTTTACCACTGCCCTTCATATGCTATTGCTACTAAACTAGTGACAGTAGATTTGATAACGTACTGAACCAAATCGGAATGAAAAGTTATTTATATCACTGCTGGAATGGGTAGATTTATTGGCCGTATCCTCAGGCACCGAAGCGTTATTTATATAAAGGGGAGCAGGAGTGGAAGTGTATGAAGAAAACTTTTACATGGAGATTAAGGATTCACCACAGTAAACAGTTTGAAGTGGATATACAGGGTGCTGTCACATTAGTGTAACGACTGTTTATGTTCGGCATCAACGTACAATAGCCGATCACAGATGGAAGATGGCAGCACTAGCAGTCGAGGATATATAAAGCGTGTACGGAAGGGGACGTGGAAAACCGTGCAGTCGTTATCGTAATGCGGAACGGAACGATTTATCGAGGACGTCAAATCAAACACTTTTGAGCCGTCAATTTTCAATCTTTATTGTGCCATCTACAAGCCCTTTGCCGCGCGGAGTGGCCGCTCTGTTTGAAGCCCGTTCCGCCGAAGGTTCGAGTCCTCCCTCTGGAGTGGGTGTGTGTCGTCCTTAGCGTAAGTTAAAGTAGTGTGTAAGTCTAGGGACCGATGACCTCAGCAGTTTGGTCCCCTAGGAATTCACACATTTGAACATTTTGAACATTCAGGCCCGGTGTGCAGAAAACAATGATACCAGCACGAAATAAATAACCAAAAAAGGGGGTGTGGTGCAAATCTTATATACGGTGCTAATATGTATAAACATAGCAATACCAGTATCAACCATTATAGGAAGTTGCATATAGTTACGGATATATTAAGAAATAAAATAAGAGAACAGTACACACCACATTAACTTAAATTAGTGAGCAAAGTATATACGTCATATAATCGTAAAAAAGGAATCTACTAAATCATATACAACCGCTCGCTCACCGATAGATCTGTACCTACAGATTGGAAAATTGCGCAGGTCGCAGTGTTTAAGAAGGGTAGTAGAAGTAATCCATCGAACTACAGACCTATATCATTGACGTCGGTTTGCAGTAGGGTTTTGGAGCATATACTGTATTCAAACATTATGAATCACCTCGAAGAAACGATCTATTGATACGTAATCAGCATGCTTTCAGAAAACATCGTTCTTGTGCAACGCAGCTAGCTCTTTATTCGCAAGAAGTAATGGCCGCTATCGACAGGGGATCTCAACTTGATTCCGTACTTCTAGAGTTCTGGAAAGCTTTTGACACCGTCCTCTCAAGCGACTTCTAATCAAGCTGCGGGCCTATGGGGTATCATCTCAGTTGTGCGACTGGATTCGTGATTTCCTGTCAGGAACGTCGCAATTCGTAGTAATAGACGGCAAATCATCGAGTAAAACTGAAGTGATATCAGGTGTTCTCCAGCGAAGCGTCCTGGAACCTCTGCTGTTCCTGATCTATATAAATGACCTGGGTGACAATCTGAGCAGTTCTCTTAGGTTGTCCGCAGATGATGCTGTAATTTACCGTCTAGTAAGGTCATCCGAAGACCGGTATCAGTTGGAAAGCGATTTAGAAAAGATTGCTGTATGGTGTGGCAGGTGGCAGTTGACGCTAAATAACGAAAAGTGTGAGGTGATCCACATGAGTTCCAAAAGAAATCCGTTGGAATTCGATTACTCGATAAATAGTACAATTCCCAAGGTTGTCAATTCAACTAACTACCTGGGTGTTAAGATTACGAACAACTTCAGTTGGAAAGACGACATAGATAATATTGTGGGGAAGGCGAGCCAAAGGTTGCGTTTCATTGGCAGGACACTTAGAAGATGCAACAAGTCCACTAAAGAGACAGCTTACACTACACTCGTTCGTCTTCTGTTAGAATATTGCTGCGTGGTGTGGGATCCTTACCAGGTGGGATTGACAAGAAGACATCTAAAGGGTGCAAAAAAGGGCAGCTCGTTTTGTATTATCACGAAATAGGGGGGAGAGTGTGGCAGAAATGATACACGGGTTGGGATAGAAGTCATTAAAGCAAAGACGTTTTTCGTCGCGGCGAGATCTATTTACGAAATTTCAGTCACCAACTTTCTCTTCCGAATGCGAAAATATTTTGTTGAGCCCAACCTACATAGGTTGAAATGATTATCAAAATAAAATAAGAGAAATCAGAGCTCGAAGAGAAAGGTGTAGGTATTCGTTTTCCCCGCGCGCTGTTCGTGAGTGGAATGGTAGAGAGATAGTATGATTGTGGTTCGATGAACCTTCTGCCAAGCACTTAAATGTGAATTGCAGAGTAATCATGCAGATGTAGATGTAGAGGTCAATATTTCAAGTTACCCATAGATAATCACGATATAATGCTAATGCAACTGGAATAAAATAATGCTGGCATATACTGACGAGTTCAAACTGAACATAAAACGTTTGATTACATGCTGTCTGTCATATATTAGTAAAATTTATACCACTTAGTGGAAGACAGCCCCATAACTATCTGTATCGTCATTAACTACCAATAATCAATAAAAGGAGAATGAAACTACATCAGTGCAATTTATCGAACTCATAAGATGCAACAATTTAATAAAACATTTCTAATGAATCAAACTACGAATCTAATGTAGTACACCGTAACGAGTTCCCACTAGGCGGTAAGTATTGAAATCTGGAAGAGATAAAACCACGTTATCACGAAAGTGATAAATCTGCCACTAACAGGCATGGGACTAGGTGAGATACTAGATCATAAGTTAGGGAATAAGCACAAAAGAAAAGTATTGCTGTGCATACACAGTATATCAGAAAGACACGATTACAATCAGAACAACCAAAGGCGTTTTCCTCTACATGCCGTATAGCCCTTAAACAAGGGTAGATAAGAGATAGTATGACATACGACAGAAAAACCATCAGAGCACATGTGTTGGAGTGTACCATACGATGTGTAGTATGTCAGTTAGTAGTTCTAACTGTCCCGCGATCATCGCTAAAACAAAGGACATACAGAGACTCTATCTATCTGATGTCCAAATGGACGTCATCATTGGCTTTCGGGCCAAGGGTGGAAGCATTTACTAAACAACTGAGTTTCTAATCTGTTCACGTGCTGCCGTGGTTAAAGTATACCGTGTATGGCAAAATGACACTATCCAAAACCGGCAGCGAGGCAACTGTGGTGTACCGTCGGCCATAGATGACATAGGTGAACGAGAGCTTTGGAGACGAGTAGGGGCGAAGAGACCTGCAACTGTTGGACAACAGTTTGCCCAAATGAACCAAGAGCCACCGATGGTGTCTTCTCAACGACCGTCCAGCGAACGTTGTTGCGTGTGGGCCTCCTCAGCAGGTGCTTGGTTTCATTTACCCGTGCTGACTGCTGTCCATCGGCGACGAAGACTGGAATTTGCACACCAATGCCGCAACTGGAAGACCACTGATTGGTGACAGTGGCCTTTTCAGATGAATCACGTTTTACGCCCCATCGGGTAGGTGGCCCTTGGCGTGTATGAGCTGAAACGTCTAAAAGCAGGCCCCCAGCAACAACTATGGTCTGGGGAACGTTTTCATGGCATTACCTGGGTGAACTCGTCATTCTGGAGAGCACAATGGATCGACACAAGTATGGTTCTGTCTTTGGGGACCATGTTCACACATGCGTGCATTTGTTTTCCCTCGGTACGATGAAATCTATTAGGACGAAGCAAGGTGTCACACAACTCGCAGCCCTTGGTTCGAAGAGCACCAGAATGAGTTCACCACACTACGTCTACATCCATACTCCGCAAGCCAAATGACGGTGTGTGGTGGAGGATACCTTGAGTACCTCTATAGGTTCTCCCTTCTATTCTTGTATTGTTCGTGGAAAAATGGTTCAAATGGCTCTGAGCACTATGGGACTCAACTGCTGAGGTCATTAGTCCCCTAGAACTTAGAACTAGTTAAACCTAACTAACCTAAGGACATCACACACATCCATGCCCGAGGCAGGATTCGAACCTGCGACCGTAGCGGTCTCGCGGTTCCAGACTGCAGTGCCTAGAACCGCACGGCCACTTCGGCCGGCTGTTCGTGGAAAGAAGGATTGTCGGTATGCTTCTGTGTGGGCTCTAATCTCTCTAATTTTATCCTCATGTTCTCTTCGCGAGATATACGTAGGAGGGAGCAATATACTGCTTGACTCTCCGGTGAAGGTATGTTATCGAAACTTCAACAAAAGCCCGTACCGAGCTACTGAGCGTCTCTCCTGCAGAGTCTTCCACTGGAGTTTATCTATCATCTCCATAACTCTTTCGTGATTACTAAATGGTCCTGTAACGAAGCACGCTGCTCTCCGTTGGATCTTCTCTATCTCTTCTATCAACCCTATATGGTACGGATCCCACACTGCTGAGCAGTATTCAAGCAGTGGGCGAACAAGCGTACTGTAACCTACTTCATTTGTTTTCGGATTGCATTTCCTTATGATTCTTCGAATGAATCTCAGTGAGGCATCTGCTTTACCAACGATCAAATTCATATGATCATTCCATTTTAAATCACTCCTAATGCGTACTCCCAGATAATTTATGGAATTAACTGCTTCACGTTGCTGACCTGCTATTTTGTAGCTAAATGGATACCCGGATTTAAACCCAATCGCGAATCTATGGGGCCACCTCGATCAGGCTGTTAGCGCAATGGATCCTAAGTCGAGAAACGTAACCCAACTGGCTGCGGCACTGGAGTCAGCAAAGCTCCAGATCCATGTCGGTACCTTCCAGAAACTCACCGACTCACTTCCTGCAAGTCTCGAAGCGGTTCGTGCTGCAAAAGATGATTATTTACACTTTTGACAGGTGGTCGCATTAATATACCTTGACAGTGTATATCATAAAAATTATCTACATCTACATGGTTACTATGCAATTAACATTGAAGTGCCTGGCAGAGGGTTCATGAAAGCATTTTCATACTACTTCTCTACCATTCCACTCTAGAATAGCGCGTGGGAAAAAGGAACACCTAAATCTTTACGTTCGAGCTCTGATTTCTCTTATTTTGTTATGATGATCATGTCTCCCTATCTAGGTGGGTGTCAAAAAATTACACTACTGGCCATTAAAATTGCTACACCAAGAAGAAATGTAGATGATAAACGGGTATTCATTGGACAAATATATTATACGAGAACTGACATGTGATTATATTTTCACGCAACCCTACCACACCGCGCAGCAATATTCCAGCAGAGGACGAACAAGTGTAATGTAGGCTGTTCCTTTAGTGAGTTTGTCGCATCTTCTAAGTGTTCTGCCAACAAAGCGTAGTCTTTGTTTCGCCTTCCCCACAATATTATCTATGTGGTCTTTCCAATTTAAGTTGCTCGTAATTGTAATTCCTAGGTATTTAGTCGATTTGACTGCCCTTAGATTTGTGCGATTTATCGTATACCAAAAATTTATCGGATATCTTTTAGTACCCATGTGGATGACCTCGCACTTTTCTTTGTTTAGTGCCAATTGCCACTTTTCGCACCATACAGAAATTCTTTCTAGGTCATGTTGTAATTGGAATTGGCGGTCTTATGATTTTACCAGACGGTAAATTACAGCGTCATCTGCAAACAATCTAAGGGGGCTGCTCAGATTATCACCTAGATCATTTTTATAAATCAGGAACAGCAGAGGGCCTATGACACTGCCTTGCGGAACGCCGAATATCACTTCTGTTCTACTCGATGATTTACCGTCTGTCACTATTATGTGGAGGTGAGAGGACTTGCACGGGATAGACTAAGGTGAAGAGCTGCATCGTATCAGTTTTTGGGTTGGAAGCAACAACAAAATCTAAACTACACAATGCAAATGACTTTGATCGTATTTGCAACCAGCACTTCTAAACTTTGCCTTCTTGCGGATATAGATCCATCTTAGTTCATCACGGTACCCATGGAAGGAGTGTCTAGTTCAGTTCAACACACTGTTTTCCATCTGCGTCATTAATTTTTGTATGCTGATTTCAGATGTGATTTTATTTTTTCTCCGTTACGTACAGTTTCTTCTGCATGTCAATTATTTCTCTCTTTCAGAAGTATGCTTTAATTCAAATAAGTTTCACTTTATATGCAGTAAGTAATTTCTACTCTACGTGTAGCGATGTAGCGTCAAGAGTAACCGCAGCTATGGTCTCCGAGCTGATAGTCCATGCTGCTGCAAACGTCGTCGAACTGTTCGTGCAGATGGTTGTCTTGCAAACATTGTCTGTTGACTCAGGGATCGAGACGTGGCTGCACGATCCGTTACAGCCATGCGGATAAGATGCCTGTTCTGTCGACTGCTAGTGATACGAGGCCGTTTGGATCGAGCACGGCGTTTCGCATTACCCTCCTGAACCCACCGATTCCATATTCTGCTAACTGTCATTGGATCTCGACCAACGCGAGCAGCAATGTCGCAATACGATAAACCGCAATGGCGATGGGCTACAATCCGACCTTTATCAAAGTCGGAAACGTAATGGTACGCATTTCTCCTCCTTACACGAGGCATAACAACAACGTTTCACCAGGCAACACCGGTCAACTGCTGTTTGTGTATGAGAAATCAGGTGGAAACTTTCCTCATGTCAGCACGTTGTAGGTGTTGCCACCGGCGCCAACCCTATGTGAATGCTCTGAAAAGCAAATCATTTCCATATCACAGCATCTTCTTCCTGTCGGTTAAATTTCGCGTCTATAGCACGTCATCTTCGTGGTGTAGCAATTTTGATGACCAGTAGTGTATTTTCGCATTCGTAAGAGAAAGTTGGTGATTGAAATTACGTAAATAGATCTCGCCGCAAAGAAAACCGCCTATGTTTCAGTGACTGCCATCCCAACTCGAGTATCATATAAGTGACACTCTCACGTAACGAGCTCCCCTTCTTTGGACTTTTTCTCTGTCCTCCGTCAATCGTACCTGGTAAGGATCCCATACCGCGCAGCAGTATTCCAGCAGAGGACGGACAAGCGTAATGGAGGCTGTCTCTTTAGTGGGTTTGTCGCATCTTCTAAGTGTTCTGCCAACAAGGCGCAGTCTTTGTTTCGCCTTCCCCACAATATTATCTGTGTGGTCTTTCCAATTTAAGTTGCTAGTAATTGTAATTCCTAGATATTTAGTCGAAATGACAGCCCTTAGATTTGTGCGATTTATCGTATACCAAAAATTTATCGGATTTCTTTTAGTACTCTTTTGGATGACCTTGCACTTTTCTTTGTTTATTGCCAATTGCCACTTTTCGCACCATACAGAAATTCACTCTACATCATGTTGTAATTGGAATTGGCGGTCTTATGATTTTACCAGACGGTAAATTACAGCGTCATCTGCAAACAATCTAAGGGAGCTGCTCAGATTATCACCTAGCTCATTTATATAAATCAGGAACAGCAGAGAGCCTATGACTGTGCCTTGCGGAACGCCAGATTTCATTTCTGTTCTCCTCGATCATTTATCGTCTGTCACTGTTATGTGGAGGTGAGAGGACTTGCACAGGAAAGTCTAATGTGAGGAGCTGCATCGTATCAGTTTTTGTGTTGGAGGCCACAACAAAAACAAAACCACGCAATACAAATGGCGTTAATGGTATTTGTAACCAGCACTTCTAAACTGTGCCTTGTAGCGGATACAGATTCTTCTTAGCTCACCACGGTACCCATGCAAGCAGTGCCTAGTTCAGTTCAGAGCTCAACATACTGTTTTCCCTCTGCGCGATTCACTTTTGTATGCTGATTTCAGATCTGATTTTAGTTTTTCTCCATTATGTACAGTTTCTTCTGGAAATCAACTTTTTCTGTCTTTCAGAAGTATGCATTAATTCAAATAAATTTCAGTTTACATGCAGTAGGGAATTTCTACTCGGCCGGAGTGGCCGAGCGGTTCTAGGCGCTACATTCTGGAACTGCGTGACTGCTACGGTCGCAGGTTCGAATCCTGCTTCGGGCATGGCTGTGTGTGATGTCCTTAGGTTAGTTAGGTTTAAGTAGTTCTAAGTTCTAGGGGACTGATGACCACAGCAGTTAAGTCCCATAGTGCTCAGAGCCATTTGAACCATTTTTTTTTTTTTTTTTTTTGATCCCTGTGTTTGTCCGTATTGTGTTAGTTATCATAAACAGAAGCCACAATTCGCTCGTGTGCCGCAACTTGGAAAGTTCTTACGCAGTTGCGATGAAGGAGTGTTGGTGCTACACCGTAATAATAGTTACCACTGTATTGTGTGCTGTGTTTGCGTTATGTTTGTGATATACGAGTGTATTCTGTTAGAAACTTCAGTACAAAACGACAATGAGTAAATAACCCTAGTATGGTTTGTTAAATATGTGGGGTTACAATGAAATGAATACCCTTAGCTGCATACAGGTGTTGATATAAGTCAACGGGGACAGTTGAAATTGTGTGCCCTGACCAGGACTCGAACCCGGGATCTTCTGCTTACATGACAGACGCTCTGTCCATCTGAGCCACCAAGGACATAGGGGATAGTGAGACTTCAGGGACTTATCTCTGGCACGCCTCCCGTGAGACCTACATTCGCAACTAACTGTCCCGCACTATATTCTTAGTGCCCCTGCCAATCATATTCATTATTCGTGGCGTTACCGCCGATTCCCGTACGATTTCGGGCACTGTATGTGCATCCGCACAGAAGAAGATGGTCCAATGGCCGGTGAGCCTTAACTATAGACAGATATATATATGTCGCACTGTCCTCTGTCCGAAAAAACAGATACCATCTTCATATATACATATGTGGGCAATATACATGGTACTCTCACTCCTACAGTTAAGAAGCCACATGAGTTGTAGTCTGGCTGCAAACCTGGGTACCAAGATAAGACTTTTGCTTCTCATCCTTGTTGTGGGACATGGACTGGTAAAGTTTCGCAAAACTTACTGACGTGCACGTTAAATATGGGGAAATACGTTGCAATGCTCTCGCTGTTGAAAGGCTGTACAGGAAACGATTTCCTAACAGGCACCATCAGTCACGAAGAGTGTTTATTTCTCTCGACAGGCGAATGCGGGAGACTGATTCTTTGGAAAGAATAAACGAGGGACCTGGCAACACGAGAACCACTCGCAGACCCGATTTTGAAATGGAGGTGTTGGAACGTGTTGCAGCCAGACCCACTACAACTACTCGTTGTATGGCACGGGAAATGGGCGCTGCACATACCAGCGTGTGGCGAGTACTCCACGAACAACAATTACACCCATATTACCAGCAACGAGCCCATACAATGCTTATGACTGACGTTGCACTAAGGAGTGCATTCTGTCAGTGGTTGCTCCAACAATGGATTGATCGACCACATTTCCTCTAAGTCGTGCTTTTTACTGAAGAGGCCTCATTTGGTCCTGATGGTACATCGAACAGCAGCAATAGCTACGTGTGGGATGTGGAAAACACTCACACTGTAGTCACACCATCTAGTACGTTTTGCTGTGTACATCTTGGTCGGCATTGTAGGCGAGAATCTCATTCGGCCATTATCCTCTATCTGGTCACCTGAGTGGCCACCTGTACTCGAGGTTCGTGCAAAGAGTTCTACCTCAGTGGTTGGGGAAAGTACTGCTGGCTGTTGGTGTGAGGATGTGGATACAACACGACGGCGCACCGCCTCACTTCAGTATGGATATCCGCATTTCCTGGTCGCTGGATGGAAGCGGAGGTCCTATTCCATGGCCTGCGAGGTTTCTTCACCTGAATCCCCTTCATTATTTCCTACGAGGATGTTTAAAGTCACTTGTGTAGAAGAGTACAGTGGATACGGAGATAGAATGAGTTACCAGAATTATATCTGCCTGTGATGTGATTCGAAAGAGACCATGGATATTTGTGAGGGGAGGGTGTTTCAGAACCTTGTTCGCCGATGTTATGCTTGCATTGAGGATATTGGCGGTCCGTTTGAGCACAGTTTGTTGGATCCAGTACAAATGGTACGTTCATCGTGTCAGTGATGATCTTTGTAATTAACTGTAACTAATGGAAGTAAGAACGTACCCGTAATGTGGTTTTATTCCTGTTTCCTCCTTAAGCTGGCTTCTCCGATCTCAGGTTCCCTACCTCCAGTTGTTTAGTGGAGTATCCTATATGTTCTGTTAAATTTTTGCATGTTCTTACATGCACCCTGAATACATCCAACATATGAAGTGTCATATGTCACCACAGTTACATTTGATTACCATCTCTGCTTTTCCCTCACGACTAGCGGGATAAAAGAGAAGAACAGGAGAAACGTTTTCACCAGAACATTGGAGTAATATTAGAAAATCAGTTTGCGGGGCGATGGAATTGCAGCATGTTGGCACAATATTGTTGGTCCTTAATCAGAAACACTCCAGATCATGAATACAAAAGAAAACGACCAAAAATCTCCTTCTGAACTAATCCTGGTGAGAGATATTTGTCTTTCCAAGGTTTCAAAATTGTTTATTTTCGATAAATGATGAAGCCTCTGTGGTATTGTCCAAAGAGCGAGGTGCCAAAGCCAGGTTGGTAACTCGCAACGCAAGTCGTATCGACGAATAAGCGAAACTGGTTTAACCACGCCTAGAAACGTTTCGCTACGACGGCGCTAACAAACATCTATTTACGGCCGAGCACAGGACCGCTCAGCCCAGTCCGAGATCATCCAGTAAGACGACAGCATCGACTCCTAGTAGGACAGCTGTGTGCTCAATATGTTAGGCAGAACTCTACGTGAAAGTTAATGTTAAATTCACTCTGAGTGAGAGACTTGCATTTTTTCTGGATGAAGTGATACGTTAACTTTCAGAGACAGTTGTAAATATGCATGATATCCCTGTGGAAACGGATTGTACAAAGTTAAGTGATTCTTCTAAAATTTTATGTGTTGTATTGTCCACTTGGTCTCTTCCAAGAGCGAAGTAAAGAACCCACCATTATATCGAAGAATGTACTTTCGTTCGTTACAACAACCTATACTTCTGGAAAGCGGTATGTAATGGGACATTTCTATTTTCAAATCCTTATTCACCATAAAAATGAGAAGTGAAATACCATAATAATCACACTAATTTTATCCACAGGGCAGGCAAAAACATTAAAATATGTGGTACTGTGCTATCTACGTTGTTTCCTCTAACTATGGAAATGTATAATTGTCAGCTTCAAAGGGAAGATGAACAGAAATAATCTTACATGAGATATCTGACGACCATATCAGGTATGTATCATGAATATCAGTAGTCCAGTAAAACACCAAATTTCCGACATCGCTGCAACCGGAAAAAGATCCTGCAAGAACGAGACCAACGACGACTGAAGAGAGTCGTTCAACGTGACAGAAGTGCAACCCTTCCGCAAACTGCTGCAGATTCAATGCTGGGCTATCAACAAGTGTCAGAGTGCGAACCGTTCAACGAAACATTATCGATATGGGGTTTCGGAGCCGAAGGCCCACTCGTGTACCCTTGATGACTGCACGACACAAAGCTTTACGCCTCGCTGGGCCCGTCAACAACGACACTGGACTGTTGATGACTGGTCGGACGAGTCTCGTTTCAAATTGTATGAAGTTGTTCTGGTATGGAGACAGCTTCATGAATCCATGGACCCCGCACGTTAGCAGCGGAGTGTCAAAGCTGGTGGAGGCTCTGTAATGTTGTGGAGCATGTGCAGCTGGAAATTATATGGGACCCCTGTTACGTCTAGATACCACTCTGACAGGAGACACTTACATAAGCATCCTGTCTGATTACCTGCATCCATCTACGTCCACTGTGCATTCCGACGGACTTGGGAAATTCCACCAGGACTCTGCGACTCCGTAGAATTGCTACAGAGTGGGTCCAGAAACACTCTTCTGAGTTTAAACAATTCCGCTGGCCACCAAACTCCCCAGACATGAACATTATTGAGTATATCTGCGATGTCTTGCAACGTACTGATCAGAAGAGATCTCCACACCCTCGTACTCGTACGGATTTATGGACAGCCGTTCAGGATTCATGGTGTCAGTTCCTCCCAGCACTACTTGAGACATTAGCCAAGTCCATGCCACGTTGTGTTGCCGCACTTCTTTGTGCTCCCGGCGGCCCAACACGATATTTGGCAGGTGTACCAGTTTCTTTGGCTTTTCAGACGGACGAGGCGTTTTACTTCTATAGGATGATTCAAAATGCTTATTAGAGGTTTTTATGGTTTCTACGGGGGACTTAGTAGATGAAGTTTTGACAGGGAACCTGTATCAGGAAACATACTGTTTGCATGTAAAATCCGTTTGAGGATCGGATCACATTCAGTTCTCCAGCTCGAGGGTATGCACACGGCGGACACAGTGAGTTCTGATCAATGTACTGTAGGAACACGTGGCATCTGCAATGTTTCGAGTACTTGTCCAAGAGTTCTCTTTTAAGTGACGAAGTACTCTCAAAATGGAGAGTGCAGCGTGAAGTTTGAGCACCAATCCCAACTCTCCTCATTTCAAACGTATCACCTTCTCGCATCCGTTGTTCTATTCGATGAAAGGTGTTCTGTGAAATCCTAATTGCAACAGGGAATTACTGCGGCATCCGCTTGTCAGCTTGTGTGGGTGCCGTGAAGTGGAAGGTTTGAGAATGACCCCACCTTCAAAATAATTTTACACTGAGGTGACAAAAGTCATGGGATACCTCCTAATATCGTGTTGGACCTCATTTTATCCGGCATAGTGCAGCATCTCGACGTGGCTTGGACTCAACAAGTCGTTCGAAGTTCCCTGCAGAAATACTGAGACACGCTGCCTCTATAGACGTCCATAATTGCGAAAGTGTTGCCGGTGCATGACTTTGTGTGCCAACTGACCTCTCGGTTATGTCCCATAAATGGTCCATGGGATTCAGGTCGGGCGATCTGGGTGCCCAGATCATTCGCTCGAATTGTCCAGATTGTTCTTCAAACCAATCGTGAACAATATTGGCTCGGTGACAGGGCGCACTGTCGTCTCTAAAACTTCCATCGTTGTTTGGGAACATGAAGTCTATGAATGGCTGCAAGTAGTCTCCAAGATGGGTTCAGTTGGACCAGGAAGATTCAGTCCATTCCATGTAACACAGGCCACTCCATTATGGAACCACCACCAGCTTGCAGAGAGCAGTTTTGGCTCGGTGACAGGGCGCACTGTCGTCTCTAAAACTTCCATCGTTGTTTGGGAACATGAAGTCTATGAATGGCTGCTAGTAGTCTCCAAGATGGGTTCAGTTGGACCAGGAAGATTCAGTCCATTCCATGTAACACAGGCCACTCCATTATGGAACCACCACCAGCTTGCAGAGAGCAGTTTTGGCTCGGTGACAGGGCGCACTGTCGTCTCTAAAACTTCCATCGTTGTTTGGGAACATGAAGTCTATGAATGGCTGCAAGTAGTCTTCAAGATGGGTTCAGTTGGACCAGGAAGATTCGGTACATTCCATGTAACACAGGCCACTCCATTATGGAACCACCACCAGCTTGCAGAGAGCAGTTTTGGCTCGGTGACAGGGCGCACTGTCGTCTCTAAAACTTCCATCGTTGTTTGGGAACATGAAGTCTATGAATGGCTGCAAGTAGTCTCCAAGATGGGTTCAGTTGGACCAGGAAGATTCGGTCCATTCCATGTAACACAGGCCACTCCATTATGGAACCACCACCAGCTTGCAGAGAGCAGTTTTGGCTCGGTGACAGGGCGCACTGTCGTCTCTAAAACTTCCATCGTTGTTTGGGAACATGAAGTCTATGAATGGCTGCTAGTAGTCTCCAAGATGGGTTCAGTTGGACCAGGAAGATTCAGTCCATTCCATGTAACACAGGCCACTCCATTATGGAACCACCACCAGCTTGCAGAGAGCAGTTTTGGCTCGGTGACAGGGCGCACTGTCGTCTCTAAAACTTCCATCGTTGTTTGGGAACATGAAGTCTATGAATGGCTGCAAGTAGTCTTCAAGATGGGTTCAGTTGGACCAGGAAGATTCGGTCCATTCCATGTAACACAGGCCACTCCATTATGGAACCACCACCAGCTTGCAGAGAGCAGTTTTGGCTCGGTGACAGGGCGCACTGTCGTCTCTAAAACTTCCATCGTTGTTTGGGAACATGAAGTCTATGAATGGCTGCAAGTAGTCTCCAAGATGGGTTCAGTTGGACCAGGAAGATTCAGTCCATTCCATGTAACACAGGCCACTCCATTATGGAACCACCACCAGCTTGCAGAGAGCAGTTTTGGCTCGGTGACAGGGCGCACTGTCGTCTCTAAAACTTCCATCGTTGTTTGGGAACATGAAGTCTATGAATGGCTGCTAGTAGTCTCCAAGATGGGTTCAGTTGGACCAGGAAGATTCAGTCCATTCCATGTAACACAGGCCACTCCATTATGGAACCACCACCAGCTTGCAGAGAGCAGTTTTGGCTCGGTGACAGGGCGCACTGTCGTCTCTAAAACTTCCATCGTTGTTTGGGAACATGAAGTCTATGAATGCCTGCAAGTAGTCTTCAAGATGGGTTCAGTTGGACCAGGAAGATTCGGTACATTCCATGTAACACAGGCCACTCCATTATGGAACCACCACCAGCTTGCAGAGAGCAGTTTTGGCTCGGTGACAGGGCGCACTGTCGTCTCTAAAACTTCCATCGTTGTTTGGGAACATGAAGTCTATGAATGGCTGCAAGTAGTCTCCAAGATGGGTTCAGTTGGACCAGGAAGATTCGGTCCATTCCATGTAACACAGGCCACTCCATTATGGAACCACCACCAGCTTGCAGAGAGCAGTTTTGGCTCGGTGACAGGGCGCACTGTCGTCTCTAAAACTTCCATCGTTGTTTGGGAACATGAAGTCTATGAATGGCTGCTAGTAGTCTCCAAGATGGGTTCAGTTGGACCAGGAAGATTCAGTCCATTCCATGTAACACAGGCCACTCCATTATGGAACCACCACCAGCTTGCAGAGAGCAGTTTTGGCTCGGTGACAGGGCGCACTGTCGTCTCTAAAACTTCCATCGTTGTTTGGGAACATGAAGTCTATGAATGGCTGCAAGTAGTCTTCAAGATGGGTTCAGTTGGACCAGGAAGATTCGGTCCATTCCATGTAACACAGGCCACTCCATTATGGAACCACCACCAGCTTGCAGAGAGCAGTTTTGGCTCGGTGACAGGGCGCACTGTCGTCTCTAAAACTTCCATCGTTGTTTGGGAACATGAAGTCTATGAATGGCTGCAAGTAGTCTCCAAGATGGGTTCAGTTGGACCAGGAAGATTCGGTCCATTCCATGTAACACAGGCCACTCCATTATGGAACCACCACCAGCTTGCAGAGAGCAGTTTTGGCTCGGTGACAGGGCGCACTGTCGTCTCTAAAACTTCCATCGTTGTTTGGGAACATGAAGTCTATGAATGGCTGCTAGTAGTCTCCAAGATGGGTTCAGTTGGACCAGGAAGATTCAGTCCATTCCATGTAACACAGGCCACTCCATTATGGAACCACCACCAGCTTGCAGAGAGCAGTTTTGGCTCGGTGACAGGGCGCACTGTCGTCTCTAAAACTTCCATCGTTGTTTGGGAACATGAAGTCTATGAATGGCTGCAAGTAGTCTCCAAGATGGGTTCAGTTGGACCAGGAAGATTCAGTCCATTCCATGGAAACACCGGCCACTCCATTATGGAAAGACCACCAGCTTGCAGAGTGCGCTGTTGATAACTAGGGTCCATGACTTCGCCACACCCGACCCCTCCCATCATCTATTATCAACTGAAATGGGAACTCATGTGATCAGGCCACCGTTTTCCAGGATCCAACCGATACGGTCACGAGCCCAGGAGAGGTGCTGCAGGTGTTGACGTGCTCTTAGCAAAGGCACTCGCGTAGGTCAAGTGCTTCCATAGCCCATTAAAGCTAAATATCACAACACTGTTCTAACGGATACGTGCTTCGTACGTCTCACACTGATTTCTGCGGTTTTTCATGCTCTGTTGCTGGACTGTGAGTAATGAAAAATCGATGCGAATGTCGGTGCTCCCGGTCGTTAAGTGGATCCACTTGTTTGTAGCGAGAAGTAATACCCGAAATTTGTTATTCTCGGCACACTCTCGACTCTGTGGATCTAGGAACATTGAATTCCCTAACGATTTCCGAAGTGGAATATCTCAGGTGTGGAGCTCCAACTACCGTTTCGCGTTCGACCTCTGTTAATTTCAGTCGAGGGGACATATTGACGTCCGAAACCTTTTCAAACAAATCATGTGAGTACGAATGACAGCTCCGCCTTTGCACTGCCCTTGTATACCTGTTTTACGCGACACTACCGCCACCTGTATATGTGCATATTGCTATCCTATGACTTTTGCCACCTCAGTGTATATCCTAACGGCACATTTTCGGAGCCGGCCGGTTTGGCCGAGCGGTTCTAGGCGCTACAGTTTGGAACCGCGCAACCGCTACGGTTGCAGGCTCGAATCCTGCCTCGGGCATGGATGCATGTGATGTCCTTAGGTTAGTTAGGTTTAAGTAGTTCTAAGTTCTAGGGGACTGATGACCTCAGATGTTAAGTCCCATAGTGCTCAGAGCCACCCACATTTCCGGACATGGTTGCTTAAGCAAATCTTCGTCTACTAAGTCCCGTCAGCAAGCCATAGAAGCCTGTCCTAGGAATTTTCAATCACCCTGTAGTATGCAACGACGACTCTCTAAACTTTTTCGAAAAACTCACATTCAGCAAGTTCAGAACGAATTACATGAAATCTGTGTCAGAAATAATTGGTGATAAATATTCTTAAAGTGACATGTTCGATATGTGCCCTACTGAGTATAAATGTAGTTGAGCATAAATCTAGTGTAATTTGCGCTACATGCATCGGACAGTAGATGACTGGAAAAGTAGCCTGTGATATAAAACTTATTGTTTCTATTACTACAGTGATGATTCCATACGAAGCCTGCAAAGATGCTTGTGTCAGTTATACAGTACAGACGATAAATAGGTCAGTGATGTGTTTGTTGACACTACAAGGAATTGAAATCATTTACTGCTGTCAAAAATCTTTACAGTCAGCACCGAGTGCATTTCTATTGGGAATATCATCATGTTGCTTTATCTCCAACACGTTAAATTCAATCAAAATTGCAGCCTCACTGTTCCATGAAGATACTGTCGGGCACAACGTACCTCCCTCGTATTTAGCCCAGTGACTGGTGCAACAACACTGCGGGAATCACGCACTTATTCACTAAACTCCCAGAAACCGAATTCTGCACGTACTCCTTGGGACTGTATTAACGAACATAAAACCACCACTAACGACATAACAATGTGTAAATTGCGCTTTCATCTGCCGTTTCACATTTAGCACTACAGCAGTTGAACAGAACCGTTATACATAATGTTCTACTTTCACGTCAACACTATATGTGTAAACACAAGCATTAAGGAGTCTGGTATATAACGCATCCTGAGTTGGTCAACGTTGTCTTCATTCAGTTGGTCATTGCTAAGATGAAGTGATAGCGATGTTCATTGATACGGTTGTTATAAGAATCGACAGCCAGTGAACACCGACAACAGCAGTTCGGGTTTACATGCAGAAGTCGCAAGCTGGAGATGCAGAGATAGAGAAAGTATATGAGGATATTGAACGGGTAATTCGTAAAGGGAGATGACTATCTAAAAGTCATGGGGGACTGGAATACGGTAGTAGGAGAAGGAGTAGAACAAAGGGTTAAGTTAGAATTTGGCTTGGTGCTAGAAATGAGGGAGGAGGAAGAGTAATTGACTTCTGCAACAAATTTCTTACAGTAACAGCGAATATTCGTTTCAAAAATCACGAGAGGGAGGCATATGCTTGGAACCGGCCGGGTGATAAGGAAGATTTTAGTTAGCTACATCATGGTCAGCCATAGATTCCAAAATCAGATACTGGATTTTAAGGCGTATACCCAGGAGCAGATATAGCCTCAGATCACATTTCAGTAATGTCGAGGAGTAGGCTGAAGTTTAAGAGAATAGTCAGGAATAATAAATACGCAAAGAAGTGGGACACAGGAGTACTAAAAATGATGAGATTCGCTTGAAGTTCTATGAGGCTATACATAATGTGATTAGGAATAGCTCAGTAGGCAGTTCAGTTGAAGAGGAATGGACATACCTAAACAGGAGAGTTACAGACGTTGGAAAGAAAAATGTATGTACAATGAAGGTAACTACTAAGACCATGGGTAACAGACGAAATACTTCATTTGCTCGATGAACGAAGGAAGTACAAAAATATTCAGGGGAATTCAGGAATAGAGAAATACAAGTCGCTGAGGAATGAAATATATAAGAAGTTCAGGAAAGGCAAAATGGCTCCATAAAAAATGTGAAGAAATCGAAAAAGAAATGATTGTCGGAAGGACTGACCCAGAGTACAGAAAAGTCAAAACAACCTTAGGTGAAATTAAAAGCAAGGGCGGTAACATCAAGAGTGCAATTGTAATTCCACTATTAAATGCAGAGAAGAGAGCAGATAGATGGAGAAAGTACACTGAAGGCCTCTACGACGGGGAAGATTAATCTGATGGGATGGAAGAATATATACGTACAAAGCCAAGAGGGGGCAATAAGAGTGGAAAACAAAGAAGGAAGTGCTCGGATTAAAACGGGTGTAAGACAGGGATGCAGTTATTCGCCCCTACTGTCTAATCTATGCATTGAAGAAGTAAAGACGGAAATAAAAGAAAGGTTCAGGAGTGGAATTCAAATTCAATGCGAAAGGATATCGGTGATAAAATTCGCTGTCGACATTACTATCTTCAGTGAAAGAGAAGAAGAGTTACAAGACCTATAGTAGGAAATGAACAGTCTAATGGATACAGAATGTGGGATGAGAGTAAATCGAAGAAGGACGAAATAATGACAAGTAGCTGAAATGATAAGAGCGGGAAATTTAACACCAGGACTGGTGATCACGGAATAGATGAAGTTAAGGGGCAAGAGGGACATAAAAAGCAGCCTAGCGCTGGCAGATGTTCATTCCTTGCCAATAGAAGTACCAAATAGAGGCCTTCATTTGAGGAAGAAATTTCTAAGAATGTAGGTTTAGTAGCGACACATGGACTGTCTGAAAACCGGTACAAAGGAAAATAGAAGTATTTGAGATGTGGTGGAATAGACGAATGTTGAAGATTACGTAAGGAATGAGGAGGTTCTCCGGAGCATCGGTAAGGAAATGAATATATCACTGACAAGGGGAAGGGACAGGGTCGTAGGACATCTGGTGAGTTATCACGGAATAATTCCATGGTAATGAAGGGAGATATAGAGAGTAGAAAGTGTAGAGGAAGACACAGATGGGAATATATCCAGCAAATTGTTGAGCTCGTAGGCTGCAAGTGCTACTCTTAAATGTAGAGGTTGGCATGGCACAGGAGAGGACGGGCCACATCAAACCAGTCATAAGATTGATGTTGTCGTTATGGTCTTTAGTCTGAAGATCGGTCTGCTGTAGCTCTCCATGCGATTCTATTCCGTGCAAGCGTCTATACAGTTTGGACAAAAATGAAAATACAGAAATGCCATAAACGCAACACATTACCATGCTTACTATGTTGTAGGAAAACCGTTGAAGTCCCGGTCGTCTCGGAATTTACAGATACACGTCGTGTACAGTTTTCGAGGAAATCGTTTCGATTCGATTCGTCCGGCAAAATAGTGGCAAGTTCAGGTAAACTGAGGGAGGTGGATAATGATCACGCTTCCTTCTCTCCAAAGTAGAGCACAAAGCTCAATAATTCTGAGACCTAGTACCGTGGTGGGCAGGGAAGATGCGACAAATCATCTTCTAGTTAAAAATCCAGTCGTTGACGCTGCAAGATATGTGAGTAGGGGCCCTGTCATCTTCGAATACAGCATCAACTCTGAGTAACAAACATTGTATCATTGAATGGATTGAATGGACCAGCCGAAAAACTCACAGAATCCTTGGCAATACCGTGCCGGGTAGCCATGGGGTCCACGGAAAACTATGATGTGGCTGCATAAATCATCACAGAACGCCCATCCACCATGTGTAGCTCTTAGGACGTAACTTGGCCAGTAGTTGGATACAGTTTGAAACAAGACTCATGCCACCAAATTTAATTTCTTCCAGTCCTCCACAATCCAGATTTTGTGGCTTGGCACCACGTGTTTCCTTCTTACATGCATTTCCATCACTGATGACTGATTTCGGAATTTCGGCTATCTTTGCACCTTTGTGGTGATGTTTTGGCCCTGACAGGGTTCGCGAATGGGACATTCAGTATTGCAGTGACATTTGCAGCGGTCAACCAATCATTTTTCGTCGCAGTCATCATCAGTAACCGCTTGTCACTGTACAACGTCGTCCGCGTTATTACATAATGGATAATGATTTCCGATTTCCCTGTAAGCGCTATAAATCTTTCATATGGTTCCTTTTGAAACACGAAATACTTCGCCTCTCTAGGTTACAGAAGACGACACCATACGAGAACCTACAATTTGCCAATGTCTGAATCAACTTTCTTCCTACATAATGCGCTCAGAACTAAAGAGAACCCTATTCTAAACACTGTTTATATTTGATACGTATTGAGAACATTGAGCAGGTGTCACTCATAGTCAAATAGAACAGCGCAATCTTCAGCCTTGCGTAGCATCTGCATTTGTGTTCAGGCAGGCATTTCTCGTCGTGTTTCCATATTTTGGTCCAATCCCTAGACATCTCTGCATAGCTATAGCACTTCTACATACACTTGGACGTACTTACTATTATTACGCTTTGGCTTTCCTCTACAACTTTATCCCTCATGATCTGCCTTCATTATCATATCGAAGAATTATTTGTGTCTCAGAATGTTTCCTAAGACCGAAATCTTCTTTTGGTCAAGTTGTATGATAAGCGTCCTTACTCTCCAACTCTACTGCATCATTCTGTAGCACCACATTTCAAGACCTTCTATTTTCTTCTTTTCTCAACTGCTTATCATCCAATTTTCACTTCCGTATAAGGCTACACTTAAGACAAATCGCTACAGAAAAGAGTCCGTGACGCTTAATTTTATACTCGATATAAACAAATTAAACTTCTACCGTAATCAGGTATTTTACTGCCCGAATAACAAAACGTATTTACTGCTTTTAATATGCCAGAGCTCAATATAATTCCACCAGCAGCGCTTTATTTAATCCGACTACATTCCATTATAATGGTTGCATTTTTGTTTAAGTTCATCTTATAAACTCACGACAGTATCCATTACGTTGTATTGCTCTTTTGAAAGAATTACAATGCCTTCGGCATAAGTGAACGTATTTATTTCTTCCGGTTTCTGCATGGTTTCCCACAGAGCTTGCGTAATGTACGTATAGGATAACATAGGAAATAGGTTGCACCTTTGTCTCTTTCCTTTCTGAACTACTGCTTCAGTTTCATATCTTCCCACCCTTATATCTGCCGCCTGATTTTTTGTACAGCATATCTCTTCCCTGTGTTTTATCACTACTACCTTCAGAATTTCTTGCGATGTTTTACAACCACACTCCGCTTTACTCTATGGTTGGTGAGCGACACTACATGAGGTCTTCTTTGCTTGGTATATCTTTGGTTGTTCCTTCGCGTTTCCACTTAACAATCACATCACCAACAATTATTATGGGCAGTTTTCGATAAGTTGAATGTCCGTGATGGAGTTTTCACTCAGGAGATATCCAGTGACGTCCACGTTCGGAGTTACTAAGGCCTCCAGACGGAACCATTATGCTGTTACTGCTTCTTTACTGGCAGCAAATTTATGGGTCTACGGGCGTGACCGCTTGTCGTAACACATCGTGGGCAAGCGGCATTACATAGGGGTGTCCGAGTACTTCTAATCAGACCGTGTACAGGTTGTCGAAAGCCAACTGAGCCCAGTAGAAACTAATTTGAAGGAGACACGCCTCAGATTCTTGCGCTGTGAAAGACTCGTGAGATTTGGTTGTCTGCCTTGATGCAAACTGAACATTCTCCCCGATATCCACGCAGAGGGGAAGAAAAAGAAAGATGCATCACGAAGGAATTATCCGAGTGGGTTGGAAATCGCTAGATGTTGCACATGTACAGAGAAACAAATGTCAAATGCTGTCCAATTGGCGCGATAGGTCGTCCAGATCCAAAGATGATAACGCACCAACCATTCTCACTTAGGGAGAGATCCGGCGACACTGGTGGCCAAGAGTTTTTCAAGAGCAAAGACAAGTAGTACAAACTCTTGCTGTGTGCGGGCGGGCAATATCTTGCTGAAATGTAAGCCACGGAGGGCTTACCAAGACGGGCAACAAAACAGTGCGTAGAATATCGTCGGCGTACCGCTACGCTGTAAATGTGCTGCGGATGACAATCAAAGGGATCCCGCTATGAAAAGAAATGGAACTCCAAACGATTCCTCCTGGTTTTCACACCGAATGGCGGGCGGTAGACTGGTATTCCACGTTTGTTCTGGATGTCATCGATCTCCGTTCGTTTCAGGACTAGTCAGTGAAAGTTGTACCGCAGTCGTTGAGATTCCAGGCCGATGACATATCTGTAGACGCCCTGGACACAAGTGGGACACCAACAAGGTTATCGCCAACCATACGACCCGACAACCAGGTATGGTGATCTGGACTTCCATTTCTTTTCATAGCACGTTTCATTTGGTTGTCATCCGCGGGACCCTTACAGCACAGCGGAACGTCGACGATATTCCGTTTCGTTGCCCTTCATGGGAAGCCATCCTGGGCTTACATTTCAGCAAGATAACATCCTCCCTCACAGGGTGAAAGTCTCTGCCTCGTCTGCTCACGACGAAAGATTCTGCTACTTCCAAACCCTATCTTAGACCGACAAGTCACCGGATCTCTCCCCAATCGAGAACATTTAGAGCATTATGGACTGAGCCCTTTAACGTGCTTGGGATTTTGATTGAGTGTCTCGGCAATTGGACAGAATTTGACACGATACCCCTCAGAATCAGGGAAGATCAGTTTGGATTCCGTAGAAATGTTGGAACACGTGAGGCAATATAGTATTGGAGGGCAGCGTGGAGGGTAAAAATCGTAGAGGAAGACCAAGAGATGAATACACTAAGCAGATTCAGAAGGATGCAGGCTGCAGTAGGTACTGGGAGATGAAGAAGCCTGCACAGGACAGAGTAGCATGGAGAGCTGCATCAAACCAGTCTCAGGACTGAAGACCTAAAGAACAACAACAACCCCTCAGGAGGCCGTCCAACAAGTCTATCAACCAAAGCATAAGTGCCAGAGGTGAACCAACGAGCTGTTAACTTTCTAAGTTTGTGAAGCTCTTTCTCTTGAAAAAATTATCCTTTTTTTTTTTTGAAAATGTAATGATTTGTTTGTCTATACATGTACAAAGCATGTCCATTATAATTATCCGGGCTGTTATGCCGTGGTCGGTTGATGAATTATGAGGTGATTCCAAAAAAAAAGGTTCAAATGGCTCTGAGCACTATGGGACTCAACTGCTGAGGTCATTAGTCCCCTAGAACTTAGAACTAGTTAAACCTAACTAACCTAAGGACATCACAAACATCCATGCCCGAGGCAGGATTCGAACCTGCGACCGTAGCGGTCTTGCGGTTCCAGACTGCAGCGCCTTTAACCGCACGGCCACTTCGGCCGGCGAGGTGATTCCCAACGTTTCGTCTCCGACTCCGGGAGACATCTTCAAGGGGGTCCGTAGCTTGATGGAAGGTCCAACACACACACTGGCTCGCTACTGACTGCCGCTAAATTCCGTGTCCGCGCGCCCACGCGCCGCGGCGTGACGTCACGTGTTTTGAAAACGTCAGTGCAATTGGCCGCTGTCCGTCGCCGTCGATCGCCGTTGCCATCACCCAGTAGTGGACGAGTGGTACACATCTTCTTTAACACCGGCATCCATATACCGTTTAATTTGACGCCCTCCTCCTTTCGGTTGAAATTATTTGGGTGTTTAGCGATTTCGATTGCCTCCCTGTAGAGCCTTTCGTAGTATCCGCTCGTGGCCGCTAGTACTTGCGTCTCCTCGAAACGAATATGGTGGTTCCCTCGCTGGAAAGCATGCTCCGCAACAGCTGATCGTTCCGTTTCTCCTCTTCTACAATTGCCCTTGTGCTCTTCCAAACGTTTAGAAACAGTTCTTTTGGTGGTACCCACATAAACATCACCACAGCTGCATGGGATCCTATACACTCCAGATTTTTCCAATGGTTTGCGAGCGTCCTTGGCAGGCCTAAGGTATTCCTGTATCTTCCTGGTGGGCTTGTAAATTACGGTAATATTCCGCTTCGTCAAGATCCTCCCTATTCTTTCCGTTACATTTTTAACAAACGGCAGGAAAACCTTAGATTTTGCAGTAGCCTGTACGTCAGTATGATTTCTGCGTGGCTGCCTCAACGCACGTTTTATTTCGGCGGACGAATGGAGATGTTCCATCTCAGCGTCGAGCAACACAGGTTCACAAATATTTCTAGCTCTGTCCGCTAACGTCTTGATAACACCCCTCTTCTGTTGTGGGTGGTTGTTCGAATCCCGGTGCAAATAACGGTCCGTGTGCGTGGGTTTGCGGTACACTGAGTGGCCCAAACTACCAGTTTCGTTTCTAAACACAAGCACATCGAGGAAATGTAGTTTGCCGTCTACCTCCTCCTCCATAGTGAACTGAATTCTTGAGTTCATACTGTTCAGATGTTCGTGGAACCGGCTTAGTTCCTCCCTACCACGTCTCCACAACACAAACGTGTCATCCACGTATCGGAACCATATATTTGGTTTCTTGCTGGCAGTACCTAAGGCCTGTTCTTCGAATTTCTCCATAAAGAAGTTTGCAATTACGGGACTTAGGGGGCTTCCCATAGCTACGCCATCCGTTTGCTCATAAAACTGTTCATTCCACTTGAAGTATGTGGTCGTCAAACAACACTTAAACAGCTCTAAAATATCGGCAGGAAAAATTCGATCCAGCTGTTCCAATACATCATTAAGTGGAACCATGGTAAACAGCGATACCACATCGAAGCTGACCAATATGTCCTCCGGCTGGACCACTGTGCCATTCAATCTGCTGATGAAATGTGTCGAATTCTGTATATGCGAGTCCGAACGGCCCACATGTGGTTTTAACAGCGTAGTCAAAAACTTGGCTAACGAGTAGGTGGGCGAACCAATGGCACTTAGTATCGGTCTTAAAGGAACATTTTCTTTATGAATTTTGGGCAATCCATAAAGCCTCGGTCGTAGCGCATCTACCTATTTCTGATCCAATCTGAATATACCTCCGTGGTGCGGCAGATTTTCTTTTGTCGTAAAGCGTATTTTCCCCAGACTGGCGTTGCTAAACACCGTTTCGCTGGCAACCACACATGTTTTTGACATCCGTCCTACGGCATCTAGTTCACGTGTTTAAGAAAACATGAGAAGGGTATAATGAATATTATTTTGTAAATATATGTCTAGGATTGCTAAGCATATTTTTTCCGTAAGAACATTGTGTGAATAGAGTATTATTGAGTTTTATGACCGATCAGCAAATAACCTGTCGACCGATCACACAGCTGTTAACGTGCTCTACGTGTATGTGGCTGCCATCTTCCGTACGTCGTCACTGCACCACTTGCGTTATTGTATGACCTCAACCAGCCCTATTATTCAGGGCGGAAGGCGCTTCTAGTGAGTTTCGCAGCAGCAGGCGAGGCGGCCGCCGTGTTAACACGGCACGGCAGCAGCTGCAGCTGTGTGTGCAGCGCTGACAAGCGGCGTCCTGCAAGATGCATTTCTGCCGCACCCGCAGGTCACAACCAGTTACAAAATGGCGCTGCCGCCGTACGCGTATAACACTGCAGAAATTCGTGTACGGTGTGGAACGTATCGCAAGCAAATGGAAACAAGCGCTCAAGTTCTCTCCAGAGTTTTACGAACGATTCTGATTTACTGCAGTTTATACGAGAGCTATTCGGAAGGTAAGGACGAATCGCTCGCGAATTGGAAACCACATTGAGAAACCAGATGAAGCTTTGTATGGTGTCTCTAGTATACTCGCTAATGGCATCACGTCACTTTAAAGTTATGAGTGTACAGTGAACTAGTAAAGATGCCTAGAAAATGATGTTTCCCGCCTTCTATGAATGCCTGTGAGAGATTTCGCCCGATTTCATAGAGCCCACACGCCGTAACTGACATGCATTTCCTTCTTCGTAGCCGGCCGTTGTGGCCGAGCTGTTCTATGCGCTTCAGTCTACGGTCGCACGTTCGAATCCTGCCTCGGGCATGGGTGTGTGTGATGTCCTTAGGTTAGTTACGTTTAAGTAGTTCTAAGTTCTAGGGGACTGATGACCTCAGATGATAAGTCCCATAGTGCTCAGAGCCATTTGAACCTTCTTCGTAAGAATTTCGGCAGCACAGTGCAGGGACAATGAGGACGTACCTGTAGTGTTTTCGATGGGAAGTGTTTGATCACCAACCATACAGTCCGGATTGGCCTCCCCATGATTTTCATCTCTGTTTATATGAACTGCTGGCTGTGAAGACTACATTTTTGGCACAGACAACAAGCTGCAGATTAGCGTAGAGTATGGCTGGAAAGCTCAGGCGTCTTCCTTCTGTGACGAGGATTCTGGAAAGTTGATATAATGCTGCGACAAATGTCTCAGTCTTAACGGCAACTATGTAAAGAAGTAGTTGGAAGTTGTAGCTACCTGAATGAGATTTTCACTCTGCAGCGGAGTGTGCACTGATGTGAAACTTCCTAACAGATTAAAACTGTGTGTCGGACCGAAACTCGAACTCGGGACCTTTGCCGTTCGAGGGCAAGTGCTCTACCATCTGAGCGACCCAAGCACGACACACGACCCGTCCTCGCAGCTTCAGTTCTGCCAGTACCTCGTCTCCTACCTTCTAAACTTCACAGAATCTCTTCTGCGAAAGGCAAAGGTCCCGTGTTCGAGTCTCTGTCCGGCACACAGTTTTAATCTGCCAGGAAGTTTCATATCAGCACACACTCGGATGAAGAGTGAAAATCTCATTCTGGAAACATCCCCCAGGCTGTGGCTAAGCCATGTCTCCGCAATATCCTTTCTTCCAGTAGTGTTAGTTCTGCAAGGTTCGCAGAAGAGCTTCTCTGAAGTTTGGAAGGCAGGAGACGAGGTACTGGCAGAATTGAAGTTGTGAGGACGGGTTGTGAGTCGAGCTTAGGTAGCTCAGATCGTAGAGCACTTGTAGCTACCTCTCACAAATCAATTTTTTTAAAATTTGGTTTCGAATCGGATCTCACTTTCCGGAAAGCCCTCATACCCAGAGTGGTGTGCAAGACGGACGAAAGCAACTTTTCCATGATGTGTCACTGCCAAGTAACATAGCTCTATGAAACTTGGACGATATATAGAAACGACTGATGTAGTACAGTACGGAAAGAAACTGCAAGAAGTACGCAATGAGCTAGACAGAAATGACACTTTAATCCAGAGACAATAATTACTTGAAGTCACCGCAATTTACGATGTGGTTTTTAACTGGGCGCGTGGTATCATGGACGACAATGCGTGCTGTGTAACGTAATCCCAGGTTTGTGTGGAATTCTTGTGGTAAGACCTTCCTTTCCATTAGCAGCTGCTGCCTGGTCGAGGTGCATGTGGATGTGCGGCAACACGCCTACACAAGGTATCTAATACCTGCTCATTGGGTTTAAGTCGAGGAACGGGTGGGCCACACCATTCGTCGAACATCTTCTCGACCTGCGCTGTTCGATGCCGTGGTGCATTGTCATTCACAAAACGGAACTCAGGGCTGAATGTACCCTTAAAAAGACCCACATGAGGAAGGTATACAGCGTCACAATACCGTTGAGCAGTGAATGTACTGTGTTCAAAGATCTGGAGGTCAGTAGGTGTATGCAACATCAGCTCCCAACACCGCAACACATGGACCACCACAATGATCATGGTCGACGATGTTAGTGGGTGCTTTACGTATTTCAGTCTTACACCATATGAGAGTACGTTCAGAAACACACTGTTCAGAATGAATTTGCTCTAATCTGAGAAGAGCACCCGACCCAACGCCTCTTTGGTCCAATCCGTATGTCGCACCATTGGAAACGCCATCCTTGGCTGTCGCGCCTAGAGTTATTCGCCCTGAACGTATACAATGGACACAACGCACTCGTCAAAGAGACCACCCCATGCAGTCGCTATGCTGTGTAGTCCTATTAAATGTGGTTGCAACTGCACCCTCTGTTTCAGGAGGGTCAATTATCACCTGTTGTACAAAGTAGTGGCCATTTGCTGCCGTAGTTGACCGTGGTCCACCTTCGGGCAGCACTGCTGGTGCTTCGGAATGCTCCCTCTACTTGAGGAGGGTCAATTATTACCTGTTGTACAAAGTAGCGGCCATCTGCTGCCGTAGTTGACCGTGGTCCACCTTGGGCAGCAGTGGTTCGGAAAGCTCCTCACGCAGGTGAAACAATGCTGTGACCACTACGGAACTCCCAGGGTATACTCGTTAGTCTTCGTTCTTGCGCCAGTTTCCTGCTGGTTCTTCCACACGCGAAGTCATCCAGTATTGTTTCCAGACCATGTTGTAATGAGGAACATCACCAAGGACGACCGTTATTCTGCTGGAAAACACCTCTTGGGATACTCTTCACGAATGGGAAGACAACAGGGTGCATCACCAAATTGACATACAAATTTGCAGCCAGGGTGCGTGGAGTAACAACGAGAGCGGTCTTACTGTCATACGAAATCACGCCCCAGACCATAGCTCCAGTGAGTCTAGCATGCAGACATTTTGTTGGTTTAGTCCCTCAAATGGCCTTCTTCTAACCAACAGACGGCTATCACTGACACCAAGGCAGAGCAGGCTTTCAACAGAAAACAAAAGCAGACCTCCAGCCTGCACTCCAATGAACTCTGGCTTGAAGACACAAATGGCGGCGGTTTGGGGACAGTGGAATGCGAGCTACAGGGCGTTTGGATCGGTGCTGTCCTTGAAGTAATCAGTTTGTAATAGGTCGTTGTGCCGCTGTGCTGTCAACTGCTGCTCAGATTACCGCTGCGGATGCAGTACGATTGGCCGGAATCATACGTTGAACACGATGGTCTTCCTTCTCGGTAGTGTCACATGGCCATCCGAAGCCCGGTCTTCTTGCGACTGTACACTCTCGTGACCACCACTGCCAGCAAACATGTACAGTGGTTACACTATCGCCAAGTATTTCTGCAATATCGCCGAACGAATATCCAGCTTCTCGTCGGCCCATTACACGACCTCGTTCAAACTCACTGAGGCGCTGATAATGACGACTTGGTCGCCATGAAGGCATTCTTCACTAACATCAACTTACCACGTCCAATTACAAAAGTGACTAACGAACCATGAGCGCACGTATTTAAACAAAACCTGGTTTGTATCCTCATAGTGGCACTACTAATGCCACTCGTATGCCATCGGCGTGAATTCTGAATAAAAATCAACTGTCAGCTGTAGAAAAACTACTACCACCAACAGTCGTATATGTTGCATAGCTCTTTCTTGCTGATGATTTTTTTTACGTCATCAATTTCTCTGGACCACCAGCCTGTGACTGGGTCCAACCAACCCGTCGGCCCATTGCTCAACTATGGAGTGGATCCAGAAACCCGCGTCATACCCTACATTAGGAACAGTAGATTAGAGGTTCAAATTCCTATCCAGAAGCGATCAAAAACATGTGACATACCTCGTAAATGAAAATAGATTTCAAACGAGACAGGAATGTGCTGTCCGATCTGCATCAGTTTTCGAGAGAACATTGGCGAAACGAACTACTTACAATGGACATTTGGCTTAGGGTACGTCATTCAGGGCCATTTCTCTCAGAGGCACTTGAAGATTTCTATGGTCCCAACACACAGAAACTGGACATTACCTCAAGGGAGGCGTGTCATGTGGTCTGGCACGTCGTGATTTTGCCTCTTTTTAACTGGTGCAAGCTGTCGAGTGCACCTACGCCACTTGAGGCTTTAACCTGCAGTGGGATCGAGAAAGAATCGCTTCTAGACTCTACTGCACATCCAGCAGGTGAAATCAAATGTAGACCAAACAATTGTTTTAGGGCTACAACGAAACCGATATTTGCAGAATAAGAGCGCCTCAAGGGCTTCTGATAAATTAGTGACTTTGGGATCCCAGCTGTACGAGAAATAAAATGTTACTCATTGTTACGGTGAGGTGCATTTAGAGAGGAGTTTTCCTGCTGAGTTTATGCATATTTAGCTCGGGAGAGAGAGTGTTACACAACAGCTATAAAAGTCTGTGCTAAATAATTCAATAGGCGATACAAAGAAAGCTTGCTTCCCGGACACATACATGGACCTGCCCATAGAAAGATTTTCAGAACGCTCGGCTAGATATTCTCGGAATGTAGGACACTTTCTTTCTAGGATTCGTAAAACATGTTCCTGTTAAATGTAAGGTAAGGCTTTTCTACTAGAGCTGAAATGTATGAACTTTGATTCTGGGCACCATTGATTTTAGTCATCCTGTCATGCCCAGTAGAAATCTAAAAACACCCAGCTACAAGGGACTGCAACGTTCTAGCTTTGTACGTGAAATCTGCACGATCAACAGTTGATACGAAAAGGCAATACAATGTTTTGAAATGTGGCCCTAAAGAGGAACGTTGAAGATTAGATGTGTAGATACAATAAATAATGAAGAGAGTGCTACGACGAGGGCATTAGAGAGCTGGGCCCTTTTCCTCATGCTGGCGGTAGGCGTGAACAAGGAAGCAAGGGACGGGTGAAGACTGTGGACATAGAATGTTAGAATACCTGCTGCGAAAACGGTTGGGGTCTGTACTTCAACGAGGAAGGATCTTAAGCTAAACTACACTGAAGCGTGAAAGAAACTGCTATACGTACGTGTATTCAAAATGGATGAAAACAGGCAGAATACGGCACTGCGGTTGGCAACGACTATACAGGGTGTTACAAAAAGGTACGGCCAAACTTTCAGGAAACATTCCTCACACACAAATAAAGAAAAGATGTTATGTGGACATGTGTCCGGAAACGCTTAATTTCCATGTTAGACCTCATTTTACTTTCGTCAGTATGTTCTTCCACCTACGCTCAATGGAGCACGTTATCATGTTTTCATACGGGATACTCTACCTGTCCTGCTAGAACATGTGTCTTTACAAGTACGACACAATATGTGGTTCATGCACGATGGAGCTCCTGCACATTTCAGTCGAAGTGTTCGTACGCTTCTCAACAACAGATTCGGTGACCGATGGATTGGTAGAGGTGGACAAATTCCATGGCCTCCACGCTCTCCCGACATCAACCCTCTTGACTTTCATTTATGGGGGCATTTGCAAGCTCTTGTCTACGCAACCCCGGTACCAAATGTAGAGACTCTTCGTTCTCGTATTGTGGACGGCTACGATACAATACGCCATTCTCCACGACTGAATCAGCGCATCAGGGATTCTATGCGACGGAGGGTGGACGCATGTATGCTCGCTAACGGAGGACATTTTGAACATTTCCTGTAACAAAGTGTTCGAAGTCACGCTGGTACGTTCTGTTGCTGTGTGTTTCCATTCCATGATTAATGTGATTTGAAGAGAAATAATAAAATGAACTCTAACATGGAAAGTAAGCGTTTCTGGACACATGTCCACATAACATATTTTCTTTCCTTGTGTGTGAGGAATGTTTCCTGAAAGTTTGGCCGTACCTTTTTGTAACACCCTGTATAAGACAAGTGAGTTTGAATGTGGGGTTACAGTCGGCGCACGAGCCATGGGACACAGCATCTCGGAGGTAGCAATGAATTTAGTATTTTTCCCATACGACCATTTCATGAGTGTACGGTGAATATCAGGAATCCGGCAAAACATCAGATCTCCGACATCTCTGCTGCCGGAAAAAGATCGTGCAAGAACGGGACCAACGACATCTCAAGAGATGTGACAGAAGTGCAACCCTTCCATAAACTGCTGCAGATTTCAATACTGGGACATCAACAAGAGTCAGCGTGAGAACCATTCAACGAAACATCAACAATAAGGGCTGTCGGAGGCGAAGGCCCATTCGTGTACCCTTGATGACTGCACACCACAAAGCTTTACGCCTCGCCTGAGACCATCAACACCGACATTGGACTGTTGATGTCTGCAAAGATGTTGCCTGCTCGGACGAGTTTAGTTTGAAGTTGTATCGAGCAGGTGGACGTGTACGAGTATGAAGAAATCTTCATGAATCCATGGACTCTGCATGTCAAATGGCTGGCTCTGAGCACGATGGGACTTAACATCTTAGGTCATCAGACCCCTAGAACTTAGAACTACTTAAACCTAACTAACCTAAGGACATCACACACATCCATGCCCGAGGCAGGATTCGAACCTGCGACCGTAGCGGTCACGCGGTTCCAGACTGAAGTGCCTAGAACCGCACGGCCACACCCGCCGACCCCTGCATGTCAGCAGAGGACTGTTCAAGCTGATGGAGGCTCTTTAATGGTGTTGGGCGTGTGCAGTTGGGTGACTCCTGATACGTCTAGATACGACTCTGTCAGGTGACACGTACGTAATCTTCCTGTCTGATCACCTGGCCGCGCGGAGTGGCCGTGCGGTTTGACGCGCCATGCAAGGATTGCGCGGTCCCTCCCGCCGGAGGTTCGAGTCCTCCTTTGGGCATGAGTGTGTGTGTGTGTGTGTGAGTGTGTGTGTTGTTCTTTGCATAAGTAGTGTGTAAGTCTAGGGACCAATGACCTCAGCAGTTTGGTCCCTTAGGAATTCACATTTGAACATTTTTGATAACCTGGACCCATTCATAACCATTGTGCATTCCGACGGACTCGGGCAATTCCAGTAGGACAATGCGACACCACATGTCCAGAACTGCTACCGAGTGGCTCCAGGAACACTCTTCTGAGTTTAAACAATTTTGCTGGCCACCGAACTCCCCAGACGTGAACATTATTGAGCATACCTAGGGTGCCGTGCAACGTGCTGTTCAGCAGAGACCTCCACAGCCTCGTACGAGTTTATGGACAGCCCTGCAGGATTACTAGCGTCAATTCCCTCCAGCACTACTTCAGACATTGGTCGAGTTCGTGCCACGTCGTGTTGCGGCTCTTCTGCGGGGTCGCGGGGCCCCCACATGATTTTAGGCAGGTGTACCAGTTTTTTTGGCTCTTCAGTGTATAATGGCCGACCTTCGTTGCCCTTACCCAAATCTGTGGCGCCGAGAGTAACCTTATGGTGAGTAAAAGCTGAATATTGATGTGTTCTCGGAATGTGAATATTTTTTTGCTGTTGCCGGAAGGTTTCAACACTTCTTGCGTGGTTCTAAGTGGCAATTGACTTTGAATTATAATGGTCTGATATAATGAATGTTCACGTTCCCTTGTAAGTTTAACAATGCAAAAAGAATATGACAGTACCAGCACTACCTAAGTCTGTTTCTCCTTCACCGTTCATTAGCTGCATCAACGTGTTCGTCAAAAGTTTCGATTGTTTGATTGTTTGCGTTATATCTAATGGTAGATTTATCTGTTTCAGTAGCGGCCAGTGTTATACGAACTTAGGATTGCATTTGTTTTGCAAGGGGATGGTTGAGACGCCATGGAAGTCGCCCTCGCCAGATGTAATGAGAGTGTGTAAGTCCCTAGGGGCCGTTGGTCGCTATTTGTGTATCGGCTCATCTTAATTTCGATGCTAAGTAGATATAGCATTACTTAGTCAACATTTGGCCGTGTGTCATAAGGTCATTCATAAAGTATTTAGTGACATTTAGAAAAAAAATTAATGAAAATCTACCATCGGCATTTTGGTGCCGTGTCAAAGCTGTAATTACTTAGCAGTATGTAATGTGATAAATTACTCATTAAATCAGCTTTCGCCTTTTATGAAAGCTCACATAAACAAATATCCCTTTTAGGAGTCATTATTGTAGAGATTTTAGCGCTTTGTCCGTATTTGGAAATTTAACAGTGACTTCTTATTATAAGTCACTGCTGAGATTGTCGAAGTACTGTCTCACCTGCCTTAAGGAAAATTTTATTAAAAGTTATAACTGCCATTCTGCTGCTGTGTTGTATTCCACATTTAAATTTAACGGTGACTAGGTGTTAGTACTTAAGCTGATAGGGAGGAACGATCACAATGGTAAAATAAGGGAAATTAGAGCTCATACGGAAAGATATAGGCTAGGTGTTCATTCTTCAAGCGCGCTATACGAGATTGCAACAATAGAGAGTTGTGAAGGTGGTTCGATGAAACCTCTGGCTAGCCCTTAAATGTGATTTGCAGAGTATCCATGTAGATGTAGAAGTCGCTGGTGAGGTTAAGTATTATTCAACCTGCCTTAAGGAAAATTTTGTTAAGACATATTTTGGTGATTTTGCTGGTATGGATAACTCCATAGTTTAATTTAACGATTTTTGCTCATTATCACTTAATCTGATAAATCACTGATTATATTATTAAAGTACTACTGAACCTGCACTTGAAGAAACTTTTCTTGGAGGTTGTTGTTGTCATTTTGGGGCCGTGCTACATTTTACAGTCAAACTGTAATCGCTCATTATTTGTGCTCTTTTGGAGTTTATTAATGTCCTGGTGCTAAGGACTTCATCTGTAAGTACAAGGCAATTATCAGTAAACCCTGATATTCCATTGGCTCTGAGCACTATGGGACATAACTTCTGAGGTCATCAGTCCCCTAGAACTTAGAACTACTTAAACCTAACTAAACTAAGGACATCACACACATCCATGCCCGAGGCAGGATTCGGACCTGCGACCATAGGGGTCGCGCGATTCCAGACTGTAGCGCCTAGAACCGCTCGGTCACGGCGGCCGGCAAACCCTGATATTCCTGTTAAATAAAAGATCATCACTGGAACCAAACACTTCCCAGACAAATCCTTCTCCATTACGAGATGGGTGGGACAACTTGTCTGGTGGAAGAGGTCTGTTGAAAGGGCGTATACTGAAGTATCAGTGAATCGTGAATCTGGTAACACAAACAAGTGTGGCAGGCTTACGGGCCGGGCGTTGTGGCCGAGCGGTTCTAGGCGCTTCAGTCTGGAACCGCGCGACCTCTACGGTCGCAGGTTCGAATCCTGCCTCGGGCATGGATGTGTGTGATGTCCTAAGGTTAGTTAGGTTTAAGTAGTTCTAAGTTCTAGGGGACTGATGACCTCAGTTGTTAAGTCCCATAGTGCTCAGAGCCAGTTGAACCATTTGAGCAATCTTACGTAGCAGAGGGAAATCGTGGTTGGAATACATTAAACAGCTCTGAATGGATGTAGGTTGCAGCAGCTATTCGGAGATGAAAAGCTTGCACAGGATCACAGGATAGATTAGCGTGAAGTGCTGCATCACACAAGTCTTCGCGTAACAACAACGCAAGGGCTGTAATAGGTCAATTATTGTGCCTTAGGATGCCTTAGTTACCCACGGATACTACACATAATAATGCTCCTTGATGTTTTCTACGTACCCTTTATACGTGTCACAACATTCTTGAATTTCTCACACAGGTGTTTTGTGAGAAATCTCCTTTTTAGACTGGTGTGATGATCACACAATGTTTCTGCGGATGTTTTAGAGATAATCCTTCATTATAGATGGCTGAATGAAATACAGGAAGTGTGCTGGCTTATGTTGTCGCCAGCACAGCACGCCGGTCTGCAAAGAGGTTGCAGGATGATCGATAATAGACGCTGAATCAAACTCGCCTATCAGGAGAGAGGCCAAGGACAGACTCACAAGCAACGTGCTGCCAACGCCCTCTCGACCGCCAGTATTTAGATTGCCGCCGTGTACCAGAGGGGCGCAGCCAGTCACAGACAGTTCGAGTCACCCTGTCAGTTACGTCAGTCAGAGTTTCAGTCGCAGTCTCTATCTCAGTCATTTCAGTCATTATTCTAGTTGGCATTTGTCAGTTCAAGTCACCGGCTACAAGAGTGTGGTGTTTATAGCGGAACTTGCACTTCATCAGCAGTGAAGTTAACGTGGACTATTACGGAGGAGCTTGTATCACAACAACTTGCTTAAAGATATATAGCTTCTTGTTCCTATGCCTAAAGACCTTGTCAATACACGTGTGCAGTTGTGTAGTCGAAACAGGATTCTGGCCACCAAGCAACATCCCCTCCATGCTTCCCATGGTACAAGACTCAACAGTGGCAACGAGACGACAGAAAACAAGAATGAAAATGCCACTACAATTACATTCGAGGGCAATACAATACGAAGAGTAAGGGTCCTTGTGGAAGCCTAAAATTACTTCTAATCACATAGTTTGTTCCTGTAGATGTTTTAGAGATAATCCTTCATTAGAGACGACTGCTGGGTAGCAGCACGGTTTGAGGCGCCATGTCACGGTTCGCACGGCTTCCCCCGTCGGAGGTTCGAGTCCTCCCTCGGGAATGGATGTGTGTGTTGTCCTTAGCGTGAGTTAGTTTAAGTTAGATTAAATGGTGTGTAAACCTAGGGACCGATGACCTCAGCAGTTTGGTCCCATAGGAACTTACCACAAATTTCCAAAAAATTTGTAATACTGTACTGAAAGTAAGGGGACCTGCTGACACCCGAAGTAACTTCTACGGCTACAGATGACATTGTAACCCAGAAGACGTCCATATTAAAATTTTCTACCAGAGCAATGCAATATGAACAGTAAGCGTCACTAATCAATTTCCTACCAACAAGAACTCGTTACTAAAATTTTCTACCGGATCAATACAATATGAAAAGAAAGCATCACAACACAACCACCTGCAGCATGCCTAAAGTTACTTCTGCTTCCGGTGATTCTCCTTGCAAGATAATATTAAGCGTCCTACGTTACGTTGATCATTTATCATTGAAACACCGATTGCGGGACGTAGAACTGGATTTCCCGCTGCAGTACATTTCTTAGTTTTACATCAATATTAATAATTATTAATACCATTCCATAGAGCATGTGCCACATTCGAGCTACGTTCTCACATCGTACTGTATGGAATTTGTTTCCCACAAAAAGAAGACGAAATACCCAGTTTTAAAGTCGGATTTTCTTGTGCCACTTCCTCCGCACCACTACGCGAAATATTCAAATACTACGCTTTCATAAATACTCCGTTCTTTGCCCAAAAAGTAAACAATTAATATTTAAGTGCGATTTTTCTGTATCTGACACCCGGGCATTTCGTTTCCAAATCGTGTGTGAGAGCGTTGAGTGGGGTTCGTCTCCTTAAGAAGAAGAAGCGTGAATGTTAACAATTTACACGAGAACGCCACTTGGAAATGGTCAGTCCCTCCGTGTAAAAGAATTAATTAAACAAAATTATCGTTTTAGTAACAAACTGTAGTAGCGCTATTAAACGTAATAGTTTTAAGTTTCCACAACAGCTGGCGACTTGTACTAACTCTTCCCTCACTCCTGCTTTCAGCCCGGTAAGTGCGTCAACGGCGGCACATTTATTTAAACTAACTGTAATGTTACAAATATATACTAGAAACCTTTTATGAAAGTTTGTATGCAAGGAAGAGCGTGCCAGCTTTGATCACCAGGCTGAGGAATATTGGGGTTTGTGAGACCCCTGCACTGTCGCTTCTGCACACCAAACGCATTCGCGTCTTTCGGCTCTGTGTGGCCGCGTGATGCAAGGTAGCAGTTGGGGTGATAGCTTCAGGTCAAACCCTGCTTGAGCTGCCATCAAAAGCCACATGGTCGAAAGTCGCTCAACGGACAACTACGAACTACAAAAACGCTGGCGTCTCGTTAATGAGGAAGCAGAAAGCTAAATCGTTCTCGGCCTGTCGCAGGACTTCGTACGCAGCCGCCTCCATGTGTGAGCATGTCAGTTCAGCCAGGCTCGTCATGTTCTTTGGAGCATGCTTCATCCTCTCAGTTCCACTGCAGCCGTCCTCCCAAGGGACGTGAAAACGTAGGTGGACAAGAAACTGGTGACGTCAAAGCATGGAATTACAGGTTTCACTACATTGATAAGCGTGAAGAGAAGGGAGGATCTGGCATGTCAGATTTCACATTTCTGTCTCGTGGAGAGAAACGTCACCAATGAGATGCGGCAACTGTTTCACGTCGGAAGCAGAACTTAGAAGACGCCGCATTCTATGGAGTTAGATTGTAGTTATTGTCCTTTTTCTGCTAAGGCTAAGGCGTCTTGCCACGGTTCAAGCGGCTCCCCCCGTCGGAGGTTCGTGTCCTCCCTCGGGCATGGGTGTGTGTGTTGTTCTTAGCATAAGTTAGTTTAAGACTTGTGTGTAAGACTAGGGACCGATGACCTTAGCAGTCTGGCCCTTAGGAATTCACACAAATTTTGTTCTTTTATTACAGAGTAGGAGGTATGAATATAAGGTGTTCCAAATTCTCTCGTAAGCGCATCGTATTAGGTGCGATTTCTTACAATAAAGTGACAGAAATCTACATATCGGTACCGGTAGATTGAGGCTCGCCGTATTTTATCCTTTTAGTGGTATAACTTGTATGCTATGGAAGAATTCCGTTTCATTGCTACGGCCCAGTGATGATCTGTCAGAAGCGCGTGGATTCTGTATAGTGTACCACATGTACTAGGTCTACCACTTCCGTAGTTTTGTAATAGATGGTGGTAGCGACAAATTGTTGTGCAGGTTGTAGGTCGTATAAGTCGTGAAAATCGTAGGTATTTGTTAACATGACATCGTCAAGATATTAGTCAATTTGTGATTGCAACCTAACATTATTCTCTCTTGAATATGTCAGATTACTGGCCCATTTCTCTCCATTTGCGGATACATAATTTTCTGCTTTAACATGAATAAATCGGCAGCTAAGGTCACAAAATGCTGGCTAAGATCTATGGCGAGGCACCTATCCACGAAAGAACCTCCAATGAATGGTTTCAACGCTTCAAGATCCGTGATTTTGAAGTCGAAAACCGGCATGGCGATAGAAGAGAGGTTTTCGAAGCTTCTGAAACAAGCGTAAACAATCACAGGAAGTCGTTGTCGAAAGCAGTTGATACGTCTGAGCCGAGCCACATAGAGCGATGGACAAGAACAGACGATTTCGCAGCATAACAGTGGTAGGCCCCATGTCACAAAACCCGTCAAAACTACTTGGAAACTACAGCGTCCCTCTATCAATATGTAATAACGAATTTTTTGTAAGTCAAGTGAGACATAGAATAACTACGAGAAAAACACGAGTGGCTATGAAATACGTAAAGACGATGTTCCACGTGAACAATTACAAAAATAACAGTTTATAAAACAAAGATAATATTGTTGTATTTTAAAATTAAACGGTATCATTGTAGTGTTAAGTGTTCATCTGTCGCCTTTACTCTTGTAAAGGTTCTTTCTCTCCTCCTCTTTCTCTGGTTGTCTTCCGAAACGTTGTTACACAACAGCTTATCCAGGTCTGTAATGTAATGTAATATTATTTAAAGTGTGAATTGAGTTTTATTTGCAGAAGTGTTAAACCTACGTCAAATAATCCCAGTAATCGCATTGTCTGCGACGAAGAGGAAACAGCAACGCTGCCATTACGCGGTACATTTAAAATTGTACATTAATGGTTTACAGGCGCGTTTCTATCAGTGCACGTTATTTAATAATTTTTTTTCTAGCAAAGGTTGAGACCTGGATAGGTAGTTTAGTGTGGTATTTGCCAGTCATTTTAAGGTATGGTGTAGAATTAGGTCCTGGCCTGTACTACGTCTAAATTAGGACGACTTCCATTACAAAAAGTGAACATTATACTTGACTAGTACGTTGAAAAGCAAAGTGCCAGCTAAAGGTATATTTATTTTGAGGAATATTTATTAAGGTGCATCTGGTTGTGTTTTAATATGTTCGTAAGATATCAATCGTATGTGGCTTAGAATTCATACAGCGTTGCTAGATTGTTTTTATTCTTTTGTTAATTGTAGCACAATAACGCCACATACAGCCAATTTCACTGACGTAATAAGAGCAATCTTTAGTTAACATAACAATAACAAACTAAAATGTTAACACTTTTTCAAGTAATATATAAAACATAATTTAATGAGGGTACGGGCACAATAAAAAACCTTTGAATGGCAAGTTTTATGTCAACAGCAGTGTTCTCCGGACACTGTTCCCTCTGACTAACACATTTTGCGATGAATGGAACGGAACCTAGCTGACGACCACCTCTGATCATATTAGCAAGTGCAACATTGGATCGAGTTATCAATCTCCTCAAAAGACGCTCACCTCTTCCGCCGCGGGATTCGTATGCTGCCCGAAAGACGGAAGAAAGTAGTGGCCAGCGATGGCCAATACTTTGAATCGTCCATTTTCTCTACGTTTATCACAATTAAGCCTGTTTCTTTGAGAAAAAAAGGCGGAAGCAAAGTCGTAGATACAGTAGTTAAATATCAGATATTATAAATATCAACCCAGCACGCCCAGAGAGACATGGAACTTCCTGACGTGCCACACTTTTATGACTCTGTCTTGCCATGGAGCCAAAGCTACATTTTTCGATGTTCTACTCTTTATATTATTAGTCCGTTACAATAAACGTGCGTGTTATCCCACAGTATGATTTCTTAACTTGTACTCTGTGGAACTGAAGATGGCAGCTAAGCCTTGTCGGAACTAGTAAGCCAGTATACGTAGATGCGGGCAAGGCAATATGATGCCTTCTTTAGATTAAATATCAAAAAATTAAATTTGTGGTTACAGCCATTTCACAGTGTGTAGCACATAACGAAGATACTGCTGCCATGTCGAAGCCATAGGGTAGTTGAGAGGGCGATGAATTATGAGGTGGAAGGTAGCAGTTTTACCGCCAGCTGTAAGTGCACCCCAACTGTTCTTCTAGATATTTCTAAAACGATTAATTTAATAGAAATAATTTGTCGTTATTTATTATGAACAATGGCCGTCCGCTGTGGCCGAGCGGTTCTGGAAGCTTCAGTCAGGAACCGCGCTGCTGCTACGGTCGCCGGTTCGAATCGTGCCTCGAGCATGGATGTGTGTGATGTCCTTAGGTTAGTTAGGTTTAAGTAGTTCTACGTCTAGGGGACTGATGACCTCAGACGTTAAGCCCCATAGTGCTTAGAGCCATTTGAACCATTATGAACAATGTATTTGCTGCAGTTGCTGTCGCATAAACAACGATTGGAATGTGTGTCCAGGGGCCAAAACTCTTACGGTGACTGTTATTGCTAGTCAGAAGATAAGCTGAAGTCACTGATTGGAAGTTTTTGCTATTATGAAATTTTGCCTAAAATTTGTATACCTCTCCCTTTATTTCATAGACTGCCTCATTTTTGTATCTTGCCGGTAAATACACACATCAAAAGACGTTTGGTATCCCCCCAGTTCCCAGAACTCCTGAAGATATACATCACTGACTGTGGATATTGTATCACAGACACAGTCCTTTTGACTTTCCAGAGATGTCACTAAACCCGCCCGAAGATGTAAACAACCATGCACGAACAGCGCATAAGAGACGGAGGAAGTCCGACAGCCGATCAGTTCCAGTTATTCCACCAGGAAGGAGATGCACGGCTCGTGCTGTCTGTAGTTCAACCATGAATAGACAGTCAATAACGCGGTAACGCGGTTCGATCGCGTCCACATTGTTAATTTGTGTAAATGCCAGGAAGGGCTCTCAACGAGGGAAGTGTCCAGGCGTCTCGGAGTGAACCAATGCGATGTTGTTCGGACATGGAGGAGATACAGAGAGACAGGAAGTGTCGATGACATGCCTCGCTCAGGTCGCCCAAGTTCACCTACTGAATGGATGACCGCTACCTAAGGATTATGCCTCAGAGGAATCCTGACAGCAACGCCACCAGGTTGAATGATGCTTTTCGTGCCGCCACAGGACGTCGTGTTACAACTCAAACTGTGCGCAATAGTCTGCGTGATGCGCAACTTCACTCCCGATGTCCATGACGAGGTCCACCTTTGCAACCACGACACCATGCTGCGCGGTACAGACTAGACCAACAACATGCTGAATGGACCGCGTAGGATTGGCATCACGTTCTCTTCACCGAGAGTGTCGCAATGCGTTCAATTAGTCAATCGTCAGAGAGGTTTTTGAGGGTAATCCGGTCAGGCTGAACGCCTTAGACACACAGTCCAGCGAGTCCAGCAAGGTGGAGGTTCCCTGCTGATTTTGTGTGGCATTATGTGAATCCGACGTACGGCACTGGTGGTTTTGGAAGACACCGTAACAGCTATACGAAACGTCCTCCGACCGACAGAGCAACCATATCGGCAGCATATTGGCGAGGCATTCGTTTTCGTGGACGACAATTCGCGCCCACATCGTGCACATGTTGTGAAGGACTTCCTTCAGGACGAGAGTGGCCAGCATGTTCTCCAGACATAAACTACACCGAACATGCCTGGGATGGATTGAAAAGGGCTGTTTATGGACGAAGTGACCTACCATTTGCTCTGAGGGATCTACGCCGAAATGCCGTTGATGAGTGGGACGATCTGGACCAGCAGCGCCTTGATGAATTTATGGATAAAACGCCACGACGAATACAGGCATGCATCAACCCAAATGGACCTGTTACTGGGTATTAGAGGTACCGGTGTGTACAGCAATCTGGACCACCACCTCTGAAGGTCTCGCTATGTGGTGGTACAATATGCAATGTGTGGTTTTCATGAGGAGTAAAAATGGCGGAAATGATGTTCAAGTTGATCTCTATTCCAATTTTCTGTATAGGTTCCAGAACTCTGGGAACCTAGGTGATGCAAAATTTTTTTTGATGTATGTATCTTTTGCACAGATGCTGGAAGTTACTAAACTACTCCCTATGTGATGAAGTACCTTACTTTGGTGTGATGGTAATCAATAGAACATCGGGAATATGGATATTGAGCATGCGCAATCTGAAATTAGGGGCTACTTTAAATCCGAAAATGAGATGGAGATTGAACTGAGTTAACGTATAACTTCTACTAATATGTATCTCAGAGCGTTGTATAGCGTTAATCGTATGTATTGCCCCTCTACTAGCAATTCGCTGTTCAAGCCAACAGCGAGTCGAGAATCTTCTTTGCGATTTTCTCCGCTCTCCTTTGACGACCGCTAACGGAGTTACAGCAGTTATTTTACGTGAGCCCATTTTCGTAAGGAAACTCTATGATTTGCCATTAGATGAAGCCGAGAACTGCCATTGGAGAGATCTGTAGCAGCATGTTCCATGAGATGCATCAGATCGTTTCAGAGCGTGCAGCAACCTCGACGGACTCCATGTCTCTTGGGCCTCGGGGTCAGGCACACGTCCCGTGTGAGGTCGGCTGTAGGCTCTCGTTAAACTAATGCTTAGGGTGACTAGCTCTCTTTAAATAGTATTTTAATTTGCAGAAATCCACCATCCACGCTTAGGTTCTGTCTTTAATGTACTCAACACGGTTCCGGTAGGCCAGTTTCGACAGTGCTGTCAGTGATGAAGGCACTAATAAATGTACATACAATTTTAATGTGTCGCATACGTTATCATACCCTGTAGTGCTCTGGACTAGTGTGATCTTACTCTAATGTAATGGTTATCAACTGTACTTGCTTTAAGTGTTCCTCTCCCTATCTCTGTATATCTGTATCTCTGTACCATATCTCCACATTTCTATATCTCTATCTCTCCATATACCATCTCTCCAGCTTTCCAACTATGTGTGTGTGTGTGTGTGTGTGTGTGTGTGTGTGTGTGTGTGTGCGTCGAATATGCAGATGTTGATTGCCACATTCCTAATATACAATAGACGTGCGACAGAGCAGCGTGATGCAGCGACTCTCAAAATACGAGGGTCGTTCAATAATTAATGCCCCACACTTTAAAAAAAATGTCAATAATATACATAGACAGAAGTCCTTGTTGGTGCTTCACATTTGGTGTTTGTTCTGTGCGGCGGTGAAGTTTCGAACCGTTCTGGCAGATGGCAGAGCTGTAGTACAGCGTCAAAATGGCGCATACGTAAGACTCGCATTTATAAGCAGCGTGCTGTTACTGAATTCTTGTGCGCAGGAAAAGAAAACGCGGTGAACATCCGTAAACGTTTGTGTGCAGTGCATGGCAATGCTGCAGTTGATAGTAGTACAGTTGGGCGATGGGTAAAAAAGTTACAGCCTCAGGAAATACAAAAACAGAGCTTCATTATCAACCACGCTCGGGACGTCCTGCCACAGTCATTGCTCCAGGCATGCTGAATCGTGCGGATTCCATTATTTGTGCCGCCCGGCGCACTGCAACTCGACAATTGGCACTGCAGTTGCCGGTCAGTACTGGAAGTGCGTCTGCAATGATCGAGACTCTCGGATATTCGATGAGGTGCTCACGATGCGTTCCACGAATGCTCGCAGCGGACAACAAGAGTCGAAGAAAGGCCATTTCATCTGAATTTTTGGGGAGTTTTGAGACTGACGGAGAGGCCTTTCTGTCACGGATCGTTACTTCGGACGAAAGCTGAGTGAACGAATTTGCGCCGGAAACCAAAAGGCAGTCCACGGAGTGGCATCATCGTCATTCTCCACAAAATAAGAAATTCAGGACAACCTCCTCTGCCGGAAAAGCCATTGGGACAGTCTTCTGGAATTGTGATGACGCCATTCTCGTGGATGTGATGCCAAGAGGGTTAACTATCAATTCAGAGCCATACGTTAAGACACTGGATAAGCTCAATAACTTTTCCGAAATGTTCAGTCGGACAAGAATCCAGCAGAAGTCTTCCAACACGATAATGCACGCCCACACACAAGTCTGAGAATCCGGGAACACATCATTGCCTCACCCACACTACAGTCCAGACCTGGCACCCTCGGACTTACATCTCTTTGGTTCGCTTAAAAATTCTCTACGAGGTATAGACGCAGTGAAAACATGGCTGCACCTACAGGACAAGAGCTTTTACCAGCAGCGAATATATGCTCTTCCAGAACGTTGGCAATCGGCCATAGGACGTGATGGAGACTACGTGGAAAAATAAGACATGGTCGAGACATGTTGATGTATATTGTGACCAAATTCTGACTCTTAACAATAAATATGTTCTCAGAAAAAAATGTGGGGCATTACTCATTGATCGATCCACGTAGAGTACCCTGTTTTGCTTCGTTACGGCTTGCAGTGATGGCGATCTCGCCTGTGCTTTTTCTGCCCTGTGAGACGTCACCTTTACTCAGGGTGACAGCGCCGGTTCGTGGAGAGGTAGGCAGATTTCAATATGCCAGACTTAACGTATGTCACAGTAACTAAATCATATCAACTACGCTTAAAAAATAAGAAACATATATTTTTTGGACATTTGTTTCGGATTAACCAGAAAATTCTTCAAATACTTGTCGCATAAGAAGTCAATAAATTGGTGTCATGAATTAAAAAGGAATTCAGAAAAAAATTATATAAAAGCAGAAAAACAACAGAGGGAGAAGTTTTATGGGAAAGAGTTTCGAATTTCAAGGTACAATAGTGATAAAAAATAGTCTGAAGTGATCAGAAGACATGAAGAAAAAAATGTTGTAAAGAGATGAAAACAAGAGACTAACTAACAAGACATTGAATTTGGCACATTTTCCTTAGTTGACACAACCGAGAAGAAAAAAGGGATCAGATACATATTATTATTTTTCATAGCATTAAAGGGCAGAAATTGACTAAGGAATGTGGATTAACTGTGCACAGTTTAGCATTATATTACGTAAAAAAAGAAAGAATTTACAAGAAGCCAGAACTGCGTAGGAGGATCATCATCCGTCACGTATTACAAAAACCGTTTGTCACTACCATGATGATGTTATATGTTGCAATGTTGGATAATTTCAGGAAACTGGTGATAATGTCAGTGCGCCGGAATCAGTGCAGAACTGAGTGATGAAATAAAGAATCATAGATTTGTAAAATTTTTAACACCCATACGTGGTGAATTCGCTTTATATTAAAAAGAACGTTCTCAGTTACTTTTACGTTAAGGAATTCACTGATTCCTCCCAAAATACACTGAAGCGCCAAAGAAACTGGTATAGGCATGCGTATTCAAATACAGAGATATGAAACAGGCAGAATACGGTGCTACGATCGGCAACGCCCATATAAGATAAGTGTCTGGTGCAGTTGTCAGATCGGTTATGCTGCTACAATGACAGGTTATCAAGATTTAAGTGAGTTTGAATGTTGTGCTATAGACTGCGCACTTGCAATGGGACACAGCATCTTCGAGGTAGCGATGAAGTGGGGATTATCCCGTACGACCATTTCACGAGTGTACCGTGAATATCAGAAATCCGCTAAAACATCAAATCTCCAACATCGCTGCGACTTGAAAGAGATCCGAAATTCACGGAACCAACGACGTCTCAAGGGAATTGTTCAACGTGGCAGAACTGGAACCGTTCCGCAAACTGCTGCAGAGTTCAATGGTGGGACATCAGAAAGTGTCCTCGTGTAAACGACTGGACGAAACATCATCGATATGGGCTGTTGGAACCAAAGGCCCACTCGTGTACCATTGATGACTACGCGACACAAAGCTTTACACCTCGCCTGGGCCCGTCAACACCCTCACTGGACTGTTAATATTTGGAAACATGTTGCCTGGTCGGACGAGTCTCGTTTCAAATTGTATCTAGCGGATGGAAGTGTACGGGTACAGAGAAAACCTCAATAATGCGTGGACCCTGCTTGTCAACATAGGACTGTTGAAGCTGGTGGAGGCTCTGTAATGGTGTGGGGCGCGTGCTGTTGGAGCGATATGGGACCCCTCATGCATCTAGATACGACTCTGACAAGTGATACGTAATTAAGCACCCTGTGTGATAACCTGCATCCATTTATGTCCATTGTGCGTTCTGTCGGACTAGGGCAATTCCAGCAGGACAATGCGACACCCCACATGTCCAGAATTGCTACAGAGTGGCTCCAGGAGCACTCTTCTGAGTTTATACCCTTGCGCTGGTCACTGGACTCCCCAGACATGAACAAGTCTGTGATTTCGTGCAACGTACTGTTCAGACGATATCTCCATCTTACAATTTAAGGATAGCCCTTCAGACTGATGGTGTCAATTCCGTCCAGCACTACTTCAGACATTAGTCCACCTCGTGTTGCGGCGCTTCTGCTGCGGACCTACACTATATTAGACAGGTGTACCGGTTTCTTTGGCTCTTCAGTGTATATATACCTTTTTTGATGACTAATTCTATCTGCCAGGTGACTGCTAAATATTGTTTTCGAGGTGTTACTAGCCTATGGATTTCTATTCTATTTGTGGTTAGGGGGAGAGGAAGCATTTGGTGTACGAGACACCGACAGACACTTCAGAAGATGTGGTTGCCCGCTTAGCTGAAGCTGCATCCTCTATTCGTGAAACACTGGGTTGCGATGAACGTGTTGGACCATCATTAGTACGCACTTGTCAGTTGTGCATTAACGTAAAGGATGCAACAAATGCTTGCTGCGGCTCTGTGCGTTTTTGTCTTCAATTCTAGCAGTGCGTGTGCCACAGACTAAACGTAAGATTCCTAACGTGTAGCGAAGTTGTTTACACGCCCTAACCAGGCTTTGACTCACACAGAAGTGTTTCGCTTGGTCACATCGTTCCCTGTGTTTCTTTAAAAAGTCACTATTTGCCTGATTGGTAGAACTTTGACTTATTTTTTAATGCTCTGCCGCTATTTGGGTTTATTTTATTGTTGTTGTTGTTGTTGTTGTGGTCTTCAGTCCTGAGACTGGTTTGATGCAGCTCTCCATGCTACTCTACCCTGTGCACGCTTCTTCATCTCGCAGTACCTGCTGCAGCCTACATCCTTCTGAATCTGCTAAGTGTATTCATCTCCTGGTCTCCCTCTACGATTTTTACCCTCCACGCTGCCCTCCAGTGCTAAATTGGTGATCCCTCGATGTCTCAGAACATGTCCTACCAACCGATCCCTTCTTCTAGTCAAGTTGTGCCTCAAGCTCCTCTTCTCCCCAATTCTATTCAATACCTCCTCATTAGTTATGTGATCTACCCATCTAATCTTCAGCATTCTTCTGTAGCACCACATTTCGAAAGCTTCTCTTCTCTTCTTGTCTTAACTATTTATCGTCCACGTTTCACTTCCATACATGGCTACACTCCATACAAATACTTTCAGAAACGACTTCCTGACATTTAAATCTATACTCGATGTTAACAAATTTTTCTTCTTCAGAAACGCTTTCCTTGCCATTGCCAGTCTACATTTTATATCCTCTCTACTGCGGCCATCATCAGTTATTTTGCTTCCAAAATAGCAAAACTCCTTTACTACTTTAAGCGTCTCATTTCCTAATCTAATTGCCTCAGCTTAACCCGACTTAATTAGATTACATTCCATTATCCTCGTTCTGCTTTTGTTGATGTTCATCTTATACCCTCCTTTCAAGACACTGTCCATTCCGTTCAACTGTTCTTCGAAGTCCTTTACTGTCTCTGACAGAATTACAATGTCAGCGGCGAACCTCAAAGATTTTATTTCTTCTCCATGGATTTTAGTACCTACTCCGACGCTTCAAACGCCCGGGTTCCCGGGTTCGATTCCCGGCGGGGTCAGGGATTTTCTCTGCCTCGTGATGGCTGGGTGTTGTGTGCTGTCCTTAGGTTAGTTAGGTTTAAGTAGTTCTACGTTCTAGGGGACTGATGACCATAGATGTTAAGTCCCATAGTGCTCAGAGCCATTTGAACCATTTGAACCTACTCCGAACTTTACTTTTGTTTCCTTTATTGCTTGCTCAATACACAGATTTTTATTATGCAGTTGCATCTCCTAACAGTGTTTCTCTGCAACAGACCAACAGAAGATACGAGACTATAGAACGAAACGCTTTTAAGGCCACTGTCACGTTACGCGGAGACGCAGCCGACAGGCTGTGGCTCCACTGGCACCTCTCTGATTTGCAGCTCTGTGCTCGGCCAGCCTTTGCCTGCCACGGCCCGCCCCAGAGACGTCTACTTCGGCGATCCTTCAGTGCTTCGCGCCACTCGCTCGCCGCACTGGATTGGAGGGCAGACGCGCTCGCGGTTTTTGCGGCCGGCTCCGGTGGCGCGTCTCGGCGAGTGCCCGTCTATTAATTACGCCGACCGCTCCGGCAATTAATCAATCAGTCAATTAAAGCCGAATCGCGTCGGAGGCGGAAACGGCGCCGGCTACAATAATTCCCAGGCCGGCCCGCACCAGCGCGGCTAATTAAAGGCTCCTACCGGCCGAGCTGCGTGGCGGGCCGGGAAAACCCGGGGAAACCCTACAGCGACTCCCTAAGCCAGCAACGCGCTCACTTGTCTGGCTGTCGCGCCAGCAGAAGCGGGGGTGCTGTGAGTCTCGCCATGCAGGAACGGCACAGGCAAGGTTGCCTCCACTGGGACACTGGATGGCGTTGTGCGTACTTCATTTTCTGAGTTCCGTGCCTTAGTCGGTAAAAACGGAACCTTTACACACCGAAGAAGCAAAGAAACTGGTGCATCTACCTCATATCGAGTAGGACCCCGCGAGCAGGCAGAAGTGCCGCAGCACGACGTGGAATGGACTTGACTAGTGTCTGAACTAGTTCTGGAGGTAACTGACCCCGCGAATCCTGCAGGGCTCTCCATAAATCCGTAAGATGGAGATCTCTTCTGAACAGCATGTTGCAAGGCATCCCAGATATGCTCAACAATGCTCATGTCTGGATAGTTTCGTGGCCAACGGAGTATTTAAACTCAGAAGAATGTTACCGGAGCCACTCTGTAGTAATTCTGGACGTGTGGGATGGCGCATTGTTTTGCTGGAATTGCCCAAGACCGTCGAAACGCACAATGGACATAAATGGATGCAGGTGATAAAGCAGGCTGCTTACGTGCGTGTCACCTGTCAAAAGTCGTATCTAGAAGTACCAGCGGTCCAATAGCACTCCAACTGCACCCGCCTCACACCATTACAAAGCCTACACCAGCTGTGACAGTCCCCTGCTGACATGCTGGGTCCATGGATTCATGATGTTGTCTCCATGCCCGTACACGTCCATCCGCTCGATGCAATTTTAAACGAGACTCGTCAGACCAGTCAATATGTTTCCAGTCATCAAAAGTCCAATGTCGGTGTTGACGAGCCAAGGCGAGGCGCAAAGCTTTGTGCCGTGCAGTCATCAAGATATACGAGGGGGCCTTCGACTCCGAAAACCCATATAGATGATGTTTCGTTGAATGGTTCGCACGCTGACACTTGTTGATGGCTCAGTCTTGAAATCTGCAGCGATTTGCAGAAGGGTTGCACTTCTGTCCCGTGGAACGATTCTCTTGAGTCGTAGATGGTCCCGTTCGAGCAAGATCTCTTTCCAGCGACAGCGATGTCGGACATTTGATGTTTTACCGGATCCTGATTTTCACGGTACACTCATGAAATATTCATACGGGAAAATCCCCACTTCATCGCTACCACGGAGGTGCTGTGTCCTATCACCATTGTGCCGACTAAAACACCACATAACCGCACTTAAATCTCGATATCCTGCATTGCAGCAGCAGTAACCGATCTAACAGCTGTGCCAGACGCTTGTCTTCTTTAGGCGTTGCCGACCGCTACGCCGTATTCTGCCTGTTTACATACCTCTGTATTTGAATACGCACGCCTATATCCGTTTCTTTGGCGCTTCATTGTAGGGTCATATGTAAACTGGAGGTGGACAGGGGAAGAGAAAAAACTTTCAGCTGCATCGTGACATTACGAGGAATCAGCGGCGACGAGTGAAAATTTGTACAGGACTGGCATTCAAACCCATAACGTCCCACTTATTAGGTAAGTGCATTAACCACTACATCATCCGAGAAACAGTGTTATCGCAACTGCGTAGACTATCTCGGCACGCTCTCTGAGATTCCCACTGGAGGTCGGAAGTTTTTGTACATCCGCACTGGCGAAGGTGGGTCGACTGCCCAGCTAGGCCAATCAAATTATATGAATGTGTGTTGTCTGTTCTTTCTGACATGTCCCAAGGAAAAGACACCACGCAGAACCCGCAGGTGTGATACATTGTATGCAAATTGAAAGTGAAGAAGGGAAGAAAGGAAAGGAAACGGAGCAGATCACAGTTGTCACTTGCATCGGGACATTACGCGATATTAGCCGCAAAGAGTAATAATATGTACCAGACCGGGATTTGAACCAGGTATCTATTACTTACTACGCAGGTGCAGTAACAACTGCGGATGCACAAATATGTCAGACAAATTGACACACATACTTGGAATGACATGGGGTTTTATTAGAGCCAAAAAAATACAAAAGTTCAAAAAATATCCGACAGATGGCGCTTCATCTGATCAGAATAGCAATAATTAGCATAAAAAGTAAGACAAAGCAAAGATGATGTTCTTCACAGGAAATGCTCAATATGTCCACCACCATTCCTCAACAGTAGCTGTAGTCGAGGAATAATGTTGTGAACAGCACTGTAATGCATGTCTGGAGTTATGGTGAGGCATTGGCGTCCGATGTTGTCTTTCAGCATCCCTAGAGATGTCGGTCGATCACGATACACTTGCGACTCCAGGTAACCCCAAAGCCAATAATCGCACGGACTGTCTGGGGACCTGGGAGGCCAAGCATGACGAAAGTGGCGGCTCAGCACACGATCATCACCAAACAACGCGCGCAAGAGATGTTTCACGCGCCATCTGCCGGGCAGTTTGTGAACTTTCTTTTTTTTCGGTTCTAATAAAACCCCATGTCATTCCAAGCATGTGTGTCAATTTTTGCCTCTCTATCTACATTATGCCGTGGTTTATTAAGTTTTCAAATGTATACTGACTTTTTAATCAGCCTATATATATATATATATATATATATATATATATATATATATATATATATATATATATTCTCAACATGGAAATTATTATTCTCGACAAGCAAAAAAATCGATAATTGTTAATTTGTAATTACATAGCACGAAAATTATTTGTTTTTGTCTTTTTTATCCGTCTGTCTGCTTGTCTTTCCGTCTGATAAGACACTTTTCCTGTGGAACAATTTGGCGTATCACATTCAAATTTATGTAACATGTGGTCTATCGTCCCTTGGCAGTCTAAAATTTTCAAATTTTTAAGTGAATGTATTCAAAAGATACGGCTGTTTATGTCATATATTTTGATATTCGAATGCTTACACATTAAAATCTATATGCTGCCTCCCATTGCCTAGGATCACGAAATTTGGCCAGAAGCAAGGTTTCACAGTACAAGTAACGGAAATATCCCGTCATTGTTAGTTTTTAATTGTATAACATGTAAAAATATTTTTTGTCATTTTTTAATTGTCTGTCTGTCTGCTGTGTACAGATGTGAGCTGAGTTTGTGACCCTTCGCTCACAGCTCTAGGCTGCACTGGCTTCCATTTCACAGCTTGAGGCTGTTGCCAAGGGGCATCACTATGGGGGGTCGGACGCGTGGATGCACGTCCCACTTGTTCCCCCATTGGTGCACTGCTGTGGCCACCCCGGGTACCGCCTGCACTGAGATTGATTCCTTACCCGTGGTCAAGTGGTAGATCAATTCAAAGCCGGTCATAGGGCCTCCCCGGTTCATTTGACGAACAGGTTTCCGGCGTTATCTATGGCTGACGATGTCTCTAAGCTGAATGCAGTCGTCCCCCCTGTTCCAGAGGAAGCTTTGTAAGTAGGCTGTTTATGTGTTTGTATGTTGGCAGCGCTATGTAGCACTCTGCATTAATAGCTCTGACAGTGCTGTGTGCGCTCTGTAAGAGACTCTGTGGCTGGTCAGACTAGCAGTTGGAGGTGAACAGGCAGCAGCGATGGTAGTTGGAGGTGAACAGCCAGCAGTGATGGAAATTGGGTGTGAGTAGTCAGCAGTGATGGAGGTTAGAGGTTAATAATTAGCAGTGTTGGAGGTTTGTAGTATTAGTGCGAGCTGACGGTCTGAATATGTATATGTTATGGAGAATTATTGCTGATGATTATATAATTTTTTTGAACTGATTGTCACTTGATTAAGGTAAAATCTGCTAAATACATTGTTTGCTCTGCAACAAAATTTTTCCTTTGCTAACCACATGGCTGTTAGTAGTTAGAGCCTTCAGTAGTTAGGATCTCTTATTTAGCTGGCAGTACTGGCGCTTGTATCGCTGTAGTTCGTGTGATGAAGATTTTCTGAGAGGTAAGTGACTTATGGTATGTATGGGCTATAGTTAGGATTTCTTCTTATTCAGAGCCATTCTTTTGTGTTAACTTTAAGGTAGTCAGATCGCGTTACCGATGATTATTGTGGGTAATTAATGAATAGGAAAAGTTTGAGTTCTGTTAGTCAGAGCAAATTCTGTATGTCAGTGTTGAAACAATAAAAATATAGCAAAATGATAGTACGTTCTATTTCACTTAGCAGTTTAAGTAAAAATATTTTTTGTAAAGAAGTTCCAGCTTCTTGGCCCGCAAGGTCTGGGAATTCACAGAGGGTGCGTAATGGGGCCCCTTAGGAAAATGGCTGCCAAGGAGGGGAAGGAAGCCAGTATGCACTCCGTGTGTATACCGGTGGGAGTCATTCCGGATGTGGAAAGGCTGCTTTCGGATGCCATGAAGAGTATAGGGTGCAGCCAACTGCAAGTGGTGGCTCATGTCGGTACTAATGACATGTGTCGCTTTGGATGAGAGGTGATTCTCTCTGGTTTAGAGCGGCTAGCGGAAATGGTGAAGACTGCCAGTCTTGCTTGCGAGATTTATGCGGAGCTCACCATCTGCAGCATCGTCGATAGAACCGACTGTGGTCCTTTGGTGCAGAGCCGAGTGGAGGGTCTGAGTCAGAAGCTCGGGCGATTCTGTGACCGTGTAGGCTACAGTTCCCCCGACTTGCGCCATCGGGTGTTGGGTTTCCGGGTTACGCTTAATAGGTGAGGAGTTTAATACACAAAGGAAGTGGCTACACGGGTGCTGTGTGGAAGGGACTGGGAGGATTTTAGGTTAGAGGGTCTCAGGGGCTGGTAAAACAAAGTTAGTTGTAGAAACGATCGGTACTGTAGTTGAAAATTGTCGTAGCTTTGTTGGAAAGAACCAGGGCTCCAAGCCCTAATAGAAAGCACTGAAGATCGAATAGATATAAGTACAGAAAGCTGGCTAAAGCCGGAAATAAGTTCAGCCGAAATTTTTCCAAACGATGTAACAGTGTTCAGAAATAAATATTAAATACAGTTCGTGGTGGAGTATTCATTGCTGTCAGAAGTAGTTTGCCTTGCAGTGAGACTGAAGTAGATAGTTTCTGCGAGTCTCAATCCAAATAGGTACCCCATTCATACGATTATAGTCGGTTGTGACTTAAATCTACCCTCGATATGCTGCAAAAATTATACGTTTAAAGCCGGCGGCAGGCATAAAACGTCATCCGAAACTGTATTGAATGCGTTCTCAGAAAATTGTTTTGAACAATTAGTTGTTGAGCCCGCTCGAAGCATAAATTGTTGCGAAAGCATACTTGACCTCTTAGCAACAAATAAACCTGGGCAAATAGCGAGTATCGTGACGAATACATGGATTAGCGACCACAAGGCAGTTGCTGCTAGGCTGAATACCGTAACACCTGCAACCATTAAAAAGAAACGCAAAGCATGTCTATTCAGAAAAGCTGATAGAAATGCTCTTAACGCCATTTAAAGAGACAGTCTTCACTCCCTCTGATATGATCATGTAAGTGTATAAAAGTTGTGGAATGATTTCAGAGAGATAGTGTCGACAGCAGTTGAGAGGTATGTACCACATAAATTAATAAGTGATGGTACTGATGCTCCATGGCACACAAAACGGATCACACAAAACGAAAAAAGCATGACAAATTTAAAAAATCGCAACATCCCCAAGATTGTCAAAGTTTTGCATAAGTTCGAAATATAGCGCGTACTTCAATGCGAGGTTCTTTTTAATAATTTTCACAACGAAACTCTGTCTCGGAGTCTGGCATAACAGCCGAAGGGGTTCTGGTCACACATAAAGCACACCAGTGGCAAGACGCAATCAATACCTCCACTGCGCGGTAACAACGGTGATGTCACTGATGACAGTGCCACTAAAGCAGAGTTAATAAACACGGTTTTTCGAAACTCCTTCACCAAAGAAGACGAAGTAAATATTCCTGAATTCCAGCGAAGATCGAGTGCCAAGATGAGAGATAGAAGTAGATACCCACAGTTTCGCAAATGGCTCTGAGCACTATGGGACTCAACTGCTGTGGTCATAAGTCCCCTAGAACTTAGAACTACTTAAACCTAACTAACCTAAGGACAGCACACAACACCCAGCCATCACGAGGCAGAGAAAATCCCTGACCCCGCCGGGAATCGAACCCGGGAACCCGTGCGTGGGAAGCGAGAACGCTACCGCACGACCACGAGATGCGGGCCGCAGTTTCGCAAAGCAGCTTAAATCACTTAATAAAGGCAAGGCCTCCGGTCCAGATTGTATACCAATCAGGTTCCTCTCAGAGTATGATGATACAATAGCTCCATATTTAGCAATTATACAGATCCGCTAGCTCACAGAAAGATCCGTACCTAAAGACTGTAAAATTTCTCATGTCACAACAATATCCAAAAAGGGAAGTAGGACTAATTCGTTGAATTACAGGCCCATATCACAAAAGTCGATTTGCAGTAGGGTTTTGGAACATTGAAGTACCTCGAAGTAAACGATTTATTGGGACATGGCATGGATTCAGAAAATATCGTTCTTGCTAAACACAACTAGCTCTTTATACTCATGAAGTAATGAGTGCTGTCGACAGGGGATGTCAAATTGATTCCATATATTTAGATTTCCAGAAGGCTTTCGACACCGTTCCTCACAAGCGTCTTCTAACCAAACTGCGTGCCTATTGAATATCGCCTCAGCTGTGCGACTGCATTCGTGATTTCCTATCAGAAAGGTCACAGTTCGTAGTAATAGACGGAAAGTCTTCGAGTGAAACAGGAGTAATATCCGGCGTTCCCCAAGGAAGTGTTATAGGCCCTCTATTGCTCCGCATCTATTTTAGCGACGTAGGAGACAATCTCAGTAGCCGTCTTAGGTTGTTTGCAGATGATGCTGTCATTCACCTTCTTGTAAAGTCAATCAAATGAACAAAATCAGCTAAGATCTCTGTATGATGCGAAAAGTGCCAATTGACCCTGAATAAACAAAAGTGTGAAGTTATGCACATAAGTACTAAAAGAAATCCGCTAAATTTCGATTACGCGATAGGTCACACAGATCTGGTGGTTGCAAATTCAACTAAATTCTTAGGTATTACAATTACAAATAACCTAAATTGGAACGATCACATATATAATGTTGTGTGTAGAGCAAACCAAAGGCTGCGAATCATTGGCAGAACAATTAGAAGGTGCGACAGGTCTACTAAAGAGACTGTTTACAACACGCTTGTCCGCCCTATTCTGGAGCATTGCTGTGTGGTGTGGGATTCACATAAGGTAGGACAGACGGATGACACCGAAAAACTACAAATAAGGGCAGCTATCGCGAAAAAGGGGAGATTGTGCCACAGACAAGATACGTGATGTGGAGTGGCATTCAATAAAACAAAAACATTTTCCGTTGCGACGGGATCTTCTCATGGAATATCAATGCCAGTTTTCTCCTCAGATTGCGAAAACATTCTGTTGGCACCCACCTACATAGGGATAAATGATTATCACGGTAAAATAAGAAAAATCAGGATTCGCACAGAAAAATTTCTGTGGTCGTTTTTCAAAAATGGTTCAAATGGCTCTGAGCACTATGGAACTTAACTTCTGAGGTCATCAGTCCCCTAGAACTTAGAATTACTTAAACCTAACTAACCTAAGGACATCACACACATCCATGCCCGAGGCAGGATTCGATCCTGCGACCGTAGCGGTCGCGCGGTTCCAGACTGTAGCGCCTAGAACCGCTCGGCAACCCCGGCCGACGGTCGTTTTTCCCGCGCGCCGTTCGAGAGTGGAACGGAACAGAGAGAGCTTAAGGTGGTTCATTGAACCCCCTTCCAGGCACATTATTGTGAATAGCAGAGTAATCACGTATGTAGATGAAGATGTCTATTAAGACCCTTTCTCCTCTGGAACAGTTCGGGTTATCATGTTCAAATGTATGCCACGCACTAAGTACTATGGTCCCTTGACGATTGTAATATATTATTTGAAATGGTGCATCATACAAATTTTACTTATTTCCTATAGGTTATTTACAAATCGAGTGATATGAAACTGAAGCTGTAAAAGCTCTCGTGGGACGCACTCTACTACGTTAATTTTTATTCACACGTTCTTTCAGTTTTCGAACGGTTATGCCACCATTTTACCACAGTTGGTAAAAACGGAACCCATATAGCACCACTTCGTTGTCCGTCTGTCCGTCTGTCCACCTGTGTGTCTGACTCTTCGACAGTACAAAACACTTTTCTGAGTAACGTTTGATACCAGTAGCCTTGTCTTGAAAAGGAATGCTAAGATTTTTTAATTCTTGTGGTAGCTTATTGAAAATGGATCCAGCCATGTACTGCACACCTTTCTGCACAAGAGGTAAAGAAGTCCGATCCAAATGCAGATGGGATTTTTTGCCGGCTAGTAACTGATAAGAAACTGAGAGGCCAATGTCAAAATACCCATACTGGTGTACAGGAGTCGACAAGAGGTTCGCGAACTTACACCAATTATTGGCCGAGCCGCCGTTTCTGAGCCAAAAATATCCTTTTATAATGGTAAGAGTTACCCAAAAATATAATACCATACGACATAAGCGAATGAAAATAAGCAGAGTAGACTAATTTTCGTGTCGAACGATCACTTACTTCCGATACCGTCCTTGCTATCTTCAGAATAGTGTGGTTGTGTGGTTAATATTATGCGAAATTTTTATGGTATGTCACTGGGCTCATAGATTCTATACACCAACATGAATCGTCATTCGGTTGTCACTTTCCCCAGTGACTTAAGAGATCCCGAAGACATGTTATCTATCACTTTTTTCTTATTTGATCTTGTTTCTTCCGAAGATCTCTTAAATTCTTACTAATAGTGTCTTCCCTGTCGACTCCAATTTCGTCTTCTACTACGCCATCAGACAATTCCCTCATCTCTTTCTCCCCTCTCTGTGTTTAACTGTGAAATTCCCATTGCACTCTTAATGTGACCGCCCTAATACCACAGAACGTTGCTAGATTTCCTCATGTATATGTTGAATCAGTCCACCCGACCATCCTTTCTGATTCGATTTGCCTACATCTCCCTGCAGCCAATTCACCTTTAATGCTCTGCAATTCCTGTCTGTTACATTCCTAACGGATTTATATTACTGTATTCCTGTCTTTCCCTGATCATTTTTGTATTTCATTTTTCCGTCGATCTGTTGAAATACTTTCTCTGTTACCCAAGCTTTTCTTCGCAGGCATGTTCCTCGCATCTACGTTTGTCTTTCCAGTATCTGCACTTACCTTCTTGAGAGATGTCCACTCCTCTTCACCTTAATTGCCTATTATGGTATTCGTCACCGCAGTGCCCACATCCTTAGGCAGGTTCAAGCGTGTTAATACTTCTTCAGTACTTCAGTATCTCACTTCCATTCACACTGATTTTTCCGCACGATTATCTTAAACTTCAGACACATCTCTGTCACTACGATGTTGTGATCTGAGTCTGTATCTGCTAATGTGCAGTCCTTAAAATCGATTATCTGATTTCGCAATCTCTGTCTATGATGTAATCCAGCTGTAATCTTTTCATGTGTAGTGGTTTTCTCCAAGTGTACTTCCTAATCTTGTGATTCTTGAACGGAGTATTCGCTATTAGTATCAGAAATTTTTTGGAGAACAAACAAGCCATTATTCTGAGGTAACTCTTTCTTCCATTCCTTCGCCTCCAGTCCCCCATGACTATTAGATTTTCATTACGTGAAGGGTCACGTACTGAATTACCCCTTTCAATATACTCACATACTTTCTCTTCCTGTTCATCTTTTGGCTGCAACTTCAATAGCTATATCATAACTGTTGTTTTTGGTGTTGATTTGGTATTAGTCTCGATAAGACTGAACTGCCTGTAGTAATTCACTCTCTGAGTTACTTTCCTGTTCGTAACGAATTTTAATCATCTTATACCATTTTCTGCTGCTCTCGATATGACAACATACTAGTCTCAACATAAACTTTTGTATTCTTGCCGTTTCACTTCATGCTGCTCGTCATATCTAGACGGAATCTTTGCATTTCTCTTTGCAGATCTGCTAGCCTCCCCACTATGTTCAAAGTTCTGCCATTCATGCTCCGACTCGTAGAATGTTACCCTTTTGTGAGTTATTACATATTTTTCTATTACTCACAAGACTAGTCCGGACACTTTTGCGAATGTGGAGGTCATCAAGACTCTTTTCAGATCCACGCTACAGGTCCTGTGCGCAGATCGTACCTGTCTTTAATGCAGTGGCTTCCACTGCCTTCCTATAAGCGTCAGTTTCCCGCCCCGAGGGCAACAGAGTAGCTTGAACTCCCTTCCGCTATTACGCAATGTTTGTGAAGGCAGTTGAGAAAAGAGGGTGACTTTTTATCCTAAAGTGTTCGCCTCTCATTGCTGATGATTATTTACTCAAAATTTAAGCAGTGGCTCGGTTCTATTCTGGGTCCCAGGAGGACTTCTTGTCAATAGTATAGACACTACGTATATATATTATGTTCACGTAGTGCTCCTGGCTTCTCTCCACAAAAAGTAGCGTCGGTAATGAACTGAAAGATTCTTGACGTATTTTTGAAGCTCGTTGTTTGCCACGACACTCTGCCTTCTTAGACACTTTTTAAGCTCGGAGAAAAAATGAAAGTCCCTCGGCGCTAGGCTAGACCTGAATGGTGGATGATCGAAAATGGCCCACTGGAATTGCGCAAGGACACGTTTCGTTGCACCACCACTCTGAGGATGGGCGTTGTCATAGATCAGAGTAATTTCAGACGTCGGTTTATTGTTCGACGAATTTCTGGTGCACCATACCGTTCTGCTTGCAGGAAACGAGTGACGCTTGGCGTTACGCATCAGTTGGGGTGGTCATGTTTATTGACTGCAGCTCAGCGAGGATAGATGTCTCGAACTCGGCTGTGACGGAGTGTGTGGTGCAGAGATGCACTGTCAGCTCGGGCACGCATCGCCCTTCTGCCGCTTGTCTGGTATTCATATTGCGTGATCGGAGAACGAAAAAAAAAAGAAAAAAACTTTAATCTGTTTTGGTTATTTCAGTCTGTTTTCCTCCACTACTATTCCTTAGTACAGGGTCATACCAATAATCCATTGAATTTCGGGCATGCAGCCACGCACATAAAATTTCCTCCACTGATATTTCGGCCGCGTATCGTCAAGACTGTGACTCACTGTGAGGATGGCCGGACGATACGCGGCCGAAATATCAGTGGAGAAAATTTTGTTTGCGCGGCTGCATGCCCGAAATTTGATGGATTATTCATTACGCCCCGAAAAGTTGAAAATACACATACCAATAAACTGTCTGATCCCTTCGTGGCATCCCTAAAATCCTTTCGTCGCACACTCCTTTTTTATTAATTCTTTATTTTACTTACTTTTTAATATTCCTCGTCAGTAATACATTGAATATCTCGGGTTTAGAGGGCCTAAGTTCCACTTCCATTCAGTGCTGTACTCCAGACACACATAGTCACGACCTTCTTCCTCAGTGCGTACTAATATCTGATATCGGTAGGGTTCTTCTATTGAGCTTTCTTCACTTCTGACAGCCCACTTCAGTTATCTGGATTTTGTACTATAGATTTCCATCTTATTTCCTGGAAAAAAAATTCTTCCTGTTCTCTCGCTATTATTTCGTTAACAGTTTTGATATCTCCCTCTATACTAATTTTCACCACCTTCTCTCTACTACTCTTCACCACCTTCGCCCTGTTTATTCTGAAGCATAACTTTGTGCTAAATATAATATAGTACAGTGCATCGTAGATATACGTACACTTAAGCGTATGGTATCGGACGTACTCTCGCGACCAGGACCATCAGCAGCGATCTACACATTCGGAACTGAGTCCGCAACGTTTCTGCGCGACACTCCTAAAGCTTTAACATCGCCTCTGGGATCCATTCGACTGCCTCCTCCCCCCCCCCCCCCCCCCACCCCTCCCCATCCTCCCTACCCACATTCGATACAGCAATTACGCCGACCACCCAGCGCTGGCCATTTACATCCATTATTTTGCAAGAATGTAATCCCATACATTATGGGCCGCTTAAGCCTAACTGCACGTATTTGCACTCATTTGGCCTGGCACCTCTGCGGTAATGGCTGATACTTGTACCGCCGCTTTCAAAGGCATTGGATTTCGAACTATTATTCGTAGAGAGACAGCAAAAAAACGATGACGGGAACGACATATCTCTAGGTTACGACCTTCACATTTACTCCGTCGCGGTGTAAAACGGTAGGATTATGTATCAGCTATTGCACGTGGCTGCTAATTACCATTTCATAATGGGGAAGAAATACGAATGAGGTTGGACACGGGGAAAGGGAAAGAAGGACTGACTACAAAGAAACGCACTGCAGAGCAACAAACACTTTGATCCCAACAACTCGTTGCTTTACGAAGGGAACTGTTGTCAACAAAATTTTATAGAATTGTAGCACAGTGCAATTTTTCCTCGGTCGTTTTGAAAAACATCAATGTCGATTAAAAGTGACCAACACATCTGCCTGTGCACATCGATAAGAAGAACATGTGAACTACATGAAATTACGACTCCCGAAAGAAAGCCTCGGCAGACTGAACACTAAAACAGATGATTGTTGTGGGGTATTACATAAACACCCATGCCACTGCGTTAACCCTCTGTTTTGGACTGTTCTGAATGGATTTCATGCATCCACATTATCATACACGGGAAAATGTATGGAAAAAAAAGTGGTTTTCTGCTTCATATGTCGTTTTTAAAAAGAAAATGGACCGGAGTAGACCTGCAGTACGTCACCATATGTGATAACGGCCTTTCCAACATATCTCTGTCAGGAGAGGCAGACCATCCGAAATAAAGTATGGTAGTGACACCAACTACGCAACACGACAGAAGTCAGAATGGAACAACACAGTATACTGTATATATAAAGTGAATTTACGTATTTATGAAAATATACTCCTTCTTTAGAAAATAATTTCCTTTCATAAAGCGATAACAGTGCTGTTATTATGTGGGTAATGTTGCACGTAGATAACACTCAATACTGACAACGATTAATATGTATTAATTGTGGCCAGCTGTAGGGTCGCTATAGGATCGCATAAAAAGAAAAAGATTATGAAATATTATACACAGATTATTAAGGCGTGGAGTAAATCAGATAAACTAATTGCCCTGGTCAGAGAGAATAGATGGAAGAAGAATGAGGGAAGAAGAAGAAGAAGAAGAAGATGAAGAAGAAGAAGAAGAAGAACCTTACGTTCCGAGGAAAAATAGGTCTGTACAAACGCAGAACAATAGAAGATAGGCGGAAGGATAAAGAAGAAATTATCCGTATGATTTCCAGAGGAACCGTACCGGCGTTTGCCTTACTCGATTTAGAAAAACTGCGGAAATCATGTACATGGATGGCTGGTCAGGAATTTGAATCAGTTGCCTCAGAAATGCGAGCCCCTTGTCCTGCTCACCACTCCACCTCAAGCTCTTCACTCAGTATCATATCTCCCATTTCATCTTTATGTACATCCTCTGCCACTTCCATAATATTGTCTTCAAGTACATCGCCCTTGTATAGACCCTCTATCTATATACTCCTTCCACCTTTCTGCTTTCCCTTCTTTGCTGAGAACTGGGTTTCCATCTGAGCTCTTGATATTCATACAAGTGGTTCTCCTTTCTCCAAAGGGCTCTTTAACTTTCCTGTAGGCGGTATCTATCTTACCCCTAGTGAGAGAAGCCTCTACATCCTTACATTTGTCCTATAGCCATCCCTGCTTACCCATTTTGTACTTCCTGTAGATCTAATTTTTGAGACGTTTGTATTCCTTTTTGCCTGCTGCATTTACTGCATTTTTATATTTTCTCCTTTCATCAATTAAATTCAATATTTCTTCTGTTATCCAAGGAATTCTACTAGCCCTCATCTTTTTACCTACATGATCCTCTGCTGCCTTCACTACTTCATCCCTCAAAGCTACCCATTCTTCTCCTACTGTATTTCTTTCCCCCATTCCTGTCAATTGTTCCCTTGTTCTCTCTCTGAAATTCTGTACAACCTCTGGTTCTTTCAGTTTATCCAGGTCCCATCTCCTTAAATTCCCACCTTTTTCCAGTTTCTTCAATTTTAATCTACAGTTCATAACCAATAGATTGTGGTCAGAGTCCACATCTGCCCCTGGAAAAGTCTTACAATTTAAAACCTGGTTCCTAAATCTCTTTCTTACCATTGTATAATATATCTGATACTTTCTAGTATCTCCTGGCTTCTTCCATGTATACAAACTTCTTTCATGATTCTTGAACCAAGTGTTAGCTATGATTAAGTTATACTCTGTGTAAAATTCTATCAGGCGGCTTCCTCTTTCATTTCTTACTCCCAATCTATATTCACCTACTACGTTTCCTTCTCTCCCTTTTCCTACTATCTAATTCCAATCACCCATGACTATTAAATTTTCGTCTCCCTTCACTATCTGAATAATTTCTTTTATCTTATCATACATTTCATCAATTTCTTCGTCATCTGCAGAGTTAGTTAGCATATAAACTTGTACTACTGTAGTAGGCATGGGCTTTGTATCTATCTTGGCCACAATAATGCCTCCACTATGCTGTTTGTAGTAGCTTACCCTCACTCCTATTTTTTATTCATTATTAAACCTACTCCTGCATTACCCCTATTTGATTTTGTATTGATAACCCTGTATTCACCTGACCAAAAGTCTTGTTCCTCCTGCCACCGAATTTCACTAATTCCCACTGTATCTAACTTTAACCTATCCATTTCCCTTAAGATACTAAATATTCGAAGTCCTGATGTATGAGATATCCAATGTAATATATGACCAGATCTAATAGATAACTTAGCCATTATTGCTACGAAAAAACATCAAGTCAGTACAGTGAGTATCGCTTCCTAAAGTCATACTATAGGTTTAGATAAAAAAGTTTAACAATCTATTTAGAATTATACTAGCGAGTGAGAGCAACTTTAAGTCACTTGCTTCTAAAGATGGTTAAACCATAGAATTATACCGATCCCCAAGTGTCCTGAACGAACTGAAACCTAGAAAAAAGATCCAGCAGTATAAGCGGCAAATTCGAATGGAAAGAGCACCGCGAAAGGCGCTAAGGTTTACCTAGCTTCAGTACTATAACGGTTTCCGATCAAGCGAATTCAACATGAACGTTCTGCTTGCTGCCGTCTCACCATTATGTTGTACTCGTAGGTTGCTAATCGAGTGCGGCCACACCAGCTTCGTAAGATAAGGGTCTGAATACTTCTACTGCGACTTGGTGCCCTGGTAGAGGCAGGAGACGAGAGTGTCTTTCCGTTTCAAACTGCCTCAGTGAAACACTCAAACGCTGCGCACCTTTCACTCTGATTTACTGACCTTGCTCAGATTCCTAGCCATGCAGGGAAAGACCTCTTCTATTTTTATCAAAGATGTACCACTCACATGGACAGGACTGCTTAGTGACTGACTGTCTGTGAATCAACAAGTGGTTTACACAGCGCGTGGGTCTGTGATGTATGAAAAGCGCTGCGAAGAAGCCATGGGCCACAGAAGAAATAATTCAGCTGATCGAGGTCAGAAGTAAGTACAAAAATGTTCAGTGATATTCAGGAATGCAGAGACATGAGTCACTTAGGATTGAAATAAAGAGGAAGTGCATGGAAGCTAAAGCGAAATGGCTGTATTAAAGTGAAGAAATCGAAACAGAAATGATTGTCGGAAGGACTGGCTCAGAATATAGGAAAATCAACACAATCTTCTGTGAAATTGAAAGTAAGAGCGGTAACACTAAATGTGTGATGGGAATTCCATTGTTAGATGCAGAGGAGGGGGCGGATACGAAGAAAGATTACAATGAAGGCCTGTTTCAGGGGGGACGTCATCAGAAAGATGGCGTGACAGATGAAGAAAAAGGAGTCGATATAGAAGATTTGGGATCAAGTATTATAATCAAAATTTAAAAGAGCTGTAGAAGACTTAGGATCAAACAAAGCAGAAGGAACAGATAACATTCAATCAGAATTTCTAAAATCATTGGGAGAAGTGGCAACAAATCGAGTATTCACATTGGTGTGTAAAATGTAACATCAAACTTTCGAACAACATCATGCACACAATTCCAAAGACAGCAAGAACCAACAAGTCCAAGAATTATCGTACAGGCAGCTTAACAGCTCAGTCATCCACGTTGCTGACATGAATAATATTCAGAAGAACAGAAAAGAAAATTGAGGGTCTGTTAGATGACGCTCAGTTTGCTTTAGGAAAGGTGAGGGCACCAGAGAGGCAGTTCTGAGTTTGCAATGGAAGCAAGCCTGAAGAAGAATCAAGACACGTTCATAATATTTGTCGACCTGGGAAAAGCGTACGACAATGCAAAAGTTTGAAATTCTGAGAAAATTAGCGACAAGTTACAGGGAAAGACGAGTAATATATAATATGTAAATGATCCAAGAGGGGACAATAAGAGTGGAAGACCAAGAGCGATTCGATTCCCGGCGGGTTCAGGGATTTTCTCTGCCTCGTGATGACTGGGTGTTGTGTGATGTCCTTAGGTTAGTTAGGTTTAAGTAGTTCTAAGTTCTGGGGGACTGATGACCATAGATGTTAAGTCCCATAGTGCTCAGAGCCATTTGAATCAACCAAGAGCGAAGTGCTAGGATTAGAAACGGTGTAAGACAGGGATGTTGCCTTTCGCATCTGTTGATGAATCTATACATTTAAGAAGTAATGACTGAAATAAAAGAAAGATTCAAGTTTGCGATTAAAATCCAGGGTGAAAGGATATCAACGCTAAATTTCGATGATGACATTGCTATCCTATGGGAAAAAGTTATAGAATCTGTTGAATGGAATAAAGTCTAATGTGTATAGACTATGGATTAAGAGTAAATAGAAGAAAGACGGAAGTGATAGAAGTCAAAGAAATGAAAAAAAAATGGTTCAGATGGCTCTGTGCATTATGGCACTTAACATTTGCTGTCATCAGTCCCCTAGAACTTAGAATTACTTAAACCTAACTAACCTAAGGACATCACACAGACATCGATGTTCGAGGCAGGATTCGAACCTGCGACCGTAGCGGTCGCGATGTTCCAGACTGAAGCGCCTAGAACCGCTCGGCCACAACGGCCGGCCACAGAAATGAGAACAGTGAGAAACTTGGCATCTTAATTGGTGCTCAGGAAGTAGACGAAGTCAAAGAATTCTACTACTCAGCCAGCAAATTAACCAATGACGGACGGAGCAAGAAGGAAATCAAAAGCGGACTAGCGCTGGCAAAAAGGACATTCCTAGCCAAGAGAAGTTTGTTAGTATCAAACATTGGTCTTAATTTGGGGAAGAAATTCCTGAGATTGTAGGTTTGCAGCACAGCTTTGTATAGTAGTGAAACACTGACTCTGAGAAAAAAGGAGCAGAAAGAATCAGAAGCTTTCGAGATATGGTGCTACAGACGAATCTTGAAAATTAGGTGGACTAGTAAGGCAAGGAATGAGGAGTTTCTCCTCAGAATCGCAGCGGAAAGAAACATATGGGAAACACTGAGAGCATTAAGGGACAGGACGATAGGATATGGTCAGGACATCAGGGAATAACTTCCATGATACTAGAGGTAGCTGTAAAGGATTAAAACTGTAGAGGAAGACAGAGACTGAAATACATCCAGCCAGTACTTGAGCACAGGTTGCAAGTGCTATTCTGAGACGAAAAATTTGGCACAGAAGAATTCGTGGCGGGCTGCGTCAATCCAATCAGAAGACTGATGATTCGAAAAAAGAAAAAAAAAGTGATAGAAAGACTTTAGATCATTAATATCAGACGTATGAAAATGCGGGATTTTTAGAACCATGATGCTCAATATAATGTGCTCCTAAAGGCTATGGACGAAAGTATGTAAACAAAAAACACAGCACATTATCGTGGCCAGTACGGTGTAGGACAACCGTTGCCACACAAGCAGCTACCAGTCATCTTGGAATATATAAATACAGGTCCTACATGATTTTCAAGGGAATCTTATATCATTCTTCCTGTAAAATAGTAAGTCCAGATAATGATGATGGTGATTATGGTGGATAGCCATCACGCACGCTTCTCTCCAAAGTAGACTACAATGGTTCAATAAAATTGTGATATGGTGTCCAGGAGAGATGCCACAATTCGTCTTCATGCCCACAAAACCAGTCCTAGGCCATGTGAGTTGTCTGTACGGCGGCCCTATCGTCTCGGAATACAGCATCAACAGTGGACCAAACATTGGACCTGATCAGCCAAAATGGTTACATAGTCTCTGGAAGTTACACGACCGTGCGGAGTAGCCATGGTGCCCATGGAATACCTCGATATGGCTGTCTAGATCATCACCACACCCTCGCCATTTTTCAGTCTTGGGACGTTAGCTCGGCCAGAAGTTGGGAAGGGTGTGTGAAACAAGACTCTCCGACCAAATGACATTGGTCCATAGCTCCATAGACAGTGTCGTATGGCTTCGGCGCCACGTTTTTATGTTAGGGGCATTTGCATTACTAATGAATGTTCTTGGAATTTCAGCTCGCACTAGAATTCCCCGCCTGTGGAGCGCCCATCGCGTTGTTCTCGAGCTGATAAGATTTCACGAGTCCAACATTCGTTTCTGCAGTGATTTTTCCAGCTGCCGTCTCGTCTTCTTATTTTCCGTCACAATCCTCTTCCGTGACCGTCCGTCGTACATTTTCCTCCGCGTTGTGACTTAGCGGATGAGGTGTTTCCTCTTTCCTCTATACGGCGCTCGTGAAACGCTGAACACTGGTCTCTAGGTTACGGAATTTCCACACGATCCTGTTCACTTAGTTCAGACTTAATGTAGTCACGGCTATACAGAACACTGCTCTGACCACCAGAAACACTTACAATGTATTGAGGACACTACACAGGTACCATTCGAGGTCAAATACAACAGCGTAATCTTCAGGGTTGGCTAGCATTTGCATGTATGTTTAAGCATCGTTCCATAGTTTTGTCCAATCCCTGTAAAAGTGAAGACAGATTCATACTTTGGAACTCTTGCTCTGATGTTGTAAATGCTGGCCTGGCATGTATTAAGGTTTATGAAACATGCTACATAGGCCATGAGTGAAGAAGTGGACATAATTTTAGATAGCGATAGTTAAAGCACGAAATGGAAGATTTTGACAGCATCAGCCTTACAGTGATGTACGTAAGTAGTACGTAGTAGTAAGACAGGACGCGCTGAAATGAAGATGCAAAATGTTCGGAATGTTGATAACGTAGAAAGTGTAAAAATAACATACATAGATGTAGGCCAGACAGGAATCTGTTCTCTGCTACTTGTTTGGTATTTTATGATGCCTGGTAGGATGTGTGATTATGTAAAATACATTTCCTGCATTACACTGTCTATGGATTCCTTCTTTCGTTTTGATATAGACTGTAAGTAGGCTGTTTAGGTTTTTATGTTGGTAACGCCACGTAGTGCTCTGTATGAAAATCGCTGACTGTGCTGTGTGCAGTCTGTGGCTGGTTGGCATTGATGGAATATTCGCTATTGTAGTGTTGGGCAATTGGATGTGAGCCGCCAGCAGTGGTGGGTGTGGCGAGAGAGATACCAGAGTTTTGAGAGTTTATTATGAGCGAACGATCTGGACGTGTGTCCGTCAGAAAAAGGAAATTTGTAAGACTGGATGTCATGAACTGATATATATACACTCCTGGAAATGGAAAAAAGAACACATTGACACCGGTGTGTCAGACCCACCATACTTGCTCCGGACACTGCGAGAGGGCTGTACAAGCAATGATCACACGCACGGCACAGCGGACACACCAGGAACCGCGGTGTTGGCCGTCGAATGGCGCTAGCTGCGCAGCATTTGTGCACCGCCGCCGTCAGTGTCAGCCAGTTTCCCGTGGCATACGGAGCTCCATCGCAGTCTTTAACACTGGTAGCAAGCCGCGACAGCGTGGACGTGAACCGTATGTGCAGTTGACGGACTTTGAGCGAGGTCGTATAGTGGGCATGCGGGAGGCCGGGTGGACGTACCGCCGAATTGCTCAACACGTGGGGCGTGAGGTCTCCACAGTACATCGATGTTGTCGCCAGTGGTCGGCGGAAGGTGCACGTGCCCGTCGACCTGGGACAGGACCGCAGCGACGCACGGATGCACGCCAAGACCGTAGGATCCTACGCAGTGCCGTAGGGGACCGCACCGCCACTTCCCAGCAAATTAGGGACACTGTTACTCCTGGGGTATCGGCGAGGACCATTCGCAACAGTCTCCATGAAGCTGGGCTACGGTCCCGCACACCGTTAGGCCGTCTTCCGCTCACGCCCCAACATCGTGCAGCCCGCCTCCAGTGGTGTCGCGACAGGCGTGAATGGAGGGACGAATGGAGACGTGTCGTCTTCAGCGATGAGAGTTGCTTCTGCCTTGGTGCCAATGATGGTCGTATGCGTGTTTGGCGCCGTGCAGGCGAGCGCCACAATCAGGACTGTATACGACCGAGGCACACAGGGCCAACACCCGGCATCATGGTGTGGGGAGCGATCTCCTACACTGGCCGTACACCACTGGTGATCGTCGAGGGGACACTGAATAGTGCACGGTACTTCCAAACCGTCATCGAACCCATCGTTCTACCATTCCTAGACCGGCAAGGGAACTTGCTGTTCCAACAGGACAATGCACGTCCGCATGTATCCCGTGCCACCCAACGTGCTCTAGAAGATGTAAGTCAACTACCCTGGCCAGCAAGATCTCCGGATCTGTCCCCCATTGAGCATGTTTGGGACTGGATGAAGCGTCGTCTCACGCGGTCTGCACGTCCAGCACGAACGCTGGTCCAACTGAGGCGCCTGGTGGAAATGGCATGGCAAGCCGTTCCACAGGACTACATCCAGCATCTCTACGATCGTCTCCATGGGAGAATAGCAGCCTGCATTGCTGCGAAAGGTGGATATACACTGTACTAGTGCCGACATTGTGCATGCTCTGTTGCCTGTGTCTATGTGCCTGTGGTCCTGTCAGTGTGATCATGTGATGTATCTGACCCCAGGAATGTGTCAATAAAGTTTCCCCTTCCTGGGACAATGAATTCACGGTGTTCTTATTTCAATTTCCAGGAGTGTATATTATGACTTTTGAACACTATTAAGGTAAATACATTGTTTGTTCTCTATCAAAATCTTTCATTTGCTAACTATGCCTATCAGTAGTTAGTGCCTTCAGTAGTTAGAACCTTATATTTAGCTGGCAGTATTGGCGCTCGCTGTATTGCAGTAGTTCTAGTAACGAAGATTTTTGTGAGGTAAGTGATTCATGAAAGGTATAGGTTAGTTAGTCAGGGCCATTCTTTTATAGCGATTATTGAAAGTCAGATTGCGTTGCGCTAAAAATATTGTGTGTCAGTTTAGTGATGATCTGAATTAGTAAACAGAGAAATGTCTGGGTACGTTCAGTTTTGCTCAGCAGTTTGAAAATCAAATAACGTAGAAGTTTACCAGCAAAGTCATTCGTAATTTTCTAAGGTGAGGTTTCAAGATCTAGGCTGCTACTTACTCTCCCATCATTTCCATAATCATGCTGCGCGCTTCGAATGTGGTGCGTATGAAAAAATCGATGGGTGTAAAAGCTAATGTTCCATGGTGATACATAAAAGGACGTACGAGAATGTTAATTGTGAAATAGTCGATTTTATACGTCTCTGGAGACTCTATGTATTATAAATAGAAGTTTCGGAAATCTTTACAGGTTTGATGTACGAGCTCTAATCTATTTTCCGTTCAAAATCTGATATTTACCTTTCGTAGAGTTGAGTGTCACTATTAGGGTAGTTATCTTTCCGACTGAAATCGTGGATTAATCTTAATTTATTCAGCAACGTCCCATTTGCCAGTCTGCGGGCAACGGAGCGAGAATTCGTTCAGTCGGTAGCCAGTGATTAAACTGGAAAATCAGCTTCCTGCACAAGAGACCTTGATGAGGAATTGCTAATCGTGTTAGAGTCACAAGACTGCACACGACTTGTTCGGTCTCCACCACGCTCACGGGATTTGATTTCAGGGGAACTGAACCAAAGCAAATTAATTGCTCACACATCTATAACATCACATTCTCCGTCTTTGTCATAAACGTAACCGTGCCTGCGTCACTGCACACAATTAAAAACAAATTTTAAATGTTGTTAGCTGAGGATTCACCTCAAATATAAATAAATATAATGTATTTCGCGAAAATAGGCGGAATGAAGTATTGATGATGGATTACACTATTGGTGATGAATACCCGGTATTGGTCACAACTGTAACAAACCTACCACTAGGCATCTGTAAAATGTGACGAGCTTCTTCAAAGTGTAAATAATCACTGGAATTCCAGATGCCAGACAATTTCATTGGCCGGCCGGGTGGCCGAGCGGTTCTAGGCGCTACCGTCTGTAACCGCGCGACCACTACGGTCGCATGTTCGAATCCTCCCTCGGGCATGGGTGTGTGTTATGTCCTTAGGTTAGTTAGATTTAAGTAGTCCTAAGTTCTAGGGGACTGATGACCTCAGAAGTTAAATCCCGTAGCGCCATTTGAACCAATTTCATTGGAAGACTGCTAAGGAAAGATCTGATATCAGAGTTCGGTTGGGAGAAAGGCTCGCTTCAGTAGATGTCAAATGCAAAGTTTCAACGATGTCTTCATCTTGCTCCCGCTTTCATACATACTCGTATACCACTGAGATGAAAACACTATGACGAAACTGAAGGGCACTGTTCCGAACGGACTCCGTCAGGTTCATAAAGCATACTTGTATATACCATTCAACGAAGATTTAAGAATCAGTTCGAGATTAAGAATACACTGACTAATCAAAACTATGCGGACACCCCTGTGTAATGCAGAATTCGCCACTAGATGTCACGAGAGGGGATTAGCCAGCAGAAAAGAAGGCGGGGAGTATTGCATTGTTACTAGACACGCAGCATGGTTCGGTCAGAAACATTCAGCGACTTCCAGAGTGGACTATCGTTTCAGTGTCATATCTATCAGGGACATTTCAACCCTTCTAAAGCTGCCAAAGTCGACTGTTGGTGATGTAGGCGTGAAGTGGAAATGGGGAGGAATAAGCACAGCTAAATCATGCAGAGCTCAAGTAATATCGGAGAGACACCGTCGGTCATTGCGGAGTGTGGTTGCAGAAAATTTCATGAGGCAAGCGCAAGGAATTAGTATTGAGTTTATAAATGCTGTCAGTAGTCTAGACAGCACAACAGCATTGCATACGGAGTTAACAAGAATGGGATATGATGGTCGGTCAGCTGGTCGTAAGCCACACATTCCTGCAGGTGATGCTAAGCGACTCTTGATGTGTTGTAGTGAGCGATGCCACGCGACAATGGATGACTGGAAACGTGATGAGTCACGCCACAGAAGGGTTTGGGTTCGGAAAATTGATGCAGAACCTTACCTGCCACCATATGTCTTGTCAATGGTGACTACGGCGAGGAGACGTTACGTATGGAGGTGATTTTCGCGGTTAGGTTGTGGTCGTCCTATTGTCGACATGCAAGCGGCGTTGTGTACCGCGTGCAGTAGATGAACCGTTCTGAGACGATGATTGCCTGTATAAGTATGACAGAGAATTCTGTCATAAATCAGCAACTGTGAGGGAATCGTATGCGGACATTAATATTCCTGTGATTCATGAGTTTCTCCCGGCGTATTTGATAATCAAAATATCCACGGGTGTACTGCCGGTCTACAGTGTCCAACGGGCACAATATTTCGGCGATCATACATGTCGCCATCATCAGGTGAACTGACGGACTGAGCTCCTGTGAACGTGCCGGCACGGATCTCCCCCTAAAAACCATCCACAGACTGGCCGGCCACCGGACCTCGACCCAAGTCCACCGGGCCGATTCGTGCCGGGGTCCAAGCGCTCCTTCTCGCCCGGAAAGCCGTGCGTTATTTCATACATAGTGTTATAGACTAATGAAATAACTGTGAATCTACGGCTAATCAGTTTAAGTGTGTAATGTGTTACTGGTATTAATCTTTTCAGTAACGGATGTATGTTCGAAAGCATTGCAAACAACCCTTTGTTATGCCGCCAGCGGCAGTGTGTGATACACGTCTGTCAGCGCTAAGCGCGCGGTGGGCGGTCGGATAGAGTTAGCCACCGCAGCGGCCGGGCAGCGACAACTGTGTGTGTTTTGATGCAGAGTTTCATCGCAGAGGCCGTCGGAATGCGGCTTGCGGGTAGCAAGCAAGCAGGGGCCGATGGAAGCTGCAGGCCGCAAGCGGATGTCGAAATCCGAGCGGGGGGTCGCGGGGCGGCGATACACGCGGATGCGTGACTGCGTGGGAGTGCCGGCAGGCGGCACGTGTCAGCCGGCGTCGCGCGACACGTGTTTGTGGCGTTCTGATCAGCCGGCCGTGTTGTGATGGCGCGCACGCCCCGCTGGCGCGCCGAGCCGCGCCGCTCGCTAGGCGGCCGTGTTTGCACACGTGAGGGGACAGGGAATTGAAGAGGGACGGAGGGATGGGAGGGAGGGAGGGAAGGTGGGTGGTCTGGGGAGGGGGGGAGGATGCGGGGTGGATAGGGAGCGAAAGGTGAAGCGACTGGCAGAGGGGAGCACCTGGCATCACCGTCAACATATTATGCTACTGCCGCACGGGATTAACCCCGTGTTCACTTGCCGCCGCGGGCTTTGCTTGTTAGTCGCACTTCACTGTATACAGAGTTCTGATTCCTGCGATCATGTGCCTGCAAAGGATCGACGCTCATTCAAGAACTGGTAGTTCGCTCTCAATTATTGAGCTATATTAAAAAAGAAACGTAAATTTGTTACAAACTACGGCGTGAACACACTTTGCCCAACATGTAAACCTCATTACAGATATTCGTATTTATGTTGTGACATGTTCGATACGCCTGTCATCATTGGCGACGCTGTGGCGCATTCTGCATGGCCTGCTGAAGTGTCGGAACATCGATCCTGTCGATGATATTCTGAATGACTGTTTTCAGCTCAGGATTGGTTTTGAGGTTATTGCTGTACACCGTATCTTTTTATATAGCCCCACAAAGACGAGCGCATGTGTTCAGATCCGCAGAATAAGGCGGCCAATCGAGGCTTGTGCCAGTGGCCTCTGGATACCCCAGCCAGAATGTTGTCACCAAAGTGCTCCTCCAGGACATCACTCTCCTGCTTCGATGGAGTCGAGCTCCGTCTTGCATGAACCACAACTTGTCAGAATCAGGGTCACTTTCGATAGTGGGAATTAATTCATCTTCACGTACCGTTCGATATTCACCGTGCCATTAAGGAACAGCGCACCCATTATTCCGTGACGTGTTTTCACACCAAGCAGCCACCCATTGAGGGTGACTACACCAAATGCGGATTCTTAGTCCCCAAAATGATCCAATCTTGCTTAATGACGAAACCCATACAAACGGAAGTGGGCTTCGTCGTTTCATGGGCATGCTAATTCCCACCATGCCACGCGGTCAACCGTGCAGTTTAGACATCCTAACGCAAGCCGTTCAGAAGTTATGACGATTTTATTTCACATAGTCCAATAATGCCACCCTGTAAATGTAATATACAACGCATAAACTGGTGAAAAGAGTCACCCCACTCAACTGCTTGGATATTAGCGACATTATTATGGCTACATGCTTATACGCTTTTGGAACACGATACATCGTCTATTCTGGATGTTACGTATTCGACACGACCTTGCTATGTTTCCCGACGTAAATGGCACAGGTCACGCGATTCCCGTAAACAAAGTGCCGTTTCCAGAATGAGAATTTCACTCTGCAGCGGACTGTGCGCTGATATGAAACTTCCTGGCAGATTAAAACTGTGCCGGACCGAGACTCGAACTCGGTACCTTCATCTCTCGCGGGCAAGTGCTCTACCAGCGCACACTCCGCTGCAGAGTGAAAATCTCATTTTGGAAACATCCCCCAGGCTGTGGCTAAGCTATGTCTCCACAATATCCTGTCTTCCAGGAGTGCTAGTTCAGCAAGGTTTGCAGAAGAGCTTCTGTGAAGTTTGGAAGGTAGGAGACGAGGTACTGGCAGAATTGAAACTGCGAGTACGGGTCGTGAGTCGTGCTTGGGTAGCTCATATGGTAGAGCACTTGCCCGAGAAAGGCAAAGGTCCCGAGTTCCAGTCTCAGTCCGGCACACAGTTTTGATCTGCCAGGAAGTTTCAAAAGGGCCGTTTGTTTGCGGGAGCACTGCTGGCAACTGATAGTGTTCCAGATCGTGATGAATGAAGTTTGACTGCAAATACATGAACATGAGTATACGATTCTGGCCTGATGATGAGGACAGTTACCCTCCTGAAGATGCCATCGCCTTCGGGAAAGACGTCACCAATAATAGGAAGTAGGTGGTCTACAATAATCTTCACGTAGTCCACAACATCATGGTGTCTTAGATTACTAACCCAGGTCAATGTCCCTCATAGTACAACACTGCCCCTGGTTACCCGCAGCAGCCGAAAGCCGCAAATTTCAAGCAGCCGTTCGCCGTTATGACAGCGTATGTGGACACGGCCCTAGAGCACGTGTTGCAAGAAACGGGATACATCCGACTCGGCGAAACGCTTCCGTTGATACGCGGTACATTCTCGAAGACCCTGTGCCCAGTTTAACCATAACTGATAGTGTCATTGTGTCAAAACATGGAAACACGAATGGGTCCTTTTCTACGGATCTTCACCATCAACAACATGCACTCAACGGTGTGTTCCGAAGCTCTCGTTCCTAGACCAGCGTTGTACTGTGGCGTCAGATCTGTAACTGATAGCCGCGTATCCTGATCCGACCCACACGTTTTGTGATTTGTACTCGCCCAATACCTTTTCGCCATTTTTCAACCATTTTCACAGATGCAAATAAATAGTCTACCAAATTTTTCGCTTCCGGAATGGTCGTTCCCAGTCGCAGGGTCACAACAATCTGTCGATTCCAACTGAAAGGCTTCCTCTCGGTCATTTAGCCATACGAAATTAATTGTCACAGGTGTTACGGTAATTGATACGCCACGGAGGTAACATCACAGGTTCTTTAGTTTTCCTCTAACGCTCACCACCCACAAGACTGCAGTGGACGAGTAGGGCACCACTAGAAATGGAAGTGAGGGAAATATGTTGTTAACAGTGGAACTGCTGCATAACTTCTTGACTTTAGACTTCTTGGAAACTGCACACAGAGGAATTGATATGAAAGATAGAAATGAAAAGCAAAATATTTGCCAGGATAAAAGATGTTGGATCTGAATTTTTTTATATTTGAGGCTAAATAAGGTATCTTGACTGATTAACAAGAGACCTGCAGTTTACACATCATGTTGAAAATAACAATCGTCGATGCCTGTGCAACACTATAGGCGGTTTATTGAACTATAAGAAACAGCGTACCGGCTCTGACTGAGGGGAGTGAGCATTGGGGTTTCTTATGCTCCGTTGAAGTGTCTCGAACGTGTACATCAGACTTACAACTTGCTGCTCATCTTTTTGCCTAAAACCTCACTAAATCGTGCCAAGGACTCCGTGTTGCTGAACATATTCGTGCGCTGTTCATCTTAAACGGGCTGATAACCTTGAAACAGAACAACGAAAACTTAAGGAACATTCTATTTTGACCACGCTATTTAAAACAGTTAAAATTCAGTTAGTACTCTGCTATTGTGTCCTTCAATCCCAAGGCTTCTTTGACGTAGCTCTCCTCGTCGCTGTATCCTGTGCAAGCCTCTTCACCAATGAGTAACAGCTGCACCCTACTTACCGTATTAAATACTTAGCCCCTTCTAAAAAATTTACCGCCACACCCTCACACATTTCTCCATTACTACCTTCCTCGGGATGTGGCCTATAAACGTGTGACGTTACGTATGCTTAGAGTCGATAACAATAATGACTGAACCCGACGCAATACCAACTCGGGGATTTAGTCAATGTAATGTGATGAGTTTTAAAGGCTGTAATCTTTTCCAGTTTCCTCGTACCAGAGTTCGCAAGGGTTATCCAATTTTCTATGCATCATGTAAAGACAGTAACTCAAAACATTCCTTTACAGTAATTTTTTTTTGTAAACAGCTTGCAAAATATCCTCTCAGTAATAAATAACATCGGGGGACATGTTTATGCAGTGTTGCCAACCTAAATTTCGAAGAAATTCACAGAAACGTAAAGTATTGCGCGTCTGCCAGAACATCAATTCACTCTGAGGTCACTCTTGGCGTCTCTCTAAACTCTATTTAAACGCATCCCGCACCCACCAGTCTAACGGATTTAAGGTCACAGAATCAAAGTATAGACATGTATTTGATGACAGAACTAACCCTTCTGAAAGCTAGCGCCATTTTCGTTCATATTATTTGTCTCAACTTACAAGAGTCTTACATTTACATATTAAATTTGTTTGAACCGATATACAGTAAGTCAAAACATTCCTTTACAGTAATTTTTTTTTTTTTTTGTAAACAGCTTGCAAAAGATCCTCTCAGTAACAAATAACATCGGGGGACATGTTTATGCAGTGTTGCCAACCTAAATTCACTCTGAGGTGAATACTTGACTCTATACTTGAGTCAACTATTATTGCCACAGCCCTGTCTGCCGATATTAGCAAAGCAAAATAAATGAATTTTTTTACGAAATCTGAAACTAATGAAAATTGATGTGTAAAGTGTTTCGTCCGCAATCAATTTCCGTCCTGATATCAAATTGGTCTCAGATTTTATAAGTCTATAATATTTACAAAATTGAAAGAGGATTTGATATTAATTCAGATGTTGTGTTTCGGTTGCAGTAGTGTGCCTAACATACCTTCTTTTATTCCCCAGCACCTGCTTAGTAGATGTTAATCTTCAAACCTGTTATTTAACTGAATTTTAATATCACACAAGAGCTTCCTTTGCTAACACGTGATAGAATTTTCGATTTAGCCAAATGAAGAGGCCCCGTTTGAAATCTATTGTCCCATTACGGTCTTTAGTTGCTGTAGGTCTTCAATTTATCATAGCAAAATATGGGGCGATGGATTAAACTGGTTTCGACATTCTTATTCCTTGCAGGAATACTAAAATTCAGTTTCAGACGGATTGTATGGAAACTTTGAAACTGGAGCCGTACTGTTAGTAAGCTCCATTTAGGCCTTGCTGGATAATATCATGAGGGGATCACTGTGTGGATAAGCGGAATTTTGTGTAGCACAAGGAGAAGCTACTCGACTTAATTTTCATATGCCATGCCCACTAGATCTGACAATGCTTACAACTGTGTTTTACTTTTACTAGGCACATTTCCTACAGCCTCTCTTTACCCCCCCATGAGAGTATGAGTGAATTAAGAATGAATGTTTGTGTAACAGAAGGCCAGAATTAACCAGTGATTGGAAGAAGATGTAGGTTTTGCCAAAAGAAATCTGTGGGCTTTGCAAAGGTTTTCACAAGGTACCGGTAGCGTAGAGGGCCTCAGGTGTTTCAGCCGATAGGAGATTTCCTCCTCCAGCCCCCCCCCCCCCCCCCCCCCCCGCTCCCCAGTAGTCGGAAGTGGGAGGCGTTGACCCTGGGTGCGCCAGATTTAGGCAATGTTCGGCAGTTGAACCTGGAGCGAGGACTTCTCGGTGACAGGTGTGCTGGTATGCTAAGAAAAACGGGAACAAAATGAGTTATGTTATCGTGGGTCCTGCTCGAAATGTATTCTTAAAGGCAGTATAGATGAGGAAATGTTTGAAGAAGTAACAGTTCTCGTAATTTACGCATGTTAACTGATAGTAGTAAATATAGTCACAACCGTTAGAACTTGCTGTTGGCCATCAGCTTAGCACATCTATTTGTAAATGTTTGTGACTGAAAACAGTTAAGTTGAGAGAACGGACAATATAATGAGTTTCTACGTACGACCTTCGTGAATATTATTTAATTTTAATAGTCATTTCTTTATGGCTTGGTGCCAAGAACGAGATCACGCCAAATGTATATGTGAGGCTTAAGCAAATGAAATTCATAATTTCGAGGGTGTTTATCGATCTATAGTAACTGCTATAAATAATAAAAAGTTAGGATGTTTTTATGATATCATTTTGGGAATTTTGTCTTATTACTCTGTGACTTGATGATGAACTCAAGTTTGCGTCACTCGAGTAACTGAGGTCTAACCTTCCGAAATTCATAGGACTACGCAGGTTTATCACTCTTGAATACTGTCTATAGGGAGTACAGACCGGGTTAAAGTAATTTTTCTGTTATGTTTTGTGTATTAAGTGTCGTTTTCATGGAGCTTTACCTGTGACCATATGTTTCGCACCAATTTTCGGGGCCGGCCGGTGTGGCCAAGAGGCTCTAGGCGCTTCAGTCTGCAACCGCACGACCGCTACGGTCGCAGGTTCGAATCCTGCCTCGAGCATGGATGTGTGTGATGTCCTTAGGTTAGTTACGTTTGATTAGTTCTAAGTTCTAGGGGACTGATGACCTCAGATGTTAAGTCCCATGGTGCTCAGAGCCATTTGAACCAATTTTCGGAAGTAGAACGTAGTGATTAGTAATCAGCGAGCGGTGTGTGTATTCTTAAGGTTAATCAATTCAGGTCAGTTCAGTTTATTGCTACGACTTGTACACCTGTTATCTGGAAACTCTGAACAGGTCGTACATATTCGTTAATCATGGCTCCATACAATGTTTTGTGTTATTATTTCAAGCGAATAACTTTCATGCTGATTTACTAGATATGTTACTGGCAGCCTCGGAAGAACTCTAGCTTTGCCGACAACTACATCTATACCTATTCTGCACTATTCTACATCACCCACAATGTATGTGCGTGCCTCGGCAATCCTCGAGTCTACGCATAGACATGTGGGCGGGCACATCACCCTTTCTTTTCTTTTTGTTCGTCTCCTTTTATATATGTATTTGAAATCTCTCCTAATTAAATGTCTATGTTCTTATTATTACCTATATTTGAGGAAATGCTTCTTCTGACGTGTTGCCATTATTTTGATACTCAGAGCGTCCACTTGATCTTATAATCTGAAAGTTAAGCAGTTGATTCTTAGGTATACGATGACTTCAGTCCACAAGTTTTGGTCACTTGCAATTGCTTGCAGGTCGCAGTCTAAATAGTCTGCAGTCTGCCTCCACCTGAAAAAGGGGGCATCTGAGAACGAAATGATCAGCGGAAAATTCCTCTCCACATTTACAGGTTGGTGTGTTACAGCACAGACGCAGATATTTCGGATGTGGACCTTGACTGGTTAATAGATGAAACCTGCTTGGTAGGTAGTCAGAGAGCGCACAGGTTAAGGTTAAGGTTGTGGATGGGGCCCTAAACAGTTACTGTGAATTGCACAATCAAACTCACAACTTTATTTTTCTAAGACCACTTATTTACACATTGGCTTATAGGATCACGGCTGAAGGCCTAGTTAAAGAAAACTTGAGATGCTTTGTGGGCTGAAGGCCCAAAACCACACAGCATACACGAGAACGGCTGAAGGCCTGGCTTAGAAATCAAAAGCAATTAAATATAAGAGGTAAATTTTAAAAAAAACATGCTATGCAAACAATTAACGGCTGAATGCCTACATTACACGTCTGAAGGACAACTATAATTTAGGCACATTAATAAACAATTTTTTATGCAAGAAAATTTCCCTTTAAACCACAACAGATCGGCCGAAAGCTAATTAACTTATTGCATGGCTGAATGCCACAAACAAATCTGAAACAACGCCTTAAGGCCTGAACAACAAGTCAGATAAATAATTTAGAATAAATCCGTTACTTCTTATAAAATTTTCGTTTACAGAACACAAACGGATGAAGGCCTTATTAAGGGGTCCACTTAAATCTTCGGCTGAAGGCCACACATACCACATGGAACAACTATCGGCTTAGGGCCTGGATTTCAGATAGAACAATTTCTAAGAATAAAAAAAATAATATTTTTCTAAAAATCAAGACTCACAATTTTAATTTAACACAGCTGAAGGCCTTTATGTAAACTTAAAAAAAACTTAATTAATACACGGCCAAAGGCCTCGCACAGTACTTCAACTAAGATGACAGTCACAGTTTACAACAAACAGAACAAGTGGTGCTCAGAAGTGTTCCAAGGGTTGGCCTGGGAGGGTAGCTCAAACGTAAGGTGAGGTGACAGGCAGTCAAGAATTGAAGTTAGATAATCGGATGGCAACCCAAACTAAGGACGGCCCAAGGACCGACCAACAGTTTAACCAATCCCCTTCCGTCCGACGAATGCCACAACGATGGAGAACATCGGCCGAGGACGAGAATACGAACAGCACTACACTTCTAGGGATTGGCGTCTAAAAGCAGCCAGGGGATCAATATCGACTCTAAGCAAATATGAACCAAACAACTTAAAGTGCTGTCGAACTACATGCCGTGCAGGACAGCAACAACACGACGACGAAAAGCCACATTGCCTACAAACTACTCTTAACGATCAGGGCAGGTAACTGGAGCGATAACGGCCACAGGGCAGAAAATACCGCTGGTTGACTTCACTGACAAGTAACAATCAAATTAATAATTAATCACAACATAGGAAGACGGATTCAAGATTTCACTGACTCCATCACATCATACGATGCTGCTAGCCCGAACGGCCAAGGGGGCAACAACCCGCAAATGAACGAAGAGATGTAACAATAGTTGAGGTTTCATAACAGATTAACAGATCACTCAACTTCAACATCCGGGTTCGGTGGGCAACGAGCTTGTCGCTCTCGCAACTATCGCTTCACGATCCGACAGCGCGTGCACACCACCAGCCGCCCCAGCCTGGTCTTGCGCCGTAGAGACTTGCTTGCTGCCCCGTCCCAACTGACTCACTAGCGCGCGGACAGCATTAAAATAACTGCTCAGTCAAACCACACAAGCCACACACGGTTCCGCGAAAACACTTCCACAAACAACTCGAACAATACTAAAACGAGTCACTGTGGAACAACAAGGACGAATCACAAGTCGATACACACAGAGAACCCAGAAGCGGTCGGCGACCAAATACACGTCGTCCAATGAGACGACCGACCGAACGACCAACGAAGGTGGTCCACATTCAAATCATCTGGGTCGGCAATGATTGGGTGATTCATGGCTGTCCGTACCTCCCTGCTGATCCGTCCCGACTCCCTTGATGTCCGTTCGTAATTCGGGCACACGACGACCCGGAGACACTGGCTCTGACCCAACCATGCAGCGGGAACACTTACCCATTGGCCATCCAACATCTCTGCTCAAGGAAGGAACCGACCCAAATCCCGCAAGATGATCAATTGAAGGGGCCCAGAAGCGATCAGAAGACGAAATACACGTCGCCCGATCTGACGATCGACCGAACGACCAACCAACGGTCGTCGCCGCTCAAGTCTCCTTCCGTCGCACAGTGCATGTGTGTGTCCCCAGCGGTCGGGAGAGTACTGGCTGTCCAGACCTCACTGGAGCTCCATCCCGATTGTACTCCCCACACACCACGACTCGGATATACTAACGGTCGATCCAAAGATAGTACGATAGTGCGCTTATTGATAGTGCTGCTGCTGCCACTCACGGGCAGGCAGACCAGCAACTTTGTGACGCCAGTAAATCGAATAAGAAACGGGGCGGCGGTACCGCAAAGACAAGACGTCAAGTAATAAACGGACGAACACGAGTCGCGCAGGGCTCAATAGGTTCACCGTACCTCGAGTCGGAGCACTGCCGCACAATTCGAGCCTATTCCTGATGCTTGGGAGTATGCTGTAAACACGCCTTGTATTGCTCCTAGTGACCGTGTCAGACAGCCATTCACCAAAGTTCCTTGCTCATAAACGTCTTTTATTAGTGATATGCGTCAGGTGATCTCGTACACACGATCATATTGCTCACACCCCAACCGATACAATGCTGCTCTGCAACGTACCACGATATCCATCGGACATATGTCGAGGATTACCAGTTAACCCTCTACAGGTGTAGTGCGAAAGGCAGCGGTAAGCCTCAGGAGTAGGCTCCGCCGAATTCGTCACAGTATTGATTTGTAGCAGCCTAGTCTAAGGCGATGTGCCCAGACGCTGGTAGCGAAGCCCACAGTGACGTTGAAGATAGCTTGTGAAGTGACCGCAGCACGTGCAACGGCAGTTTATAGTCAGCAGTGCCAGCACGGGTAATGTTATGCATAATTTTGCCTGCTTTCTGAAAAACAAGTTTTACGTGTTCTAGAAAGTTTCCTTTCTCGTCTAGAAGTATGCCTAAATATGGAAAAACAGTGCTGAGTTTTGCAGATATTCTGTCAAGCCTCAGGGAAGGATTTCTGGTAAGAGAAAGTCTTCCCTTCAGATGTATGTAAGTGATTTTATGAACATCCATAGTCAGTTTGTTGCTCTTGGACCAATGCTACATCTGAGCAAGCACATCATTCGCGTTTTCCTCAAGTCTCGCTCTGGAGTCTGCAGTTACAACTGCTAGGATGTTATTTACCTAGGTGACGACACCTTCAGTAGCATCTGCCCCGCCTAACATTTGTAATAGGTGTTCAGTACCAGTATCTCAGAACAGTGGACCATTTATAAAGCCTTGAGGACAGCCCTTGGTAACCGTTTCGACTACCTTGGTCTGTCCCGCAAGCCATTGGACGCTACGTCCGCTAAAATAATCTACAAAGCTCTTATACAGGCATTTGGCGACCCTGAGATCACGACGGCTACCAAGGATTGTCCATTACGCCAGCAATGTTAATCATGAGCTAGCCTGCAAACTTAGTTATCGAATTTTCTACAACCTGAAGAGCTCTATTAACTGCATCATCTATAGACTTCCCTTTTCTGAGCCCATATTAACAGTAGTTTAGACCCAAGAGCTCCATGTACGCCTGCAACCTATCACAGACGTCCCTGAACTTTGCCCAAGACAGTTAATAAGCAAATAGGTCTACAGCTTTTCGGTGATGCCAAGTCTTTATGCTTTCATTTTTTTAATCACAACTGCTCTAGCTGTTTTCCATTTGCAACGCCTCCTTTGGCAACGCTGTCGAATACGGCATTATCAGTGGACTTAAAACAATCCGCACGACCTCACATCAGACGCCATCTGGACCTGGTGCCTTTCCAGTTTTGAGCATGGAAATTACAACAGCAACTTATTCTTGAACGAAAGGTGCCACCAATGGCTGATTGTCGTATTCATTATCTAGTTTATTTCTAAGTAGTGCATGTATTTCAATATCTGTATCTGTGTTGTCGTGAGGAAGTAGGGTGGTTAGCAGATATTCTGCTGGTTCCATCCATCCAGCCGTCATTGAGCTATCCTACTTACAAACTGAGGACATGGTACTAGGTCCCTTAAACTTTTCAGTTTTCAGCCAATAACAATTTCCAAGAGAAACAGAAACTCTATGATCGTGGCTTTATTGATTTACAATTAATATTTTAGTTGATTTCTGTGTGCTTGAGTTTAGGGCCGCATGGCCTAATGCATGGGAATTTGATTTCTTTGTCCATCCTTGAGAGGCTTTAGAGTATGATAAACTGAGTTAATGAATTTTAGTTACGCCTTGGGTGGCACAACAGCGCAGCCCCTGTGAATCCTAAGTGGCACTTCAGCGAACAGGAGGCTAACCATCCAGACAAATGAGAAATCCACCTTCATTCTGCTACAAAGTACGGCACTGTAATGTAGCGTTGCTTAGTGCAGTGCTGCATAGTGTAGTAATATAAAGTAGTGTTGTCCAGAATGATAAATTACAGAATTTGTGATCACCAGTGCTGCATAATGTGATAGATCAGTACCATTCACCCTCTCAGATTGAGGGTGAACAGGTAACTGTGTGCGAAATGGGCAGATGGTAGTATGTAGCCTTTTCTTATTTTTTTATATCTATTTTTTATTTATTATTATTTTCGGTTTTATCTGGATATTCTGTGTACACTTTTTGTCCTTTAAAAAGCATAACGCTTAGTTGCTACTAAAAATTTTTGAAGTATGTTTAAGTATTGTGTGCTATATTTATGCTCATTCAAGAGCAACATTCGGTCTGCTCTTTTATATACGGGGTGTTACAAAAAGGTACGGCCAAACTTTCAGGAAACATTCATCACACACAAATGAAGAAAAGATGTTATGTGGACATGTGTCCGGAAACGCTTAATTTCCATGTTAGAGCTCATTTTAGTTTCGTCAGTATGTTCTTCCACCTACGCCCAATGGAGCACGTTATCATGATTTCATACGGGATACTGTACCTGTGCTGATAGAACATGTGCCTTTACAAGTACGACACAACATGTGGTTCATGCACGATGAAGCTCCTGCACATTTCAGTCGAAGTGTTCGTACGCTTCTCAACAACAGATTCGGTGACCGATGGATTGGTAGAGGCGGACCAATTCCATGGCCTCCGCGCTCTCCTGACCTCAACCCTCTTGACTTTCATTTATGAGGGCATTTGAAAGCTCTTATCTACGCAACCCCGGTACCAAATGTAGAGACTCTTCGTGCTCGTATTGTGGACGGCTGTGATACAATACGCCATTCTCCAGGGCTGCATCAGCGTATCAGGGATTCCATGCAACGGAGGGTGGATGCATTTATCCTCGCAAACGGAGGACATTTTGAACATTTCCTGTAACAAAGTGTTTGAAGTCACGCTGGTACGTTCGGTTGCTGTGTGTTTCCATTCCATGACTAATGTGATTTGAAGAGAAGTAATAAAATGAGCTCTAACATGGAAAGTAAGCGTTTCTGGACACATGTCCACATAACATATTTTCTTTCTTTGTGTGTGAGGAATGTTTCCAGAACGTTTGGCCGTACCTTTTTGTAACACCCTGCAGATAACAGACTAAAAGAAAATAGCAAAGCCGGCTGGTGTGGCCGTGCGGTTCTGGGCGCTTCAGTCTGGAACCGCGTGACCGCTACGGTCGCAGGTTCGAATCCTGCCGCGGGCATGGATGTGTGTGATGTCCTTAGGTTAGTTAGGTTTAAGTAGTTCTAAGTTCTAGGGGACTGATGACCATAGATGTTAAGTTCCATAGTGCTCAGAGCCATTTGAACCATTTGAAAATAGCAAATAAATAAACAAAAATGAATGATGAGAGATCTGGATTTGAAATTCTCGTCAGTAACTTGATTGTCAGGGAGCTCAGTATCGTAATGTACAACTTCAGGCACGGGAATTCACCATATTGTTTTCAATGGATTTCCCTCAAGGAATTTATGATAATAACTGGAACACTTATCTGAGCAGTAATAAAATTGTCGAACTAGCCATTGCGTTGATTTATTCTTCACATCACATGTTTCGGAAAGTGTCCTTAATTTTCAGGAGCATTCAGGTGAAACACTTAGACTAATATCTCTTTATTACCCGCTTCGAACATAGTCTAAATATTGAATAATTTTGCTATGAAAGAATACCACCTATGGTAAAGTAGGACAAATGTTCACGTTGTTCTCTTTGCGTTGCGTGTCTCTCTTTTCGAAGACGGAGACGACGCCTGAGAAGTTGGTTCTTGTTCGTCTTTGGAAGTAATAATACGCGTTTTGTTCTCTCGCCCACCATTGTCAGATATTCGCCGTTACAAGATATCACACGAAAGAAGCCGTGTATTTAGTGTTACCACGAAAGAAAAACGTACTTAAATACAAGTGCAGGCACGTAATGATTTTTGAGGACAGGACAAGAAAACCAGTAAGGTAATCTGAAAAGTTGTCGTGAGTCTCGTGTATGGTATCAATCCAAAAGAATGTTATGTTCTCACATCCAAATTCACAGAGGACATTAGGGTTCCATACCTCACTTGGTTGCCCGTCTGTCTGTCTCTCTGTCTGTTAAGCCTTTTTTTCCTCATTAACAGGCAGACGTGTGTAGTTGAAATTTATGTCAGGTATTAAGGTGTAGAGTTCCTTGGTGGTCTAAAAGATTTAAGGTCTATGACAGTGCAGCAAAAAGCTAGAGCCATTTACGTCACATTTTTTAACACCCGCAAACTCCTTAGCTACACACCTACTTAAATATTTACGGAACCCTCGGAGCGAGACTCTTACTCGTTCTTGTCCGTTTTCTGTGGTATTCCAAGTCCCAAAGCAGAAGCGACACACTACATACCTGTATGATTTATACGTAAAAATAAAATAAAAATTATTACAATCAATTCATATGAAAGACCCACTGTAACATCCACGTGATAAATTTTTGGGCACAGTCCGACGAGAGGAAATTAACAGTTATAAACTTTATCTATTCGACGTATGAAAAAACAGTGAAAACTTATAAATATTAAATATTTATATAATATTCTATGGTGCAATTGGACATATCGATGTGTATCATACAAAGACAATGGCAATTGTTAAATCCTTTTATGATCTGCGATTGTCTTCCTTTGTTTTTACCCTTTTGTTGGTTGGCTTATGTAGGTTGCGGACGCATATCAAACTGAGGTCTGTTAAGAAATTGTAATTATTTGTTAATTATTACTTGAAAATAGAGTTCATTATTATTATAAATATGAGTAAATAATTATTTGTAACTTTAATTCCTCTCTCAGTGAGCATTATCTGTGTTAATTATTTCTTTCATCTGGAACGAGCGCAGCCGTTGATGATAGAGATTTGTATCGCGTTTTTGTCTGTTTTCCTTAGAAACAAATCAAATGTTTGCTTGATGAGGTCTAAATACTGCACAATCTGAAAGTATAGTTTATAGTGTTTAATAAACATTTTAAATATTTACTTATTTGCTCTAACAATAGAAAGTCTCTATCAATTGTCTGCGGCCATCTTAACAATTATCACAGCGGCAAATTCAAATTACGCAACTCTGCAGACATAAATGCTGAACGTAATACAAATGTGTAAAAATAAATGTGCACCGGTGGTCCCGAACTCATTTTTATGAAAATAATTCGAATCAGATTGGTTCTTTAAAAACAGTGCTCATAGCACGATCGTTATAACAAACTTTTCTAGCTGATGTATGGAGCCGAAATTCATTACGCATGAGTTGCGAAGAATATTGTTTCAGGTAATATACGTCAGTGTTGTGCGTGGCTGATATTCTGTGGTTTTAATGATCATTTTGCTGAAGATAACTGTTTCCATCATAATCCATAGTTGTATAGAATCTGGTGTATGAACTGTGATTTAGTGACACTTAAACAACTTACAGACAACACTTTAACACGACGTTAACTTGGAGTTCTTTAGCAACTTGATCAAATCTTTAGCCGGGAGAAAAATTATTCAGTAATTACTCAATGTAATAAAATAAGATTATCATTTCCATTTACAAATTAGTTAAATACCAAACCACTGAATAACACAGCGAACGCCACACCACAAATGCAAAGGAAAGTAGAAATACAAAATTAGGGAGTACCGTAACTGCATTCCACTATATTTATGGTAAAAATATTTCACTGAAGATGGAAGATGCCTTCTGAAAATGTGCAGTAAAGAACAGATCACCTCAGTGGCAGAGACCAGATTGTTAGTGCTTGTATAGGTTGTCACGGCCGTCACCATTCCGTCTACGGAAACCTGTAAGTATTTACTAGGGTCGGTTGGAGATTTGAAGACCGCTCCTCCAGACTCAAGTCCAGTGACCACCAATGCACCGTCTGGCTCTGCAGAGAAGTCTATGTCCCGCACCTTTAGAGGTGTAACAGGGGAGTACGAAGCCAGACTAGCGCCGTCATATAAACCAGGGTGACAGCGGAAGATGGATGAACCAATAAGGGCCCAGAACAGTGCTGAAGGCCTAAACCGTGGTGCTGTCGCCGCCGATGCCGGTAATGACACACTGACGTTCTCCTTCGTCTTTATTTTTCATTATGAGTTATGACCTATCGTGCACGTCTAACAGACTTACTTATTCTTTCCGTTTTTTACACTGTCCTGCTCAACAGTGATAAATGTGAATACGGGTGTTGTCCATTATACTTAAGTGGTATATCCATTTCAGTAGATCTCTAGGCCACTTCTTTAACAATATGTTTAGCTTGCTAAATTTCTTTTCCTGTCTCTTATGGTGTACCACCACATTTTTCCGTTCAGTGTTTCATTCTCCTTCTCTTGCAGTCGAATACATTGGTCAATTCCAATCCATAAGGTATAACTGTGATTGCTAAACTTTCCTTATCATTGCTTCTAAATGCCTTTCCGTTCTAAACTTACTGAATTTCCCGATTGTATCTACCGGAACATGACAGTAACATCAAAGAGAAAAATTTTCTTGCTGTTCTGAAACTACTATTTATTTAATCAAAATATCCACGGGTGTACTGCCGGTCTACAGTGTCCAACGGGCACAATATTTTGGCAATCATACATGTCGCCATCATCAGGTGAACTGACGGACTGAGCTCCTGTGAACGTGCCGGCACGGATCTCCGTTCAAGTACCTACAGACTCCGCAGATTAAGAGATGGAAATAATCCATTATGAGATGAAATAAATTATTCAGATCGTTAGGAGAGAATACAACTTTTAACTGTAATTGAGTGACGGGAACTCGACAGTAGGAACAGGAAGAAAATGAAAAATAGTAGTAAATGCACTAGGGAAAAGAAATGTAAGGAAAAACCATCCTATATGATATTATGTGTATTACAATTTAATAACTGAAAGAAGTTCGCTACCTATTTGTGGAAAAGACCTGTAGACAGTGTGCGATTTCATGTAGATTACAGCATGACAGGTATTTAAAGGGACACGTGACTGCTGACCATAATTAACTGGAGCTGAAGGGCAGATTTCCTTAGTCATCCACGACTCCTCTTCTGCTTTCAATATATCTCTGGTGACCTCTACTGCTTTAATTATTTGGCTTATTTTTTGTAGTGTTCTTTCTCGTTTTAATTAACTACTCTCGAGCATTTTCCTTGATCGCTGCCTCAGAGAATTTCCGCTTCATCTCATTCTCCGCTGAATTTTAAGTAATCCATTTCATGGTATGCTACTTTCTCTTTACCGTCTTGAAGACAAGACTTCTGTTCGTCATTGTTTGGTTATCGTCTGATTCTGAGTCGTAGTCTAGGATGAAGTTGACTTGAAATCTCGTCTTTCCAAGCAGATCTTCTTTTATTGTAACTTTCGGCAATATTTTCCCGGCCAAGACTGTTTTATTCAAGAATGTACCAAATGTCTTTGATATCGCTACAGGGGATTAGGATGAGCTTTTCACCCGTGGCTCCCGCGAACGCGCATGTCAAATATATTTCACACGTATTTAAAATATTTCTCATGTAATTGTACACATATTTCATTCGTATATCTAGTGAATTTCGCCCTGCAGTCTCATTTTCACGGTGCTTAATGTTTATGACATCGTATCTCGCGAACAATGTGCTGTACAGTGATATAATTTTGCTGGCACCTCGTGGTATATGGGCCCACTGCCTGCGAAATGTGTCGCGAATAGAGTTAGTAGTAAAAAAGGAATACACTGCAACGTGTTGCATGATGCGGCAGTTTTCACGCATCTCAGTGTTTATAACGTCATATCTGTTGAATTGCGTGTCGTGCAATGATATGTTTTTCTAAATATACTCAATGGTATATGTAAACATTCTCTGAAAAATGTGTTAAGGTTGCAGTTAGTAGTAAAGAAGTAGAAAATTAAAACGTCATGCTTCATGCGCAGTTTTACTGCATGAACAGTGGACATGTAGGGCGGCATAAACATTTCTCCTTTCATCAATTTGTGGCGGTCGTTAGCAAGATAAGGTTCCGTAAAGGTTTAAAATGACGTGTAAGGTTTGTCACAAAGTGCTCTCATTCTCAAATACTGGATGACTGAATTACGGCTATTCAGGCATCGTTGGCTACACAGATTTTTCACCCCCACCCCTGTCATGGCCACGTAGTTCTTACCCTCACAGCGATTATTTCCAGTCAGTAAGTGATAAGTGTACCAACTTTGGTAGAATTCGGTACAGTGGTTTAGGAGGAGTTGGGGAACATACCTACGTACATTAATTTTTTGTAATATGTAAGGATCCACTTCCTCACACATTCTCTCCAATTCATCAAAATCAGCTTGTATGTTGCGCTTGTATACCTGCATAGTGGTGGTCGCTATTGACTTAGTTTCAATTCTTAGATTACTACTTCGTTCACTGTGTTGCTTATGGTAGCTCAACCTCTTACTTATATTTCTATTCGTAATCATACCAATTCTCATAAACCACTCATTGATTTTGTTGCGCCCTATAATTATCAGAGTCTCTATTTCTACGAGGATCACTCCAAAAGAGATGCACACTATTTTTGTACAAATACAGTTTTCACTCTGCATGTGTGAAAGTTTTACAGTGTGTAGATGCATCCTTCCCGCTTGTTTTCAAACTTAGTTCAACCTGTTCGCGTGAGTAGCGCCATCACAGCATGTCTTCAGGGTGGCTGCTACACTTGACGTTCGTCAGAAGCAATGTGCTGTCATAGAATTCCTGTGCTGTGAAAACGAGACAGTGGGAAACATCCACAAGAGGTTGAAAAAGGTGTATGTAGATGCTCCTGTCGATCGCAGTACAGTTAGTCGGTGGGCAAGCAGGTTACGTGATGAAAGCGGGCACGGCAGTATTGAGGATTGTCCTCGCAGCGGCAGGCCTCGTACTGCACACACTCCAGACAATGTGCAGAGAGTTAACGAACTGGTGACTGCTGACAGACGCATCACAGTGAACGAATTGTCACGCTGCGTTGGGATAGGGGAAGGAAGTGTTTGCAGAATACTGAAAGTGTTGGCGATAAAAAAGGTTTGTGCCAGATGGGTTCCCAGGATGTTGACAGTGGCTCACAAAGAAACAAGAAAAACGGTATGCAGCGAACTTTTGGAACAGTTCGAAAATGGTGGAGATAAATTTCTTGGAGGAGTTGTGACTGGTGATGAATCATGGCTCCATCATTTTTCACCAGAGAACCAGAGACGAAGAGGCAATCATTGGAGTGGCATCATGCAAATTCACCCAAGAAAAAGAAGTTCAAAACCACACCTTCTTCTGGAAAAGTTATGGCTACGGTGTTTTTCGATTTTGAAGGACTCTTGCTTGTGGGCATCATGCCAAGTGGAACCACCATAAATTCTGATGTATATGTGACGACACTGAAGAAAGTGAAACAAGCTCGACTGAGTCGTGTTCGACCACATCGCAAAAGCAGGATGTTTTGCTGTTGCACGGAAATGCACGGCTACATGTCAGTCAAAAAACCATGGAAGCAATCACAAAACTCGGACGGACAACACTGAAATACCTGCCTTACAGTCCTAACCTGGCTCCATGTGACTATCATCTCTTTGGGAAACGGAAAGACTCTCTTCGTGAAACAAGGTTTGAAGATGACGACTCCCTTGTGCGCGCTGCCAAACAGCGGCTCCAACAGGTTGGACCAGAATTTTACCGTGCGGGTATACAGGCGCTAGTTCCAAGATGGCGTAAGGCAGTTTAGTGGGATGCAAATTATGTGGAGAAATGAAAATATTGTTCCTAAAGGATGTATATACACACTGTAAAACTTTCAAACATGTAGAATAAGAGATGGATTAAAAAAAAATAGTGTGCATTTCTTTTGGAGTGACCCTCGTATTTAATGTCACCGATTAATACCGATTCTAACTTAAGGCTATTAATCTCTCATTTAACTTTATGCACTACAGTATTCGGTCTTCTGACATTCCACACTATTTAAACTATTCGGTCCCCCTCCTGCAGTCTCCAATCAGACATCCGCACGAGGACTAGTTTACCCCCGAATTTTTCATGAAGATAGTAATTATTATTATATTATTATCAAATAAGTGTACGACTAGTGGACAGTTTTTAAGTGTCTTCAGTGTAGCCGTTTCCATTGAGTTCTGTATCCTCATACCATCGCTCACAGCTGATTCTTCCACTTCTAGGGACCGTACTCTACCCGAAGAGCAAGACGGCGGTCTCAATATCTGTCCAATATTCCACCCACCTTTAACAAAGCCGTTCGCAGAATGAGATTGACTCCATCATCGGCCCATATCAATAGTGAAGGGCGTTAAGCCATCTTTGGCTGCCAGAATATTTTTTCTAGTCTGCAAACTTCTTCACTGTGTGCCGTGATACTCGTGACCAGTGGGTGTCCCAGCCCGCTCGGTAGGTGGCGCAAAAACCGGCAGAATGTTTTGTTGCTACGGGCCAGAGGACGCCAAAGACACTGAAGGTGTCGCAGGAGGCGCCACTGGTGTCTTCGAGGTACCGGCCTGGGCGACCGATCCGAGTCTTGCCCACGGTACTGGCACGAGTTGGACACTTGTGAAGTGAGATTAGTTAATACAGAGAGCACCGACGCGGGGAAGACACTTCATGCCTGTTGGCATATTGTGGGGAAGAGCGATGAATGTAGCAGCTCGATGGCGACTGAATTAGGCAAACAACACAGGGAAACGGGCGCTGACTGCACCTACTAGTACCGATGGAAGCATTGCAGTCATTTGTTTCTCCTGATGCCTCCAGAGTTATTATGATTAGAGTTCTTGTGCGTCTGTGCTTTGTCCCCAGTACTTAAGATTCCCCAAGCGAAATACTCCTTTTCAATAAATGTCCTCTGCTTTATCAGAGCTTACATACAATTAGCTGAATATGTCATCCGGCAGCGCTTAATGTTAAATGATTATTTTAGCTGACTTCTTCAATTTATGATACATGACTCTCCGGTATCCTGTTGAAGTTAATATATGAGACACAGCTTCCATTTTCTAATTTCATTGACAATGTATTTGTCCTTGACCGTATCTCATTTTTATTTTTCTTAGTGTTTTATCTCAGCATCAGGCTCATTTCTTCTGTATAAGGGAATTGTAACTATAGTTCAGTTTTGGTTTGTTAAGGAAGTTGTATTACCTACTAAACGTTATTTGCACTCCTACAATTCCAACCTCTTTCCATTCAACAGCCCCAATCCCGCTGTTCCCCTAACATCTATTAAAGACAAAACGTAAATTCAGTATTCTACCTGATTCAAAATGAAATCTTCCTCATAAATTATTTTTATCCTCTTGAAAAAACTAAACTTTTTCTCTGTTGAGTACCGAAAATTTTACTTCTTGGAAAGAGTAAATTTCTTTCTTCTTTTATTCTACTGATTTCGTGATTATTTTCCTCCAGTGATCACTTGAAGGTGTTTAAATTAGTGTATAAGACAGCTTGTCCTAAAGCTGGTATCGACCAGGAATTTGACGACACTCACTTTCCTTACTAATACATCCAACTTAGTTGCTCAACAGAAATTTTTCTCAACAGAAACTTTAAGCTGTATGCCGTCTAAAATATGTCCGCTTTCTTTATTAAGTAAAAATTAAACTGTCTGCTTCTATAGCGTTAATAAAAATTAATTTGTTGACAATATGTTTTGTTAGTTCTCGAAGTAGGATAACGCGACATGTAAGTAGTTTTGAAATGCCTCTTGTTTAGTCCGAGTTAGGCAGTTTTATTTCGTAAGCAGTTGCGAAGATCTATCAAGTCTGCATTGTGCGTGGTGAGTGAGTGATAACGAAACGGCTCGCTAACCACGCGCAGCTGCTGCGCTTAGCGCCTTACAATATTACTCAGCTTGATTTTAGAATGTGTAGAATTTCAGTCTTCTGCCGTTGGATTCATGAGTGCCAGTTTTTTTCCCAAATCCTGTTCCATTTAAGAACTTTCTCAGAAATTAGAAGCAAACTTGCTCAGAAACATGTCTGAAATCGGTTAAATTACCTCACAGTGGTGGGAAAGTGAATTTCGCGCAATATTTACCATGTTTCTTGTCACCGCATCTTACCATTGGGGAAATGAGAGGGTTTTTGAGAACGTAAATTCCGATCCCCGTCCAGTTGTAATATGACTGTCTGACTTCCGGTGGGTATGTTGGATGTTGCAGAATCACGGTGTACATGTGAATCGTGTGGTACGGAGAACTTCTTCAACTACGTAACATTCCTAGAGGTAATATGGGTCTAAATATTTGTGATCTGGCATCACTTACGATATCAGTTGGTAGAACTATATGGTTGATAAGACCGAAAAAGACGTTAGTTCACTCTGGCTTCATCTGCAGTGTCAATAAAAGACATATATTTCTGGCCGTTAGTCCCTTGTCTAAAAGCAACATAAATCCTTGGAACATGTAGTGAGATCGTTTGCTGCTCAACACTTCCATACTGACGAACTTCAAACTTGAGACTATATGGCAGCTTCTGTTAAAAGTATGCGTATCTGGCCTCCAACGGCTAACCTGTTAGGTGACAAAGTATTTAATGTTCCATTTAGAAATTTTAATTTATAATTTACTTGTGTTTTTATTTATGTTAGGCTCAGTGATGCGCGAACAAATCCAACAACCTCTTAACTTCGTATGAAGTTGTGAATAAAACAAAAAAAGAAAATAAAAGCTTAATTTAACTAAACCTTAACAGATTAGAAACTCCTTACTCTACGGAAAGAAGACAATATGGACCGCACAATAATGAGCACAAATTAGTCTTTGGTGGGACGACAAGTGTGCTGGACTGTCGTTGAAATTGCTCATCAATATTTTATTAAGTTTTAGTCTTCAGTTACTTATTTTAAATTTTATTTGTGTTAATATTTGCTGCCAAAGTAACTTATTAGTGGATTTTCGTTAATATCAGTCTTTTTTCCTGTGTTAATTAGTCGAGTGGTCTGTTATTCGTGAGTGTGCTTACGTGGTTCGTCCAAGCCTCACGCCTCAGTAGTGTGTTGACATTTTGCGGCGTGCAGTTGCAGCTGCAGCGATTATAAGGCTGAGTACTGACAAACTTATTTGAGCGCTGATATATAGTTTTTGAATTTAGTAGTTTTCAGCGGTGTTTCGTGCTGTTTGGTGAAATAACGATTTAATAAACTTTTGGAAACGTTCGCACGCTGTGTTTTTTAGTTTCCTGTGCGTTGAAGTTGTTTAGTAAATTTCGTGCTTTATTTTTCAGCTGACGTTTCGTATTGTTTCCAGTGAAATATTTCAGTAAGATTTTCATTCAGAATTTTAACTTCGTTGAGTGTTCCAGTGGCCGTTTGGATTTTTGGTTTGATCTAACACTTTTGTGAAGTTTTATTGGTATTGGTATTAGCTGTGGTGTATTAGTATTAATACAAGTAGTTGGTTTCTTAGTAGACAGAGAATTTCAAGACCGCTATAGTTGGTTCTATAAATAGTTCTACTGGTGTAAATGAACTTTGGTATCGTAGACCGTATAGGTTTTCAGTAACTGTAAAATTTTACCATGAGTGAGAAGTGTGGGCTTTGTCGTAGGTTTGCGAGTGGTGGGTTACGGTGTGGGAGATTGTTCAACGTATTTTCACTGGGGGGGGGGGGGGGGGGGGGTGAATGCAATGGGGATGCCAGTGGGAATTCTAGCGGGATCCTCTCCTGGTGAAGGGTGAAGGGTGGTGGGAAATGGGAACTGGCAGTTGGCAAGAAGGCAGCTAGGAAGAGGTATTCAGACAGTTAAACTTTGCCTATATGCAACAGGTTTGACCAACTGTCAGAGATGAGTGGAGAGGAACCTCGTGTAGCTGTAGATGAATGAACATGCACCAGTCCTCAGCAGTTAGGAGGCCTAGGTCAGCTGCAAAGTCTAACAGATAGAAGAATGTTCTGCTGCTATGTAGTTCACACGGTAGAGGTTTGGGCCATCAGTTGCAGGAAGTGTTGGGGAGTGAGTACCAGGTCACCAACATTGTGAAGCAAGTGCAGGGTTGGCTTGCAGCATAGGGGAGTTATGTAGGAATTTGACGAAGGAGAATCAGGTAGTAATAGTGGCTGGAGCAGGGAACAGTCTAGATAGGGGCTGGGAATATGATGTAGGTGGTGACCTGGGAAAGATAGCTACTCAAACTGGTGGCGTTAGTGTTCATTTCGTGCAACTGTTTCAGCGTCATAATCGGCCTCATCTTAAGGCTGCTGTTAGGCGCCTTAACATGGAGCTGGAGAAGGAACTCATGGCAAAGGCCTGGGTCAAATTTCAATGGTGTCAGTTGAGTCTATCAATGGATCGGGATTCACTATGTATGGCCTGCACCTCAGTAGGTATGGGAAGGGGAGGCTGGCTAAGCTTATAGGTGACAGTGTAGTAGGTGGTGGTGGTGGTGGTGGTGGTGGTGGTGGTGAGATCACTCATGAAAAAATTCCGTAATAGTTGGTATTAGAGCTACTCCTTTTTTAGATATAAGTCAGCTGATAGGTACATCAGCTTAAAGGACGTCCCCCTAACTAAAGGCTCACATTCAGAGGATGTAATGTTTTTAAGTAGAGAACGAATTAGCATATTTCGTCAAAATATAAGAGGTATTAGAGATACAGTTAGTGAACTTCTTATAGATGTCGACACTGAAATTATTGGTATATCAGAGCACCACTTAAATAAATTGACAATTCAGAGGCTTTCTTTACCAAGATACAGATTAGCTTGCTGTTTTTCAAGAAGTTCCTTGCGGGGTAGGGGAGTTGTTATGTACGTAAAAAACAGTATTCCACTTGAGTTCATAGACGTATCAAGGCACTGCACTGAACAGTTATTTGAATGTTGTGCAGGGGCAGTTGAATTTAGTGAAACTAAACTTCTAATTGTTGTTATTTATAGGTCCCATACCTCTGACATCAGAGCATTTCTGCTCAAGTTAGAGAGGGTTCTTGATTAACTTTCTAGGAGTTACCAGAAATTAGTTATATTTGGTGACTTCAATATAAATATTGTATATGATGGTGCAAGTAAAAGGATGTTGGTAGATTTAATAAATTCATATGAGCTGATGCAGACTGTGTTTTTTCCAACTAGGGTGCTGGGGAACAGTAGCACAGCCAAAGACAATATTTTTATTCTTTCTTCAGTACCAGATGAGAATTCTGTTAGTAAAAGGGTGAATGGCCTTTCAGAGCATGAAGCACAAATTTTAACACTAAAAGACTTTAGTACTCAAACAAATGTCACAATTAATTACAAACAATGTAGGAAAGTCAATCCAACAGCAATAGAGTTTTTTAACCTTGTCAAGGAACAAGAGTGGCAGGATGTTTATAGTGCCATTAACATAGATAAAAAATATAATGCTTTCCTAAACACATTTATCGTGCTCTTTGAGAGTTGCTTTCCAGCAGAACATTCTAAATGAGGTACTAACAGTAATAGGCAGCCCAGGTTGGTACTACTAGGATAAGGATATCATGTAGAACAAAGCATGAATTATACCAAAATGTTATTAGTGGTCACAATCAAGCTACAGTAGCACATCACAAACACTATTGTAAGGTGCTTGGAAATGTTATTAGGAAGGCAAAGAGTTGTGGTCTGCAAATAGAATACCTAATTCACAGGTTAAAATACAAACCATATGGTGAGTTGTGAAGGAAGTGTCTGGTCATCAGCACAAGGTCGATGATATAAAGTCACATCACAGTAAAAATATTTGTTACTGATAAATCATATATATGTACAATATTTAACAATCATTTTCTATGCATTGGTGGTGAATTAAATAAAAATTTAGTTTCTATAGGTAATCATATAATTTTCTTGGCAAATGCCTTTCCGAGATTGATGTCTGAAATACTTCTCTGTGAGACAAGAGGGAGATTGATTTAACAATTAAATCATTGAAGACTAACGAGTCTCATGGTTATGATGGAATTCCTAGCAGAATGTTAAAGTAATGTACTGCACATGTTAGCCCTGTATTTAGCCATTTTTGTATTTTTTCCGTTAGGAACGGTAGTTCCTGAACGATTAAAGTACCCAGCAGTGAAGCCGCCTCATAAAAAGGGAGAAAGGGGTCACGTAGATAACTCTATACCTATATTTATGCCTTCAGTGTTTGATAAAGTTATTGAATAGGCTGTGTATGTAAGGATGATTGATCATTTTATATCACACCATTTGTTATCAAATGTATAGTTTGGTTTTAGAAGTCGATTAACAACTGAAAATACTATATTCTCTTTTATCTGTGAGGTACTGGATGGGTTAAACAAAAGGTTTCGAACGCTAGGTATACTTTTGAATTAACTAAGGCATTTTATTGCTCTAGAAGTTGGATCATTACGGAATACGGGGAGTAGCTCACAACTGGTTCACCTCTTACTTTAGCAACAGACAGCAAAAGGTCATTATTCACAATGTGGAGAATGGCTATGATGTGAGGTCTGAGCAAGGGACGGTCAAGTGGGGGGTGCCCCAAGGATCAGTGTTAGGGCCACTCCTGTTCCTTATTTATATTAATGATATGCTCTCAAGTATTACAGGTAACTCTAAAATATTTGCTTGCAACACTGGCCCTGTTTCAAATAGTGCATTTCATGACTTAATTTCATGGATTGTAGAAAATGAACTAATGCTAAATCACAGTAAGACTCAGTTTTTATAGTACCTCACAATTCAACAAAACCTGAAGTTTTAATTTCACAGAATGGGCATATTATTAGTGAAACTGAACAGTTCAAATTTCTAAGTGTTCAGATAGATAGTAGCTGTCGTGGAAAGCCCACGTTCAGGATCTTGTTCAAAAACTTAATGCTGACATTTTTACTATTCGAACGGTATCTGAAGTGAGTAATCCTTCGACACGAAAATTAGTCTACTTTGCTTATTTTCATTCGCTTATGTCGTATGGTATTATATTTTGGGGTAACCCTTCCTATTCTAAAAGGATATTTTTGGCTCAGAAACAGGCGGTTCGTGCAATAAGTGGTGTAAGTTCACGAACCTCTTGTCGACCCATGTTCAAGAGTCTGGGTATTTTGACATTGGCCTCTCATATATATATATATATATATATATATATATCCGTAGTTACATTTCTTGTTAACAATATTAGCTTATTCCCAAGAATAAGCAGCTTTCACTCAGTTAATACTCGGCAGAAATCAAACCTGCATTTGGAATGGACTTCCTTAACTCGTGCAGAAAGGTGTGTAGTATACTGCTGCATCCAGTTTCAATATACTACCAAAAGAATTCAAATATCTGAGCAGTAACCCACGTGCTTTCAAATTGAGACTGAAGAGTTTCGTCATGGGTCACTTCTTCTATTCCATCGAGGAGTTCCCTGAAAAATTAAGCTGATTGTTGTTGTGTTGTTGATTGCGTTTATGGACTGACTTTTTTCGGGTTCATCTGTTATTACTTTTATGTTGTAATTTCATGTACTGACGCGTTCCATGGCCTTGGAGATTTGCTCCTCAATTTGGTCCTACGGATCTCGACGTGTAAATAAATGAACAAAAATATGCCGCTGAAAAATACCTATCCTTGCCTAAATCATAAAAACCAACACCAGACATATACAAATTATAGAAATTTTGCAACCTGAAAATGAACACCATCCGCCAACAGCACAAAATGGTTTACCATGGGTGATAGGAAACTTTCTTCACTATATCGTAAATGAACGTCGCAAATAACTGAAAAATTCTGTTAATTTTATAAGAAACGGGTTCCGGAGAATAAGAGAAATTTTAAAGTTACACCTCATAAGTGCATAGAAAGTATTTTGCAACAAAGAAATGAAAGAAAAAGATTGTTATTTCAAGGCTGGAGAGATCATTTTCTCAAATTTTCCTATATATATTTTCGTATATAGGTATGTATATCAGCAATGGGCAAAAAATTGTACAAAGAATTTTATTAATAGTGAGAATTTCGGTTTTCCGTGATAGAAAAAGCCAACCACGAAGGGGTGAAAGTGGTGATCGAAAGGAGGGGATGTATGAGTGGGTGGAAGCCATACAAAAAGATCAAAAAATTCAATAAATAAAAAATTGAAAAAATCTGGTTAAAAAATGTTCAAATGTGTGTGAAATCTTATGGGACTTAACTACTAAGGTCATCAGTCCCTAAGCTTACACACTACGTAACCTAAATTATCCTAAGGACAAACACACACACCCATGCCCGAGGGAGGACTCGAACCTCCGCCGGGACCAGCCGCACAGTCCATGACTGCAGCACCTGAGACCGCTCGGCTGGTTAAAAACCATGTGATGGATCTGTACTTACGGTATTAGATTTCTGATCAGTCATAGAACTTTCATGTGTCACTTATCACTTCCTTCACCTCTGCCAATATTTTTGATGTGAAAAATGCCTAGTTGCATCATCATTCAGCGTCTATGTTAAACTTCATGGCCCCCAACAATGCTTTTAATTTATTCTTCTGTAACCGCTCACGGTGCGTGGTATGCGTGGGAAGCATATAGGGAAATGCTCCTTCCACTTCTACACAGTTGTGCAAAATACAGTTCCCATATGCCACCGGTACTCTTACGAAACATATCTATTCACTACGATTGCCGTTTCAGTCTGTTGTACCATTTTCAAGAGATAGTTCAGTATGAAGTGCGACATTGCATGTTTCTTACAAGAGGACACTGTACTCGCGTCAGCCGCACTGAAATATTCGACGTGTATGATAAGTAGGGGTCTTAGTCATTTATTTGCATCGTCTAATAATTTCTAACAGTTACACGTGACTTTCGACAACTGTCATACATGGTGGACGCTAGGAGGAAATAATGTCAGGCGATGATACATAATCGGTACCAGTTATATTATATGAAGTGTAACATTCTTTTATATACGTAAGACTACTGTGATGTTTTATGAGTAGTGTATGTTGGTTTTAGTAAGGATTCCAACACACCATATTAATTCCCCCTCTTTTGGGTACGAAACACGATTTTTCAACGTAATCTCCGTTCAGTGCGACCGCCTTGCGTCACCTTACTGGGAGGGCCTTTAAAGCTGGTAACACTCTACGGCCGACGTCGGACCTACGTGTTGCTGCATCAATACCCACCCCTCATCCACGTACTTCACCTACATCTACATCTACATCTACATGGTTGCTCTGCAATTCACACTTAAGTGCGTGGCAGAGGGTTCACTGAACCATTTTCATACTGCTTCTCTCCGATTCCACTCTCCAATGACGCGTGGGAAAAAGAAACACCTTAATTTTCCCGTTAGAGCTCTGATTTCTCTTATTTTATTATGATGATAATTTCTCCCTACGTATGTGGGTGTCAGCAAAACATTTTCGCATTCGGATGAGAAAGTTGGTGATTGAAATTTCGTAAATAGATCTCGCCGCGAAGAAAACCGCCTTTGTTTCAGTGACTGCCACCCCAACTCGCGTATCATATCAGTGACAATCTCACCCCTGTTGCGCGATAACACGAAACGAGCTGCCCCTCTTTGCACTTTTTCGATGTCCTCCGTCAATCCTACCTGGTAAGAACCCCACACCGCGCAGCAGTATTCCAGCAGAGGACGGACAAGTGTAATGTAGGCTGTCTCTTCAGTGGATTTGTCGCATCTTGTAAGTGTTTTGCCAACAAAGCGCAGTCTTTGTTTCGCCTTCCCCACAATATTATCTACGTGGTCTTTCCAATTTAAGTTGCTCGTAATTGTAATTACTAGGTATTTAGTCCAATTGACAGCCCTAGGATTTGAGCGATTTATCATATACCCAAAATTTATCGGATTTCTTTTAGTACCCATGTTGGTGACCTTGCAGTTTTCTTTGTTTAATGCCAATTGCTACTCTTCGCACCCTACAGAAATTCTCTGTAGATCATTTTGTAATTGGAATTGATCGTCTGATGATTTTATTAGACGGTAAATTACAGCGTCATCAGCAAACATTCTAAGGGAACTGTTCAGATTATCACATAGATCATTTATGTAAATCAGGAACAGAAGAGGGCCTATGACACTTCCTTGCCGAACGCCAGATATCACTTCTGTTCTACTCGATGATTTACTGTCTATCACTACGAACTGTGACCTCTCTGAGAGGAAATCACGAATCCAGTCACACAACTGAGACGATACTCCATATGCACGCAATTTGATTAATAGTCGCTTGTGAGGAACGGTATCAAAAGCCTTCTGGAGATCTAGGAATATGGAATCGATCTGAGCTCCCTTGTCGACAGCACTCATTATCTCGTGGGAATAAATAGCTAGTTGTGTTGCACAAGAATGATATATTCTGAATCCGTGTTGGTTATGTACGAATAAGTCATTTTCTTCCAGGTGATTCATAATGTTCGAGTACAGTATATGCTCCAAACACCTATTGCAAATTGAGGTCAGTGATATGGGTCTGAAATTAATTTCCTTTCTTGAATACTGGTGTGACCTGTGCTACTTTCCAGTCTTTAGGAACAGACCCTTCGTCAAGTGAGCGGTTGTATATGATTGCTAAAAAAGGCGCTTTTGTGTATCCATACTCTGAAAGGAACCTGACTGGTATACCATCTTGATTGGAAGACGTGCCTTTCTTGAGTGATTTGAGTTGTTTCCCAACACCTAAGATATCTACTTTTATGTCACTCATACTAACAGCTGATCTGGTTTCTAAGTCTGGACTATTCACTTCTTCTTCTTTCGTGAAGTAATTACGGGAAACTGTATTTAGTAACTCCGCTTTAGTGGCACCATCATCGGTAACATATCCATCGCTATCGCGCAGTGACGGAATTGACAGTTTTTTTGCCACTGGTGTACTTTACATACGACCAGAATCTCTTTGTGTTTTCTACCATATTTTGAGACAATGTTTCATTATAGAAACTACTACGAACCTACTACGGTGTCGTAGCAGGCGGAGAGGTGATACTCCGACGTGGCGCGTCCCAGGTGGCGGATAGGGGGGTCCTCACCGGTTTACCGGCGGACTTGAGCGAAATAAAATAGCTCTCGCGGACCAAACACTAAACAACCTCTACGGCTAACAACCGTAGTTGTAACTCGGAGCTTGCTCCATACAAGGTTGACTACCTTCGAAAGTCAAACATGGAAGGAAATCTTTCAAGGAATAATCCACCGCTTGGCAATAACCAAGGAAGACTGCACTCGGATACGGTGGGCAGTCACCTGAAAGATAACTTGGATGAGTCGGAGCATCTGAAAATACCCAAAACGGACAGACGACCAAAACTCAAGACAGGACAAATAAACTACATTGCGACACACAATATAAATTCCCTCATACAACCAGGCAAACTCAAAATTCTGACGGATGAAATGGATCGCAAGGGGATTCTCATAACCGGACTTCAAGAAATGAGAAATACTGATCAGGAGCCGATAGAATCACAAGGATATAGGATTTATAAGGGAATACCAGGGAAAAGAGTCATGAAACAGTGTCCACAATTTGGAACAGGATTCGTGGTGAGTCTGAAAATAATAGAGTCCATAATAGAATTTAAAGCACAATCTCCCAGGCTCTCAACATTAACTCTAAAAGCTGCATATAAAATGTACACAATAATAAATGCCCATGCCCCGACAAATGATAAAAATAATAAAAAAGAACACAGAGAAGAGGTAGAAAAATTTTGGGAGCTCTTAGATCAAACGACGAATAACATTAATAAAAATCACATCAAAATTTTAATTGGAGACTTCAATGCCCAGTTAGGAAGGGAAAAGAGATATAGAGACATAATAGGGAAATGGACAGCACAAAGAAGAACAAACAAAAATGGCATAAGACTAGTGGAATTTTGCAGAAACCATGACATGATCTCAAAGTCGACGTATTTTAAGAGAAGACCAAGTAAACTAAAAACTTGGAAACATCCAGACTGGAAAAAAGGAGAATGGCAACTGGACCATGTCTGCATGGATAAGAATTACCACAAGGAAATTTACAATGTGAAAGTACTGAGAGGAACAGATACCGGATCAGATCATTACATGATAAAAATTAAAATTAAATTAACCCCATTAGCAAAGAAAAAATCCCACCAGAAGAAGAAGAGAACCTATGACCCTCATAAACTGATACAAAATGAGGATTATGAAGCACAAACCAGGGATATAAAAATAACAACAGATGATCTGGAAGAAATAATTCCCAAATTGAAACAAATAGCTGAACAAGTTGCCCCTATAAATCCAAGGAAAAAACACCAGTGGTGGAACGATGAATGTGATGAAGCAGTGTTGGATCGACACCAAGCCTGGTTAAGGCATCAAAATGAAAAAACAGAAAAATCATATTTGGAACTCACAAAACAAAGGAAGACAACACAAAAAATAATAAGGAGAGTTAAACGTCAGTACCAAAAAGATATACTTCTAATGATAGAAACAAATAGAGAAAAAACAAACTCAAGAGACTATTACAAAATATTTGGCAGACAATTACAAAGATATGATCCTCCAACATTAATGTTAAAAGATAAAGATAATAACCTAGCCCATAGCAATAGTAAAAATACAGAAATTCTAGCAGAAACATTTAACAAGTTACTAAATTGTGAAGATCCCCCAGAACTTCTTCAGATAAACACAGAAACCCCAATTAAAACACCAGCAGAAAATATAAATCCACCTACAATTGATGAGGTCTACAGAGCTTTGAAAGAACTCAAAAACTACAAAGCAAGTGGAGAAGATCAAACGTTTGCTGAACTTTGGAAATATGCAGCAGAACCAGTAAAGATAGCATTACACCAATGCATAGTAAAAATCTGGAATGAAGAGAAATTACCAGAAAATTGGACTACTGCTATAATACATCCATTACATAAGAAAGGAGAAAAATCAAATCCAGACAACTATAGAGGAATTTCCCTTTTGGACTGCACGTATAAGACCATGTCAAAAATACTATACAACCGCTGTAAAGATCAATTAGAACTGGAACTGGGAGTATATCAAGGAGGATTTAGATCGTGGAGAAGCTGCCCAGAACAGATAATTGCCTTGAAGTTAATTATGGATGTCTACAAAAGAAGGCAAAAACAACTAGTCATATACCGAGCGAGGTGGCGCAGTGGTTAGACACTGGACTCGCATTCGGGAGGACGACGGTTCAATCCCGCGTCCGGCCATCCTGATTTAGGTTTTCCGTGATTTCCCTAAATCGCTCCAGGCAAATGCCGGGATGGTTCCTTTCAAAGGGCACGGCCGACTTCCTTCCCCGTCCTTCCCTAATCCGATGAGACCGATGACCTCGCTGTCTGGTCTCCTTCCCCCAAAAACCACCCCCCACCACCCCCCCCCCAACTAGTCATAACCTTTGTAGATTTCAAAAAGGCGTATGATTGCATCCATAGATCTACAATGATGAAAATATTAAGGGATTTTGGACTTCATCCTAAATCAATAAAAATGATACAGTTAACCTTAACAAACACCAAATCCAAAGTAAAATTTAGAGGAGAAATATCTGAACCATTTACGATTAAAACAGGGTTGAGACAGGGAGATTGTTTATCACCATTGCTATTCAATTGTGCTCTTGAATATGTAATGAGAGAATGGTACAAGGAAAATCCTATGGATATTAAAATTGGAACTAAGAAACATAAAATAAACCTAAATTGCTTGGGATTTGCTGATGATCTAGCATTACTAGCTAATAATATTCAGGAAGCCACGAAACAAATAACAAGCTTACAAAATATAGCACAAAAATTAGGACTCCAGATATCATTTGAAAAGACTGAAATAATGGTAACGGATCCACTTGTAACAGATCACATCACAGTGAACAATAGGGAAATTAAAATAGTGAAACAATTTAAATACCTGGGTGAAATTATAACACATAAATTGGACGAGAAACCTGCATGGCGAGCAAGAACTAATAAAATGATAAAAGCTCAAAAACTAACATGGTCTACGTACAATAAAAAATGTCTATCAATTAAAACAAAATTAAAACATTACAAGACGGTGGTTCAACCAGAGGTTACATACGGAAGTGAAACTCTTTTTAAAGTCACCCAGAAAAACAGAATTGACAAAATTTTAAAAGTAGAGAGAAGAATTGCTAGAACATGCATAAATAAGAAATATCAAAAAGCTGGGCAATGGCGGATAGTTCCAAATGAAGTGGTATACAGAGAACTGGAGCCCATCACTGATACTATACGAAAGAAAAGGATCTCTTTTTGTGGTCACATTCTGAGGACACCAGAAACCAGATTATCAAGGAAAATTATTGAGAAGCTCTGGAATTTGAAACAACAAGGAGGATGGCTTAAGGAAATAAGAGAGGATATGGAAGAACTGGAAATAACTCTGGATGATTTGCAGAACAAAACGCCAAATTTAAAGAAGTTGAGGGACACAGAAATAAGATTTAAACCAAAAATTGACAAACGACATACAATGAAAAGGGTATTTACAGATAAGGAACGACGAAAAGCATCGGAACGAATGAAGAGATACTGGGCCACTCGGAAGGGGAAAATACCAAAGAAGAGGACCAGAAATGATTGACTGAAGTGGTCCAATGAGGCCGTAAAAGCAGAAGAAGAAGAAGAAACTATTAAAGCATCTCGCTTTGATGCCGACACAAAATTTCGAGCTTTCGTGAAACTTAGCCAGTCTTGGGGATTTTGCGTTCTTCTGAATTGGGCATGCTTTTTTCGTTGCTTCTGCTGCAGTTGTCTGACGTCTTTTGTGTACCATGGTGGATAAGTCCCGTCTCTTATTAACTTGTGCGATATGAATCTATCCCGCGAAGTACTTCCTTCATCGGGCCAAACAGATGGAAGCCGAAACGTGTGAGATCCAGAGTGTAGGGTGAATGAACAGGTACAGTCCAATGAAGATTTGTGAGCTCCTCTGAGGTGGATATACTTATGTAGGCGTTGTGTTTCCATGGAGGAGGAGTAGTCTGTTTGCATCTTTGTGAGGACGTACACGCTGAAGTCGTTTCTTAGGTTTCCTGAGAGCAGAACAATACACTTCAGCGTTGATCGTTGCACCCTGAAAGAGGACATGAAACGGAATGACCTCTTCAGAATCCCAGAAGATCCTCGCCGTGACTTTACCGGCTGAGGGCCAACGATGGTCCTTTTCTTCAGAAGAGAGATTGTGTGGCGCTACCGCGTGGATTGCAGTTTCGTTTCTGTAAAGAATTGATGAACCCATGTTTCATCGCCGGTGACGATGTTCGGCTGCTCAGATTGTCTCCCAGGTCGTTTGTATAGATAAAGGAACTATAACACTACCTTGGGAAACAACCGAAATCACTTCTGTTTTAGTTGTTGACTTTCCGTCAATTACTATGAACTGTTACCTCTCTGACACGTAATCACGAATCCAGCCACGTAACTGAGACGATATTCCATAAGCACCCAGTTTCATTTCAAGCCGCTAGTACGGTACACTGTCAATAGCCTATTGGAAATCTAGGAATACGTAATGAATTTGAATTGTCTTGTCAACAGGATTCAACACTTCGCGTGAGTAAAGAGCTAGTTGTGTTTCACAAGAAGAATGTTTTCTTCGTCCGTGTTGACTGTGTGTCAATAGACCGTCCTTTTGGAGGCAATTCATAATGTTTGAACACAATATATGTTCCAGAATCATGCTGCATATCGACGTTAATGATATGGGTCTGTAATTTAGTGGATTACTCCGACTGCCTTTTTTGATTGTTGGTGTGACCCGTAAAACTTCAGTCTCGGGATACGGATCTTTTGTCCGGGGAGCGGAAAACTTCATTTCAGAAATATTTCAATGCTGAGGAACGAAATAAACATTAAACAGCTAATAACTTTGTAGCCGTAATGAGTCTAACTGAAATGAAATAGCGTGGACTGGAAGTGTGGCAGAGATGAGCTTGCACTCCGATTGAAACGTGGCCGGGGGGAGCTGAATTGGGATGAATTTTTTTTTACTCTAGTTGTGTGATAAATTTGACATTGCGTGTGATAGTCTACAATGTTCGGAGAACGTGCTCACGCGGGGGAGCTTGTAATAGAGAGAGTAAGGTGAGTGCGGCCAGAGCAGATCGGAGAGGCGGTGACATTTTCGACGACGGGCTTCTGTGTGCCCAGCGGCGCGTGGCGTCGGCTACTCGCCTCAGTCGGCTGGGCTGGGCTGGGCATCCAGTGAGCCAGCCCACAGGCCGCCTGCGACATGGCGTCTTTTGACGCGACGGCGTATGTAGCTGGGCACAGTAGTTCTACACTCTCTCTCTATTACACTCTCTCTCTCTCTCTCTCACACACACACACTCTATCTCTCGCACACTCTATCTCTCACACACTCTATCTCTCACACACTCTCTCTCTCACACTCTCTCATACACACATTCTCTCTCACACACTCTCTCTCTCAGACACGCTCTCTCTCTCACACGCTCTCTCTCTCTCTCACACACTCTCTCACACATTATCTCTCTCTCACACTCTCACACTCTCACACTCACACTCACTCTCACTCTCTCACTGTCACTCTCTCTCTCTCTCTCTCTCTCTCTCTCTCTCTCTCTCTCTCTCTCTCTCTCTCTCTCTCTCATACACACACACACACACACACACACACACACACACACACACACACACACACAAACACGTTATTACCTACCAATCTACCAAGCTGTGTTTCCTTGTGGAATTATGAGGTTTGCCCAGGAAGTAAAGCACTGCAGCTATTTCTTGGACAATTCTTTACTGAACATAATGAGAATTAAACAAACTAAAGAATAGTGTTTTATTTACACACCCGGTTTTTTCGTGTGATCTCCATCCCGTTCTACGGCCCCCCTGAGGGGCGTGTATGCCCTGTCGGTACCAATCCTTGTCCTGGTGGAGGAGCCAGTGCTTTAATGCGTGAATCACCTCCTCATCATCTTCTAAATGTCTTCCACGATCGGCATCCTTTTAATGGTCCAAACAAGTGGAAGTGGGGGTAAGTCAGGGCTGTGGGGTGGATGGGGTAGCACTGTCCAACCCTGTTTTACGATGTTTTCAGCAGTTCTCAGACTTGTGTGGAGCCAGGATTATCATCTTGCTTCAAGACATGTCCTGGGCTGCTGTGGCGCCGAAGTCGCCGGAAGCGCGTCTTGAGTTTTGTTGATGTGTTGACATATGCTTCTGAATTAATGGTACCGCTTCTTGGCAAAACATCAACCAGAATTACACCTTCACAGTCCGGAAACACGGTGATCGTGACCTTACCGACGGAATCAGTTGCCTTGACTTTTTTGATTTTTTTTCTGTGGGAAGTGGAATTGGCGTTTTGTTTCGCGCTCAAAATGGTGAGCCCAAGTTTCATCGCCTGTCACAATCCGGGACAAGAAGGTCACCCCCTCAGCTTCAAAGCCGGCCGGGGTGGCCGAGCGGTTCTAGGCGCTACAGTCTGGAACCGCGCAACCGCTACGGTCGCAGGTTCGAATCCTGCCTCAGGCATGGATGTGTGTGATGTCTTTAGGCTAGTTAGGTTTAAGTAGTTCTAAGTTCTAGAGGACTGGTGACCTCAGAAGTTAAGTCCCGTAGTGCTCAGAGCCATTTCATTTTTTCAGCTTCAAAACGTTGCAACAAATCAAGACAAATGTTTTTTTTTTTTCTGTGCAGTTTATGATCCATCGTTAGACACCGCAGGACCAATTTTGCACACACTTTTGAATATCCGAGAGTGCAGATAACAGCATCCGCACTTCCTTTGCTGATTGATAGGTGCAGCGCCAACTGCCAAGTCGTAATGAGCCTGCCCTCGCGAATGACATCAGTTCGATGCAGCATGTCCGGTGTGATATCTGTGGTCTCCCCGGACGTTGCCAATCGGGGCGATCCGCCGAACCACCTTCTAATGGCCTCACTGTCCTTGCTCTGCGACTAACTGTACTTCTGCCGACAGCAGATGCTCCTTAGACTTTGCACAAGCACTGTGAATATTGCCCCTAGCTTCTTTCTCTGCAGTGAGAAATTCAATGACGGCACACTGATTGCAACATACAACTCCTACAGACGCCATTTTGAAACTGTTCTACTGCTACACAGTCTGTCGGAAGTGATGGACACTTGGCGCGTTCAGTCTAGAGACTTCAAATAATACATACGTAACGTTTCGCATTCGTAGCATTGTTTTCAGCTTAGGAAAAAAATGGACAACCCGCGTATTTTCGTTCCACTGGTCGACGGCAGATCGGGACTGCAGTATCGGTATTACAGAGCGCTTCAAAAGTCATGTCCCACAGGACAAATACGATGAACTAGAACTCAACCGACAAAGCCTCAGAAATGTCAGTATGGACCAAAACAAGAAAAAAAAATCTAGTTAACATGGACTCTGAAATGCACATCTTAATAGCTATGAGCAGTTTTTCATCTTCAGTAGTGGGAAACAAATATACTGCAAGCTCTTCGCTAATCACGTTTTGAGAGGTGGTAGTGTGGACCAAACAAAGAAAAAATTGTCTGGTAAACAAAAGCTCTAAAGTGTGTGCTTTAAGTGTTATCGCCACTTGTGTAGTAGATGAGATGTGTTTCGCAGTAGCTCGTAAGGTAAGAAATTTTGGAGCGTACATTTACTGGAGGTATTTTTCTTGTTTTCGTCCATACTACCATCTCTCAGAATATGGGAAGCAAAAAGCTTACAAGAGAGGGTATTTTATTTCACAGTATCGAAGATGTAGCTCTTAAGATATGCATTTTAGAGCCCATACTCAGTAGACAGTTTTTCCTTGCATTAGTCCATGCTGTCACCTCTGAAAATTTATCGGTGGAGTTCACATCCACGCTATTTCTCCTCTGGAATATGACTTTTGAAACACCTTGTATAACGTAACGTAACAACGCATTTCCACTCGTAAATATTTCGTTGAAACTGGCTTATTTATCTGCGGCTTAGACGTGTTAGGTAATTCGCAAGAAAAACATCGATGTACAGGGCGTCCCAAAATATACATAACAACTTTAGGGTTATAGAACTCGACTTGTAATGAAATCAGAGAAAAAAAATTTGTCTGGTCTACCAACTCAAAAAGTTTTTTTGTAGAGTAATGGACAATCGTTTAGCTTTCCAGGTTACAATAGCAACATAACTGACAAAAGTTTCCTTTTTCATTTGCAGGATTGTAGGAGCACCATAAACGAGTGGAGGAATAGAGTCTGCAAGGGAAACGCACAGTGGTGTATTAAAACGAAATCAGGCACCCAAATCTTAGAGAAATTTCCGAACGTGATACGGGAAACCAGCACCCTGTCGGTGATCCATAAGAAAATGGCACAGGAACTGCGTGGAAAGTGCGAGTGTGGACTTTAAGCACCGTGTAGGTAGGTCCACGAGAAGAGGTGAAGACACGTAGGGAATTCGACAGGTTGACATCGTCCACCAAAAAATTCTTTTCGTACGGTATCAAAAGAGCTACGAATTTCTCGTCCGACAATGCTCCTGGTGTTCTTAAAGTGTCTTCTTCTGTTTCTATACATACTTAAAGTGTTACAAGAAATGAAACAAGATGAAAAGCCAAAACGTGCCGCATTTTTTCAGCACATTATTGCACTTGTAGATAGGTACGTTGGATTTTCAGATGAACCGACGTTTCAAATGTGGGGGCATAACGTACGCATCTGGGGCTCGACCAGTCCACGTGCTGTAAGGAAGACGGTGCGTGTTAGTCCAAAAGTTAATGTCTGCTGCTGCATGTTAGTTGACCGCCGAGGAAGCGGTGAATGCCTCAAATTATAGCGATGTGCTTCAACTCTACCTAAAACCACAATTACTCAACCGGCAACGCCATAATCTATTCCAGCAAAATGATGTACATCCACACTGGACTTTTACGTGTGAGACATCTCCTTAACAGGAACTTCCCAAAACTTCGAACTGGAGGAGTTAATTCGACACTTAACCTCCTACATCCCATGCCATTACATCCCTTCACTTCTTTTTATGACGCTGTTTCAAGGATCTAGTTTACCGCAAGCCCATGTATTATGTTACCGATTTGAAGGAAAGAATAACGGAAGCTACTGCGACAGTTGATGTTGACATTTTAGAGCGGTTTGAACCGAGCTGGAATAACTAGCTACAGTGCGCGCCACAAGGGGAGTGCATGGTGAACTTCTTTAACACAAAAGGAACAGGAAAATGCTTTTTAGTGCATAATACAAACTTAACTGTTTTCCTCTACGTGCCGGCCGGTGTGACTGAAACGTTTTAGGCGCTTCAGTCTGGAACCGCGCGACCGCTGCGGTCGCAGGTTCGAATCCTGCCTCGGGCATGGATGTTTGTGGTGTCCTTAGGTTAGTTACGTTGAAGTTATTCTATGTCCTAGGGGACTGATGACTTCAGATGTTAAGTCCCATAATGCTCAGAGCCATTTGAACTATTTTTTTTCCTCTAAATTATTTATATCTCGAGTGATATGACGTTAAAGTTGTATAGAATCTCTTGGGACACACCGTGTTATTTCAGTCAATTTTTATTTGAATGTCATTTTAACACATCAACAGTTACGCCATCATTTTTTTTCAAATCAAGTCTTTCGACAAAAATGAACCTGCCATAGAGCGTTCCCATTCTGTGGTCACATAATCGTTTCTATTACACCCGAACAGGAAATGCATTTCTTGGCAAGGGTCTTTCGCTCTTCCATTCCGCCGCTTCTTTTAGCGTTAGTTGAACTATTTGCAGATGTTAATATTTAACAATCATCAGATGGTTTTCCACCAAAACAAGTCTAATGATTTGATGGTATTCACAGTAATGAAGACTCTTCAAGCCGCTTTAGCTGTTTTCTAGTCTTAATTGGTAACAATACTGGTTTCCACCGTTGCAGGTGTATGCTCAGTTGATGCACTGTTAATCAGATATAGTTTCAGACAAGGATTTAATAAAAGGGGGAAAAATTTATAAACATTCTCAAAATATTTGTCAAATATGCGTTAACTGAACAAGTTTTGATCAGATCTCAAACAAGCGGGAATCTACGATGTCCCATAGTTCAGTTGCTAATTTAAAACGTTAATACATTATAGGATACTGTCAATAGTAAAATTGGCACTAAGCGCCAATAGGTGAATATCAAAGTGGACTTATTAGAAAAAAATAATTCCATTTATTAACATTTATGATTAAAGGGCGTAAACTTTAACAGTGCTCGCGATATGTAGCGGCTGCGGGTTCAACGAAAATAATTAACAGCAACCTACCAAAAGTACTTATGCGGTTAAGGATAAATTATCACTGAAAAATGTGTTTATGTGTCCTTGGAGCCTTTCGCGACTGCATACATGAATAAAACGTTCTCGGTTTTAAAGACGCGCCAATTCGAATGAAATCCTCGAGATATAAAATAATTAACACGCCAAAAGGGCTTTAGTCATAAAATATTTAAAATGGAATAAGTGAAGGCGAGCGACTATGGACTGCTCATACCTGTACGGCCACAAGAGTCAAAGTCTAAAAATAGTGACCGAGGGCTTATTTCTTGCAATTGTAACCTAGAAACGGTCTCTGGACGTGCAGCCATGTTTAAAACAGTTCGAAAATACCAAATTGTTGGCTCATGCATCTACATATTGGGACTCTGTTATAAAGGAAGCGGCCGAGATTCGTTTAAACAACAAAAATTTCAACAGAGACCATAGGTACACACTCAGAAGGCCATGGGGGCGGGCGTTGGACATCGAAAGAAAGCAAATACAGACGTGCGACGCGGGAGCGGCAGTTTCAAACGTGGCGGCTGCCCCTGGCGCCACCGGACGTCACCGGTGCTGCCAAGGGCAATAGCTCCGCTAGCTGCCCGGGTCGACTTACGCGCGCGCGACAGTGGGTCTATCTGATTGGCTGCTGATGATGTCGTCATGCCCATATAAGCGAGAAACCTTAGCAGCCCCGGCAGTCAGTGAACTCCTGACGACGATGCCGGAGATGGTCATCGAAAGCTCGAGGTTTTTATTCGAATTGACGCGGCTTGAAGACCGAGAACGCCGGCCGGCGTGGCTGAGCGGTTCTAGGCGCTACTGTCTGGAAGCACGCGACCGCTACGGTCGCAGGTTCGAATCCTGCCTCGGGCATGGGCGTGTGTGATGTCCTTAGGTTAGTTAGGTTTAAGTAGTTCTAAGTTTTAGGGGACTGATAACTTCAGAAGTTATGTCCCATAGTGCTCAGAGCCATTTCAACAATTTGAAGACCGAGAACGTTTTATTCAGTGAGTGTTTATTTTGCCAATGCTACGGATTGCTAATTGATGGTGTACTAGAGGCTCATATTGGCAAACATTCATCCCGACTTTGATACCCTAAACCGTCCCTCTCCTTCTGATGGAAACATGAAAATCGGTTAACATATCCAAGAAACTGCTTTCATAGGATGCTATGATGGAAACGTATGGAAATGAGTGAACATATGCAAGGAATTGCTGGCAGCATACTTGGCCGACCATTACGGTAAACCAATGGCAAGTGCCCTAAAAGTGAAAGTAACGTTACTTAACGAGGGCTTTTTTGGAGAGACAACTTCGTAAAAGTATATAATAAGTGAAAGCATTCCTATAATATGTGTTTACTCCGGTAACGTGGAACCAGTACGAGAAACTTCCGCGGCACAGTCGTTGTATGTTGCGTACCGCAACGGGACTTGCATTACGAGAATGAAGAACTGTTCCTGCGCGAAATGTTGGGCAGCAGGGCTCTGTATACATGCATTTCGTCAATCGCTGGAGTACGGGCGCCGCATTGGATTGTGGTGCTAACAATTTGTAAAAGAGTACAGCAAGATAATTTTAATAAAGCCTGGAGTATATATATACTTCTGGTTCAAATGGCCCTAAACACTGTGGGACTTAATATCTGAGGTCATCAGTCACCTAGACTTAGAACTACTTAAACCTAACTAACCCAAGGACATCACACACATTCATGCCCGAGTTAGGATTCGAACCAGCGACCGTAGCTATACTCCTGGCTTATGTGTGTGTGTGTGCGTGTGTGTGAATTACAATACGTATCATCTGCTTTTCTGACCTACCTTGTTATAACAAATTGTTTGTACAAAATATTGGATTCACAGATGGCATAGCAGATGTCCCTCTAATTTGCCTCTTACTATGGTAACGACTTTCGATACATTTCTATCCTCACCTGTTCTTTAAACACTTCTAAATTTCGCTCTTTATCAGCCCACTTGATTCAGTTCTTAGAGAGCAACGCGTTTCAAATGCTCCCAGTTTCTACTCGAGACGTACTCATTCAGAATTTTCTTCCTTACTTCCGTGTCAATACTTGATATCGATAGTGGCCTTCTAGTCGCAGGAACTTCCTTCGCTTGTGCCAATGTTCTTCTGACATATCCTTCTGCATTTTGCATCCAGTACAAACTTGGTATCTAGACAGGATAATTCTTTCGTATCTACGTGTGTTGTTCCATAAGTAATGCAACACATTTTTTTCTGAAATCTGGTTTGTTTTATTCAGGATTCCAATACACTCTTCCCCAATTCCCGAATTCCCCACTCTTTCGGCTACAGTCCCCTGTTTTCAGCTTAATCTCTGTTCAGTGCGGCGCCTCACGCACACTTTACTGTGAGAGCCTATATGCCCACATGGTACGTTTCCGCTGGTCGACGTCGGAGCGAGCGTCTTGCTGCGTGACTAACCCCTTCACCACCCACGTACTCCATCCTGCCTAGTGCATCCTTCATTGGGCCATACCGGTGGAAGTTGGAAAGTGAGAGATCCGCGCTGTAGGGTGGATGAGGAAGAACAACAGTCCAATAAAATTTTTTGAGCTCCTCTCGGGTTCGCAGACTTGTGTGAGACCTTGAATTGTCATGGAGAAGGAGAAGTTCGTCTGCATTTCTGTGGCAACGAACACGCTGAAGTCGTTTCCTTGGTTTCCCGAGGGTAGCACATTACACCTTCAGAGTTGATCGTTGCACCACGAGGAGGGACATCAAACAGAATAACTCCTTCAGAGTCTCAGAAGACTGTAGCTGTGACTTCGCCGTCTAAGAATGCGTCTTTGAACTTTGTCTTCGGAGGAGAGGTGGTGTGGCCCTACTCCATGGATTGACGCTTTGTTTCCAAGTGGTGCGATGGTGACAGACGCCTCGCCCAACGATTCACCGAACTTTTGTTCGTTGCCAGGTTTCCGTAGACATTCTGCAAGCTCCTATGAATATCCGCATTGCTGTCGTTTTCCGCCAAAAGAAACGCAGTTTAGAACGAATCTCCGTTGCAGCCGCCATTTTGAAGACTACCTGTGGCGCCGTCGACTATCGGAACATGGGGGGGGGGGGGGGGGGGGGGTGAAGCGGGAAAATTCCACGACGTCCCACAACAAATTCCTCATGTTTTCAACAGGAATTGTCCGAGAATCGCATAACTTGTGGAACGCTCCTCATACATACGTACTCCACAGATAGTTATGATGCATTTCGCTTAGCATGATAGAACATGTTTCTTCTCGGTCCAGTCTCGAATGGAAAGGGAAGAGACTCCATCAGCTGTGGTTAGTCTAATCTTATCTCCGAGAGCCCTACGAAAGGAGACGTAGCAGGTAGCAGCACATTCGTAGTTTCATCTGAAACCTTCCAAGATGTCTTCACGGGTAGTTCGCGTCTATCCTAGCGTTCCGCAGTTCTGTGTTATCAGAATTTCCGTGACTCTCTTCCACAAGTCAGTCAAGGCTGTGACCATTCGAGGTGCTGTTCTTTGCGTACATTCGGTGACCCGTGTTAGGCTTACTTGATATGGGTACCACTAAGACTATTGATATTTTCAAAAGTATCGGGAACCCGATACATCAATGTATAAATAAAATCGTTACCGACGCTCGATATATTGTAGAAATATATCGGCATATCGATACATCAACGGGAAAAATATCAGCGTACCACCCAAACTCAAATATCGACTGCGTATTGTAAATATACTGGCCGGCAGATGTATCTGAGCGGTTCTAGGCGCTTCAGTCTGGAACCACGCGACCTCGGGCATGGATGTGTGTGGTTTCCTTCGGTTAGTTAGGTTTAAGTAGTTCTAAGTTTTAGGTGACTGGTGACCTCAGATGTTAAGTCCCATAGTGCTGAGAGCCACTTGAACCATTTTTTGTAAAGATACTGCCAGTTTTAGAGCTGTATGTGTAAGTATTGATTTATTGTTAGATATTCTGTACATCAAGTAGCTAACAGCCTGCTCATCCCACTTGGAGCAAGAACTGAAGGGAAAACGATGCACATTCACGCCTAGCGATAGCCACTTTGCCGGCCGGGGTGGCCGAGCGGTTCTAGGCGCTAGAGTCTGGAACCGCGCTACCGCTACGGTCGCAGGTTCGAATCCTGCCTCGGGCATGGATGTTTGTGATATCCTTAAGTTAGTTAGGTTTAAGTAGTTCTAAGTTCTAGGGAACTGATGACCTCAGAAGTTAAGTCCCATAGAGGTCAGAGCCATTTGAAACATTTTGATAACCATTTTTCTAAAAGCGGTAACTGCATGTAAGTGGCACAATAGAAGGTGTACGCTGGGTACGTCAGTCGATTTCGTCACATATCGGTTTTGTCTGGGACACTTCGTGTTGACTTCCTTGTTTTATTTTCATTTCTGCGACCCACAGCGAACTAGCAATCGTAGTGTCAAAATTGCGTGGTGAAGCTAAACGTTGCATTTTCTGTTGGTAGCGCCAAGAGCCGATTAAGTAAGCATTTCCCCTCGCACATCTCTACCCACCGCAAAGACCAATCTTCTCATTTAGATCATCAATTTCATCAATTGTTTTTAAAGAATGCCCATGAGAAGTAGCACACTACTTGCGCTAAAAATTGTTGTTATTCCATTGAAACCACCAACCTCCCGTATAGTCGGACTACTACTTCATGCCATCTATACTTGCTTCACACTCTCAGAGAGAGATAGACTGGATGCCATGAAAGCTCAGAAACCTGTAAGACTCCTTCATATGGTGAAAGGAAAATGATGTTCTACTACAATTTCAAAGGAACAATTTCAAATTTTTACCGAAAACTCGAAAAGAAATAAAATATAAAACACAAATATCGGCAGCACTCAGTATTGCCCTTTCGATATAGAGATATTGATACATCATTGAAAAAAATATCACTGATATACAGGGTGTTACAAAAAGGTACGGCCAAACCTTCTGGAAACATTCCTCACACACAAAGAAAGAAAATATATTATGTGGACATGTGTCCGGAAACGCTTACTTTCCATGTTAGAGCTCATTTTATTACTTCTCTTCAAATCACATTTATCATGCAATGGAAACACACAACTACAGAACGTACTAGCGTGACTTCAAACACTTTGTTACAGGAAATGTTCAAAATGTCCTCCGTTAGCGAGGATACATGCATCCACACTCCGTCGCATGGAATCCCTGATGCGCTGATGCAGCCCTGGAGAATGGCGTATTGTATCACAGCCGTCCACAATACGAGCACGAAGAGTCTCTACATTTGCTACCGGGGTTGCGTAGACAAGAGCTTTCAAATGCCCCCATAAATGAAAGTCAAGAGGGTTGAGGTTAGGAGAGCGTGGAGGCCATGGAATTGGTCCGCCTCTACCAATCCATTGGCCACCGAATCTGTTGTTGAGAAGCGTACGAACACTTCGACTGAAATGTGCAGGAGCTGCATCGTGCATGAAACACATGTTGCGTCGTACTTGTAAAGGCACATGTTCTAGCAGCACAGGTAGAGTATCCCGTGTGAAATCATGATAACGTGCTCCATTGAGCGTAGGTGGAAGAACATGGGGCCCAATCAAGACATCATCAACAATGCCTGCCCAAACGTTCACAGAAACTCTGTGTTGATGGCGTGATTGCACAATTGCGTGCGGATTCTCGTCAGCCCACACATGTTGATTGTGAAAATTTACAATTTGATCACGTTGGAATGAAGCCTCATCCGTAAAGAGAATATTTCACTTAAATGAGGATTGACACATTGTTGGATGAACCATTCGCAGAAGTGGACCCGTGGAGGCTAATCAGCTGCTGATAGTACCTGCACACGCTGTACATGGTACGGAAACAACTGGTTCTCCCGTAGCAACGTCTCTGACGCTGACATTAGGGTTATCGTCAACTGCACGAAGAATTGCCTCGTCCATTGCAGGTGTCCTCGTCGTTGTAGGTCTCCCCCAGTTGCGAGTCATAGGCTGGAATCTGCCGTGCTCCGTAAGACGCCGATCAATTGCTTCGAACGTCTTCCTGTCGGGACACCTTCGTTCTGGAAATCTTTCTCGATACAAACGTACCGCGCCACGGCTATTGCCCCGTGCTAATCCATACATCAAATGGGCATCTGCCAACTCCGCATTTTTGAACATTGCACTGACTGCAAAACCACGTCCGTGATAAACACTAACCTGTTGATACTATGTACTGATGTGCTTGATGCTAGTACTGTAGAGCAATGAGTCGCATGTCAACACAAGCACCGAAGTCAACATTACCTTCCTTCAATTGGGCTAACTGGCGGTGAATCGAGGAAGTACAGTATATACTGACGAAACTAAAATGAGATCCAACATGGAAATTAAGTGTCCACATAACATCTTTTCTTTATTTGTGTGTGAGAAACGTTTCGTGAAAGTTTGGCCGTACCTTTTTGTAACACCCTGTATATCGATATTTTTGGGGAGAAATATCGATATTTTATTAAAAGCCCTAGGTACCACACACTTGAGCAATATTTTGAGATGTGAGGCACAACTAATGTGTTACTAGTCTCCTTTTCATACTGACTGTATGGTCTCGTAAATTGAAAATAAACTGAGGTCTGCCACGTGCCTTATCTACGACAGAGCACACGTAATCATTCCATCTCACGTCCCTAAAAACTATTACACTAAGGTATTTGTACGAATCGAGTGACACCAGTCGTGACCCTTTGACGTTGTGGTCGTGGGATGCAACTCTTCTGTCTTTCGACTCTTCGTCGTTCCCAGTATTGCTATTAAGTAAGTCTGACAACGTGACGGAAGAGAAAACAGTGTCGGCAGGGAATAGACAGTGGATCCAGTATTAGAACCAGAATTTAAAGGACGTTTGGACGACTTGTAATAAAATAAGGCAGAAGTTACAGATAACATTCCATCGGAAGTTCGAAAATCATTAGGGGAGGTGACAACAAATTCACTATTCACGTTGATGTTTAGATTGCATGAGACTGTTGATATACCATAAGACTATCGGAAAAACATCTTCTACAAAATTACGAAGATAGCAACAGGCGACAAGTGCGGGAGCTGTTGCACAATCAATGAACAGCTAATGCATCCAAGCTGTTGAAAAGACTAACACACAGAAATAGAATAGAAAAGAAAGCTGGGGATCTATTACAGTACGCTCAGTTTGGCTTTAGAAAAGTGAGGCATTTCTGACGCTGCGGTTAATAATGGAAGCAACACTCAAGAAAAATCTAGACACGTTCATAGGATTTGTCGACCTGCTAAAGCGTTCGACAATGTCAAATTGTGCAAGATGTTCGAATTTTTGAGAAAGATAGAGGCTAAGCTATAGAAAAAGACGGGTAATATACAGCATGTTCAGAACCAAGAGGGAACAGTAAGACTGGAAGAAGAAGAAGAAGAAGAACGCAGCACTGCGATTAAAATGTGTATCACACAGGGTTGTAGTCTCTCACCGCTGCTGTCCAGTCTATAGATCGAGGAAGCCATGACGGAATTAAAAGAAAGATTCAAGGAGTAGAATTAAAATTGAAGGTAAAACGATACCATTTATAAGTGTCGCTGATGACATTGCTATCAACGTGAAAGTGAAGAAGACTTACAGGATCTGTGAATTGGAATGAATAGTCTAACGAGTACAGAACACAGAATGAGAGGAAATCGAGGAAAGACGAAAGGTAATCAGAAGTAGCAGAAATAAGAACAGTGAGATACTTAACATTAGAATTGGGGATTACGAAGAAGACAATGATAACAAATTTTACTACCTAGACAGCTAAATAATCCATGATGCCAGTGCAAGGGAAACATAAGTAGCGGTCTAGTTTTCTCTCTGGCGTTCCTGGTCAAGAGAAGTCTACTAGTATCAAACGTAGGCCTTAATCTGAGTAAGAAGTTTCTGAGAAGTACATTTGGAGCACAGCATTGTATGGCAGTGAAACATGGAATATGGGAAAACCGGAACAGAAGAGAACCGAAGCATATAAGAAGTGGTGCTGCAGACAAATGTTGAAAATTAGGTGGACAAGGAAGTACGAAATAGGGAGGTTATCCGAGGAATCGGCTAGGAACAGAATACATGGTAAACACTGACAAGAAGAAGGGTCAGGGTTACAGCGTATCTGTTAAGAAAGCAGGGAATAACTTCCGTGGTACTAGACGGAAGTGTGAAGGGTAAAAGCTGCCAAGGAAAACAGGAATACATCAAGTAAATAAAACGAGTAAGACAATCAGTAAGTTAATGAAATTAATCATTCTTCCTGTTTTAATCGTTTATCCTGAAGGTATCGTTACAAGATTCGTGTTACATCAATGATATACTTGTTAGCAGATAGCGTCGTGTAAGGTCTTTTATCGTGTTGCATGATAACTGAATGAATGTGCTCGCTCCACGCCGCTGTAGTGTGACACGTATCTGGAAATCAGAAATATTTGTAGCTCTTAGTTTCTATTTATTATCTAATGTGACTGAAGCACTAAACAAGATTTTTCTTGAGCCACGCCGGCCTTGCGGCTATCGATATTTGTTCAGAGATGCTAACATTTCGGCGCTTGTGAGCCCGTCGCGAGGTATCGCGGCAGTGAGCGGATAGACGGGCTAGCGTGAATGAGTTTAGTTGGGAGGTGGAGAGACGGCGCGATTGCCCAAGGAGGGGAGGTAACCCCGTCGGTGAAGAGGTGTTTTGAAAAGACGTTGTATAGGCGATAGTTTCAACGGCAGTGTCCTGAGATGGTGGGCGCAGCCAAGCAGTTGGTGGCCGTTAACCGATGACATTTTATCGGGAGATTGTAGTGGCGACCTGCTTCTCTGATGCTGTTGGACGATTATTTCGCTGGACTGATAAGGTGACGTCGTTCTATTCATGTTTTTTCACTCGCTATGCACCTTCTGCCTCCCGTATTGCAAGTGTACATCACTTGAGTCAAACTACTAGCGAGTGCTGAGCTATGAAAATCAATTAGTAATCCATGTGTGGTCGAACCCTACGCTATTTGTTGCACCATTTTGATGGAACCCTTGTTGTTTGGTGGCCAGTATATTCGGAATTCTGCCTTACCATCTCAGCTGTGAGGCTTATTGTGTATAATGTTTTAAATCTGAGGGTTTAGTTTGTTCCAGACAGTCTGGTGGATCTTGGTCTGTGTCATGTATCAAGGTGGTGGCCCTGGGCTACACCTTCGGGTTCTCACTTGTTCTTCAATCAGATGGAATTGAACGGTCTGTTGACACACAGGTGCACCCAATAACAGGTCTCCGAATTACCCGTTTGAGGGGGAGGAGCATCCGGGAAGTGAAGTCGGACGCACCTGCTGTACTCCGCGCCCTCCGTCGAGCCGATAAACCGGGTCAGAACAGCCACTCCGCAGGACGTTCATGTCCGCACCTGGCAGATGCCGTGAGCTGGGAACTATTTGTAAGAGAAGTTTCTGATGCAGATTAATGCCTGTGTAGTTAGGAATCCGTATGTAAGGTTAACCTTTCTTTTAAATGAGTATATTTGGGCAAGGTTTTAAAACTATCTGTAAGTGAACTTACGATAGCCCTTTGGGTGTACAGTGTTTTCTGTTTCATATAAAAAGGTATTACCTTTCTCATTTGGAACGTTATTCTTAGTAACTATAGCCAACTGGTAGGCTTGAAGTATAAATATTCTCTGACAGGGAGTTTAATATTATAAATCTTAATTTTTCATTTTTTGTTAATACAAAATACAGATATTCACAGTTCATATGTAAAATTGCCTTTTTTTTTAAAGGTATTGTCTTTATCATTTGAAGAGTTGTTATATGTGCTTTAGTATTGAAAGCCAACTTATGGGCTTCATGTACATACGCTCTCACTTGAAGTTTATGGCAATTATTAAAAAAAATCTTTATTACAAACCATAATAATTATACAATGTTAAGCCACTTCCTTATCGGATAGGTGTATGTCATAATAATTATGCAATTTATACAATTATGTTGCAGCTAAGGCCGGCCGTTGTGGTCGATTGGTTCTAGGCGCTTCGGTCCGGAACCGCGCGACCGCTACGGTCGGAGGTTCTAATCCTGCCTCGGGCATGGATGAGTGTGATGTCCTTAGGTTAGTTAGGTTTAAGTAGTTCTAAGTTCTAGGGGACTGATGACCTCTGATGTTAAGTCCCATAGTGCTCAGAGCCATTTGAACCATTTGTTGCAGCTAATTATAATTTTCAAGTGAGCTACAGTTAGTATTCCGTACAATGGGCATTTAATATATAGTACCTTGGACTTATATCTATTTCTTGTAACTAGTTCCTATCGCCTGCAGCGTCACATGTGTGCCAGTGAGAGATATAAACCTACTTTTGATAGCCTCGCTCATCGAGCTAAACCGGAGGAGCGTGCCCGTGGCACTGGCCAGGCCACGATGTTGATTCGCTGCAGTTCCCTAACTTAATTTTCCTAAACTAAGTCCTACAAAACTAACTTATGCATGTCTTAACCGGTAGCATTGACCCCCACTCCCTCTAATCCTGCGCGTGGCGGATTCCAACTATGATGGAAAGTCGGCCAGTCCACACACAGGCGGTATGGGAATGAGGCTCTGGACGCAATCGGTGTTGGTTGTCTCAGTTATTTAGTTCATGTCCCACAAGTATTCTCTTAAAACTTTCCGTGATACCTCGTTAGCCAATGTATTTAGCAGTTGTAAAGTGTCCTCACGTCTAAGCAGTTGATATGTGTCATGGTTTGGAAGCCTGTCTCGGAATGTAGTCGCAACATCATTGAAGAGGGGTCACTCGTAAACCACATGGTCGGGAGTACCCTCTGACACGCCAGTCACACGCGGGTGTAGCCCTCTTCCCAAATCGACATAAGTATGTCGGGTAGGGTACATGGCTAGTGAGAAATGGATCAGTCCTCGTGTTGGCTCGAAGTATTTCACGTCCAAGCGCTCCCTCACATCTGGTATGAACTGGAAAGTTCTACGTCCAGTTTCTTCTACCTCCCAGGATCTCCGCCAAAGTTCCTCCCCTCTTTTCCTTATTTCCCTTTTGTCCTCCACCCTCACACCCATGATGTCTACAATTTTCTCATAATTCACCTTTTTCGCCCAGTACCAAGCCGCTTGTTCCCTTATTTTGATGTCCACTGGGCAGAGCCCCATTATGACTAATAGGGCTCCCCCCTTAAGATGTTCTATAGGCCATCACAGATCTCAATATCATGCTTCTCTGGACCCTTCTCACTGTCATGGCGGGCACAACCCTCGTGAGCATGTGCGCCCAGTCACCCGAGCCGTAACCCACTATTGAGGTTAAGATGCTGTTATGGTAAAGTTTAATAAGGTGTAGGGGGAGGTGGAATCTTTTGTGTCCTATCAAGATGAGATTGTTTAATATCTGCAGAGCTCTCTGGGTTACGGTATCAATGTTTTTTCCCGAAGTTCCACATCAATGATGACTCCTAGGTAGCGTGTCTCACTTCGCCGCGGGATTTCTAATTAGATGTCCTTTTAACAGCAGGTATGTTGATTTGCTGGGTGAGATTGTCATTTTAGTCATGTGGCACGATTGTTGGAGTTTTTCTATGGCTCTCTCATTTTTCGGTTCTACGTTTTCCCGGCTGTGGCCGCTGACCAACAGGAGGAGGTTATCTGCGTAGGCTATCCCCTCTAGCACTTTTTCACTTTGTTGTAAACTGTCTAGTAGTGGCTGCATATGGATCTCCCAAAAGAGGGGTCCTAAAACGGTCTCTTGGGGGCAACCTTTAGTAATTGCTTTTCCACCTCTCTCGCTAGGGGATGATGGCCAGACCTCCCGATCCTTACAATAGCTCCTCAGGCAACCGTATAGCGGACCTGGACACTCTTTCTTCCGGAAGCAGGAGAAGAGCGAAGGCCACCACAGGTTGTCGAAGGCGCCACTGATATCCACCATGATGCCAACCACGTACTTGTGCGGGGTCGAGCCACAGACCTCGACCGCCACGGAGATAGCATCAGATGCCGACCACCCCGGCCTGAAACCGAACTGCCTGCTGCTCATCCCGCACAACACTCGGTGTGCTGCCAATCTGTCAGCCAGCAATTTCTCCAGTACCTTTCCAAACAGATCTAACAAGCAAATCGGCCTATATGACTTTATTTCTCCAGGGTCCTTATCAGGTCCTTACTTTATTATGACTACATGTGCTGTTTTTCCGTTTAGTCGGAAACTTCCTTTGCCTTAGGCACTTATTGTAAAGATGAGTAAGTTGCGCAGTCAGCTGGGCGGCCAGGAACTGCACCAACTCCGCCACAATGCCGTCTGGCCCAGGTGCTTTCCCTCTTTGTAACGATCTTACATGGGCTCCAACCTCCTCCTCAGAGAAGGGGTAGACAGCCGTCTCATTGTTGTATATGTCTTGATCTTCATTTCGCAGTTGCCGTTGCCCTTCAGCCTCCCCATCCGCACTGTCGTCAGGCAGCAGGGACCGGAGGAGGACCTCTGCAGTCTCCTGCCAAGACTCCGTCATCCTGTTCCCGTGCACGACTCTCGATAACTCCATAGGAGAGCGGATTTTCTCTCTTACCAGCTTATAGGGGATCCCCCTTGGGTCCAAGACTTGCTGGTTTAGCACATAATTTTCCCAACTTCGCGTCCTCACTTCTCGCAATTCCTTTTGGAACCTCTGCTTTGCCTCTCTATATTGCAACTGCACCTTTGTCGTTCCTGCCAGACGACACTGCGCTGGTAGTGCCTCCTCAGCCATCTGACAGATCGACGCAGTTCTCCTAGTTCGGCCGACCATGGTGACGGAGAGGCTTCCATGGCCTTCCTCCTAGTTGGTACAGCTGCCCTCGCCGCTCTGGTTACTGCACTCACCAGTTCCTCCGCTCTCTCGTCCACGTCTATGTCCTGACGCATGTCACCTTCCGGTAATGGAGGAATGTCGCACTCCCTCGCTAGGCGTTCCCAATCAGTTCTTTTGTAATTTATTTGCACCTCCCACCCCATGGCCCAGTGGCACTCTCTTTCACCTAAGGTTGAGAGGAATGTCGTTACACGTATTGCCAAATGCATTGAGGTTTACGGACATCATTTTGAGCATTTATTGCATTAACGTGGTATTTACAGGTCATCGCACTGTAACAGCATGCGTTCTCAGAAATAAGTTCACAAAGGTACATGTATCTCATTGGAACAACCGAAAGAAAATGTTCAAACGTACCTACGTTCTGTATTTTAATTTAAAAAACCTACCTGTTACCAACTGTTCGTCTAAAATTGTTAGCCATATGTTTTTGACTATTACAGCGCCATCTATCAAAAAGCGAAAAAAGTGATCCAACTAAAACATTCTTATTTCTGTACTACACGAATATGTAATAAAAAATGGGGGTTCCTATTTTAAAAAACACAGTTGATATCCGTTTGACCTATGACAGCCCCATCTAGCGGGCCAACCATAGCGCCATCTGGTTTCCCCCTTCAAGCTAGACAAGTTTCGTTCTTTGTAGCTTTTTCGTTTGACGCTTATTTCGTGAGATATTTGGTCCGGTCACTATCAATGGACCACCCTGCATATATTTTTTTGTGAAAGCCAATACTGCGTGATTTTGAGACTTTTATTCCAATTATTAGTTTCAACAGAATCGTGCTGTCAGCTTCAGATTGGCATTGACTTTCATCCACGTGAGATCGTCGACATGGCATGTAGTTTTAACTCTGTTGGAGTTATGGGTGTCGTACTTTTGCTTTTTATCCATTAGACAACCGATCTTTGAGCATTCTGTTTTATAAATGAGAAACCTTGTGTAGTTCGTTAATGTATTTACACTTTGTTCTCAAAATGTCAACGACACATATATGTGAAGATACTGACAAAGTGTAATGCAAATCTAAAAATGACAGCACGACTCTGTCGAAACTAGTAATTAAACTTAGGGTCTTGAAATCAAGTGATCTTTGCTTTTGCACTATATATATAAATAATTATGATGATGTGTAACTTGAAAGTAATCTGCTCCACACTAAAATGATCTGTGACTTGCGAGGAGCCTTATCAATATAGTAAAACACTGAGGTGACCAAAGTCATGGGGCAGCAGATGCACATATAGAGATGGTGAAAGTATCACATGCACAAGGTATAACAAAACAGTGCTTTGGAGGAGCTGTCCTATGTACTCTGGTGATTCAAGTGAGGAGGTTTCCGACGAGATTATGGCCGCAAGGTGGGAATTATCGGATTTTGAATGAGGAATGGTAGTTGGAGCTAGGCGCACGGAATATTCCATTCCGAAAAATCGTTGGGGGGAATTCTACATTCCGAGATCTACAGTGTCAATGGTATGCCGAGAATCCAAATTTGAGGCACTACCTCTTACCACAGACAGTGGCCGATAGCCTTCACTTAACGACTGAGAGCGGTGGCGTTTGTGTAGAGTTGTTAGTGCTAACAGAGAAACAACACTGCGTGAAAAAGCCGCAGAAACCAATGTGGAACGTGTAAGTTACGGCTGTGTGGTGAAATTTGGCGTTAATTGACTATGGCTGCAGACAACTGAGGTGAGTGCCTTTGCTAACAGAGCGACATCGCTTGCAGCGCGTCTCCTGGTCTCGTGACCACATCTATTGGAGCCTAGACGACTGGAAAACCGTTGCCTGGTCAGATGAGGCCCCATATCGGTTGGTAATAGCTGATGGTAGGGTTCGAGTATGGTGGAGACCCCACGAAGCCATGGACCCAGGTTTTTAACAAGGAACAGTGCAAGTTGGTGTCCAGCTGGTGATAGTGTAGACTGTGTTTACATGGAATGGACTGAGTCTTCCTGGTCCACCTGAGCCGATCATCGGCTGGACATGGTAATGTTCGGCTTCTTGGAGACTATTCACAGCCATAGACTTCATCTTCCCAAACAACGATGGAATTTTTACGTATTTCAATGCGCCGGGTCACTGGGGCAGAATCGTCTGCGAGTAGTTTGAAGAACATTCCGGAAAATACGAGCGAATGATACGCTCACCCAGATAGTCCGACATATCCCATCGAAAATTTATGGGACATAATGTAGAGGTCAGTTCGTGCACAAAATCCTACACCGGAAACATCTTCGGAATTACGGAAGGCTATAGAGGCAGCACGATTCAATATTTCAGCATGGGAATTCCAACGACTTGTTGAATCCATGCCACTATGTCGGGAACATGGAGGTTCAACATGATATTGGGAGGTACCTCACGACATTCACCACCTAAGTGTAGAATTAAAGTGTATATGGTTGCCCACTTTGAACACTGATCACGGTATGTCTCTACCAGTTTTAAGTTTATCGGTGACAATATTAATCTCTGCGCAAACTTTCGGTTTTACACATAGTAAAAAAACACCCCACATTTGTAAGATACTACAATATCACCCCATTCTATATTTAAAAGTGAAGCACATGTAACTTACTTCTGTTTTTCGCTCCATTCGATTGCCATTTTACAAGGTCTAGTTCGGTTACCCACATTCGACGTCATATGGTCCCACATATTAGCAATGTTACATCGTATACGCCGCAGATGTTTCGCTGGGAAGTCCTTACACAGTAAGTCCCGATCTCCCCTTTGTGAATTCCGTACTTTGGACACCCTGCGGAAAGATATCGGTGACAGTTGATTTGCTTCGGAAGAAGAGATTCACGCCAAGTTACAATCATGGTTTCGTAGGTAACCGCAAACTTCTTTCCATGAAGGCATTGACAGTCTTGTCTTAGAATTGGATAAATGTAGATGTTAACATTTATGGTACTACTTTCGAAATAATAAAGTTTACCTACTTTTTAGGGTCGTTTGTTTCAAGGCTATCAGTCTGATGATACCCAGTTTCCTCACTAATTTGTTCACGTATCAAGTTGAAACTTATGGTTCAGATGGTTCAAATGGCTCTGAGCACTATGAGACTTAACATCTGAGGTCATCAGTCCCCTAGAACTTAGAACTACTTAAACCTAACTAACGTAAGGACATCACACACATCCATGCCCGAGGCAGTGGCCGGCTGAAATTTATGTCGCATACTAAGACTTACAGTCCCTTGGTGCTGTAATATATGTAATCCACTAAGCTGATGCAATCGAAAGATACAGCCATTTATGTCACATATCTTGTGCTCGCAAACTCGCTCATTAAAACCTGTAGGGCACCTCCCGTCGATCCAAAACCACGAAATTGGACAAGAAGCAAATTTTCACAGTAGAACTAGATGAAAAATCAGGAAAGAATTAATCTGGAATTACGTCACACGAAAAAATATTTTTGTGCTATTATTATCCGGTGGTTCAGGGTGTGGGTTCCTGTAGTCATGTCCTAGTTCATGAACCACGGGCAACGTATGAGTGGCCAAGTAAGTGGTCCCGACAGTCGGGATACCAGTTAGTTTGAAATAAGGCTGGGCATCTCGGACGTATTCAGAGTCGTGGTCACCTTTGTGCTCATATGGCAAAGACTACCATATCCACCGGTTAGTCCCTCAACCGTTAGGGGTAAAGCCCAACGGGACTCGGGGCAAGTAAGGCTGGCAACCTGCTTCCCTGGAACTTTAAATATGATGCTGGCAACAATCAGAGCAAAATGCCTCTGACCTTTGGAGGTGACGGTGTCCCACCTCTAATTGACAAACTAGGGACTCCTAAGATACGACTCGGCAAACGAAAGGTAACGAGATGGGGAGTTATTAATATCAATAGGGGCTACTCTGGGAAGAAGGTAGAGTTGGCAGAGGCTGCAAGTAAGATGGGGTTGGACGTTTTAGCTGTTAGTGACATTCGGGTAAGGGTTGAGAAAGAAGAGGAAGTGGGGGAATACAAGGTTTACCTGTCAGGAGTCAAAGCAGGAATAGCACAAGGGGGTGTAGGGCTTTACATCAGGAAAGAAATGGAACCCAGCGTAGTTGCAATAAGGTATGTAAACGAACGACTGATGTGGATGGATTTGACAGTGTATAGCAAGAAAATCAGGATTGTGTCAGTATATTCGCATTGTGAAGGGACAGATCAAGATAAGATGGATAGTTTTTATGTGGCACTCAGTGATGTAGTTGTTACAGTAAAGGACAAGGACAGTGTTCTGCTCATGGGTGATTTTAACGCGAGGATTGGAAATCGAACAGAAGGGTATGAAAAGGTCATGGGTAAATTTGGAGAGGATATGGAGACGAACAGGAACGGGAAACAACTCTTGGATTTCTGTGCCAGTATGGGCTTAGTAATCACAAACTCCCTTTTTAAACGTAAGAACACTCACCGGTATACTTGGGAAGGCAGGGGAACCAGATCTGTCATTGACTATATAATAACAGATCAGGAATTCAGTAAGGCTGTGAGGGACACACGTGTATTCAGGGGATTCTTTGATGACACTGATCATTATTTGATCTGCAGTGAAATTGGGATTGTGAGGCCGAAAGTGCAGGAGGTCAGGTCCATATGTAGGAGGATAAGAGTGGAGAAACTTCAGGGTAATTAAATCAGGCACAAGTACATAACAGCGATCTCAGAAAGGTACCAGTTAGTTGAATGTAGTCAATTACAGTCATTGGAAAAGGAATGGACAAGGTACAGGGACGCAGTACTAGAAGTGGATAAAGAATGTCTTGGAACAGTAGTGTGTAAAAGCAGGATGAAGCAAACAGCTTGGTGGAATGACACAGTCAAGGCAGCTTGTAAAAGGAAAAAGAAGGCATATCAAAAATGGCTACATACTAGAACTCAGGTAGACAGAGAAAGTTATGTTGAAGAAAGAAACAGAGCCAAACAGATAATTGCAGCATCCAAGAAGAAATCTTGGGAAGACTTTGGAAACAGGTTGGAGACTATGGGTCAAGCTGTTGGAAAACCATTCTGGAGTGTAATTAGCAGTCTTCGAAAGGGAGGTAAGAAGGAAATGACAAGTATTTTGGACAGGTCAGGAAAACTGCTGGTGAATCCTGTGGATGCCTTGGGCAGATGGAGGGAATATTTTGAAGAGTTGCTCAATGTAGGTGAAAATACGATCCGTAATGTTTCAGATTTCGAGGTAGAATGGGATAGGAATGATGATGGAAATAGGATCGCATTTGAGGAAGTGGAGAAAATGGTCAATAGATTGCAGTGCAATAAAGCAGCTGGGGTGGATGAAATTAAGTCGGAACTCATCAAATACAGTGGAATGTCAGGTTTTAAATGGCTACACAGGATAACTGAAATGGCCTGGGAGTCGGGACAGGTTCCATCAGACTGGAACATGGAAACAGAAAAGCTTGTAACAACTACAGAGGTATCTCTTTAATCAGCGTTGTGGGTAAAATCTTCTCAGGTATTGTTGAAAGGAAAGTGCGAGTATTAGTTGAGGACCAACTGGATGAAAATCAGTGTGGGTTTAGGCCTCTTAGAGGTTGTCAGGACCAGATCTTTAGCTTCCGGCAAATAATGGAGAAGTGTTATGAGTGGAAAAGGGAATTGTATCTATGCTTTATAGAGCTAGAAAAGGCATATGACCGGGTTCCTAGGAGGATGTTATTGTCTGTTCTACGAGATATGGAATAGGAGGCAAACTTTTGCAAGCAATTAAAGGTCTTTACGTGGATAGTCAGGCAGCAGTCAGAGTTGACGGTAAATTGAGTTCATGGTTCAGAGTAGTTTCAGGGGTAAGACAAGGCTGCAACCTGTCTCCACTGTTGTTCATATTATTTATGGATCATATGTTGAAAACAATAGACTGGCTGGGTGAGATTAAGATATGTGAACACAAAATAAGCAGTCTTGCATATGCGGATGACTTAGTTGTGATGGCAGATTCGATTGAAAGTTTGCAAAGTAATATTTCAGAGCTAGATCAGATATGTAAGGACTATGGTATGAAGATTAGCATATCCAAAACGAAAGTAATGTCAGTGGGAAAGAAATATAAACGGATTGAGTGCCAAATAGGAGGAACAAAGTTAGAACAGGTGGACGGTTTCAAGCACTTAGGATGCATATTCTCACAGGATGGCAACATAGTGAAAGAACTGGAAGCGAGGTGTAGCAAAGCTAATGCAGTGAGCGCTCAGCTACGATCTACTCTCTTCTGCAAGAAGGAAGTCAGTACCAAGACTAAGTTATCTATGCAGCGTTCAATCTCTCGATCAACTTTGTTGTATGGGAGCGAAAGCTGGGTGGATTCAGGTTACTTTATCAACAAGGTTGAGGTTACGGATATGAAAGTAGCTAGGATGATTGCAGGTACTAGTAGATGGGAACAATGGCAGGAGGGTGTCCACAATGAGGAAATCAAAGAAAACCTGGGAATGAACTCTATAGATGTAGCAGTCAGGGCGAGCAGGCTTAGATGGTGGGGTCATGTTACACGCATGGGAGAAGCAAGGTTACCCAAGAGACTCATGGGTTCAGCAGTAGAGGGTAGGAGGAGTCGGGGCAGACCAAGGAGAAGGTACCTGGATTCGGTTAAGAATGATTTTGAAGTAATAGGTTTAACATCAGAAGAGGGCCCACTGTTAGCACTGAATAGGGGATCATGGTGGAATTTTATAAGGGGGCTATGCTCCAGACTGAACGCTGAAAGGCATAATCAGTCTTAAATGACGACGATGATGATGATGATGATATTATTATCCGATTTCAGACTTAAAAATTAAAACAATCTCAAAAGATTTTGGAACCCCCGGGATCTGTATATATGGCTAGGAACAAAGTCGATAACATGCTAAAGTATTCGACGTTCTTGGTTCCCGACATGGATGAACTGTCTGTATACATAATTATGTTGTACATAGCCCCCAGAACGCGAGTCCTACTTCTAACTGACCAGTTTTTCATATCTGTCCCGTTTTCGTTCGACTGCCTCATATATTAGCCACTGTCGGCCGTCGCATCTCGAACTAGAATTTATAGTATTTTTCGTTTCCCTACGCTGTTTAACAGTAAAGTGTCTCCGTGGGGCTGTAGCTCTCATTTTAAATAGAAAAGAGTAGTCGAAGAACTCTACAAGATAGAACGAATAGTAATCAGGAAAAGTTTCGATTTCCGCTCAGGAAAGCAGACACATTCACTAAGTGTAAATAACGAAATTCGGATATATACCAACATATTTGTTCATATATGGAAAACTCAGGCTAAATCTATGTGTACATATTAAAAGAATGAAAGCAACCGGATTAACCAGACAGTCTGTAATAACTCTACAAAACTGGCAAGGAAACTAAAATTAAAATGATAAATTAGATGGGTGTTGAAAAATAATAGTAAAGAAAACCTAAAAGAAGAGGGGAATTCCACAACACGATATAGGTAAAGTTTTAGATAATAATATCACTACTGGACGTTTGGCTTGGTATCGAAAATACGAAACTCCGTAAAACTGTGCCTGATAATGAGAAAAGACCCCATTCTGAAAGAAAGACAGTAAAATGGGCACAAAGTAAAGTCGGAACTGATATTCTGCTATACACTTTTTCGTACATCGCATGACATAGTAGGGCACAAACGTGAATAATTATATGAACAACAACGACAGTAATATGTTCAGCAAGAAATAACTATAAAAATAATGGGGAAAGGCATGTACATTTAAGAAAATAAATTCAATATATATTGTTCCAAAAAGCACGGAACAGAAATGAATGACGGCTTAGTCGAAGGTGTACCAACTTTTTCATAAGAGAAATATCAAATAATTATACACGACAAGCTATTGGAATTAATTTCACTGCAGCGGTGGGAATAATAAACCAATTCCAACAGTTCGTTTAATAGAGAGAGCGCAGAACGACACTCGCATTGTGATCAGAGAGTCTTCTACTGAACAATCACCAAGAGGTAGGTACCCATGTCCCATTTGAGAGACAGTTACTGTGGCATTGGTATTCCACATGCCAGTGTACATTGGCAATTTCCCACAATGAGGTTCATCGAGGCAGCTTCAGTGCACCCTATTCATTCTGGGTCACACATGCGAAGACAAAAATATGAATGCAGATGTCAACACGACACAGTGCAGCTACATTCTGAACCATTTGTTGCATTTCACACACGTTGCTTTAAGAGATTACAATAAACGCAGACGGAAATTATGTGCACATTTTATATGCTCCGAACTTTAACGTAATATCAATGCGTTCGCCTCTCCATCACTCCCTCTCCAAGAACGAACTTTTTTTGCAGTAAATAGCTAATTTTCGTCTGGTTTAAAAACAAGCCGTATGTAAGCAGGAAAAACATCGGCTATAGGGTTAGCTTGCCATAGGGTTAGCTTTATTTACAAATGGTGTTTGCCTTGGACATTTAAATAATTACCGCCTGAGCCTTGAAGAAGTGTAAGCACTAAGGATTAAGATACATATTACCACTAATAAATAGCAATTACTTATTTACTCACTACTCACGATGTTGTCTGTTACGAGGGTATCAGTATAGCCTTAACGTTGCATGTAGTTAATTATTACCTTTTCGTAATTGATATGTTACATTAGGTATCACATATTTGTTGATACTTTTTTTTTTAAGTAATAAGAACAAAATTACTTTATTAGATTCATATGAAAGATCTGCATAAAAGTTACACCTGCTTACGTTTCTCTAAATTCACTACTGCTAATATTAACTTGTGATAACCTGATAGCTAAGTTTTCAATTCAGTTCTCTAGTACTCCAGCGAAATTTATCAGTAAAACTTACTTTTTGATTGTTCTCAAGTTTTAGTATGTGGTTCAATATCAACCACCGCACTGGTCACGCAGCAATTGTATATTTTTAAGTATTTTCTCTTCCAATCTTAGGATCCTATTTTCTGCTTTCAGCATGCACCTTCGTAGACTCTGATGGGAGTGTAAGTAAATCTTTCAGGAAATAATTCCTGCTGATCTTGCGGGCCAGTATACCACTGATGCCTGTCGCTGAGTTACATGAAGGCATCGCGTATTTCAGATAGGCTCTGCTGTTGATACAGTTGTTTTTCATTGGCAAATTTGGCACCATTTATACTGAAATTGTGCCAGAGGTCATGTATCTACATGTCTACATCTCCACAGATACTCTTTAAATCACACTTAAGTGCCTGGCATAGGGTTGTAAGTAGGCTGTTTATGTTTTCTTATTGGCAACGTTACGTAGCGCTCAATATGAAAATCACTGGCTGTGCTGTGTGCAGTCTGTGGCTAGTTTGCATTGTTGTCTGCCATTGTAGTGTTGGGCAGCGGCAGCTGGCTGTGAACAGCGCATAGCGTTGCGCAGTTGGAGGTGAGCTGCCAGCAGTGGTGGATGTGGGGAGAGAGATGGCGGAGTTTTGCAATTTGTCATGAACTGATATATATATTATGACTTGTGATGATATTAAGGTAAATACATTGTTTGTTCTCTATTAATATCTTTCATTTGCTAACTATCCCTATCAGTAGTTAGTGCCTTCCATAGTTTGAATCTTTTATTTAGCTGGCAGTAGTGGCGCTCGCTGTATTGCAGTAGCTTGAGCAGCGAAGATTTTTGTGAGGTAAGTGATTTGTGAAAGGTATAGTTTAATGTTAGTCAGGGCCATTCTTTTGTAGGGAATTTTGAAAGTCAGATTGCGCTATGTCATGTTTAGGTATAAGTTGCTGCTGTTTGCCAGGCATAGTGTTATTGAATTTGACTTTTGCTCATTTATGCTGCTAGCTTTGCCAATTTGCATTTTTTTTTATTGCTGTTTGTGTTGATTTGTTATGTGATGCTGCATTGCCTCGTCCCTTAGTTTAATATCTGAGCTCAGTAGATTTAAGTTAGCTTAAGAGGGGGTAGACTATATGAGAAACTGACTATGGAGAATAGGTACAGAATGCATTGCGAAGTTATATAAAAAGGATTTGGGCCCAAATGAGTATTGTACATTCAGAAATAATTATTTTGAAAGAAATATGAACAGAATACAGAAAGCATGCTTGGATAAGATTTTTTTGGTGGAAACAAAGGATGAAATAAGAGGAAAGATATATGAAGTTTTGGGTTGGACTGCAGTACCAAATGTTACACTGAAAACGAACCCTGTCCTTTCCTATTGGTGTTATCCCACTATGTGTTTGTGTACCCTTGTGTATTTGTTTTCTTCCTGTCTCTGTGTAGTTTCATAGAATTTTTTCTTCTTTTAATATTAAGCTACATTCACTATGATGAGGAATACTGTTATCCTCGAATATCATTGGCATTAATAATATGTTATTTACTTTGTAAAGATGTTAGACATTATTCATTCTGTTTAAATGCTCATGTGTGAAGTTGATGTTTCAATAATTATTCTGATCTTCTATGTATGTACTCATGTCATAATTCCTGTAACACTGACGTATATGTCTATTTCTATTCTTTGGTAAAGCCCCTATTACTCCAAATGTTATCTGTATTATTATGTTTTAATGATGTTTTCTGTATCTTTGTTATTGTATTCTCATGTTATAATATTGTAATTGAGACCACTTCATCAAATTAAGTAACTTGTAAGTTACATTTCACTGCACACGTTTCTGTTGGTCATAGTATGTGGACAATATGTGAGAAGTAGGGACTGTTAGTGTTTGCACGTGTGTTAATGATTCAGCAAGGGACTGGATAACAGCATTGCTGGATCTAAGGACAATTCCAAAAACTTTATGAGTGCACAAGTGGTGGTTTATGGACTTGCTATATTCTCCGCAAGACTCTTCAATGGTGAATGTGCACCTGCACAAGCGCAACAGATGGCTGCTGGACATTTCTACAAGGACTACAGTAGGTCTGCATCTTTGATGACCCACCAATACAATTATTTCTACAAGGATTGCAGTGGGTCTGCACCTCTGGTGGCCCACCAATATCGTAATCTCTACCAGGACTACGGTGGGTCTGCTCTGTGATGACCTACCTACCAATATTCATCAAAACTTCGACTAACTCTGCAGTGGGTTTGCTCTGTTGTGGCCCACTACCTGTCAGCATGTCGAGAGTCAGCACTGTCTTTCCGTTGGAAGGACAACACTACTTCTTCAAGACAGCATGGAAATCCACTACTTCTGTGTGCATTTTCTTTTACTGCTCAGACTTTGAGAAAAACACTGCTATTTTACTGTGATGAATCAGGACTATCTTTATGGACTGTGAGAAAATTTTAGCTTTTGACCAACATTGTATCAATAAGTGTGTGCATTTTATATCTTTGTTACTGTAATTATGAAAAAAATTTTTTCAAATCTGTATTGGCCACTGCCCAATCCTATTTGTAAAAATTTTTGTGGGGAGCATGGGGGCTATGTAAGTAGGCTGTTTATGTTTTCTTATTGGCAACGTTACGTAGCGCTCAATATGAAAATCACTGGCTGTGCTGTGTGCAGTCTGTGGCTAGTTTGCATTGTTGTCTGCCATTGTAGTGTTGGGCAGCGGCAGCTGGCTGTGAACAGCGCGTAGCGTTGCGCAGTTGGAGGTGAGCTGCCAGCAGTGGTGGATGTGGGGAGAGAGATGGCGGAGTTTTGCAATTTGTCATGAACTGATATATATATTATGACTTGTGATGATATTAAGGTAAATACATTGTTTGTTCTCTATTAATATCTTTCATTTGCTAACTATCCCTATCAGTAGTTAGTGCCTTCCATAGTTTGAATCTTTTATTTAGCTGGCAGTAGTGGCGCTCGCTGTATTGCAGTAGCTTGAGCAGCGAAGATTTTTGTGAGGTAAGTGATTTGTGAAAGGTATAGTTTAATGTTAGTCAGGGCCATTCTTTTGTAGGGAATTTTGAAAGTCAGATTGCGTTGCGCTAACAAAATATTGTGTGTCAGGTTAAGCACAGTTATGTAGAATTGTTCAAAGGGGACGTTTCAGGGTACATCGAACCACCTTCACAATAATTCTCTGTTATTCTAGTCTGGAAAAGCGTGCGGAAAAAACGGACACCTGTATCTTATCTTGCGAGCTATGGTTTCCGATATTTTATTGTGATGACCGTTTCTTTACATGTAGGCCGGCGTGAAGAAAAGATTTTTCTCATTCGGAGGAGAAAGTCGGCGACTGGAATTAAGTGAGAAGATTCCGCCGCTACGAAAAACGCCTTTGTTTTAATGGTGTCGTTCCCAAATCCTGCATCATGTCAGTGACACTCTCTCTCCTATTTCGCGATAATACAAAACGTGCTGCTCCTCTTTGAACTTCCTCGATGTACGCCGTTAATCATATCTGGTGAGCATCCCACACAGCGTAACAGTACTCCAAAAGAAGACGCAAAGGCTTACTGTAGGGAGTCTCGGTAGTAGATCTGCTGGATCTTCAAAGTCTTCTGCCAATAAATCACAGTCCTTGGTTCGCCTTCCCCACAGCATTTTCTATGTGTTTTTTCCAATTTAAGTTGTTCGTAATTGTAATTCCTAGGTATTTAGTTGACTTTACGTCTTTCAAGTTTGAATGATTTACCGTGTAACCGAAGTTTAACGGATAAATCTTAGCACTCATGTGAATGACCTCACACTTTTCATTATTTAAGGTCAATCTTCAGTTTCCGCACTATAGAGACGTCTTGAATGAGATTTTCACTCTGCAGCGGAGAGTGCGCTGATATGAAATTACCTGGCAGATTAAAACTGTGTGCCGGACTGAGACTCTTCGGCCTATTTTGAACGAAGTACTACGGCACATTTTCACGAATTGTTTCAAAATTGTTGGATTGGACATACAGCACCTGTACCTTGGATGGCTCATTCCCCGGATTTGGTGCCCAGAGACATTTTTCTGTAGAGGAAGCTGAAAGACACTGTCTGCAAGGACGTACCAACCGCACCCGATGATACGCAACGATGTATTACTACAGCCTGCTCGGACATGTCCGCTGAATTGCTAACACTTGTGCGGCAGTCGTTCCGTACCAGACTGGAAGGGTGTATTGCCGCTGCCGGTGGCCATTTTGAACACAACAGGTCAAGGTCAATTGTCTCGTTACTGCTCTGACTGCTTGTAACTAGTGTATGTACTCGCGTTGTTCTTCAGTGTATGCTACCACACGTACTGAACAATTGCCGGTGTGGAAACTTTTAAGAATATGATATGTCGCAAAGGACTTGCACTAGAACTCCGCATCAGTCACCACTGACCTTCTAATTTAGCCTAGTTTTAGTCTGTTAATGTCAGTGAACGAAGTTCCACTGAAAAATTGTGCATGTTTGCACAGAAAATACACTTTCTAACCTTTGTTACAATCTGTTCATTGGCTAATAATACGAGTTCCTGACTACCAACCTCACATTCTGTGAAACTGCACATCAGCAGCACTTTTCTATTTCCATAAAATTTGCGATGCCAGTTTCAGGTGATTCATCCTGTATGTGAAAGCGTAGTCCCATCTTTAGACGACGCGCATAACTACACCGAACATACATCAGATGTAACAGTTCTTACGAATATTTTTATGTAATCTTCACATTTAACACTGATGTGCTGATTGTGATCAAATTATATTCGTGTACATTAACAATTCTTTTAATAAAAAAACTTGAATCATATATATTTGTAGGACCCAACGCTGTAGTAATTAGATCTTCTCGGATCTCTGTACTCAGAATCTGGATTTTCTATTTGTGTTTCATTCGTTTTAACCGGGGAGGGAGCAACTGTACTAACTGGAAGTATGTTACGGGAAAATTTCACACCTAATCGAAGTGACAAATATCGGCAAATTCTCGGAAAATCTCATCCATCGTAGGCATAGCTACTTGCGTCATGATAAATTAACGTGTAACAACCACAGGCAAGCACTCAATGTGAGCCTGTTCCAGGAAATAAAAGTAACTCGCATCGCTATTGACCGCATACCTTTCCTACACATCGACAAATCATTATATACACGCATCCAACAGGAGACCACGAGATTAAGAACGGAAGGGGCAAGGGAAACATTAGATATGCTCATTGTACAAGTGATGCCTGCAATTAAAGAGTGTGCGCTTATGTTCCGCAAATAAGGCAGATTTAAATGTAAGCAGCAACATGGCTTCTGTTTTAGATGACGATGAGTGGAATGTAAAATTGTAAAATTCTATAAATTGCTGTAACCCCATCACAAGGTGGAGTTTATCGTATGATAGGGTGCATAATTCATCCTTTTTTAGTCCGATGACAAGCCAGCCACACCTGTCACACTTGACAACATCTAATATTGTAGGCTCCCCTTGCTAGATTACGTTTCCACGAATGAGAACTTTGCATAACAGTATGAGTAATCGATAAGAGGTAAATATGTTGAGGATTTCTAAAAAGTGTTTTCTTACGAAGTGAAAGAATTTGTAAAGGAGTCTTCTATCTAGTAGATACTATGGCACATAGTAGTCTCTAAATGCGCACATTCGTTAAGCTTGGGAGGTGTGGTTCGCATAATAAATGTGAACGTCTTTACAGTAAATTAATTTACAGCTTACAGGGAACATGTAGGAAAAAGCTGTGCCGCACCAGAAGGTTTGTTTGAACATCACAGTTCCTAAGCAGGGATTGTCTAATAGAATTTGCTGTTCACTTACCCTTTCCACACGTCCGAACTGACTTCTACATCTACATCTATACTTCGCAAGCCACTTTGCGCTGTGTGATGGAGTGTACTTTCTGTATCAGTCATTTCCGCCTTTTCCTGACCCAGTCGGAAATGGTTCGCGGGGAGAACAACTGCCAGTAAGTCTCCGTTTGTGCTGAACCTACCTTATTTTCCCAAATAGTTATTGGGTGGTCTGTAGTTTGACGTAGAATCCGAAGCACGATAAAACTTAAACTATTGCAGCACTGACAAATCGTTGCCGGAGGCGGAAGAATTGTCCGTCGTCACAGAAAATTCGTAGATCTGACTGAGGGCTGATGTGAATTGTTGTGTGACTCTTACCGACGCACCTATTGTCTTACGGAAAATGTGGCCGCTATAATCTGGGGCTTATCATATTTGAGAATGTAACAAAACTTTCGGGATTCGGTTCCAGATGTACGTAGAATTTGTTGCTACACAACTCTCATGACCCGTTGCTTACTGTCGTTTCCAACTCATTTCACCAAATGTGTTAAAATACCTTTTCGCTCTCCTGAAGAGCGTCGAGATGCGCCATAGAACATAGAACTTGGCCTGGTCAGACGAATCACACATGAGATAAAATTGTCTTTCAGAGTAAAGTCGCCGGCTGGTGTGGCCGAGCGGTTCTAGGCGCTTCAGCCCGGAACCGCGCTGCTGCTACGGTCGCAAGTTCGAATCCTGCCTCGGGCACGGATGTGTGTGATGTCCTTAGGTTGGTTACGTTTAAGTAGTTCTAGGTCTAGGGGATAGATGACCTCAGGTTTTAAGTCCCATAGTGCTCAGAGTCATTTGAACCATCAGAGAAAAGTCAGCTCGACAAGTAGCCTACAGCTCGCCTATGCACCAAGATATTACCCAGTTACTTTAGCCTTCTGTGGATCTGTGGCTTTTAGTGATTACAATAAAAAATGCTGATCATACACAATGAGATGACAAAAGTCGTGGGATAGCTAGGCGGTAGTACTGAGTCGCCAATCGTCTGACTGGTTTGATGCGGCCCGCTACGAGTTCCTCTCGTGTGTGAACCTCTTCATCTCAGAGCAGCACTTGCAACCTACGTCCTCCATTGTTTGCTGGATATATTCTGAGCACTTCTTTATTAGTCTTCAAGTCTTATTATTCCATCTCGGTTCTTTTATATATTGTATGTTACATGCCTTGCTCTATAGTTTAGCCCTATTTCTCTCAGGTATTCGAACATCTTGCACCATTTTGCATTTTCGAACGCTTTTTCTAGGTCGCCACGTACGAAGAATGTGTTTTGATTTTTCTTCGGCCTTGCATCCATTAAGAGAGCGTCAGAATTGCCTCTCTGGTGCCTTTATCTTCCCTATAGACAAACTAATCGTCATCTAACGTATCCTCCTTTTTCTTTTCTTTTCCATTCTTCTGTGTGTCATTCTTTTCAGCAATTTGGATGCATGAGTTCTTATGTTGATTATACGATAATTGCTGCAAGTGGCGATTCTTGCTATATTCCGAATTGTGTGGAAGACGTTTTTCCGACAGTCTGATGGTGTATCATCAGTCTCATACATTTTACACACCAACGTGAATAGTCGTTTTGTCGCCGATTCTCCAACGAATTTACGAATTCTAATGGAACGTTATTTACCCCTTCTGCATTATATAATCTTAAGTGTTCCGAAGCTCTTTTAAATTCAGATTCTAATACTACATCCCTGTTTTACCTCTTCTATCAGATCATCAGAAAAGTCTTGCCCCTTATAGGGGCTTTCAATGTACTTTTCCATTATCCACTCTCTCCTCTGCATTTAACAATGGAATTTCCACTGTATTATTAATGCTACCACACTTGCATTTAACTTCACTGAAGGATGTTTTGACTTTCCTATATGCGGAATTCAAGCTGAAAGGATATCAATGATACGATTCGCTGATGACATTACCATCCTCAAGGAAAGTGAAGAAGAATTACATCATCTGCCAAGTGGAGTAAACAGTGTAATTAGTGCAGAATATGCATTGAGAATTAATCGAAGAAAGACGAAATTAATGAGAAGTAGCAGAAATAATGACAGCGAGAAACGTAACTTGGGACTGATGGTAACGCAGTAAATCAAGTTAAGGAAATCTTCACTACTGGCCATTAAAATTGCTACACCAAGAAGAAATGCAGATGATAAACGGGTATCCATCGGACAAATATATTATACTAGAACTGACATGTGATTACATTTTCATGCAATTTAGGTGCATAGATCCTGAGAAATCAGTACCCAGAACAACCACCTCTGGCCGTAATAAAGGCCTTGATACGCCTGGCCATTGGGTCAAACAGAGATTGGATGGCGTGTACAGGTACAGCTGCCCATGCAGCTTCAACACGATACCACAGTTCATCAAGAGTAGTGACTGACGTACTGTGACGAGCCAGTTGCTTGGCCACCCTTGACCAGACGTTTTCAATTGGCGAGAAACCTGGAGAATGCGCTGGCCAGGACACCAGTCGAACATTTCTCTATCCAGAAACGACCGCACAGCGCCTGCAACATGCGGTCGTGCATTATGCTACTGAAATGTAGGGTTTCACAGGGATCGAATGAAGGGTAGAGCCACGGGTCTAAACACATCTGAAATGTAACGTCCACTGTTCAAAGTGCCGTCAAAGCGAACAAGAGGTGACGGAGACGTGTAACCAATGGCACCCCATACCATCACGCCGGGTGATACGCCAGTATGGTGATGACGAATACACGCTTCCAATGAGCGTTCACCGCGATGCCCCCAAACACGGATGCGACCATCATTATGCTGTAAACATAACCTGGATTCATCCGAAAAATGACGTTTTCCCATTCGTGCACCCAGGTTCGTCGTTGAGTACACCATCGCATGCACTCCTGTCTGTGCTTCAGAGTCAAGGGTAACCGCAGCCATGGTCTCCGAGCTGATAGTCCATGATGCTGCAAAAGTCGTCGAACTGTTCGTGCAGATGGTTGTTGTCTTGCAAACGTCCCCATATGTTGACTCAGGGATCGAGACGTGGCTGCACGATCCGTTACAGCCATGCGAATAAGATGCCTCTCATCTCGACTGCTAGTGATACGAGGCCGTTCGGATCCAGCACGGCGTTCCGCATTGCCTTCCAGAACCCACCGATTCCATATTCTGCTTACAGTCATTGGATCTCGACCAACGCGAGCAGCAATGTCGCGATACGATAAACCGCAATCGCGATAGGCTACAATCCGACCTTTATCAAAGTCGGAAACGTGATGGTACGCATTTCTCCTCCTTACACGAGGCATCACAATAACGTTTCAGCAGGCAACGCCGGTCAACTGCTCTTTGTGTACGCGAAATCGGTTGGAAACTTTCCTCATGTCAACACGTTGTAGGTGTCGCCACCGGCGCCAGCCTTGTGTGAATGCTCTGAAAAGCTAATCATTTGCATATCAGAGCTTCTTCTTCCTGTCGGTTAAATTTCGCATCTGTAGCACGTCATCTTCGTGGTGTAGCAATTTTAATGGCCAGTAGTGTACTACCTAGGCATCAAAATAACCAGTGATGGCTGGAGTAAGGAGGACATCAAAAGCAGACTAGCACCGGCAGAAAGGCCATCGTGGTCATCGTGGAAATTTGCTAGTGTCTAATGTAAGCCTTAATATGTGTCTTCTTACAGCTATCCTTCCGAGTTCACAGTGCGTTAATTCACGTCGTGTGGCTATAATCATGTCGGACACCATTTCACATGAATCACTGCTCCGCTTTCTTTTTTCCTTTATTGGTATTCTAATACCTGAACAATCAGGTAGACTGTCAGCGGCATGCTACGCCGCTCCTCAGCCATAGTGTTGATAATAACAGAACACAGAATGGAGAATCAGAATGAACATAGTGACGGGCAAAAAAATAGTGGTCACAGATACACAAAAAACATGGAGCCGTTCACACTCGACGATAACGACACTGAAAACACGTTGACACGGCGCACTTAACACTGATGAATCTGATGGCACAAGTGAACGGAGAAGCGTGAGGGCGGACACTAAAACACAAAACGACGTCACACACATGAGACACTGATGGCGATGATCTCTGCCGCGCGAAAGTCCACATAGCGTGTGCGAATCCGGGGGCCTGCCAAGAGGGGAAGAAGGGTGAGGGGGGGTGGAGAGGGTGGAGAGGGGAGAACAAAGATGCCAATGGCTGAGGAGATGGGAGGAGGAGTAGAGGGACATGGGAGGGGAGGCCCGGGGGAGGAGTGGGGAGAAAGAGAGGATGGAGGGAGGGTGCCCAAAGGAACAGACACAGGAAGAGGGAGGGAGGATCAAAGTTGGTAGGAGGGGTATATGGAGGGGAGGAGGACATCATCAGGGAGGGGGAGCTGGCGGAAGCCACCTTGGGAGAGGGTAAGGAGGGTGGAGAGATGGAGACCGGGTGGGACGTGGGAATACAGGCGCGGCAGCAGGCGAGGGCGGGAGAGGATGGGCGAGACAAGCGGGTGAGGAGGATCGAGTTTGCGGGAGGTGTACAGGATCCGTATCCTTTCAAGGAAAAGGAGGAGGTAGGGGAATGGTATGATATTGTACAGGATCCACGTGGGAGAGGGGAGACAGATGCGATAGGCGAGGCGGAGAGCGTGGTGTTCAAGGGTTTGAAGGGATTTATAAAAGGTATGGGGGGCGGAGATCCAGGCCGGATGGGCGTAACAAAGAATAGGGTGGATGAGGGATTTATAGGTGTGGAGTATGGTGGAGGGGACCAGATCCCACGTACGGCCGGAAAGGAGCTTGAGGAGACGTAGTCGGGAGCGTGCCTTGGCTTGGATTGTCCGGAGATGGGGGGTCCAGGAGAGTCGATGGTCGAGGGTGATGCCAAGGTACTTAAGGGTGGGGGTGAGGGCGATAGGACGGCCATAGATGGTGAGATAGAAATCGAGGAGGTGGAAGGAAAGGGTGGTTTTGCCTACAATAATCGCCTGGATTTTGGAGGGATTGACCTTGAGCAACCACTGGTTGCACCAAGCGGTCAACCGGTCAAACTGCTCAGCCAGTGCACTGCCCTTTTATACCTTGTGCACGTGATACAGCCGCCCTCTGTATATGTGCATATCGCTGTCCCTAGACATTTCGTTACCTTAGTGCAACCTCCACAATCTTGAAGACAGCAAAAGCGAGTAAGTGCAAGAGCTATCACACAGTCAACTTAGCAGCGCATGTATACATGTCGCTGACGCGAAAATAACAGAAAGAAAAAGAAAATTCGGAACTGTTAGGTGAAGATAAGATTTGCTTTAGGAAAGTAGAGATAACAGAGCGGCAACAGTTACATTACGCCTGTAAATAGAGAAAAGACTTACAAAAATTCTCAGAATTTGCAAAGCTAGAAAAAGCGTTTGATGCCATAAAACAGTGTGACACGTTTGAAATTATCAGGAAACTTAGTATTAACAATTCGGGTAATACACTCTACGTGCAAGAAGCAAGAGGGAACAACAAAACAGAACATGAACCGACAAGTTGTCGTATGAAAAGTGGCGTAACTATTTCTTTTTAGTCGTCTTCTCACTGATCTGATACGGTCACTCATGAATTCCTCTCCTCTGCCAGCCTTTTCATATCATAGTAGTACCTGCATCTGCGTCCTCTATTTTTGCTAGCTGTATCCCAATCTCTGTCTTCCTCGACAGTTTTTCGCACTACTGCTCCCTCTAGTTCAATGAAAGTTATTTCCTGACGTCTTAAGACATATCCTGTTTTTGTCCCGTCTTCTTGCCAGCGTTTTCCGTATATTCTTTTCCTCACCAATTCTGCTTAGAACCTCCTCACTCGTTACCTTACCAGGCCACCCAATTTTCAACATTCTTCTTCAGCTACACTTCGCAAATTCTTCATTTCTTTTCTTTTTCGGTTTACTCACACTTCCTGTTGTACTACCATACAATTCTGTATTCCAAACGTACATTCTAAGAAGTTTCTTCCTCAAATTACAGTCTATGTTTGATACTAGCGTTCCTCTCTTGCCCAGGAATGCCCTTTTTTCCCTGCGCTTGTCTGCTTTTGGTGTCCTCCTTGCTCCACCCGTCATTGGTTATTTGCTGCCTAGGTAGAATTCCTTAATTTCATCCAATTCGCGACTATCAGTCCTGACATTAAGTTTCTCGCTGTTCTCATTTTTGCTGCTTCTCACAACTTTCGTTTTTCTTCGATTTACTCTCAAGCCATATTCTCTACTAATTACACTGTTCGTGCCATTCAGCAGTCCGCAGCTCGTGGTCGTGCGGTAGCGTTCTCGCTTCCCGCGTACGGGTTCCCGGGTTCGATTTCCGGCGGGGTCACGGATTTTCTCTGTCTCGTGATGACTGGGTGTTGTGTGATGTCCTTAGGTTAGTTGGATTTAAGTAGTTCTAAGTTCTAGGGGACTGATGACCATGATGTTAAGTCCCATAGTGCTCAGAGTCATTTGAACCATTCAGCACATCCTGTAAGTCTTCTTTCATTGAGGATAGCTTTGTCATAACGAATCTTATCACTTTTCAGTGCGACCACTTCGTTCTTAGTTTTCCATCTCGTTCCTTCTTAGTTCTTGTACATATTACTTGTGTTTCTGTGCCAGGTACTCCAATTTCTCTTTGAATTTCGAAGATTTTATGTCGTTTCAACCGGTCTAACGGTTCTTGTGGAATGACCTATTCTATGAGGTTGTCGTTATTTCAGTGTTGTTTCCTTTATTAAACGCAAAGTCAGAATTGCCTTTCTGGTGCATTTACTCTTTCCTGAGACCAACCCCATTGTCGTCTAATAGTTCTTCAATTTTCTTTTGTATTTTTTGTCAGTAAATTGGATGCATGAGATGTAAAGCTGATTTTACAATAGTTTCCGCACCTCTCTGCCTTCATATCTTCGGAATGGTGTGGATGACATTATGTCTGTCGGTACGAGTATAGTATCATAGTTCTTACACACTATCTTGAACAGTCATTTGATTGACATTTTCCCCAATGATTTTAGAAACCCCTGCTGGATGTCATCTATCACTTCTGCTTTATTTGGCTTGAAGTCTTCCAGAGCCCTTTTAAAATGTAACCCTAATAATGGTTCTCATATATCACCCTCATCGACTACAATTTCTCCTCCCGTCAAGTCATCAGCTATGTTCTCCCTCTAGAGAGGCCTTAATAGTACTCATTCCATCTACTGAACACTAGTGAGTCTGTCCCGCTGAGGATATTTTCCCTGTTTTTTTCAATTGAAAGTTATTTATATTGCAGTACTCATTTTTCCAATTGAATGACGAAAGAAATAAATACTTCCTTCTTTCGCCCAGAAATTGAAATTTTCCTTCTGTCACCTCAGTTTTATTCGCAGTTACCTTCCTTATGCCTATGTTTGTCTGTCCATCGTCTCTGATTGCTCTTTCTAGAGACATCACTCCTCTTCAACTGAATTGCTAACTCTGGTATTCCTCAACGCAGTATCCAAATCCTTAGCGAACTTCAAACGCGTATGATCATTTCTCAGTACTTCAGTATCCCATTTGCTTCCACACTGATTTTTCCGGACTATTCTCTTACAAACTTGAGTCTGCTGTTCACAGTTACTAAACTGTGATCTCAGTTTGTATCTTCACATGGTATGCTTTCCAATCCAATGTATGATCTCAGAATCTTTGATCATGATGTAATCCAGCTGGAGGTGTCGAGTGTCTCCAGCTCTTTTCCAAGAGCACCTAAGCTTCTTGTGCTTCTTGAAAAGAGCATTCGTTAATGCCATCTGAAATTTACTGTAGAACTCAATTAGTGATTCTCCTCTCCAATTCCTACTGCCTTTCCCGTATTCTCGCATAGCCCTTTCTTCTGTTCCTTCGCCTACAACCGCATTTCATTCCCCCATGATTTTCATCTCCCTTTACATACTGAATTATCCGTTCAACATCCTCACATACTTTGTCTATCTCTTCTTCTACTGCTTGCGGCGTCTGCGTGTATCTCTCTCTCTCTCTCTCTCACTCTCTCTCTCTCTCTCTCTCTCTCTCTTCTCAGTGATCGCAGGCCCTGTAGACCGCGCGCTGCATCAACGATCTGCTTCCGCCGCCTTCTATCCCCCGCAGCCTCTCTCCACCCTGTGGACATTCCTAATGCTGCGATGTCCTTCTCTATGTCATCTTTCCACCATGTACGAGGTCGGCCCAATCGTATTGTTTATTGGAGAGTGCCTTCACATGCTTTCTTGGTGATTCTGTTGTTTTCCATTGTAGCCACATGACCAGCCCACTTCAGTCTCCTACTTTTTAATTTCTGGATGATAGTGGGTTGCTTCATTAACTGATAAATTTCTTTGTTCTTTCTAAGTCTCCAAACGCCATTCTCCAACACAGGTCCCCAGATTTTTCTCATTACTTTTCTTTCGAAAACATTCAGTTTTTCTCTTTCATTTTTTGTAAGGGTCCAGCTTTCTGAACCATACAGTACTGTGGGGCAGATGATAGTCTTGTATATCTTCATCTTTGTGGTGATTGACAAAGCTTTACTTTTGAATGGGTTGCTTAGTGAGTACAGACATCTTGACCTTGAGGCTATTCTTTCATTTATATCCATTGTTATGATTTTAAACTGGAAACCTTTTCTGAATTCAGAATGTCAATTTCAAAGTAAGGATTTGGGTTTATGACTCGACCTGTTTCCATATATTCGTTTTTCTCGTGGTTAATCAAAAGCCCCATTTTGCTGACACTGTGCCTGAGAGATCTGTATATGTCTTTCAGTTCTTCTTCAGTTTCACTCAGCAACAGTATATCATCTGCATAAGCCAGGAGTTTTACTTCACTGTGTTCGAATCGGAGACCATTGTATAGATGTAAATTACTCTCCCGAACCACTTTCTCTAATGCAAGGTTGAAGAGGACACAAGAAAGAAGGTCTCTCTGTCGTAAGCCTGTTTTAATTGGAAAGGTGTCGGCTATGGATCCTCTGAACTTCGCTGCTGCCTGGGAGTCATCCATGCACATTTGCATCTTCCTAGTGATTTTACTGGGTATACTAAATTCTCGTAATGTTTTGTAGAGGCTACTTCTATGGCTGCTGTCGTAGGTTCGCTGTAAGTCAATGAAGGGACAGTGGATGTTTTTGTTACATTCCCACTATTTGTCAAAGATCTGTCGTATAGTAAACAAATTATCAGTTGTGGAACGGTTTGTTCGAAATCAAGCCAAGTAATCTTGAATAATGTTTTCTGCGTAAGGTTTAAGTTTTTCCAGAACGATCATTGACAGGATTTTGTATGTTATGTTCAGCAAGCGTCTGCGTGTATACCTGAGCTAATGTTGTCGGTATTGGTCTACTGTCGATTCTGATAGCATTCCTACCACTGAGGTTTTCACAGTAACACACTCTCTGCCCTACCTTCCTATTCACAACGAATCCTACTCCCTTTATTCCCTTCTCTGCTGCTGTTGACACTACACTCTACTCGTCTTACCAGAAATCCATGTCTTCTTTCCATTTCACTTCACTGACCTCTACTACATCAGTTCTTTTGTAAGATTTTCAACCTGTCCTACAATGCTGAGAATCTAACAGTCCGTGCTCGAGTTCAATTCCCAGCCAGGCACGAAGTTTAAATCCACCTGAGACTCTCAATTCATTTTTTCCTTTTTTTCGTTTTTTTTTTAAATATCATCTTACCTAACTGTCTCCTGCGAACGATGAATACTGATGGGAAAAAAATCTAAACGCCGAGAAGGAACTGCAAGATATAAACAAAAGTGGCTAGGCGTGTTTCTACACGTGATTCAGATCTCGCGTGAGTCGCTTAACAGTGACATCAGTACCGCCACCATGACGATGCAAATCAGGTTTGCTTTATACACACGCTGCAACGGTCATGCGCGTTAGCGACCCTTGAGATTGGACGTGGTGAGCTGACGTTAGTCAAGAATACATGTAAGCGTTATTGCACAAAGACTTGGCTAGAATGTAGCTGCTGTACTTGATTGCTAGTAGCGGTGGTCACGAACGGCCACGTGGCACTACCGAGAGGAAAGACGATCGTGTTTAGAGTTTGGCTCTGGTACATCGAACTGTACATGCAGCAGCAGTGGCAATGGTTGGCACTACAGTGACGCAACGAACTGTTCAAATAGGTTACTTCAAGGACATATCCGAGCCAGACTCCCTGAACCGTGCATTCCATGACCCCCAAATCACCGCCATTTGCAGGCCGGCCGGAGTGGCCGCGCGGTTAAAGGCGCTTCAGTCTGGAACCGCACGACCGCTACGGTCGCAGGTTCGAATCCTGCCTCGGGCATGGATGTGTGTGATGTCCTTAGGTTAGTTAGGTTTAAGTAGTTCTAAGTTCTAGGGGACTTATGACCACAGCAGTTGAGTCCCATAGTGCTCAGAGCCATTTTTTTTAACCGCCATTTGCAACTTCTGTGGTATCAGCTCAGAGCAGGGCATCGTGGAGGTCTGTTGTGTTTTCTGGTGAAAGCTGGTTAAGCCTCGGCGCCAGTGATTATTGTGTGTTGGTTAGAACTACGCCAGTAGAGGACGTGCAACCAACCTGTTTGCGGCCAAGACTCTGGTGGTAACGTCTGCTGTGAGATTTCGACAGCAGTAGCAGTCTCGCGCTTATCCCACTCACCATGATTACAAATCTTGTGATTCGAGTGTTATGTTGCCATTCATAAACAGCATTCACAGGGAATTCTTCCAACAAGATAATGCTCGCCCACATAGCGCTATTGTAACCTAACATGCTCTACAGAGTGTCGACATGTTCCCTTGCATGCTCGATCCCCAAGCACAAATGAGACGTTATCGGACGACAAGTCCAGCATTACCGAAAAACTGTTTTGACCGTCCCTGTATTGACCAAACAATTGCAATCGGCATGGCAAAGACTTGGCATCCTGTACCTGTGCAACACGATGGATGCATGTTTGCATCCATGCATTCGGCATTCTGGCAGTTACACCTACATCGACATCTACATCCATACTCCGTAAGCCACCTGACGGTGTGTGGCGGAGGGTACCCTGAGTACCTCTATCGTTTCTCCCTTCTATTCCAGTCTCGTATTGTTCGTGGAAAGGAGGATTGTCGGTATGCCTCTGTGTGGGCTCTAATCTCTCTGATTTTATGCTCGTGGTCTCTTCGCGAGATATACGTAGGAGGGAGCAATATACTGCTTGACTCCTCGGTGAAGATATGTTCTCGAAACTTCAACAAAAGCCCGTACCGAGCTATTGAGCGTCTCTCCTGCAGAGTCTTCCACTGGAATCTATCTATCATCTCCGTAACGCTTTCGTGGTTACTAAATGATCCTGTAAGGAAGCGCGCTGCTCTCCGTTGGATCTTCTCTATCTCTTCTATCAATCCTATCTGATACAGATCCCACACTGCTAACAAGGGAACCTCCCCATCGCACCCCCCTCAGATTTAGTTATAAGTTGGCACAGTGGATAGGCCTTGATAAACTGAACACATATCAATTGAGAAAACAGGAAGAAGTTGTGTGGAACTGTGAAAAAATAAGCAAAATATACAAACTGAGTAGTCCACGGGTCGGATAAGCAACATCATGGACAAATTAAGATCAGGAGCGTCGTGGTCCCGTGGTAGCGTGAGCAGCTGGTGAACGAGAGGTCCTTGGTTCAAAGCTTCCCTCGAGTTAAAATTTTATTTTCTTTATTTTTGCATAGTTATTATCTGTCCGTTCGTTCACTGACGTCTTTGTTCATTGTAATAAGTTTAGTGTCTGTGTTTTGCGACCGCATCGCATAACCGTGCGATTAGTAGACGAAAGGACGTGCCTCTCCAATTGGAACCGAAAACATTTGATCGCAAGTACATAGGTCAACCGATTCCTCCACAGGAAAACACATCTGATGTATTCTATACGACACTGGTGACGGCATGTGCGTCACATGACAGGAATATGTTGTCGACCCACCTAACTTGTACACTTGGCGAAGGGGTAAAAAGATTCTTCTACCTTGCCCGATTTAGGTTTTCTTGTGGATGTGATAATCACTCCCAAAAAAGTGATGAAAACATAAGAGTTTGTCACATAAACTGAAAATAAAAAATCAAACTTCTCGCTCGATGGAAGATTTGAACCAAGGACCTTTCGTTCCGCAGCTGCTCACGTTACCACGAGACCACGGGGCTCCGGCGCCCCTAATGTCCTTGACGTTGCCTATCTTCCCATGAACTACTCAGTTTGTATATTTTGCTTATTTTTTCACAGTTCCACACAACTTCTTCCTGTTTTCTCAATTGATCTGTTTTCAGTTTTTCAGGGCCTATCCACTGTGCCAACTTATAACTAAATCTGAGGGGGGTGCGATGGGGAGGTTCCCTTGTAAGAAGCATTCAAGCAGTGGGTGAACAAGCGTACTGTAACCTACTTCCTTTGTTTTCGGATTGCATTTCCTTACGATTCTTCCAATGAATCTCGGTCTGGCACCTGCTTTGCCGACGATCAACTTGATATGATCATTCCATTTTAAATCACTCCCAATGCGTACTCCCAGATAATTTATGGAACTAACTGCTTCCAATTTCTGACCTGCTATATTGTAGCTAAATGATAAGGGATATTTCTTTCTATGTATTCGCAGCACTTTCACTTGTCTACATTGAGATTCAGTTGCCATTCCCTGCACCATGCGTCAACTCGCTGCAGATCCTCCTGCAATTCAGTACAATTTTCCGTTGTTACAACCTCTCGATATGCCACAGCATTATCCGGAAAGCCTCAGTGAACTTCCGATATCATCCACAAGGTCATTTATGTATATTGTGAATAGCAACGATCTTACGACACTCCCCTACGGCACACCTGAAATCACTCTTACTTCGGAAGACTTCTCTCCATTCAGAATGACATGCTGCGTTCTGTATTATTGTCATTATTGTACCAGCTTTTCACAATTCCAATGACTTATCTAGCGCTTAGATTACCTGTGATACTTCAATGTTACCTAGACAAATGTATTCCCGAAATTTCATTATTCTACATTAATTACACTGAAGAACCAAAGAAACTGGTACACCTGCCGTGTAGGGCCCCGCCGGCATGGACTCGTGACATGGACTCGACTAAAGTCTGAAGTAGTGCTGGAGGGAATTCACACCATGAATCCCGCTGGGTTCTCCATAAATCCGTAAGAATATGAGGAAGTGCACATCTCTTCTGAACAGCACATTGCAAGGCATCCCAGATACGATCAAATGGTTCAAATGGCTCTAAGCACTATGGGATTTAATATCTACGGTCATCAGTCCCCGAGACTTAGAACTACTTAAAACTAACTAGTCTAAGGACATCACACACATATCCATGTCCGAGGCAGGATTCGAACCTGCGACCGCAGCAGCAGCGCGGTTCCGGACTGAAACGCCTAGGACCGCTCGGCTACAGCGGCCGGCCCAGATATCCTCAATCAGAGATTCATGCCTGGAGAGTTTGGTGGGCAGCGGAAGTGTTTAAACTCAGAACACCGTTCCTGGAGGCACTCTGTGGCAATTATGGAGATGTGGGGTGTCGCATTGTCCTGCTGGAATCGACCACGTCGGTCGAAATGCATAATGGGGACGAATGGATACAGGTGATCAGACAGGATGCTTACGTAAAAGTCACCTATCAGAGTAATATCTGGAAGTATCAGCGGTCCCATATCACTGCAACTGCACACGCTCCAGACCATTACAGAGCCTCCGCCAGTTTGAACAGTCCCCTGCTGACATGCCGGGACCACGTATTCATGAGGTCATCTCCATACCCGTACACGTCCATCCGCTCGATACAATTTGAAACGAGACTCGTCCGACCAGGCAACATGCTTCCAGTCACCAACAGTACTCCAGAGTCGGTGTTGACGGGTCCAGGCGAGGTGTAAAGCATTGTGTCGTGCAGTCTTCAAGGGTAGACGAGTCGACCTTCGGATCCGAAAGCCCATATCGATGATGTTTAGTCGAATGGTTCGCACCCTGACACTTGTTGATGGCACAGCACTGAAATCTACCGCAAATTGCGGAAGGGTTGCACTTCTGTAACATCGAACGATTTTGTTCACTCGTCGTTGGTCTCGTTCTTGCAGGATCTTTCTCTGGAAGCATCGATGTCGGAAATACGATCTTTCACCGAATTCCTCATACTCAAGGCTCACTTGTGAAATTGTCGTACGGGAAAACCCCAGTTCATCGCTACCTCGAAGACGCTGTATCCCATCGGTCGTGTGCCGACTATAACACCGCGTTCAAACTCACTGAAATCTTCATAAAATGCCATTGTAGTAGCAGTAACCGATCTAACAACTGCGCCAGACAATTGTCTTATATAGTCGTTGCCGACCGCAGCACCAAATTAAGGCTCTTTACATATCTCTGTACTTGAATACGCATGCCTGTACCAGTTTCTTTGGCGCTTCAGTGCATTTTCTTATGCTGTTATTTTTTTCCGTCAGTGTATTTCACCTTAAATAAGGAGGCCATTTCGGAAATTCGTTTGTACCACGACTGCTCCGCTGTGCCTCAGATGACGTATCGCACTAACAGTCCGATCCCCAGCGTCTGGACGGTCCCTGGAGCTCTGGCCGAGGCCCCGTCGGGTCTGGTACAGATGTAGCTGTCAGCAGGGTATGCGCGTAAGGCGCGGCCCGGCTCGGCGCGGCTAATGGGCCGGCAAAGCCCGGCGCTAATTAATCTTCATCCATCAGCGCCCCACCACTCCTACCACCCCCCACCTCTCCCCGCTCCAACCATTCCGCAGACTCTGGCCAGTCGCACTGACCCCTGCAGATATTGGCCAAGCGGAACGCACGGAGAGTTGTAGTTTGAGGTCGACCGGAAGTACCGACTATACTTCGCTGTACTGTCTACACCACATTCGCTACTACACCTACACTATTTGCTCAAAAGTACCCTGACACACATATGTAACGTGGAACTAATCGCTAAATGTCATGATAGGCAATGTGTTGTTATCAGAGAAACAGTATCAGCAATATGGGTCGGTCAGGAGACATCAATAACTTCGAACGGACTACTCGTTGCACCTCACCTGAGAGATAAACCCCTCAGGAGTACGGACACCTGCTCTTGGTAAACAAATCCGCTAGGTATATAAAATACTTTTATTGAGCGAAGTCTTACGTGGCAGAAGTCGCTACCACGGTTTCGGTGTCTTAACCGAATCATTACGCTATTTCATCTACATCTACATTTATACCCCGCAAGCCACCCAACGGTGTGTGGCGGAGGGCATTTTACGTGCCACTGTCATTACCTCCCTTTCCTGTTCCACTCGCGTATGGTTCGCGGGAAGAACGACTGCCGGAAACACTCAGTGCGCGCTCGAATCTCTCTAATTTTACATTCGTGATCTCCTCGGGAGGTATAAGAAGGGGGGAGCAATATATTCCATACCTCATCCAGAAACGCACCCTCTCGAAACCTGGCGAGCAAGCTACATCGCGATGCAGAGCGCCTTTCTTGCAGAGTCTGCCACTTGAGTTTGCTAAACATCTCCGTAACGCTATCACGCTTACCAAATAACCCTGTGATGAAACGCGCTGCTCTTCTTTGGATCTTCTGTATCTCCTCCGTCAACCCTACCTGGTACAGATCCCACACTGATGAGCAATACTCAAGTAGAGATCGAACGAGTGTTTTGTAAGCCACCTCCTTTGTAGATGGACTACATTTTCTAAGGACTCTCCCAATGAATTTCAACCTGGTACCCGCCTTACCAACAATTAATTTTATATGATCATTCCACTTCAAATCGTATCGCACGCATACTCCCAGATACTGTACGGAAGTAACTGCTACCAGCGTTTGTTCCGCTATCATATAATCATACAATAAAGGATTCTTCTTTCTATGTATTCGCAATACATTGCATTTGTGTATGTTACGGGTCAGTTGCCACTCCCTGCACCAAGTGCCTATCCGCTGCAGATCTTTCTGCATTTCGCTGCAGTTTTCTAATGCAGGCATTTGTTAGGGCATGCACATGACCTCGCACTAAAGCTAGATGTCAGATACACCTGATGATGGGGCTCAGACCCAGAAACCGTGATACTGTATAGCGGCTTCTATCGTGTAAGATTTACCATGAAAATGTCGCAGAACAGTTCTGAATTTACTTGTAAATAATAAATTTCAGCTATCAGTCGCCGGCCATTGTGGCCGAGCGTTTCTAGGCACTTCTGTCCGGATCCGCGCTGCTGCTACGATAGCAGGTTTGAATCCTGCCTCGGGCATTGGTGTGTGTAATGTCCTTAGGGTAGTTAGGTTTAAGTAGTTCCAAGTCGTAGGGGACTGATGACCTCTGCTGTTAAGTCCCATAGTGCTCAGAGCCATTTGAACCATTTTGAGCTATCAGTCGTCCTTTTTAAATTTTATTGGCAGATCTCGATTTCAGATAGTAACTACCCATGCACTATCAGTTTTTATCAATACATGAAATTCTGTCCGCAGAAGAAAACCGACGGAACGATGGAAAGGTTTGGTTTTGATGAATGCCACTATTTATAGTGCCAAAAGTAGGATTCAATGAACTGTGCCCGACCAACATGCATTACATGCATCAATAAAAAATGATAGAGGATTCAGAATGGCTAGTTTCTAGCTGAAACCTAGATGCGCCAATAAAATTTAAAAAGGACAACTGATAGCTGAAATCTATTATTTGTCCGCAACTCGTGGTCTCGCGGTAGCGTTCTCGCTTCCAGAGCACGGGGTCCCGGGTTCGATTCCCGGCGGGGTCAGGGATTTTCACCTGCCTCGAGATGACTGGGTGTTGATGTGTCGTATTCATCATCATCATTCATCCCCATTACGGTCGGAGGAAGGCAATGGCAAACCACCTCCTCTAGGACCTTGCCTAGTACGACGGGTATGGGACTTCATCATCATCACATGTCAATATAACAGTCACTGCGTGCAACAGCTTTCTGAATGGAAGGTAACCTAGCAGTTGTGTATGTCCGAGAAATAAAAATTTGAAATATTTGAACCGCTCTAAGGCTCCCCAAGCTGGACCGAGAGAGGTCTGCTAGTATCAAACTTTGGCCTTAATTTGAGGAAGGAATTTCTGATAAAAAAATGTTTGGACGACACAAATGTATAGCAGTGAAATATGGAGTATGAGGGATCGAAGCATTTGAGATGTGGTGCTACAGAAGAATGTTGCAAATTAGGTGCACTGATACGGAATTAGGAGGTTCTATGAAGAATCGGCGAGGAAAGGAATATACGGAAAACACTGACAAGACAAACGGATACGATGGTAGGGCACCTATTAAGACATCACAGAATAACTTTCACGGTACTAGATGGAGCTGTAGATGGTGGAAACTGTGTCGGAAGGCAGAGACTGAGATAAATGCACCAAATAATTGAGGACGTAGTGCTACAGATAAAGAGGTTGCTATAGGAGAGGAATTATTGGATTCTTGGCAGGCCGCATCAGACCAGTCGGAAGACTCAGGCGTACAAAAGAAAAAGAAGAAAATATGAAGGCAAGCCTCGTACACTTGTGGGCAGGGATCGTCGAGCACTGTGGGTGGTGTTTATAAAAAAACGTCACGTGAAATCAATGGAAGTAATCACAGGTGAGTTCCAAAGTGCTGCCACAGGTTCAGGTACCACAACGACTGTGGGTAGAGAGTTACAAAGAATTGGTGCAGTGTTCCAGCAACTCTTTTCAAGCAACAGATTTCTATAGCCAATGCTGAGCAACCCTGGAGATTTTGTAAAGAGCGATGTCACTGGACAGTGGATGACGAAACGAGTGATTTTTCACTGATCAATCACACTGTCCACTGAAGCAAACGATGGAAGGGTTTGGTTTTGACGAATGCAACTTTCTATAGCGCCAAGAGTGAAGTACAGTGCATGTGGTAGCAAGGGAGGGGGGGTCTTTTTCGAGGGTGGTGCGTGGCCCTTTATTGCACTTAACAAAACGCTATGTGCAGAGTGGTATGAACACTTTTACAGCATTGTGTACTACCTACTGTAGAGGAACTGTTCGGATACGGTGCCTGTATCAGAGTGACAAAGACACAGTTTCATAAAGCAGCATCAGAGATGCAATGGTTTGTAGACCTGAGTCCGAACTGAAGCCAATAACGCACTTTCAGGATGTGTTAGAACGTTGACTTTGTTCCAGACCTCAGCTTCCAAAATCATCACTTTCTTTGTTTTTGGCTCTTCAGGAAGAATGGGCTACCATTCTTCCACAGACATACAGACACCTTATTGGAACTGACCCAGTAGAATTTGAGCCATTCATAAGTGCTAATCGGTGTCCGAATAGATTTGATAAGTGTACAGTCCGCTAGCAAGGATACGCAGACTAGTGATAAAGTTTCAATTAAAACCTCGAAAATATCAACCTGGAACTTGGTGGTAGTTGTTAGCCACCCTTTAATGCTATACACCTCTCCCAACTATGGGTATCATAACAGAAACTTTGTTTGTAGAATTCAGTCAAGGAAATGTTTCAGCACGAAAATCAGTCGTCATTTTTCAGGAAATGCTGGCCAACGAATGGTTTCTTGATCCCAGGAAAAAGAAAGAAATCACGAGCTGTCATGTCAAGAGAATAGATAAAGGAGGAGGCGGTATCGAGACAACACCTTGATATCTCTGTGCAGAATGAGTTGGGGCGTATTCAGGGAGGAAATTGTAATGGCGTAAGCTGTCTCCAGCCCACCTGTCGGCAAAGGTGTAGCAAGATCTATAGTAGGCACTGCATCAAGTGCTCATATCAGGACAGAGGTCAAAGACAGACTGGCAAGGAAGAAACCGCCAACGCCCTCTCGACTGCAAGTATTTAGATGACCGCTGCTGACCAGAGGGCTGAGTCGCCGTCTCTGAGTCAGTTCCTCAGTCACTAGCTCAGTCACTGCCACACCAACTCCCACTCCAAGTTGGCGTTTGTCATTCATCGCATAACAGTGAGGCTAGCGTGAACTATTAGCGAACAGCTTGTACTACAACACATGAACTCTTAAAGTTAAGTAGCTTCCTGTTCGTGTAAATAAAGAACCCTGTTTATACAGGGCTATTACAAATGATTGAAGCGATTTCATAAATTCACTGTAGCTCCATTCATTGACATATGGTCACGACACACTACAGATACGTAGAAAAGCTCATAAAGTTTTGTTCGGCTGAAGCCGCACTTCAGGTTTCTGCCGCCAGAGCGCTCGAGAGCGCAGTGAGACAAAATGGCGACAGGAGCCGAGAAAGCGTATGTCGTGCTTGAAATGCACTCACATCAGTCAGTCATAGCAGTGCAACGACACTTCAGGACGAAGTTCAACAAAAATCCACCAACTGCTAACTCCATTCGGCGATGGTATGCGCAGTTTAAAGCTTCTACATGCCTCTGTAAGGGGAAATCAACGGGTCGGCCTGCAGTGAGCGAAGAAACGGTTGAACGTGTGCGGGCAAGTTTCATGCGTAGCCCGCGGAAGTCGACGAATAAAGCAAGCAGGGAGCTAAACGTACCACAGCCGACGGTTTGGAAAATCTTACGGAAAAGGCTAAAGCAGAAGCCTTACCGTTTACAATTGCTACAAGCCCTGACACCCGATGACAAAGTCAAACGCTTTGAATTTTCGGCGCTGTTGCAACAGCTCATGGAAGAGGATGCGTTCAGTGCGAAACTTGTTTTCAGTGATGAAGCAACATTTTTTATTAATGGTGAAGTGAACAGACACAATGTGCGAATCTGGGCGGTAGAGGATTCTCACGCATTCGTGCAGCAAATTCGCAATTCACCAAAAGTTAACGTGTTTTATGCAATCTCATGGTTTAAAGTTTACGGCCCCTTTTTCTTCTGCGAAAAAAACGTTACAGGACACGTGTATCTGGACATGCTGGAAAATTGGCTCATGCCACAACTGGAGACTGACAGCGCCGACTTCATCTTTCAACAGGATGGTGCTCCACCGCACTTCCATCATGATGTTCGGCATTTCTTAAACAGGAGATTGGAAAACCGATGGATCGGTCGTGGTGGAGATCATGATCAGCAATTCATGTCATGGCCTCCACGCTCTCCCGACTTAACCCCATGTGATTTCATTCTGTGGGGTTATGTGAAAGATTCAGTGTTTAAACCTCCTCTACCAAGAAACGTGCCAGACCTTTGAGCTCGCATCAACGATGCTTTCGAACTCATTGATGGGGACATCCTGCGCCGAGTGTGGGAGGAACTTGATTATCGGCTTGATGTCTGCTGAATCACTAAAGGGGCACATATCGAACATTTGTGAATGCCTAAAAAAACTTTTTGAGTTTTTGTATGTGTGTGCAAAGCATTGTGGAAATATCTCAAATAATAATCGTAGAGCTGTGAAATCGCTTCAATCATTTGTAATAACCCTGTACATGTGTGCAGAGGATACCAGCCGCCAAACGACATCCTCTTCCTTAAGTCCTACGGTACAAGACACAACAGGTCGCAGATGATTTTTTAGGAGATCTGTGTATGATGCACTGGTGACAGTAGTCCCTCTAGGCATGTAATGCTCCAAAATTACGCCTTTTTCGTCCCAAAAGAGAGTCAGCATAACCTTCCCTGCTGATGGTTCTGTTCGAAACTTCTTAGGTTTTGGTGATGAGGAATGGCAGTGAACCCAGGTTTCGTCCCCAGTAACGATTCTTGCAAGGAAGCTATCAGCTTCTCGTTCAAAGCGCCGAAGAAGTTCTTCACAAGCATCAACACGTCGTTCTCTCATTTCAGGAGTCAGCTGCCTTGGCATCCATCTTGCACACACTTTGTGAAACTGGAGCACATCATGCACAATGTGGTGTGCTGACCCATGACTAATCTGTAAACATGCTGCAATGTCATTGTGTCACTCGGCGGTTTTCCTTCTCGATGGCTTCAACTACTGCAATGTTCTGTGGAGTCACAACTCGTTGTGCCTGACATGGACGAGGAGCATCTTCCACTGAAACCACACCATTTGCGAACTTCCTAGTCCATTCATAGACTTGCTGCTGTGACAAACATGCATCACCGTACTGAACTTCATTCGCCGATGAGTTACAATAGGTTTCACACCTTCACTACACAAAAACCGAATAACTGAACGCTGTTCTTCCCTGGTGCAAGTCGCAATTTTTTTTTCTTTATTGTGATTTCATGCCCCTGCCCCATATGAGCAGGGGAGGGCTGTCAGCAGCACAATCCGCCGCTCTTCAGCCGAGTGACATGACAACTAAAACAAGAATAAAATAATACATACATAAGGAGGTAAAAAGGTGAACATAAAACAGAGTAAGGGGAGAAAATGGAGGTAAAAATACACTGACATGGAGACGTTCATTGGGCACAGTTAAAAAAAGTCACCAGAAAGTTAAAAAAAAAACACTGTTGGCGATTCTTAAAACACAGAGAAGACACTGGATGTGCATGCACAGGTTAAAAGTTGGCCACAGTATTAAAAACACTCCGAAACAACACACGTAAAACCCACTTGGAGCACACACGACGAAGAATAAAACTACCAGGCGGGACCTGCCGAGGGAAAGGTCAGAGAGGATGGAAAAGGAGGGGAGAGCATGGGGCAGCTGGGGAAGCGGCGGGATGAAGAGAGGAGGGGCAACCATGGGTTCACGAAGAGGCAGGAGACACATGGGGCGGGGGAGGAAAAGGGAAGACAGGGCAGGAGGGAGCGCAGAGACACTGAAAGAAGGCACAAGAGATGGACGGGGAGTAGGAGGGGAAATCCGCTCAGAAGGAGGGAGGGGGAGGAGAGGGAGCCCGGAGGAGGAGGCAGGAAGAGGGGGTTAGAGTTGGTAAGAAGGGTAGATGTCAGGGCGAAACTCATCATCCGGGAGTGGGAGACGGTAGAAGTTGTGTTGGAAAAGGAGATCGAGGGTGTGGAGATGGAGAGAGGGAGGGACACAACGGTAAAGGCGCGGCAACTGGTTGGGAGTGGAGAGGAAGGGAGACACCAGAGGGTGAGGGGGATCAAGGCGGCGGACAATATATAGTGTGCGGATGTGTTCAAGGAAAAGGAAAAGGTGGGGGAAGGGGATGAGGTCATAGAGGATGCGCGTGGGGGACGGAATGCGGATGCGGAAGGCGAGGCGGAATGCATGGCGTTCGAGGATTTGGAGGGCTTTATAGAACCGGGGAGGGGCGGAAATCCAAGCGATGCTGGCATAACAAAGGATGGGGCGGATCATGGATTTGTAGGTGTGAAGGACGGTGGAAGGAGTGCAAGTCGCAAGTGGGGCGGCCATATTTATACTGATACTGCGATGGTATGTGCGCATCTGCACTATGCTGCCACCTACAGGCCATTCTGCACGCTTGTTTGTAGCACGCTACCAACTTACAGGATAACGGCGCGAAATTTCGATTTGATATTAGAAATTTAAAGTTTTCATTTGACTGACCCTCGTACATTCCGTCATTAATCAAAGATATGACGGATTCCGATAGGCAAGATGGGCGCCAAATAGTAAACATAGAAACTGTGTGTAATCGATAAATACCATCATTCTCTAAGATATGTATTTAACCATCCGCAGCTAGCTGCTTGTTATGTCGTTACGTTTACCCAGATATAATTGGTCTTTGTTTAAATGGCCGAGTTACTGCTTACAAGGAAGATGCAGACATAAATCATGGATTACAAAACATGCAGTCACCTTGTAGTAATGCAAGGCACATTTATGTATCAAGAGACTACCAGATTTAGGACCAAATTAAGTTTTAGTCACAAAGAGGAGTAAAATCAACAGTGATAAGGTAGTGTGACAACAGCTATCCTGTGTGGCCACTCTATAAGTATGCACTTATAATGGCATTACATTTGCACAGACGGGTCACTGTTTAAAATTGTGATAATACATTTGTACAGTATGGATGACAAGAATGAGTGCCTATCGAGTCGCGGGGTCCAGACGGCACATATCGAACGTGCTATTGTAAATCGATCATGAGACTCTCGTCGCGGGCGTTGTGAGTATGTTTACGGTGATCACTATAGCAACGACAAAAGAAGAGCGTTAAAAAAATACTTGTAATTGCAAAGGAGACGACCTACCTTACTCGTCGTCGGTGTTGTCGTCATGTGAAAATCATTGTGATGTGTGCGCTACAGGGACAATTCTCTTTTTGCCATAGCTTGGGTAAACTCTGCCAATACAACGCAAGAATATCAGCGGAGTGTCACATACCTTTCCCTGCAAACGCAAGTTGTGGAAATAGAAATACAGAAACAAGTACAGTTCGTCTCTTTGTCCTGGACGCCCTTCTCTTTTAATGGAAGACATCACAAATTACCATAGGCGCTCGATATTCTGCATGTGCACACTAGCATCATCCAAAGACACGAACTCTACAGAGTGGTTCACGAACTCCTGATCGAATCCTTCAGCTTTCAGAAACCCGTCTGTAACGACTTTAGTACCAAGCAGCATGAAGTGCTTTCAGACCCACTAACCTGACCTTGTCTCGGGACAATACTCTCACAACGAAACACTTCCGGAACTCTCTTTCTATTTCATCGAATACCCAAATATGATCTGTTTCACTCTTTCAAGGTCGTCCTCTCTGGTTCTTCCTTCTAGCTATATGAGATTCGCCCACTTCCACAACTTTACTCGCTCCACCAACTGGTATACTGTCGTTTGTCACTTCCACAGAACAGACTTCTCTGCAAAACCCGAAATAGTCACACAGGGTATTAGCAGATAATTCAGTTTCCGATGCTGTTGCTTGCAACGTGTAGTTTCGAATCCAGCAAGATAGAAGAAATGCGCTGGTCTGGACATATTTGCGTCAAAAACTCAAACAATTCTCTACGCTGGATAAGCATGGAATAACAGTATTCCATGTGAGAGAATCCGCCGGAGATACGTCGGGAACACCATACATCACACTCACTATCGACAGAAATCGTCTGGGGTTCCCTTGCGCGGAGGAATGTAATTCAGAGCAACTAAAGGAACGACGGACAACAGATAAAAATGACAATCACAAATAATTGATCATAAGGCCCGCCAAGAGACTCGCTTGATCTATTTACAATCGCACGTTCGATATGTGTCGTTTGGTCCCCGAGACTTCGATAGGTAATCATTTTTGTGAATTACCCAAATGTAAAATACATGCATATAGCAAGGATCCGAATGACTTTAGATCGTCGATAAGTCGTAACTGCAGAGAATAATCAAATTAATTACAATGATGATTGGTATAGTAAAAATGGTTCTGCTTAAAGTAAAATGTATGTCAGTTATTGCAGGCTAAAAGGAAAAGGGGTAATTACAAAAAATAGTAACATCTGCTACATATTCGATGTATGTAATGTACACTGTCATGAGAGAAAAACATATGAGATACTAAAATAATTAACAGAACTGAAGTCAGAGAACTAATGGCCCATATGCAAACTGAATTTTGAAAATACATATACGGCTGGCATAGTGTAACATGTGCAACCCATGAAGGTTTTTTTAAGACAGGTAAAGAACTTCACAAAACTACCTGATCAGGACTGCAATTGACGTCAAGCTGCACATCATTTTTAGTCATCTAGGAATGACAAGTTGATAACAGTGATGACATAGTGTTGTACAAGGTTAGCTGTAGCTATTATGTACTACATTTCTGTTACATGAAAGTAAAAGCTAGCATTTACAGCTGAAGTTCATTAATGTGGATCTTGTGATATACAGCACTGCCGAACGCGGTGGCCGTGCGGTACTAGGAGCTTCAGTCCGGAACCGCGTGACTGCTACGGTCGCAGGTTCGAATCCTGCCTCGGGCATGGATGTGTGTGGTGTCCTTAGGTTATTCAGGTTTAAGTAGTTCTAAGTTCTAGGGGACTGATGACTTCAGATGTTGAGTCCCATAGTGCTCAGAGCCATTTCTATACAGCACTATTTGCGAATAATAAATATAAAACGTTTACGATGTTAAGTTGTAAAATAATCGGTAGTACCAGAAGAAAAACTTTTTGAATTACCTTACCTACACGAATGAGTGCAGATTCAGTCTGAGTAGTTATTCTGTACATACCTTCATATGGTGAGAGATGGGAACCCGTCATTCACCCAGGAACATTTTCGGAACATGATCGATTTTATGATCAAGGTGTTAAGGCGTGGGAAGGCGTAATGTTGAATGGGCTAATGTTGCAGGAGTTTACTCATGTCTAAATCTCTGAACAGGGTAAACTCGTTGGTCAACGTTACAGTGGCGCTTAACTCCTTGCGCACGTCCGTCACTGCAGGTGTGCATTCAGCCCTGTTCAGTGCTATGGATGACAATGCGGGACTGAACCGAATAGCCGAACTGGAGGAGCTCTTGTATCGCAAAGATATTCGGCGAATGGACTGCGCTGCCCGTTCCAGAAACCTGTCGCGTGCGTGAAGGACGCGTTGGAGAGATATAGTACCGCACGTCCACATGCACCAACGAGCAACCAAAAGTTGTCAGACGCTCTGGTGGAAGAATGGAACGACCTTCCATAAGAACTCGTTACCATGCCTGTACCCAGCACGGCAGTACGTTGCAAGGGATGCATTGCTGTCTGCGGTGATCACACACCTTATTAAAACCAATCTGTCATCTTTCATAATGTCCAGGGGACCATAATTGAGCACGATTACTTAAGTGTAGGTATCTTTGAATAAACGTGTATTCTCTGTTGGTCTCTGAGACGACCCGCTAATTCCGAAAGACATGACAGGTAACTTAAATTGTGGGAAGGGGCCAAAATAAGGGGCTGTCAGTTACACTCGAACATACAACTTTATTATTTGATCAAACATTACAAAATCCCCAAAAAAAAATATTTTTAACCCACAGCTTTAATCTTTGGGACTTAATTACCGGCTGAAAGCCACTTTAATTTAAAAACGGTTGAAGGCCAATAACTTAAAACGCAAGCATAATAAATTTAAAAGGCAAGCCTTATCTTAAAACAGTTCTTTAGTTAGGCTGAAGTAAAGAAGTTAAATTCAAATCGGCTGAAGGCCTAACGCCAGCCGGAGTGGCCGAGCGGTTCTAGGCGCTACAGTCTGGAACCGCGCGACCGCTACGATCGCAGGTTCGAATCCTGCCTCGGGCATGGATGTGTGTGATGTCCTTAGGATGGTTAGGTTTACGTAGTTCTACGTTCTAGGGGACTGATGACCTCAGAAGCTAAGTCCCATAGTGCTCAGAGCCATTTGAATCGTTTTTGAAAGCCTAACACTTAAAACTCCGCAACATTAATTCTTTTTTATATACCAAAGGGCTTACGTGAAACAGTTCTTCAGTTTAGGCTGAAGGCATTAACAACAAACAACTCAAACTCAAAATCGGCTGAAGGCCCAAGACTTAAAAATTCAACAACATTAAAATTTTTAAAATGCCAAAGGGCTTACGTGAAATAGTACTTTAAACAAAGCTGAAGGCCTTAAGAGCAAAACAACTCTACTTTAAAACAAAAATCGACCAGAAACCGTACAAGTACAAACAACAAGAACAAATTAAAAAAAAATAGGACAGTACACCCAAGGTCGCTCAGATGTTCGAGGGTCGCCCTGGAATTCAAAGACTAACGGTCGCTTAGGTGATACAGGCAGTTGGCCCAACCACTTTCAATCCGCTGGGAACCCAACCGACAGACAGTCGACTGACCAATGATCACGATCAGTTGCGCTCCACACTTGCATCAAAACTCAAACGATGCTAACAGCGGAGACTGGAGCAACAACCATAACGGATCAGAGACAACCCATAAGCGATGGACGTTCTAAATACACGTCTTCTCATCAGACGACCGACCAAACGGGCAAGCAAGGTCGTTGCCACTCGAACGTGTGTGTCGGCAGTCGTAGAGCGAGTGATGGCTGTCCTGTCATTCCTCGCTACTCCACGCCAACAGACCAGTTCAGAGCCAGTACGCCGACAACCTTTAAATAACGTGTCACTCAACCCACATGAACTTCACACAGTTTCAAGAACACTTGCACGAAGAACTAGACAATGCTGGCGGCAGTGACTGAGCAAAACAAGGACGAATCAAGAGCTGGCACACACAGCCAATCCATAAGCGATCGGCGCCCAAACATACGTCGTCCGACAAGACGAACGACCTACGTTCAAGCAAAGTCGTCCCCAGTCAAATCATGTGCGTCAGTACCCATGGGCGAGCGATGGCTATCCGCGCCTCCCTGGCGCTGCATGCCCCACTGGTGCTACAACGCGACTGCACGAACCGACCAACTGCTACACATCAGCACGGAGACAGCACTAAAATCACTGGGCAGTGAACATCACAGGCTACACACACTTTCACAAACAATTGGACGAAGAACGCGATCAATGCTAAAAGCCGTGACTGTGCAATCACCAGGACGAACCACGGGTTGAGACACACACCACCAACCCATAAGCGATCGGCGAGCAAATACACGTCGTCCGGTAAGACGACCAACCGACGATCAACCGAGGCCGTCCCCAGCCATGTCTGCTGGCAACGGTCGGGTGAGTCATGGCTATCCGAACCTCACTGCCACTCCAACCCGACCGAACTTCTGCCGCGTCCCAACTGTCCGACTGCCAGGTCCGAACCCCACTGATGGCGCGTTCCAACTCGTCTGCCGACGCACGACGACCAAGAAGTAATTGCAGTCAAAAATGGTTCTAAAGGCTCTGAGCACTATGCGACTTAGAACTACTTAAACCTAGCTAACCTAAGGACATCACACACATCCATACCCGAGGCCGGATTCGAACCTGCGACCTAATAACAGTCCAGCATAGATAATACGAGAGGACCTATATCAATAAGCGCTGCTGCTGCTGCTGCCGCTCACGGGCAGGCAAGGCAGTAAGTCAGTGACACCAGCAACTGAAAATTAATATAACGAAGCGGCAGTACGGTAAAAACAGGGTGTTAAATAAGAGATGGCACGAACACGAGCCACGCGTAATTCTTTCAGCTATCTCCACTAGTACACTGTAGCAATTCTTTATGTGTAAGATCCTAGATTCGAAGAGCTATGTAACTATTCAGTGACATCCATGCGTAAGTTACTTTTATCCTTCAGTTTTGCACACCACTACATGCGTCTCTAAGCACCGTTTCCTTGATTTTCCTTTTGATCTCTCTCCTAGCACTTCTGCGTTGTTCTCACATTTCTCCATTACCATCAAATGGCCAAATCACTAAAATACAGAGGGGTCCAAAACAATGTACCCACTGTTTAAAAGTCCATAACTGGCAAACTAATTGACGGAGTTCTCATCTTTGGTAGTGTAATAGTTTGTAGTTGCGGCACTCGCCACACAAGCGTTGTATTGCTTTGTTTTGTTTTGCCAGATGACAGTCGCCAGATAGTCAGTGTTTTGTTCTTAGTTGCACCTAGTTACTCAAGTAAAAATGGCTGGCGCAAGGCTTACATTCGATGGAAGGGTCAGTTCTGAAGTGGTATTTTAAGTACATAAACATTAATGAGGTTCAACGACAATGGCGAAATGAGTATCAGACAGAGCCACCGACACGTTTAACGATTCGTCGCATTCGAGACAAATTTCAAGCCGAAGGCTGTGTTTAAGATGTACACAAACAACTATCTGGACGACCTATAACAGTAACAAGTCCAGGTAACTCCCGTCGTGTTTTACAACAATTCACTCGCTCACCACAGAAGTCTGTGAGACAGTGTGCCCGTGAAACTGGAGTGAGTCGCTCAAGTGTTCGGTGAATTCTGAAGACAGAAAAGTGGAAGTGCTACACGCAATGAACGAGGACGACCCAGATCGTAGAATGGAGTACTGCGAGTGGTTTACTATCATGGTGCGCAACGATGAACAGTTTGCAGAGATGATAGTGTGGTCTGATGAGGCACAGTTCAAACTCAATGGTACAGTAAATCGCCACAATTGCATCTAGTGGGCAGCCGAAAATCCGAACGTCCATGTAGACAAAGCCGTCAATTTTTCAGGAGTAAATGTGTTGTGTGGGTTGCCTTATGCAGTCCACCATACGGTGCGTGTCGGAGGGTACCTCGTACCACAACCAGCATCTTCTCTCCCTGTTCCACTCCCAAACAGAACGAGGGAAAATGACTGCCTATATGCCTCTGTATGAGCCCTAATCTCTCTTATCTCATCTTTGTGGTCTTTCCGCGAAATGTAAGTTGGAGGCAGTAAAACTGTACTGCAGTCAGCCTCAAATGCTGGTTCTCTAAATTTTCTCAGTAGCGATTCACGAAAAGAACGCCTCCTTTCCTCTAGAGGCTCCCACCCGAGTTCCTGAAGAATTTCCGTAACACTCGCGTGATGATCAAACCTACCAGTAACAAATCTAGCAGCCCGCCTCTGAATTGCTTCTATGTCCTCCCTCAATCCGACCTGATAGGGATCCCAAACGTCGAGCAGTACTCAAGAATAGGTCGTATTAGTGTTTTATAAGCGATCTCCTTCACAGATGAACCACATCTTCCCAAAAATCTACCAATGAACCGAAGACGACTATCCGCCTTCCCCACAACTGCCATTGCATGCTTGTCCCACTTCATATCGCTCTGCAATGTTATGCCCAAATATTTAATCGACGTGACTGTGTCAAGCTCTACACTACTAATGGAGTATTCAAACATTACGGGACTCTTTTTCCTATTCATCTGCATTAATTTACATTTGTCTGTATTTAGAGTTAGGTACCGTTCCTTACACCAATCACAAATCCTGTCCAAGTCATCTTGTATCCTCCAACAGTCACTCAACGGCGATACCTTCCCGTACACCACACCATCATCAGCAAACAGCCGCACATTGCTATCCACCCCATCCAAAAGATCATTTATGTAGATAGAAAACAACAACGGACCCACCACACTTCCCTGGGGCACTCCAGATGATACCCTCACCTCCGATGAACACTCACCATCGAGGACAACGTACTGGGTTCTATTACTTAAGAAGTCTTCGAGCCAGTCACATATTTGGGAACCAATCCCATATGCTCGTACCTTAGTTAGGAGTCTGCAGTGGGGCACCGAGTCAAACGCTTTCCGGAAGTTAAGGAATATGGCATCCATCTGATACCCTTCATATATTGTTCGCAAGATATCATGTGAAAAAAGGGCGACTTGCGTTTCGAAGGCGCGATGCTTTCTAAAGCAAACCGATGTTAAGGATTTTGGTCTGTAATTTTGAGGATCCATCCTTCTACCCTTCTTATATTCAGGCGTCACCTGCGCTTTTTTCCAGTCGCTCGGGACGTTACGTTGGGCAAGAGATTCGCGATAAATGCAAGCTAAGTAAGGAGCCAATGCATTAGAGTACTCTCTGTAAAACCGAATTGGAATCCCATCAGTACCTGGCGATTTATTTATTTTCAACCCATTCAGCTGCTTCACAACCGCAGGGATGTCTATCACTATGTCCTCCACATGGGATTTTCACCAAAAATGAGACAACTCCGTCAATTAGTTTGCAGGTTATGGACTTTTAAACAGTGGATACATTTTTTTGGACATCTCTGTATAACTGTGGCGGCCTTGCCGCAGTGGATACACCGGTTCCCGTGAGATCATCGCAGTTAAGCGCGGTCGGGCGTGGCCGGCACTTGGATGGGTTACCATCCAGCCGCCATGAGCTATTGCCATTTTTCGGGCTGCACTCAGCCTCGTGATGCCAAATGAGGAGCTACTCGACCAAATAGTAGCGGCTCCGGTCAAAGAAAACGATCATCACCACCGGGAGAGCGGTGTGCTGACCACATGCCCCTCCTATCCGCATCCTCAACTGAGGATGACACGGCGGTCGGATGGTCCCGATGTGCCACTCATGGCCTGAAGACGGAGTGCTGTATAACTGTGCAGAAACGGAGTTCATTTCCACAATTGCTGCCGCGATTCACCTTAGATTTACAGTGTGTTTAGACATATCTATGGAATTATAATAAAACCAAAATTTTTGATGAAGCCAAGGCCGTGATGAAATGACGATTGGATCGGCGAAACGTACGATATACATCTTCCGCTACTCCGTAAGGGGGAAAAAATTCCTCAGTTGCGGTACGCTAAACGAAAATTCCAGATAGGCTGTCTCCGAATTCCAATATGGGGCCCTGTGTTTCACTTACAACTCCCGCGCTCTCTCCCTCTCCGGCCCCTGCTAAGGCTGCTTCTTTTGCTCTTGCTGCGCGATAAAGGAAGATGAAGTACGCCGCACCGCGGGCAGCCTGCGCCTGATCGGCAATAAAAGCCGCGACACGAAATCGCTCCTTTCGGCTCCATCGCTGCTCAGTTGTTTATGAGGCCGGCGGGCTGCCCCGCTCTGCCGCGGACACTACACCGGGCCAACCATCGCCCTCTATTTCCCCCGTTTTTTTTTCCTCCTTTTTTCCCGCTTTCATCGCTGGACGTGAAATCTGATCCCCGCGGCGAACATAAACCACGACATTCGCAGAAGGACCCGCACTGTGAGACTCAATCAAGCGAGTAACATCGGCACCTTTCCACTCGACAGTAAGCACCCTCCACCCACTCCTGCTCTTATTTCCTTTCGTCCACATATTTTTTTTCCACTTTTTCCCCCGCGTCTCAGTATCCTCGTTCACTGCACTCGGGACCGCCGCACCTTCTCGTTCGCGTCTCGCTGGAAACGAATTGCCGCGCGCCGCCACTGACCTATCCCCGTGGCGGCGGGATTGTTAATTACGAAACTGGGGCTTAATTAAGGTTTCGCGAGCGACGAGTGGCAATTAAGACCGGCCCCGAAAACGCGAGTCGAGCGCCGGACAGAAAGCGCTGCAGCTCCGGAACACCTGTGGTTCCACCGCCCGCGCTGGCCTCTCCATCGCAGTCCGATTCGTTACGTCATTCCGCCTTTCGCTCAGACTGCTCGCGGGCTGGAGTGAAGCGCCAACACTTTTGCGTTTTAATCAGCGACAACACGTCTAAATCCAACAGTCTCGTTCACATGTTTTTCAATACCCTGACTGCTTTTCGTTCATGTTTGGATGTCGAAATTTACACTGGACACTACCACCTTACAACAATGCCGAAAAAGGGCAAGGCATTAACCAATCACAGTATATCCTAGTTAATCGTAGAACTGAAACACCCGTGTTAGAGGTAACGCCATTATACATTCTGTTCAAAAAGTACACTACTCGCCATTAAAATTGCTGCACCAAGAAGAAATGCAGATGATAAACGGGTATTCATTGGACAAATATATTATGCTAGAACCAACATTTGATTACATTTTCACGCAATTGGGGTGCATAGATCCTGAGAAAATAGTACCCAGAACAACCGAATCTGGCCGTAATAACGGCCTTGATACGCTTGGGCATTGAGTCAAACAGAGCTTGGATGGCGTGTACAGGTACAGCTGCCCATGCAGCTTCAACACGATACCGCAGTTCTTCGAGAGTAGTGACTGGCGTATAGTGACGAGCCAATTGCTCGTCCACCATTGACCAGACGAGATCTGTAGAATGTGGTGGCCAGGGCAGCAGTCGAATATTTTTTGTATCCAGAAAGGCCCGTACAGGACATGCAACATGCAGTCGTGCATTAACCTGCTGAAATATAGGGTTTCGCAGGGATCGACTGAAGGGTATAGCCACGGGTCGTAACACATCTGAAATGTAACGTCCACTATGTTAAGTGCCATCAATGCGAACAAGAGGTGACCGAGACGTGTAACCAATGGCACCCCATACCATCACCCGGGTGATACGCCAGTATGGCGATGACGAATACACGCTTCCAATGCGCGTTCACTGCGATGTCGCCAAACACGGATGCGACCATGATGATGCTGTAAACAGAACCTGGATTCATTGGAAAAAATGACGTTTTGCCATTCGTGCACTCAATTTCGTCATTGCAAATTGTTGCTCATGTCGGCACCAATGACTCCTGCCGTCTGGGTTCAGAGGTCATCCTCAGTTCGTATAGGCGGTTGGCGGAATTGGAGAAGGCGGAAAGCCTCGCTCGCGGGGTGAAATCAGAGCTAACTATTTGTAGTATCGTTCCCAGAACCGATCGCGGTCCTCTGGTTTGGAGCCGAGTGGAAGGGTTAAACCAGAGGCTCAGACGATTCTGCGGAGATCTGGGGTGCAAATTTCTCGACCTCCACTATCGGGTGGAGAAATGTAGGGTCCCCCTGAATAGGTCAGGCGTGCACTACACGCCGGAAGCGGCTACAAGGGTAGCGGAGTACGTGTGGAGTGCACATGGGGTTTTTTAGGTTAGAGAATCCCCTCCCTAGGCCCGACAAGACGCCTCCTGAGACGCAGCAAGGTACGAGCAAGCAAAATGCAACAGGGAATAACAATATTAATGTGCTAATAGTAAACTGCAGGAGCGTCTACAGAAAGGTCCCAGAACTGCTCTCATTAATAAACGGTCACAACGCTCATATAGTACTAGGGACAGAAAGTTGGCTGAAACCAGACGTAAATAGTAATGAAATCCTAAACTCAGATTGGAATGTATACCGCAGAGACAGGCTGGACAGTGAAGGGGGAGGCGTGTTTATAGCGATAAGAAGTGCAATAGTATCGAAGGAAATTGATGGAGATCCGAAATGTGAAATGATTTGGGTGAAGGTCACGGTTAAAGCAGGCTCAGTCATGGTAATTGGTTGCCTCTATAGGCCTCCTGGCTCTGCAGCTGTTGTGGCTGAGCACCTGAAGGATAATTTGGATAATATTTCGAGTAGATTTCCCCACCATGTTATAGTTCTGGGTGGAGATTTTAATTTGCCGGATATAGACTGGGAGACTCAGACGTTCATAACGGGTGGCAGGGACAAAGAATCCAATGAAATTTTTTTAAGTGCTTTATCTGAAAACTACCTTGAGTAGTTAAACAGAGAACCGACTCGTGGCGATAACATATTAGACCTTCTGGTGACAAACAGACCCGAACTATTTGAAAAAGTTAACGCAGAACAGGGAATCAGCGATCATAAAGCGGTTACGGCATCGATGATTTCAGCCGTAAATAGGAATATTAAAAAGGGTAGGAAGATTTTTCTGTTTAGAAAAAGTGACAAAAAGCAGATTTCAGAGTACCTGTTGGCTCAACACAAAAGTTTTGTCTCAAGTACAGATAGTGTTGAGGATCAGTGGACAAAGTTCAAAACCGTCGTACATAATGCGTTAGATGAGTATGTGCCAAGCAAGATCGTAAGAGATGGAATAGAGCCACCGTGGTACAACAACCGAGTTAGAAAACTGCTGCGGAAGCAAAGGGAACTTCACAGCAAACATAAACATAGCCAAAGCCTTGCAGACAAACAAAAATTACGCGAAGCGAAATGTAGTGTGAGGAGGGCTATGCGAGAGACGTTCAATGAATTCGAAAGTAAAGTTCTATGTACTGACTTGGCAGAAAATCCTAAGAAATTTTGGTCTTATGTCAAAGCGGTAGGTGAATCAAAACAAAATGTCCAGACACTCTGTGACCAAAATGGTACTGAAACAGAGGATAACAGACTAAAGGCCGAAATACTAAATGTGTTTTTCCAAAGTTGTTTCACAAACGAAGTTTGCACTGTAGTTCCTTCTCTAGATTGTCGCACAGATGAAAAAATGGTAGATATCGAAATAGACGACAGAGGGATAGAGAAACAATTAAAATCGCTCAAAAGAGGAAAGGCCTCTGGACCTGATGGGATACCAGTTCAATTTTACACAGAGTACGCGAAGGAACTTGCCCCCCTTCTTGCAGCGGTGTACCGTAGGTCTCTAGAAGAGCGTAGCGTTCCAAAGGATTGGAAAAGGGCACAGGTCATCCCCGTTTTCAAGAAGGGACGTCGAGCAGATGTGCAGAACTATATACCTATATCTCTAACGTCGATCAGTTGTAGAATTTTGGAACACGTATTGTGTTCGAGTATAATGACTTTTCTGGATACTAGAAATCTACTCTGTAGGAATCAGCATGGGTTTCGAAAAAGACGGTCATGTGAAACCCAGCTCGCGCTATTCGTCCACGAGACTCAGAGGGCCATAGACACGGGTTCACAGGTAGATGCCGTGTTTCTTGATTTCCGCAAGGCGTTCGATACAGTTCCCCACAGTCGTTTAATGAACAAAGTAAGTGCATATGGACTATCAGACCAATTGTGTGATTGGATTGAGGAGTTCCTAGATAACAGGACGCAGCATGTCATTCTCAATGGAGAGAAGTCTTCCGAAGTAAGAGTGATTTCAGGTGTGCCGCAGGGGAGTGTCATAGGACCGTTGCTATTCACAATATACATAAATGACCTTGTGGATGACATCGGAAGTTCACTGAGGCTTTTTGCAGATGATGCTGTGGTGTATCGAGAGGTTGTAACAATGGAAAATTGTACTGAAATGCAGGAGGATCTGCAGCGAATTGACGCATGGTGCAGGGAATGGCAATTGAATCTCAATGTAGACAAGTGTAATGTGCTGCGAATACACAGAATGATAGATCCTTTATCATTTAGCTACAAAATAGCAGGTCAGCAACTGGAAGCAGTTAATACCATAAATTATCTGGGAGTACGCATTAGGAGTGATTTAAAATGGAATGATCATATAATGTTGATCGTCGGCAAAGCAGAAAAGCAGATGCCAGACTGAGATTCATTGGAAGAATCCTAAGGAAATGCAATCCGAAAACAAAGGAAGTAGGTTATAGTACGCTTGTTCGCCCACTGCTTGAATACTGCTCAGCAGTGTGGGATCCGTACCGGATAGGGTTGAGAGAAGATATAGAGAAGATCCAACGGAGAGCAGCGCGCTTCGTTACAGGATCATTTAGTAATCGCGAAAGCGTTACGGAGATGATAGATAAACTCCAGTGGAAGACTCTGCAGGAGAGACGCTCAGTAGCTCGGTACGGGCTTTTGTCAAAGTTTCGAGAACATATCTTCACCGAAGAGTCAAGCAGTATATTGCTCCCTCCTACGTATATCTCGCGAAGAGACCATGAGGATAAAATCAGAGAGATTAGAGCCCACACAGAGGCATACCGACAATCCTTCTTTCCACGAACAATACGAGACTGGAATAGAAGGGAGAACCGATAGAGGTACTCAAGGTACCCTCCGCCACGCACCGTCAGGTGGCTTGCGGAGTATGGATGTAGATGTAGATGTAGAGTACACCATCGCAGGCGCTCCTGTCTGTGATGCAGCGTCAAGGGTAACCGCAGCCATGATCTCCGAGCTGATAGTCCATGCTGCTGCAAACGTCGTCGAACTGTTCGTGCATATGGTTGTTGTCTTGCAAACGTCCCCATCTGTTGATTCAGGGATTGAGACGTGGCTCCACGATCCGTTACAGCCATGCGGATAAGATGCCTGTCATCTCGACTGCTAGCGATACGAGGCCGTTGGGATCCAGCACGGCGTTCCGTATACCCTCCTGAATCCACCGATTCCATATTCTGCTAACAGTCACTGGATCTCGACCAACGCGAGCAACAATGTCGCGATACGATAAGCCGCGACCGCGATAGGCTACAATCCGACCTTTATCAAAGTCGGAAACGTGATGTTGCTCATTTCTGCTCCTTACACGAGGCATCACAACATCGTTTCACCAGGCACCGCCGGTCAACTGCTGCCTGTGTATGAGAAATCTGGCCGGCCGTTGTAGCCGTGAGTTTTTAGGCGCTTCAGTCCGGAACCGCCTGACCGCTACGGTCGCTGGTTCGAATCCTGCCTCGGGCATGGATGTATGTGATATCCTTAGGTTAGTTAGGTTTAAGTAGTTCTAAGTTGTAGGGGACTGATGACCACAGATGTTAAGTCTCGTAGTGCTGAGAGATATTTTAGAACGGAAAACATAAATCAGGGTGGCCGGAGACAGGTTTAAACCGTCGTCCTCCTGAATGCTTACGGCATGTCAGTGGCAATATAGGTAGGTCACAGCCTCGGTCCAGTGGCCCCTTGTCCATTTTCTGATATCCAGGAGCTAATCATCAACTGCGGTGACTTCGGTGTAATTATTGTCTTTGAATGATAGTGTCATTTCTGATTGTCTCACTGCGTTTTTCTTTCACTTACCTTCTGTACTATGCTATAGTAGTGCCCACGTTGAATCCAGTTAGGTTACTTGGCAGTGACACATCACGCGAAAGTTGCTTTCGTCCTTAAGTGTTTCACAGCGATCTAACACTAAAAGAAAATAATTTTTGATCCGCTATCACATCAGCCTATTAAGTCACATGTTGACAAAGTTCAAAACAAGAAATTAGTCTGCAATTCTTTGTCACGTCCAGACCGATGGAAACTTGTTTGCCAAACTACAACATGGCGAACTATGCAAAGCAGATATATCTGCAGACACGCTGCAGTTCTACACTCACAGACCAGACTTCTACATCCAAGCTCAACAAAAAATCGCTGGTTTCCCTCAATACTGTATTTATCTCTGCCGTGCAGCATCGAACGCGCCCATACATTTCTTTATGCGCGAAATCCGCTTACTTACAGCAAGACGAGTCTCCATACGAACAGTGCGACGACTTCAGGAGCGCTGTGGATCGTCAGCACAGTGGCCATTGTTGTACCGTCCGTCGATGTCATCAGAAGGGCGCGCCGAAAGCGGTGCGACCAACGACAGCGCTACGCGCCCAAGGATGGTACCCCTTCTCTCGTTTGACGTCGGGCATTTGCTGCTCTATGCGCACAAATGAAGGATGCCACATTTATTTACACTGACGGCTCAAAAACATCATTTAGTGTTGGGTGTGCCTGTATTGTTGACGACACCCCTAACCGATTTCGGCTTCCCGATCAGTGTACGTTTTTACTGCGGAGCTTTACGCTGTTCTCCAGGCTGTCCAGTACATCCGTCGCCATTAGCGGGTACAGTATATTATATGCTCAGACTCTCTCAGCTCCCTCCTCAGTCTCCAAGCTCTACCCTCTACACCCTCTGGTCCACCGGACTTCAGGAATGCCTCCACTTGCTCCACTTGAGGGGCGTCTCTGTGGCGTTCCTCTGGATCCCAGGACACGCTGGTTTCCGTGGAAATGAGGCGGCCGATATTAACGGCCAAGGCTGCACTCTCTCTTCTTCAGCTTGCTGTTGGCATGATTCCCTTCGCTGATCTACGGACGTTTTATGTCGTCGTGTTGCTCTTTTATGGCACGCACATTGGTCTACACTTCCCCATAATAAATTGCAGGACGCGAAAGCTCTTCCCTGTGCTTGGACCTCTTCTTCCCGAACTCGTCGTCGGAAGGAGGTAATTTTAACTAGACTCCGGATAGGGCACTGTCTTTTTAGCCATCGACATCTTTTAAGTGGTGATCGTCCCCCGCTTTGTCCCCATTGCTCTCAACTGTGGACGGTGAGACACCTTTCACTTGAGTGCCCCTATTTTACTCCGTTACGCGCCCGTCTACAGCTGTCACCTGATATATCTTCCATTTTAGCAGATGACATGCGTTCAGCCGATCGCGTCCTCGAGTTTATTAGTGTCAGTGAGATGACGTCGGTCATTTGAAGCTCGTTTTGAGAAAAGCAACCCCATCTTCTATAGCGGTTTACTAAGCTCTCTTTCTTTTCTTTAGTTCCCCAATTTTTTTAGTTTCGCTCCTATTGCTGCTGATTTCGAATTTGGTTTTTTACCTTTCCCTAAGCCATAGACCGGGCGCTAATGACCGTAGCAGTTTTGCGCCCTAAAACTATAACAAAAAAAAACGCTAAGCGCAGGAGTAGCACGATGTCGTCTTGAAAGACGATTCTCACTTCTGCGAAGAGTATTACGACGGGTATATCACTGTTTGGAAGCGCCGAGGAAGACGAAAGTTAGCAGACTGGGCTTGTCACTGTCACACGAACTACACTTCCGTCGTGGTACGCATTGCCTTAGGGTGCAAAACGCGACCAGTTCTGGTTTCCATAGCTCACAATTCCTACAGCAGCCATTACATTTCTGGCACGTTAAGGCGTGTGGCGACTGTTTTGGCCAGATTAAACTAATCCCGTCTCGCCGTAAGTGCGGGTTCTTTGATTACTGTGGGAGAGGAATCAAACTAGTGCACACGAAATTTTAATTCACTTTGTTACATAAATTAATAAAATATTTACCTGATGTTGACACACTTCTTTGCCACAGTGTTGTTCTACAATTTACAACTGTCACAGTGCAGTAAAGCATCACTCGATCCACTTATAAGCGAACTATTCTCCAGGAGTACAAAATGCAACATTTAGAACACAGCAAGTTCTTCTGAAACTTTAACAACTACACTCATCTCCAGAAAAAAGTGAACACCTTTAACGACATGAGATAGAACGTTCATATTCACAGGATAGGTACATTATTATGTTCCGCAGAAATGATTAGCAATTCAGTCACCTCGGTTCGATATGTGTCCTGTTGCCTTGTAGGCACAGGTCCACCATGGGTCCTGTTAACTTGTGCGTTGTGTGATGACATCGACGTGTATGAGGCGCAGATGGCAAGTGCAGTATACCAATCCATGCTACGTTCACCTGGTTCCATGGTTCATGTGCGATGGTTGGCATTGTGTCACAGCACGGCACCTGTCGTTTCACCATTCCATTCCATTAAGCAGATCTTGTAATTCTTCTTCGCTTTCAATGAGGATAGCAATGCTATCAGCGAATCTTAACACTGACATGTCTTCAGAGTAAATTTTAATTACATTCTTGAACCTTTTCTTTGTTACCGTCGTTTCTTCTCGTATGTGTAGGTTGTACACAAGGGACGAAAGACTGAATCCCTTTCTTATACCCTTTTTAATACGAATACTTCATTCTTAGTCTTCCAGTGTTATTGTTCCCTCTTGGTTCTTGTACATACTATATATTACTCGTCCCTTCCTGTAGCTTATCTCTGTTTTTCTGGAATTTCGAACGTCTTGCACCAGCTTACAGCGTCGAACGCTTTTTCTAGATCGACGAATCCTATAAGCAAGTCTCTATTTTCCTTTAGTCTTTCTACCAATATCGAGCACAAATTCAAAACTGCTTTTCTGTTTATTTTACCTTTCTAAACCAAACTGATCGTCATCTAAAAGATCCTCAGTTTTCTCTTACATTCCTCTGTATATTATTTCTTTCCAGCAGCTTGGGTGAATGAGCTGTTAAACAAATTCTGCAACAATTTTCGCAACTATGTGTCCTTGCTGTCTTCGGAATTATATGGATCATATTATTCCTATGGTCTGATGGTACGCCGCTAGTCTCATTGAGTCTACACACCAAGCTGAAGAGTCGTTTGGCTGCCATCTCCCCTTGTAATTTTAAAAATCCTGATGGAATGTTAGCAATTCTTTCTGATTTATTTGAACTCAAGACTTCTAGAGCTCTTTTAAATTCTGACTCTGATACTGGATTCGCTATGTCATCCGCACTGACCCAATTTCTTCTTCTACCGTCAGACAGGTTCTAGGCTCACAGAGACCTTCAGTGTAGCCTACTCTTCCCATCACCCGCTCTTTGTTCTGCGCTCAGCAGTGGAATTCCCAATGCGCCGCTTATGTTACCACCCTTGCTTTTAATTTCAGCGACGGTTTTGATTTTTCTACACGCTGATTCAATGTTTCCTACGACCAAATCTTTTTCTGTTTCTTCACATTTTTCCTGCAGCCATTTTGGTTAGGCTGCCCTGCTTTTCCCATTTATTTCATGCTTAAGGGTTAATTATTTCTGTATTCTTCTCTTTCGCTCAACGATTTTGTACTTCCTCCTTTGTCGGCATTTGAAGTATTTCTTCGGTTACCCATGGTTTCCCTACAACTGCCCTCTAATACCCCATGATTATTAGACTTTCATCTTCCTTTATGTACTGAATTAATCATTCCATATCCTTATACACTTTATCTGTCTCTTTATTTCCAACTTTCGATGTCGGAATGTATAACTGAACAACACAGCAGCACCCTCACACCGGAGGTCAATATAGTGCGGACCCTGTAAGAGCTCAGTTCATTTCAAGACATCAGCTACAGCAGTCAATATCGTAGTGTAGGACTAAGTACACTAATGTTCAGATAAAAATACCTTAAACGCCTAGAGATAAGACGTTCATATTCACAGGACACGTACATTAGCATGTTTCCAGAAATGATTAGCGTTTGAACCATGTCAGCCCGTGAGTTCACGGACAATATCAATATCGTTAAAATTTGCCTGCTGCGTTTGTTGCCACTGTAAACCGAAGATAATCGATCAGTGTAACTTGAGCAGGTGTGCGGGATGCCTCGCAGACGTGTGCGAGAGTCGTACCGTCAAATCAGTGAGTTTGAAAGTGCGCGCATTATTGGCATGAGAGAACGTCATGCATCCATCCGGTAAACTGTTGTTCGTATGGGATGAAGTGTTTTCCAGCGCAACAGGTGTGTGAAGAATGTTTCACGAAAGGCCGTAGAACACGACGAGATGAGTTAGGTCGCACCAGCTACACCATCCCCCCGAGAAGATCGACATCTCAACAAAATTGCGCTGCAGGACAGGCATTGGTGTAACAGTGGAACAATTTAACAAATCGTACAATATCAGTAATGAGAGATCGTTGCCATTTATTACGGTATGAGTTACATGTGCGTCGTCCACTTCGTCTACCTTTGACGAATGTGCAGAAATACCCTAGAAGGCAATAGTCTACGGAACAACGTCACTGGGGATAGAAATGGCATTAGATAGTGTTGTCGGACAAATCCGGGTTCTGTTTGTTTCAAAATGGTGGCCACGTTTTAAAAAATGGTTCAAATGGCTCTGAGCACTATGGGGCTTAACTTCTGAGGTCATCAGTCCCCTAGAACTACTTAAACCTAACTAACCTAAGGACATCACAAACATCCATGCCCGAGGCAGGATTCGAACCTGCGACCGTAGCGCCACATTTTAGTTCGCCGCAGACAAGGGGAGTGACAACACAGTGACGACATTCGCGCAAGGCATACGAGGGCGCCAACGCAAGGCCTTTTAGTGAGGGGTGCTATTGGGTACAACCAAAAGTCACAACTGGCGCATGTCCAGAGCACTGTGATCAGTGCGACCATGTGAATAGGATCCTGCGACCTGTTTCCATACCCTTTCTGCACAACACCCTACAGTGCGTACGGCGAGGGAAGAGCTCTCACAGTTGACGCGGCGTTTACGCACGTGCTTCGTGCATCCACGAGGGCAAATGAGCTTTTGTTTACATTACCGTAAAGTATAGACGCTGCTTTCAAGCAAAACAATGCACGACCACACGTTGCTGCTCGAACACTTGCCATCTGGGTGTGACAGGGTGTCAGCTTTTGCCCTGGCGCACCAGATCACTAGACATGTCGCCAATCTGAAATGTGTGGAACATGGTGAAACGACAGGTGCCGTGCTGTGACACAATGCCAACCATCGCAGATGAACCATGGAACCAGGTGAACGTAGCATGGATGGGTATACTGCACTTGCCATCTGCGCGTTATACACGTCGATGTCATCACACAAAGGGGAACATAAAAAACGGATTAGCACTTCAAGCGAGCACTCCTGGCAAAGAGAAGTCTACTGGTACCAAGCGTAGTAGGCCTTAATTTTAGTATGAAGTCTCTGAGATTATACATTTGGAGCACAGAATTTTATAGTACCTAGCCATGGACAGTGGGAAAACCAGAACATAAGAGAGTCGAAGGGTTTGAGAAGTGGTGCTGTAAAAGGATGTTGAAAATTGTGTAGGGAAGCAGCCTACTCACGCCATAGTAAATTCACATCAGTCTTTCCATTGTGTGCCAGCCAGTCCGCTGTAACTAGCTCTGACGTCATAAATGTTGCGCAATACTTTAAAAATCAAGTAAATAACCTAAAATGTTTCTAGCATGTCAGGAGTAATACTAAATTAATATGTGTTGAATATCAGTTCGATAACTTTAACCATTTTCGAAATTTGGACGTTTTTATGTAAAAATCATTGGCGCAACAGAAAAGAGCTAGAGATTTAAAAATTTATACTTAGATTCCTTTTCAATAATAATTTAATAGAAACAGTACTCTGGATCTCACAAATTAAAATTTTAGTTGAAATTCATGATTTTCTGGTTTTTGTCTTAAAAATTAAGGAAGCAAGATAGTTTAAGTAGGCTAATAAATAAGGCTAGGATGTTTACATTTAAGTAGATTTGAGATCCGCTATAATCATAAAGATGTGATAAGTTTCATTTGAATAACTATAAAACTATAGCGATAGCGCATCTCCAAAGGGCAAGTTCAGAGCTCGTCTACTGCGTGCAGTGTAATTAAATTAATTCTCTCGCCCAAAATATTTAACTTAGCCACGTCAAACTTTTATTATGATTACTTACCTGTGTGCTGAATGCACATTTAAATTAAGAGCTTCATCGGCCATCAGCAAAAGAAGCTATGATTTATTCGGTAACTTAATGTGGTGCATTACTAGCCCAGCGGCTAGTCGGGAGAGCCGATTTGATCAGGCGTTCCCTTAGCCGTCCGCACCGCGGCTTTATATGTAAGAACGCTGCGCGAGGAAGCAAGGCCCCAGTTCTCTCCAGACGCTGAATAGCACGCCATCCGTGTCGGGAGTCGCGTCGCGTCGGTATCATTGCTACAAACAGCCTTGGATGCCGTATTAAGTTACTCGGGATATTTGTAACCATGAAATCATTTTCGAGAGAAGTGTTAATTCTGGGATGACTTTAACGATATATCTTCAGTTTGCGTATGTCGTATTTTCACGTGCCGCCGCAGGACAGACATTCTACCATTATTTAGCGTGGCGTTTGATGAACGTAATCATCAAATTATGGCGAGCATTCGTTTAAATATTTAATTTGGACAGTTATAGTGGCATCAGCGCATTAGACTCTAAACTGCTCTGTTAGTCAGATATTGTGGATTCTTTTGTTTTCATCTGTGACTTTCAGAATATAGAGAAAGTTGTTTTTTCACGATCGTTTTGATTATAAATCCCAGACAATCTCCTAATTCCTCAGAGCTATAAGCTGTAGCTATGAGTGTATTTCTCAGATGAAGTGGGCACTAGGAATTCTAATTACATGCTTCACGTTTTGCTAATCACTTTCTGGTTGCCAATATTGTAGTTAGAGAGCCAGTGTTGAGAACGGCAAACAACAGCATAAATAATGGGAATTGCAGTGTTTCTCCACTCAAACATATTTATATAAACCACCATAACAATTCCTACCAGCCGCCCCACAATTGGATGGACCGTTGAGGTGAGGAATACGAGGTTCCCCGCAGAAACGACAAAGAAAGGAACATATTGCAAACGCGAGAAAAGGATAAATGATGCCTGACGTGTGTTGAGGCATCAGGGAATAACTTCTATGCTAGTAGAGGGAGCTGTAGCCGGTATATAAGTAAGGGAAGACAGAGGTTGAAATGCAGAAATTCGTGGCGGGCCTCCTTAAGCAAGACAGAAAACTGATGAGTCAAAAATTTTCGAACAGCCTTTCCCTGGGTGAAGGTGCATTCAGACATGACCATCGACCAGATGTAACAAGAATCTGACCAGCCGACATGATTACATGGTCCAGTTTGGATGATTCCGTTGCTACTTCAACCGTAATTACCTTGGGTCGACATGGATACACGTGGCGACACCTGCTGTGGCGCTGAATGTTGAGCAGTGTGCGCTTAACGGAGTGCCCGGAAACACTTGTGCCTCTTCACAGCATTGCATTCTGGTATCATATCTGTTAGAGATCGCCGCCTGTCCTCCTTTACAGAGCGCATAGGTGTCTCAGTTCACCGTCCTGTGATGGGGCGTGTTGGACGTCAGCCTACTGGTGGTTTCACAGTCCTCCAAGCACATTACACGGTTGTTCACAACAGTATCAAGCAAACGGTCAACGTAATTGTTCCTAGACACCAGGCCACAACTATTCGCCCTTTGTCAGTGCACCTTAAGGATTTCCCCATTTGCGATTCTTGTCGCGCTTTCGTGTCTGCCAGGCATGCAAACTTTTCTTTCCACGTGACGTGCCTGTGTTGTCATTTGGCGGCATTCACCGTCGAGGTCGTCAGTCCTCATAACATTTTGCCTCATGACAATACAGTGGGTAAACGCCTAAACTGAATTAGGGGCAGAAAGTACCTCCAATGTCCGCCTTGTTAAACTGATCATATTCAGTGTACGTTTTATCAGGAAGTGTTAACAGTGAATCACTGAAATATTTTTCTCTCATACAGTTACTGCATTTGCTAACAAGCTGACCTTTTTAAAGACTGTTATGTAAAAAATGTTTTAATAATGACACATTGTTCGGGAACATTCCTAAAAGAAAGAAAGTTACGAGTTACATTACATTATAGCTATAGTAGTTTCACTGTAAGACCACTGACAGTTGCAATGGACTGGGCGCAGCAGCTCCACGTACATACTGCAATCAGTCTTACGTTACGCGATTTGTTAAACGTCTCTGTAGCAAAGGATCAGTGTACCCGGACCTCTTAGACGGGTATTGTTTTCGCCTGCAACCATTTTCACAACGTAGTTGCCAGCAGTCAGAGATCAGCTTACGCCGATTCAACTATAAAAAGCTAAGAAACAGTAATTTCAGGCACATGTTCCGAGACAACTGACATACAAATTCATTGCTCTTGGATAACTGGTTCCAGAGAAAATGTACATCAGGCTAGAAAAAAACAAATAAGTTACGGCAAACTGAGTAAAGTTTTGTGGAAGTTACAGTGTCTGTTATACATTCCTGCTACGCATTCATGATTCAAATTCACTTGTTTTTTCGCTGCTTCGGTCACAGAGTCCTCTGATATTGATATTGATATGCAAGCAGCATGTAGTAAAGAATTATACAGGGTGTTTCTGGATGAATATCGGGGTTTTAACGCTTTATAATATTTATTATATTAAACTTACAGTTATAAATTGTACGTCAAATGAAAGAGCAACTCAAACAGTTTTACTAAGAACCTTATAAATTTTCAATGTTTGCACCATTTGTCACACGGTATACATCAATTCTATAGCCGAGTTCTTCCCTAACGTTGATAAGCGCGTCTTCAGTTACTGTAGCAACAGCTGCTTCAATCCAGTTCCTTAATTCAGGGAGGTCTGCTGGTAGCGGAGGCACGCACACACGATCCTTGATGAAGCCCCAAAGGAAAAAATCGCATGGCGTTAGGTTGGGTGAACGTGGAGTTCATGCAAAGCAAGCCTTGTCACTGGGCCCCTTGCTGCCTGTCCAGTGCTTGGGTACAGTGAAGTTGAACCAATCGCGTACTTAGCTATGCCAGTGAGGTGGCGCACCATCTTGCTGGAAAATGAAGTTCTCTGGCTCATATTCTTCCAACTGAGGGAAGATCCATTGCTCTAACGTATCAAGGTAAGAAGTACCATTACAGTAGGTTCACCAGAAAAGAAAGGCCCATAAACTTTCCGCCAGGATAAGGCACAAATAACAGTCACTTTAGGGAAATCTCGTAGCATTTGTACCACCTCATGAGAATTTTGTGAGCCCCAAATGCGCATTTCCCCACTAAGGGGAAAGGTCGATTCATCGTCATGAAACAACATTTCGTTTGCAAAGTTGGCACGTAATCCATGGTCCGCCGGCTTTAGAGCCTGTAATAACTGTAAACGGTAAGGACGTAGTTGAACACGTTTTTTTAAAACTTTCCAAACAGTCGACACGGGAACGTGTAATTCATGACTAGCCTTCCATACTAATTTCTTTGGGCTACGAGTGAACGACTCTCTCACTCGCTCAACAGTCTCTTCACTGACTCTTGGTCGTCCTCCGCTCTTACCTTTACAAAGGCAGCCGGTATCTTCAAATTGATGATACCATCTACGAATGTTATTGTCACTTAGAGGATCACAACCGTCCTTAAGCCGGAACGCACGTTGCACAGTAACTACGGATTCGGTCTTTGCAAATTGCAAAACATAAAACGCTTTCTATTCACTAGTCGCCATCTTCGTTACTACCGCTGTCTAACGGATTGCGGCGGAAAAATTGCGCACTGCGCATGCGCACTGCGCATGCGCACTGGTGCCAAACACAACTGTTTGAGTCGATCTTTCATTTGACATATCATTTATAACTTTAAGTTCAATGTAATAAGTATTATAAAGCGTTAAAACCCCGATATTCATTTATAAACACCCTGTATTTCTAAAATTTTGTAGGAGAGCGTGGTACATTTGTAATGGCACATAAAGTTTTCCCTTCTGTTAACCCCTTTCCAATAGTACACATGCCATAGAAAACCCTAGTCTTGTTTTATATGCACTATTTTCTTTGGTCCTTATCTTAGAGACCTTTTTTTTTTTTTTTTTTTTTGACAACTTTGGAGGTCAAACATGGGATTTCTTTGCTCAGAAACAAAAAGCAGACGTGTTACGTTACTGCTATAGTAAACAAGTCAATGCAGGACCACAAACAGTGGAACCCAAAGCTTAAGCTCAAAGCCACGGAAAAAATGTCCCTAGGCTTATGAATTCAAAGAAGAAGCCATAGGGCAACAAGTGGGCGAGTCTCATTGTGCAAGCTGTCATTTAAACTCATATTTAGGACATTTAAAGAAGGATTTGTTTTAAAATGCATACTCCAAACCATCGCAATCATAAATGGAAGGAAAGTTCATATTTTCATCATTTTCAGATTATCTTCTGCCATTAACTGAAATCTGAGATACATACGGAGCGAAGACCATAGAAGTCTCACTCGCTAGCCCGTAAATAATCTCGACCTAAGGCTGAGTCAAAGTTCATCAGTTGTGAGCGGCTCCTACCAGCGTTCTCCAACGGCAATTTATAGGTATTAAAAATTTGACTCTCGTTTAGTACCTGCAGATTTTTCGCTAGAATTTGACTGCGTTAAACTTTAATGTGAGTAAAGATGGGCTGGCAGATACTCACCATTCCTAACATAACAAACTTCAACAACGTGGACACCATTCTCGCACCTGCAGCCGCACCCGACTTGCGGCCTGCAGACGACGTGGGCGACTCGAGAAACGTGCCGACTTCCACGAGATCCTTTTGGTGAACGAGCCGTTTGGGTCGCTTCGGCAGTCGGCCGCCGATTGAACGAGGACGATGAAAATTTAATCCCGTCTGCGGCGGAGGAGAGCTTTCGACTATTCCGTACAGTTCGTGTGCTACACCTGAGTAACCAGGCTCGCAAACGTCTTGTTACTTTAACAGCATTCTCCCACAAGGACTCCTCGGTAATTGTGGGACACGAATTTTTCACTGATCTTCGTCTACGACTAATTTCATTTTTAGCTCGACGCTGTCGAAAATTTTTTATCCAATGGACAATGAAGTTTTCTGCGTCGACTCATCTCTATTGAGTACTAGTAAACATCCCAGACGCGATTCACTGAAGGATCACGCTCGACTTTACGAAAAGGTAGCTGTTCATGGATATCAGTTTTCTACGATGTGATATCTCATTAACAGTCTATAGTAGAATCATATAATTTTGCAGGGTCGTCCTGTGGAACTCCTAGATACTGTCTGCAAAATGTGTTTTGGATACAGTTAGGGATACAGAAGTTAGAAATTAAAACGTCATGCCTGATGTTGAAGTCTTACTACATGAATAGCGAGAAGTACAGTAAGCGATAAACATAAACTTTTTTCCTTTCGATATTTCATAGTGTAGTGTCCGGGAGAAACTTCGTAAGGTTTTGAAATTGTGTGCAAAGTTCTTTGGCAGTCACTGTGTACTCTCATTCTCTGCATGCTTTCAGTTACGCTGCCTGAAGTTATATGGAGAGTATCTAACTTCAATAGTTGACTTATTGTAATAAACATTGAACGTAAGATTATCTTTGCACAAACAGACATGATATCTGATAAGATAGCCGCAATCAGTGATTTTACAATGTAACGTAGCCCTCTTGATTGCAAAATGTGTATTCATATGACCGGTTTCGGTTCCTTCAGAGCCATCTTCAGATCTGTAACGATAATGATACTAATTTACTATTTCATAGATGCAAGCCTTTTTCATCCTATCTAATCAACATCAAGTGTACCAGAACGTACCCGATATTTCGGTTACAGGAGTAACCCGCCCAAATACAGCAACTTTCACATGCTGCGTCACGTAAAATTGGTTGGCAGAATTCACGTCATTTATATTAGTTATAAAACTATTACCGACAGGTGGCGTCTTGTACATTTGTTACATTACATACGCACATACTGTATTCAGTAGAATTTGTAATTAACTTTTATCTCTAAAATACTTAATTAAAATCTGTAGATGTCAAGGTTAAAATCTGTACTTATCGAAATTAATGAACACAGTAAAATTATCATATTTATACGATCTAAAAACAAAGGGCGTTTTCTATATCTATGGCGCAGGTGTAGACTTGTTTTCCTCCATGGTCTATGTGGTTCTCACTTACAATGAAAGAATTACAGACAAGACTGAAAGATGCTTTCGTAAATCCGACGTTAAAATAGGGTGCCGAACAAATAACACGCTAAAATTGAAGCTCCGGCACAAAATATGTAATAGTAGGAATAAATTTCAGGATTCAGGTGTATATAAGATCAAATGTGATGACTGCTGTAAACAATATATAGGGCAGACTGGTAGGAACTTCGAGACCAGATTCAGGGAGCACACCTACTCTCAAAACGAAACAGCGTTTGGGGCGCATATGGCTGCCTCAAAGCACTCAGTCACGAACATTGAACAACATTTAGACATGCTGCATAGAGCTCATAAGGGTCGTTTTGTTAACATTTTGGAAGAAATTGAAATATACATCCGCAAAAAGAAAGATCCAGATTTAATCCTCAACGAGCAAAGCGAGTTCAATCATAACACCTATTTTAGTATTTGTGACGACTTACTGAGATGACAACTGTTGCGTGTGGAGGTCCAGGCCGAGGGATGAGAGATGGTGCGTGGTGGAGAAGCCGGAAGATGCGTGCAGCGCCTGCGCGGCCCTCTTGCCCACGGCGATGGACGTCACACGACTGAGCGAATCGCGGCACGACACCGAAATGGCGGGAACCACGGAAGCAGACCATGGAGGAAAACAAGTCTAGACCAGCACCATAGATATAGAAATCGCCCTATGTTTTTAGATCTTAAAAAAATGATAATTTTATTGTGTTCTTTAATTTCGATAAGTACAGACATCTACAGATTTTAATCAAGTATTTTGAGAGATAAAAGTTAATTACAAAAATCTACTGAATACAGTATGTGCGTATGTAATGTAACAAATGTACCAGTCGCCTCCTGTCGGTAATAGTATTATAACTAATATAAATGACGTTCATTCTGCCAACCAATTTTACGTGGCGCAGCATCTGAAAGTTGCTGTATTTGGACGGGTTACTTCTGTAACCGAAATATCGGGTACGTTCTGGTACACTTGATGTTGATTAGATAGGATGAAAAAGGCTTGCATTCATGAAATAGTAAATTAGTATCATTATCGTTACAGATCTGAAGACGGTTCTAAAGGAACCAAATGCGATCATATGAATAAACATTTTGCAATCAAGACGGATTAAGTTATATTGTAAGATTATATGCTTAACGAGTAGACTTTGGCAGCATTTGTAGTTTGTGAATTCAGTCAATAGTTGTATTAAATACTGACAATCAAATTTTTGTTTTCCCTGGAAGCCGCTAGGTAGGCAGCCTATAACAGGGTCCGTGGGACCCTTCAGTAATAGAGATAGACAGTTTATGAACCGTTACGGACGGGCAGTTTTTAAATTTTCCTCAGTCAAAGGCCCACTCTTTCTCACAGCAACCAGTGTCTCACTATTGTAGATAGTTCTGTTATGCCGAAGAAATGGCAAATACGAAGAAAATTGTGCGTGTGTGCGTGTGCGTTTGCGTGCGTGCACGCGCCACTACTTCGAAATTCATATTTGTTCATTAGACGCTGTGAGTCACGCAATTAGCAAATACTAAGAAAATTGCGCGTATGTGTGTGTCACTAGTTCGTAATACGCATTTGGTCACTAAACACCATGAGGCGCGTAATATGTTACACCGTTTTTGTTTCGTGAACGGTCCAGGACTTCTAAACTAGTTGCTCGGTAAATAATCGTAACAAGAGGTACACTATGTGATCAAAAGTATTAGGACACTTGGCTGAAAAGTCTTAAAAGTTCGTGGCGCTGTCCATCGGTAATGCTGGAATTCAGTATGGTGTTGGCCCACCCTTAGCTTGATGACAGCTTCCACTCTCGCAGGCATACGTTCCATCAGGTGCTGGAAGGTTTCTTGGGGAATGTCAGCTCATTCTTCACGGAGTGCTGCACTGAGGAGAGGCATCGATGTCGATCGGTGAGGCCTGGCACGAAGTCGGCGTTACAAAACATCCCATAGGCGTTCAATAGCGTTCAGGTCAGGACTCTGTGCAGGCCAGTCCATTACAGGGATGTTATTGTCGTATAGCCACTCCACCACAGGCCCTGAATTATGAACAGGTGCTCGATCATTTTGAAAGATGCAATCGCCATCCCCGAATTGCTCTTCAAAAGTGGGAAACGAGAAGGTGCTTAAAACATCAATATAGGCCTATCCTGTGATAGTGCCAAGCAAAACAACAAAGGGTGCAAGCCCCTCAATGAAAAACACGACAACGACATAACACCACAGCCTCCAAATTTAACTCTTGGCACTACACACGCTGGCAGATGACATTGAAACCCTGCTACTTACATTTCAAATCTAGACTTTAATAATACAGTGGGAAGGCACTTTTAATCAGAAGTCAGGGATAAGTTGTGATCTAAATGGCAATAGATTTATTCAATCTAAACACAACAAGACATAAAAAAGACTAAAGAAACGTCACACAAACCTCTTTCTTTGATAAAAGCTTTCACTAACATGGGCTCTATGGCGGACAAAGTGATCAGCTGGCGATCGACACACGACACTAACCGGAACACTAATCGCTTTATCAGACTTCATATGCGTGTATCCGGGATATGGCACAAAAACTACGCCACTGTAAAACATCTATGTACTACCATCCCAAAAAGAAAAACATGGTTCAAAAGGACAGGGTCCTGAGAAACATATATTGGAGCCCTACGCCGTAGCAGCGAATACCTTACCCTCTAGCTGGTCAGAGCGGCACACCACGATGCGTTCGGCGACTGAAGTCATGGACGGCCGCAATCTGTTATTAATGGCATACGCCCGAAGAATGCAAGTACGCGGTGTCGCGTTCGTTTAATTCAGAAAGCAGGTACTTTCCTATGAGCCTCTGAAAGCCCTGTGGATTCCAGTGTGCACGTGGACCCATTCGCTGGTCTGACAAACCAATTTGACACAGTGCCACGACTATGCGTGATGGAGTATGTCAAAGGTTTAAACGGCCGACTCAAGGCAAATAACTACACTCAATCATCGCTTGTTGTGTGCTTGATGCTAGAAGCAGTACCTCTGACAGTTCATGGGGTGACTGGCACAGGCTCTAAGCGGAACACTAGCAAAGGACACAAGTCTCATCGTTTAGGTAGAGACCTGCAGTTCTTTACTAGCGAAGAGCCAATGCAAGAGAGTTCTTCTCTTTCTATCTGCGTCCCTCCCCAGCTCAGTAGCAAAGCACATTTACATCTTAGACTTCCCCCACCCCACCCCCCACTTTAGTAAAAGTCAATCACGAGCTGGATCCCGGCATTCGAAGCTGGGAGAGCGGCTTTTGCTCTGCATACACCGATCTGACCAATCAGAGACTGCAAAGTTTGTTGGGAGAAAAGGAAAAAAAAGATTCAGTTTCGCTGCCTCTTTCCCACGCGTTTGCTGTGTCTTTGTACAACATGACCAGGATGGAGCTACATCCCTCCATAAAAGTGTGTTATCCCCCCTGGTGCGTCCATTTCAAAGTGTCCAAAGAACGGCCATAAACTTGCTAAAAGCCTCGTGCTTCCACAAATATGTTTTGTAAGAGAGTCTGGGTGTCAGTGGCGCTGTCTCACGGAAATTCGTAGAACGCTCACATCTGCTTTGTCGGCTTCCTGACTAATAAGGGCTCATCCTCTGCTTTATTGCCAGTCTACAATGCGCTGGCCATTGCAGCGGCGACTTCTCAGCGCTTGTCAGTCTACCTGGACGCAGCTGTCTCCCGACCTGTGCCAACCAAAGTGCCTGGACAATGACCACGGAACTCAGCCATCCAGAAATGTCTGCCCCCAGGTTCCGCAGAAAAAACGCGCTGCCCTCGGCCCACCGTCGCCGTGCGCTTTTACTGCAGTCGTTTAAATCGGCAGCCTATTCCTTTGAACACAGGTAAAGCTTAGCGTTATTCCTTCCTTAGAGCACGCAAGCAAAAGCATTAACTACTGCCCACCATCATCATGATGTATGAAGTCAAAATTGCAATAAAGATCATATACCCTAAGAACATGAAGCGGCATAATACCGAATTCGAAGTGAGAGTGCCCTACAATATCTCAGCGTTCACCGGGCATTCGCCATACCCACATCCTGCCATCGAATCGCCAGATTGAGTACCGTGATTCGTCACTCCACACAACGTTTTTCCACTGTTCAGTCGTCCAGTGGTTACGCTCCTTACACCAAGGGAGGCGTCGCTTGGCATTTACTGACGTTATGTGTGGCCTATGAGCAGCCGCTCGACCATGAAATCCGAGTTTTCTCATCTACCCTCTAACTGTCACAGTGCGAGGGCAGTTCAATAAATAATGCAACACATTTTTTTTCTGAAACAGGAGTTGTTTTATTCAGCATTGAAATACACCAGGTTATTCCCCAATCTTTTAGCTACACAACACTATTTTTCAACGTAATCTCAATCCAATGCTACGGCCTTACGCCACCTTGAAATGAGGGCCTGTATGCCTGCACGGTACCATTCCACTGGTCAATGTTGGAGCCAACGTCGTACTGCATCAATAACTTCTTCATCATCTGCGTAGTGCCTCCCACGGATTACGTCCTTCATTGGGCCAAACATATGGAAATCCGACGGTGCGAGATCGGGGCTGTAGGGTGCATGAGGAAGAACAGTCCACTGAAGTTTTGTGAGCTCCTCTCGGGTGCGAAGACTTGTGTGAGGTCTTGCGTTGTCATGAAGAAGGAGAAGTTCGTTCAGATTTTTGTGCCTACGAACACGCTGAAGTCGTTTCTTCAATTTCTGAAGAGTAGCACAATACACTTCAGAGTTGATCGTTTGACCATGGGGAAGGACATCGAACAGAATAACCCCTTCAGCGTCCCAGAAGACTGTAACCATGACTTTACCGGCTGAGGGTATGGCTTTAAACTTTTTCTTGGTAGGGGAGTGGGTGTGGCGCCACTCCATTGATTGCCGTTTTGCTTCAGGTTCGAAGTGATGAACCCATGTTTCATCGCCTGTAACAATCTTTGACAAGAAATTGTCACCCTCAGCCACATGACGAGCAAGCAATTCCGCACAGATGGTTCTCCTTTGCTCTTTATGGTGTTCGGCTAGACAACGAGGGACCCAGCGGGAACAAACCTCTGAATATCCCAACTGGTGAACAATTGTGACAGCACTACCAACAGAGATGTCAAGTTGAGCACTGAGTTGTTTGATGGTGATCCGTCGATCATCTCGAACGAGTGTGTTCGCACGCTCCGCCATTGCAGGAGTCACAGCTGTGCACGGCCGGCCCGCACGCGGGAGATCAGACAGTCTTGCTTGACCTTGCGGCGATGATGACACACGCTTTGCCCAACGACTCACCGTGCTTTTGTCCACGGCCAGATCACCGTAGACATTCTGCAAGCGCCTATGAATATCTGAGATGCCCTGGTTTTCCGCCAAAAGAAACTCGATCACTGCCCGTTGTTTGCAACGCACATCCGTTACAGACGCCATTTTAACAGCTCCGTACAGCGCTGCCACCTGTCGGAAGTCAATGAAACTATACGAGACGAAGCGGGAATGTTTGAAAATATTCCACAAGAAATTTCCGGTTTTTTCAACCAAAACTGGCCGAGAAAAAAAAGTGTTGCATTACTTATTGAACTGCCCTCGTACTTGCAGTGGATCCTGATGCAGTTTGGAATTCCTGTGTGATGGTCCAGATATATGTCTGTCTACTACACACTAAGATCCTTTTCAACTATCTGCAGTCTGTCAGTCAACAGACGAAGTTGGCCTGTACACTTTTGTGCTGTACGTGCCCCTTGATGATTCCACTTTACTATCACATCGGAAACGGTAGACCTAGGCATGTTCTGGAGTGTGGAAATCTCGCGTACAGACGTCTGACTCAAGTGACAACCAGTCACCTGACCATGTTCGAAGTCCGTGAGTTCCGCTGAGCGCCCCATTCAGCTCTCTCACGATGTCCAATGACTACTGGTGTCGCTGATAAGGAGTACTTGGCAGTAGGTAGCAGCACAATGCAGGTATTATGAAAATCATATGTTTTTGGGCTGTACAGATACTTTTGATCACATAGTTCATGTTTAATACTTTTAACGCTTGTCTCAACCGAGCTTTAGAACTATAGAATTTTTGTTGAACTATTTACCTCTCAAAGGCATTCCAAAGCGCTTGTAAGAGCTAGAGGTCAAGACAAAGCTCGATTCACAAAAATCGCAGCTTATCTGTTTCTGTGACGTACTCCAGGGCGAACAGGAAATACACATTATCGTAGTAGCGTAGAGCTGTCCATTTGTTTTATATACTAAGAGTGACCGACATGACAGCCATACTAGGCGGTGTTTACAGCCTAATAGCCGATTCTTGCCCACTTTGCTCTCAGTTTTAGCACCTTTTATTTACATACTTTAGCGAAAAGTTTCAACAGCAACTTTAGCAATCGTTACGTTAATCGTTTTTTCTATAGCTTTCAGATGTCGTTAAAAGCAGTATACAGTTCCGTTAAAAAGTCCTTTCACTATGTTGAAACGATAAATAACAGGAATCAACATGTGACAAAATTATGTGCCCCTCTACGTACTACTGTTTGTGGAAAACCTTGTTCGATAGCACATCGTTCACGAAGTACTATTGCTGGCCAAACTTCTGGATTTTGGATACAAGTTCGGAGACTGTAGAGTGTAAATTACAACATGCAGGTATGTCTGCACCTTGCAGGTAAGGAAGCTCACTGCGCTTGAGGTAGTCGGGTTAACTCCAAAAAAGCGCGAATGTATTAAGCCGGTTTGATATAAGTGTCTATCAAGTTGCCAAATAAGTCGAAAAGCTAGTTCCCTTTTCTTAAATCTCTGACGCTGCCCGGAAAGTATTCGCATCTTTGGCGCTACGTTAAGAGAAAATTTCATTCGCTCTTCCAAACTGACCCTAATTTTAACTTTTTGAAAAATATGTAAAAATCATCCAACCGGTTGCATAGATTTTCTATATACCTTGACCACGTTTCATCACCTCTAAGGGTGACTTCATCAGAAGAGGTGACGAAATCTGGTCAAGGTATATAGAAAATCTGTGCAACCGGTTGGCTGAATTTTACATATTTTTCAAATTTGTGTATACGGTTGTTGCAAACGTGAGCCATGTTCAAAGTTGTACCTAATTTTAACATTAGACCGCAGTAGCTTGTTTATCGAATTGGGCGTCGACTGATCTGGTACAGATTTTTTTATTGTCTATAGGACCATGTTGCTCATATCGTAGCCACGCTTAGAGCTTTCACAAAACAACAAGGCGACCATGAATTACATGTACCACTTTGCCTTCTTACGTTTTGTGAACCGATTCGCACAAGTCTGAAACATATACGACGCGCCCTAAAACAAAATCACAAAACATCTTTTTTCCACGTATTTGCACGTAAAATCCGAACGGTGCACATACAAATGTTGCCATTAACTGACCATTTATTTTAGCTCAGTTACAATCTTTTTCCAAAATAATTAATGGATTCGCATAAATTTCCTGTGTGCCAGCTCGAGTTCGTCGTTTAAACCCTTCTTAATGAACTGTAACGTAGCTACAGTAAGACAGGCGCTCGAATGTCCATACAAATGAGCGCTGGTTCGGGCTAAACCTAAAAGTTTTTACCTCAGGCTCTTAGTACGAATATCAATCGAGCATCAAGACTCCGCCGGCCGCGGTGGTCTCGCGGTTCTAGGCGCGCAGTCCGGAACCGTGCGACTGCTACGGTCGCAGGTTCGAATCCTGCCTCGGGCATGGATGTGTGTGATGTCCTTAGGTTGGTTAGGTTTAAGTAGTTCTAAGTTCTAGGGGACTGCTGACCACAGCTGTTAAGTCCCATAGTGCTCAGAGCCATTTGAACCATTTGAACCACGAGACTCCTTTCCCCGTTCCCCAGTCCCAAAGCACAATTCCGTCCGCGGCCTTCTCAAACTAATTTGTTACAGCGCTTCCACAGCATAATTATTACCGTATGCGTCGACTTAATCTTCATCATACCTCTGTAAAACCACGCAGTTTTTGCACCACCCAAAATTTACTTGCAAACAATACTCAGTTTCGAAGGTAGCTTCTCAGAAATTTCTTGTCAAATAAAGGCCTATGCCTGAGGTTACGAGATGTCTTTGGGCGAGGAATCCTGTATTTTCCTGTGCTAGTCTGTTTCTTACGTGCTGCTAGCGAAATTGGTCATGTTTTATTTTGCTTACAAGATAGCAGAATTCTTTCACTTCGTGTACAGTGTTTTCCCTCCAGCTGTCGTGTTTATCTCTGTCCTCATTTCTAGTACTCTCAGTCCCTATTCTGTGATCTGTGCGTGTGGTAAATGCACAATGTGTCTTTCTATAGTATTAACCTAATTTTCGCTTTTAGGGTCTGTGTTTCGCAAGCGTTCTGTTTGAAATGTGGCACGCCACAGCGAAGTTGGCGTGCTTTGATGTGGGTAATTTTGCGTAACTGATGTAAGAGCCACACTGATTGCCACAGATTTATGTTGATTCCACACAGGAATGAATTAAACCACGAATCACGATAGATATCGCCACAAGTACCTCACTTAGCACTGACAGTCCAGCTCTAATAGCGAAAAGTTTTACAATATCTGTTCAAAATTTTACGTCGCTGGCAAATACGTCCACTCGAGAGAGGGCAAACCGGGAGACCCTTTACGCACGATAACTGTGGCTACACTAGTCGTAGGCGATGTATTTACACTGATGGTTGGATTAGTGCATACGTTACCTCACCGCATTCTAAATTCTGTTCTTAATGTAACCTGACATTACCTTAAATGCAAGAGTGGCGATGGTATTAGATACGACTGTATCTCACAACTAATCGCATAAGCTCCTAAACCTAAGGTTCTACTGTGCCACGTGAAATAACAAAGAGATCATAGAAACTGCAATGAGTGTCCTATCACATAAAGCAAATAAAACTGATTCGATTGAACTTTAATTATTTCGTAAAAAAGTGTTTTTCAAAAGAAGCATTAGACGGCCTTGAAGCTGAGTTCCCAAATCCTGCGACATCTTTGCCGCTGGCTAACTGCACCGGCTCACCAACTGGTTATAGCCATTAGGTATGTCGTCAATGTTGATTTTCACAACATTGATTTACTTCCGAGCCAAAAATGGAAATAATGATCGATTTATAACCTTGTCAGTAACGACCATTTCTGCGGTATATCATGCAAATCTGTGGTACACATTCGTAATTCTAACATCGCTGTGAAAACTACGTACACGAAAATTAAGACTGGCAGCACATGTATCTGCTCAAACCCAGGGTACGCGAGGTCAACACCTATATGAAAATATATGTGTCTTCTTTCTCTTCTGCACTTCAGGGTTTAGGTAATATGCTACTTCACATTTTAAGAGACTCTTCTTCCCTATCTTCCGATGTCTTTTTTTTTCCTGATGGCTTGTACATATTTACAGTGACTGGAATTCTGTATTCTTCCATACGTTCAAGATGTTGGCTTCATTTTTCCTCATAATCCTCCAGCTTATCGTCAAAGTTAAATATTACTTTTGTTTCTCCTCTATTGTCATTTCTTACAAGATCCCTCCTTCAGCAACCTTTGATAGACCTTAACGGTCTGATTCCCGCCGTTTGTATGCTGCTTTTATCTTTCTTATTTTAAATCCAAGATTCATTGCCGTAGAGCATGAAACACACCTCTGTAGTTTTATAAAACTTAAATGTTGTGTTTCCTCGTCTTAATCATTAAAATTTTAATCAGACCTATATTTAGACATATAGGCTGCCATTTATCGATTTTATTCTGAACGTCATTATCGCTATTTAAGTTGATATCACACACAAAGTATCTAAAACTGGACACTTGCTCCAGCCAAACCATGTATGCTTTCGCGAACGGATGTCTTAGTTGGTGGTGAGTTTACCGGATTGTATGACCGTGGTCCAGAAAACTTTCCGGTTCCTGACGTTTCGCCCGGACCTCCGCTGGACATCTTCGGAGGTGCGCCCTGGCGATGTTGAGTCCTTTCGACTGACGAGACGGAAGTCGGAAAGCGACATAAATACTGTGTAAAATGGGCGTGGTATATTTCACACGTGATCAGCAGAGATAATCTTTGCCAGAGGCAAAACGTAACTACCGATTGTCACCTGTCAAGGATAATAATTGTCTATCGATTCTGCAGGGCCGCAGTCCATACATCACAAAGTTTCATGTCGTCTTCTTTTCTGTGAAAATAATCTCCGTGTTTATATACTTCTATGACTTCATTGTATATCCGTAACTAACACTCTGTCATTGTAAACAAAATTTCGGTTCCAGAAACCTACATACTCGTAATTTCCTGGTTGAAGGGCCTGCTCTACTATAGATGAATTCTGTTTTTTCTAGTCGGCTAAGACATTTACATTGTATCAGTCTTGTATTCACGCTACTCTCAGTAAATCCACAGCAAACCTTTCCACAAGTACACGGAATCTTACACACGAAACAGGCCGACAAAGGAGGACGGTTATCCTTTACAGATCGGGATGCTCGGCAAATTTTCTTAGTTGGTCAAAACAAAGGACTGATGCCATGCTTCTGTAAAATCTTCCCGATCTAATCACTTACTTTTTTGATGAAGGGGAGAGAAGCTGTGTTCTTCCATCACTGTGATTAATCGATATCCGCTGGCCTATTGTTATTTTCTCGCAGGCCACTACTTTGCCTAAAGTCATTATTTTCTCGAAACCTGCTTCAGATGTCTTAAATTGGCGTCCACGTACGCCGGTATGCACATTCTTTTGGCTCCTTCAAAAAGACTTTTAATGATATCACTCTTTTGTTTGAATGATGGGGTTATTATGAAGATATCTGTCTATGAAACTTCCTGGCAGATTAAAACTGTGTGCCCGACCGAGACTCGAACTCGGGACCTTCGCCTTTCGCGGGCAAGTGCTCTACCATCTGAGCTACCGAAGCACGACTCACGCCCGGTACTCACAGCTTTACTTCTGCCAGTATCTCGTCTCCTACCTTCCAAACTTCACAGAAGCTCTTCTGCGAACCTTGCAGAACTAGCACTCCTGAAAGAAAAGATACTGCGGAGACATGGCTTAGCCACAGCCTGGGGGATGTTTCCAGAATGAGATTTTGACTCTGCAGCGGAGTGTGTGCTGATATGAAACTTCCTGGCAGATTAAAACTGTGTGCCCGACCGAGAATCGAGTCTCGGTCGGGCACACAGTTTTAATCTGCCAGGAAGTTTCATATCAGCGCACACTCCGCTGCAGAGTGAAAATCTCATTCTGGAAATATCTGTCTATGCGTTACTTTCCGAAAGACCACATAATAAATGAGGACAGAGATAAACACGACAGCTGGAGGGAAAACACTGTACACTAAGTGAAAGAATTCTGCTATCTTGTAAGCAAAATAAAACATGACCATTTTCGATAGCAGCACGTAAGAAACAGACTAGCAGAGGCAAAATACAGGATTCCTCGCCCAAAGAAATCTCGTAACCTCAGGCATAGGCCTTTATTTGACAAGAAATTTCTGAGAAGCTACCTTCGAAACTGAGTATTGTTGGCAAGTAAATCTTGGGCGGTGCAAAAACTGTGTGGTTTTACAGAGGTATGATGAAGATTAAGTCGACGCATACGGTAATGGTTATGCTGTGGAAGCGCTGTAACAAATTAGTTTGAGAAGGCCGCGCACAGAATTGTGTTTTGGGACTGGGGAGCGGGGAAAGGAGTCTTGTTGCTCGATTGACATTCGTACTAAGAGCCTGAGGTAAAAACTTTTAGGTTTAGCCCGAACCAGCGCTCATTTGTATGGACATTCGAACGCCTGTCTTACTGTAGCTACGTTACAGTTAATTAAGAAGGGTTTAAACGACGAACTCGAGCTGGCACACAGGAAATGTATGCGAATCCATTAATTATTTTGGAAAAAGATTGTAACTGAGCTAAAATAAATGGTCAGTTATGGCGACATTTGTATGAGCACCGTTCGAATTTTACGTGCAAATACGTGGAAAAAACGTGTTTTGGGATTTTGTTTTCGACGGTGAGCCATAACTTTTTCAGTCATGGATTTTTCAATTGTAGCTTCATCTTGTAGGTTTCGAACATCAGTAATACTCAAAGGAAGATAGAGACCAACAGCCCTCCACTTCAGCTCTCCCAAAAGCGAAAGAGCCTGAGAAGGGATAATTAGTAATTAACCTATTACGGAAGATCATATGTTGTTTGAGGCTTGTTATAGTGAGCTGATATGTGTCATTAACGAACAGTGGAGTAAGATTTTTTGAAACATACAACCATATGCACTATTCGTATCACAAAATCTGAGAAGAATATGTATTACAGTGCACTGGGACATAGTTTGGCTACTACTTGTATACCTGCAACTATAAGAAACAGCGGATAGACCATAACAATGTGTGGAATGATAAACACGCTAACATAGTAGCATTTCTGGATGAAATTTAGAAGTACAGAGCGCTGAAAAGATACGGACTTACTTCGTACAATAAAATTCCTAATCGACTGATCTGATGAGATGGAAAAGTGCGATAGTGGCTTGTTGAACATTTGTAAATGCTGACAAATACACTTACGGTTCCATGGTCTAGAATGCAGATTACACTAGTTGTGAGAGAGAAAGAGACATCGCGGACATGACATTAAAACTTGGTTGCTGAAGCCGACGGAAGTTTGACGCGCATCTTCACATTTTATCCGCGTAGTAATTCCTCCATTAAATTTCAGGAGGTAAGCCATATGGACATTATTTCTTCTTTTCCAACATTTCGGCCGGCTATCTTCAGAGAGAGCCGACTGAAACTGCAGTATGCTATAGTACTTTTTCGATAGCCATTGACTCAATTTGTGCATACTCTTTATGGCCGATAATCGTCCCTGGACCTTGTTTTTTCCGTGGTTTAAAGCAACGGAACATGTACCATAGTGTATGGCAATTTCAGTCACATCATTCTGAAGATGGAAGGAGGATATACTGTCAAAACGTTCTGAAAAGGAAGAAATAAATATCATGCGGCTGCGGTGCCGATACTTAACGGATGAATCGGGAAAGCTTGCTTTAAAAATGAATTATACTGATACCAAAAACTAGTTTATGTATTGAAAGGAAATGTCTACAAGATAGCAGCAGCTTCCAAAACAGCAACGCTACATACTCAGAAAGTTGAGCTGTTCATTTCGGAGTCCTACCCTCCGAACAGTTGTGTACGTACGGTATAATCTATATAGAGCAAAACGCACTGCTTCATAGTACAGAATTTATTGCTGCTTCAATAATGTTCCCTAAAATCTCACACCTATGTTATTCAAAATGAGTAGCCTCAAAGTCTGAGACGTTCTGTTTCTCCAGTTAATGAGCTGCATTCATTTCTAATTAGTATTGTCATGTAGACAAGAAACACACGGTCAAGTACAATAGATGTTTCATTTCCCTCATTCAAGAACATGGCATGTAACCATTGACAGATAGCGAACAGTATGCGACTGATATGTTATTACTGGGATCACATCTACAAATCGGTCTCGTCCACTCTGTGTTCATTATTTGGAAAAAGTATATGTAGTACTTACGGATTTCCAACATGCAGAATTAACTGCAGGAGAGCAACTTGTGTTAACCAATGTAATATAGAAACAGACGAAGTTAAACTCTTCATTTTTTATGTTATTGATTACTGGATTCGTCTTACCTAAACAAAATTTCAGATCATTCAGACGGAAACGGCGTGTAACCATATCACTGTTAGACGTAAACGATTAATAAATTCAAGTTTTAGCCATGAACAGTAACGAAAAAAAAACAGATGTTCGTTCTGTCACTGTTACTGCTTAAAACTTAACCTTTTTTACGTATATGAATAAACGTGACATGGTTTTATGCTATTTCAGAAAATACTGTTCTGTATGTCTATATTATTTGAAAATGGGTTCAGGTAACTCGAAACCAGTCATCAACTAAATAAAAAGTTTCTGTATCACAATGGTTAACGTAAGTTGCTAGTCATCAATTTAATACAAACTGAGTGTTGAAACTTTGTCTGTTTCTATATCACAGTAATATATAGCACCATCAAAGAAATATTTCTGTAAGAATCTTATAGTTCCAGGCCCACATTAGTATTGTATTAGACATGGAATTTAATGCAGACGGTGAGCAAAATGAAGCTGGATCAGAAAACATTTCATGCTCCTTAAGACAGGAAATGTAGAGTACATCATCTACACCAGGAGTGGATGATGTAAGATTGGTTGCCTGTCTTGTGGCACGTGAAATATTTTCTAGAGCAGTTCATTTTGACTATCCTGTACAATGGGCTTCCGGTTTGATAGTATTCTCCATAACTAGCATTGAGCTAATGGTTCAAATGGCTCTGAGCACTATGGGACTTAACATCTATGGTCATCAGTCCCCTAGAACTTAGAACTACTTAAACCTAACTAACCTAAGGACATCACACAACACCCAGCCATCACGAGGCAGAGGAAATCCCTGACCCCGCCGGGAATCGAACCCGGGAACCCGGGCATGGGAGGCGAGAACGCTACCGCACGACCACGAGATGCGGGCATTTGAGCTAATCCTTTTATCTCTATACAATTGGTTTTCCCAAAGCCCTATGATTTCTTTGTGTGTTTCCGACCTCGATGCTCAGTACAGAGGTTTACACGATGTTGACCGGTTGCTGTGCCAACCTCGCACAACGACTTCCTTGTATACGGTTTTGTGGGGCGTGTCAGCACACGCACTCGCAGCCATTGTCAGTTTTCCGGCCTCAGTGTTCGCTAACTTTCATTCAAAGAACGGTTTAGTTGACCTGTAGGAGCTGACTGTAACCCTTTCCAGTGCATCCAACAAGGGAATAACTCTGACATTTCCCGAGACGGGACGCCGGTGGTCTTTACAGAAATCGGACTCGCTGACTGCTCATCCATTTTTTGTTTTTATAAACGCCTTTCTCTTTCGAATAAATCGAAAAGGAACTGTTGCCGAAATGAGAAAATTATTTCCTTACTATATTTAGCGGCTTCTAACCAAATTTTGTGCCTATGGAGTATAGTCGCAGTTGTGCGACAGGATTCTTGATGGTCTGTGAGAAAGTTCACAGCTCGTAGTAAACGACGGAAAGTCATAGAGTAAAACAGAAGTGGTAGTTTGCGTTCCCCAAAGAAGTGTTGCAGGCCATCTGTTATCCCTAGACTATCTCAGTGATTTAGGAGATAGTATGAGAGGCCCTCACAGATAGTTTGCAGATGATGCTGTCATTTACCGCCTAGTAAAGTCGCCAGAAGATCAAAACCGATTGCATAATAGTTTAGACAAGATATCTGTCTCGTGCGAAAAATGCTAATTGACGCTAAATAGCCTAATGAAATCAGAATGAGATTTTCACTCTGCAGCAGAGTGTGCGCTGATATGAAACATTTGGCAGATTAAAATTGTGTGCCGGACCGAGACTCGAACTCGGGACCTTTGCCTTTCGCGGGCAAGTGCTCTACCATCCGAGCTACCCAAGCATGACTCACGCCCCGTCCTCACAACTTTGGAAGGAAGGAGACGGGATACTGGCAGTAGTAAAGCTGTGAGGACAGGACGTGCGTCGTGCTTGGGTAGCTCAGATGGTAGAGCACTTGCCCGCGAAAGGCAAAGGTCCCGAGTTCGAGTCTCGGTCCGGCAGACAGTTTTAATCTGAGAGGAAATTTCAGCCTAATGAAAAGTGAGAGATCATCCACGTTAGTACTAAAAGGAATACTTTAAATTGCGGTTACACGATAAATCACATAGGCTGTCAATTACGAACAACTGAAAATGGAATGATCGTATTGATAATGTTGTGGAGAAGGCAACCGTAAGACTGGGTTTTACTGGCAAAGCACTTAGAAGATGTAAAAGACCCGATCTTGATCGTCTGCACTACGCTTGTCCGTACTCCACTAGAGTACTGCTGAGCGTTATGGGGTCCTTACCAGACAGGACTAACAGAGGACATCGAAAAAGTTAAAAGAACGAAAGCTCGTTTTGTATTATCGCGAAATAGGGAGGAGACTGACAGGTATGATACGCGAGGTGGGGTGGCAGTCATTAAAGAAAAGGCATTTTTGGTTCCGACGAGACGATTTTACGAAATTTTTATCGAGAAATTTCTCCGAAACTGTACTGTTTACGCTTGCACAGATAGGGAGAAATTATAATCGTGATAACTGACAGAAATCGGAGCTTTGCACGGAAAGATTAAAGTGTTACATGTGAACTGGACAATAGTCACATAGCTGTGTAAGGTACTGAAGTTAGAAATAAAAGAAGAGACACTTTACGTCTAGACGGAAAGCGCCTGGTACAGGACGTACACACTAAAATGATTCTGCAACAGGAGAGAAATGATTTTGCCTCTCGTTAAACCCATCGCATAAAATGGAAGAAAAGAGATTTCCTTGGGGTAGGGTCCGAAACATGCGATATTCACGTTGTGGCTATACTTAAAGCAAGTATTTTTCGAAAGTTTGTTGATTTTTGCAGCGCAACGTACCTAGGATTGTCCAGAATTGTTTTGCCAAGTATGGTTTAAATTCTGCATCTTCGGGTCTTTCAGAAGTCATTCTATAGTGAAATATGTGTCCCATGACCCCCAGTTATTATTTTTCTACGCAAGAAATTGTGACCAATCGAGAAAGAATAAATCTTTTAAGCGTAGGTTGTGTGGCGACATTTCAATGACAAAGTCCAACTTCTGACATGCCCACTTGCGTACTGCGAATATTGTTCTGTGATGGAGAGATGGCCTATTGCTGCGACTACGTAGCATTTTCAACATCCGTAAACAACCGTATTTTTCCTCCGTTTGGCTGGCGTCTGTCACTATTTTGTATAAAATTATACTCAAGTTGAGAAGCAGTAATTAATGCTTACTTTTGATCCAAGTTTACGTAAAATTCTTTTTGCGATCTAAAATGCGTGAGAGACTGAAAAGACTCTTACATGACCCCATTAGGTAACGGATGCCACGTACTCTTCTGTGTATCACACTTATACCTAGCATCGGCCAATATATTTCAAGCCTGCCTTCCTGTGAGCTTGGTGAAAATGGAATAGTTAAAAGAGCAGTTTTGTCATAAAGGATTCCTCACTCCACAGTCTTCTGTTCATATAATTTTAAAATTCAATATGCAGTGGATGTCCAGATTAAAGAAACCTAGGTATCATTTACACAAAGGGATGGTTGTAAAGCAGAAGGGCACCTTAAAAACAGGCATGCAGTGCCAAATATGCCACCACGCCGGCACTAGGTTGATGCACACGGTTCGTTTTGCCGGTGGCAAAGCGCAGTGAGTTGTTGCATGGCAATGAGCAAGTAGTTGTTGATATAACAGGCCCTGTGCAAGCACTGCCATATGTGGAGGTCTTATTCGCGAACCAGAGCTCCAACAAAGCTAACATTATCATTGTAATTACAAGTTTTGCTTTCCAAACACGAAAAGAAAATCCCTAACTTTAGGGTTTAACATACTCTCCATAACGAGTTGCTTGGAGACGGGGTACAACCATAGACTGAGGAAGGCCGCGGAAAGAAGTTATCTGTCTGCTTTTCAAAGGAAACATTCGGGCATACATCTTAAGCGGTTTATGGAGACCACGGGAAACCTAGATCTAGTCGGATGGACACGGATTTGAAATGGCATTTTCCGGACTGAATGTCTGAGGTTTTACCATTTTGGTACCTCTCTCGATCTACAAAACAAATGTGAGCCAAACGTCAAGCGCTTTATCCAGTGTAACCTGTTGTAAGCACTTGGCAAGTGAAATATGAGAAACAGAGTAGCACAAGCTAAGAAGACATTCCTCGCTAAAAACAAGACTTAAATTTCCCGACAGATTACAACTGTGTGCCGGACCGGGACTCGAACTCGGGACCTTTGCCTTTTGCTGGAAAGTGCTCTACAATCTGAGCTACTCAATCACGACTCACTTCCCGTTCTCCCAGCTATACTTCCGACAAATCCTCGTCTCCTACCTTTCGAAATTCACATAAGTTCTCCCGCAGTACTTGAGGCCTTAGCATTCCTAAGATGAAGGATACTGCGGAGACACAGCCTCAAGCATGTATCCAGAGTGAGATTTTCACTCTGGAGTGGAGTGTTCTAGGATATGGAACTTCCTGGCTGATTAAAACTGTGTGCCAGATCGAGACCCCAAGTACTTGCCCGCAAAAGCCAATAGGTCACGAGTTCGAGTCTCGCTCCGGTACACAGTTTGTCTCCTCGAAACTGTCATATTAGCGCACACTCCGCTGCAGAGTGAAAATCTCGTACTGGAAGTCTACTTTTATTCATTACAGGCTTCGGATAACGTACGTTGGAGGACAACATTGGGCGGAATCCAATCGTGGACTGTGTGTGAAAACCGGCAAGAAAGGCAATCGGTGAGTTTAATATGTGGTGTTACTTAAGGAGTAAGTGCACTAATGCAGACACAGATCCAATGTGTGCGGCTGGGAGAACACTTCATGTTCCTGCCCAAAACATATCTCCGTAGAGGAGTCTATATTTTTACGTACGTCAATTCCCAAATTTCACAGCCAACTTCCGGGGATAAAAGTAGGAAGGAAACTAAGGATCTCTAAAATGGTAAGGAATTCTAGAAATCACAAATCTACGGTTAATACAAGAATATTTTTCAGTTGCTTCTGTGGATGCATGTGGATGTGTCCGACAGTTCGGGGCTTGACTGAAAGTATTCCAGCGAGGAAAAGGAGAGTATTCATAGGCTGTCAACAACAAACACGACGCGTTTCGAGAGTTCACAGGAAGATCAAGAAAACCACAAGATGTTGAGTAAGAGGAGACAGATAGCCTCCAAAATGCAAAAAACAAATTAAATAATAAAACAAAAAAGGACTGAATTCCTTAAAAGTACGAACCCAGGTCCCCTCATTTACACGACCGCATAGCATCGTAGTGCAGTGGAATACTGACTGTTTAGCGTACACATCGATTTCGTATTCTACAAATCATGAAATTTTCATAATTGTTAGAGTTTTTAGCTATTATACCTCATAAATTAACTGTAGGAGACGCACACATCTCAAATTTTTGGTTATATGTTTTCCAAATGCAATATTTCTAGGAATAGAAATTTCTTGGATGTTATACAGGGTGTGGCAAATAAAAGTGGACCGCAGAACAGAGTTCCAGTGTACAAAGAAACGCAGAAGAGATAAGGAAATACCTGACTACAGCAGATGTTGAATGTGAGTTCCATTGATCTCTTGGCACCTTTGGGCCCGGTCAGCAAGTTACTGACGGCGGATCGAGGCTGTACTACTGGAATTGCTGCAGTGTTATCCGAAATGTTATGCTGCAGTTCTTGAAGACTATGAGGGTTTCCGCGATACACTTTATACTTTATACTTTAATCGCACACTGACAGATCATATGACCAGCCAGGGCCGCCATCAGACTGATCTCTACTAACAACTGTCAGCCGTGAAGACTGTGTAAATGTGCTCCAAGGTCCGGTCAGCTGTATGGGCAGTTGGTCCAACCTGTTGGAGGTAACTGTAGGTCTTTTTCTCCTCTGCTAATACTACCACAAATTGTTTCAAAATGTTGGGCGCGCTGAAGTCAACGTCTGATAAAAGAAGAGCGTGAGAACACTGCACACCAAACCTCAAACTTTTGATCATGCACTGGTGTTTCGTGGAAGTTATGCGAATTCTCCGCTGCCCGGAATCTGCGATTCTGTGAGTTGAAATGAGGCTCCAACGGCGACGTATAACATCAGCAACAATGGCAGCGTATCTCTCCAAATGCTTGGAGCAATACTCCTGGGACACGTGAGGGGCTATGTGGTTGGTGCTCATATTCAGTCATGTCTGCTTGACCTCGTAGATACTGTGCACGCCTGAGACACCATCAAGGAGCAGAGGCGCTTCTGGGTCCAATCTCTGTAGAATTAAATTGGTGTGCTCTACATTTCAAGGAATGACGCAATGCCGCTATCATCAAGGAAAGAAGGAGCGCTACATACTTTTATGTATGTGTCTGTAATTGAGTTGCTCATTGATGTGTATCGGATGTCAGTGTGCAAACAACATGTACTCAGTGTTATTTTGGGTCATATCTAACTTAATCCATTACTGTGTTGTATCAGTACATTCACCAACATCTGGTAGGTGCCTTGTTTTTATTTCATAACCATTTGAGGCCTTAATTCAGTCCCATGGAAATGTATTTGCATTTGAACAGGTGCTAACTGACAAAGATACTGACGACTTTCACTATATATTAAAGAATCTCTTTGACAAATATAATAAATATGCTTCAAAAATTGACGCAACGATACTGAGTATATGATAGTGGGTAGTGACGAACACAGTTTTATAGATACTGTGAATTTTAATAATAAATGATAAAGTGCAGCAGCAAATGCGAATGGAAAGATTGTGGTGATTACTAAAAATAAAATTGCCTAAGGTAAATGTGTCACTCGACAGTTAAACTCAATCACTTGCAGTATTTGACAAATAAAACTAAAAGTTTCTATACATAAAAGTGCTGGAATTCACATGTACATATGGGTCAGATGTTTGGAAAATAACAAAGCTGGAAAAGATTAGATTAACTGACATCCAAAATATAGTTTAGTGGAGAGAAAGTACTGCAGTCTCAAGATTAGATATCAGAAATGTGGATATCAAGGAAATTTCAGAAGCTATCGGAAAGAATAGATTACTACTGCACTCTCATTTATAACGATTAAATGTAAATAGATGGCCAAAGAAGATAAGGAGGTAGTTACCAGAAAAAGGAATCGTGAAGATCGGTGACGCATATGAAGACAACAATGGACAGCAAGAATCTCCAAGAAAGGATCAGAAATGCTGTGAATCACGGATGTCGATTATGGAGAAAATGCATTTTTAGGCATCCCGATTTTTTATCTTCAGATGCAGTAACATCAAAATGGGACATTTGTGTTCACATTATGATTGCAAAGCATGTTTATCACGTCAGCCTAATCAAAAGTCCATTCAAATCGCATTAAAGAACGCTACATATCTTTAACGGGCTCGTACAGAGATGACAATATCATTCCTTTCTAGATTTCAGTAATTACTTTACATATGTTATCTGAAAGGCAATTCATCTAGCCTATTTTTATGGGCCAATTGTGGTCTCTGACTCCTCATGAAAGTTCTACTCTTGTCAAAACTACTTACCTTCGAAGTAAGCTGACTTGAGAAACATGTTTGCAAAACAAAATATGAACTTGGAAACGTTGTGCTTGTGATAATTAACAGCCGATTGCCTGCAAGACTGGAATAGTTGTAAAACAAAAGCATTCCAACTGGCAACTGTCTGCTAATCCAAATATTATGACTGTCACACAGTACTTCCGAAAAGCATATCAGGATATCAGGCAGTGTTATCAAGCAAGTACATGGGAATATATAATACCTTTTACTTTACCGTGAGCGTAACCTAAATATTTTGGTCTCTGCCAAACATTTATGATATATCAGAAACTGCTTTCATCGAGAAATGAATTATTTAACATTCAGATGATTTCTGTTCAAATTCTGTGAACAGTTATAGAAAATACATAAAACTTCTGTGAGAGATAAGGTTATCTTTTCTCGTGTTATTCGCGTCACATCGTCGTACTCAGCTTCGTTTCCCGTCCTCTCTGAGAGATTACTGTTCACAACGTTAACTAAATTTTTAAAGTGGAAATTAATTCCACAGTGGGCTGTCCATTGCTCAATTTCCTTTAAAAGCCAAAACGTAATTGGTTCGGACAATTTCAACAAAAGCTTTAGAGGTACCGTCTACCTACACACGGCAGTGTCATGTGATATTTTAACGTCTGACAATATTTCCACGCGTGAACGATTAACACAGCTGGGTGATACATCGAACAGTGCAACCGCGTAAAACAGGATTCATCTAAGATGCCAAACGCTGAGCACGAGGAAGAGAGTCAACCACCCACGTCCAACATGCCATCGTTCGAAACGTGGTGTAGGGTACACAGTGGAAGACAGAGATTCCCAGCCTTACTTAGACAATTACCCCTGAGTGCAATCAGACATTACCTAGTACTCCCGCCTCCAAACCCCCCCCCCCCCCTCCTGCCATTTGTCGCCCCTTCCCCCGCGTTACCACCAACTTAAGCACCTAACTAAACTGTAGAACAAAAGACTTTTGTTGGAACAATTTTATTTTTTAAATGGTGAAACGTGAATGATATTTAGTTTGTGTGTGCATGCGTGTGTTACAATGAATGACGAAGGAATTCGTGGTGCATCCTTCTGAGAAAAGAAAGCTAACTATCCACAGGGAGGGTTGACACACTTCTTAAAAACATGCTTCCCCTGCATTACTCCTCCCTGTTGCACATGCTTGACGTGCACATAGCGACCCCATTTAAAGTCAGACGACTTCAGATGTGAGTACTTTAGTTACTGTTTGTAAAACACTTCATTGCTGCTGTCCTTACTTCTGGTCTGGAAGAAACTGTACTTCAGGCTGTTAATGCTTTCTATCTAACCACTCTAATAATGATGATGATGATGATAATAATAAAACTGTGTAATAGCCTCTTGTAGTTACTGCTGTGTCTTGCTGTCAATTAATTTATTTATCTGTTCCGAAGCGACTAATGAAGCAACTTCTGGACTACTGCAGCTACTATCTACAACTTGGAGAAGACATTTTCTTGAGATATTCATCATTTGTTTCGTATATGTCTCACTTTTATCATCAGCGATGCATACTACAAAGCACAACACATGTGTGTAGTGGTAGTGGGTGGACTATGTGAGGAACCGGCAACCTCCACCGCATTAATGGTACTAATTGAAAAACTAATTATTGATAAATTATATAATCAGTAAACATATAGTGATGCAGTTCTTCTTGTATCCGTGGGTGCTACGCAAATGGGATGAGAAGTTCCGCCTTATGCAAGACACCTTTTTTCTGTTTTGTTTCACTCATACGTGTTTCAGCACTTTTGTGCTATCACCAGTGGGTTTAATTTTTATTTTTAACTGTAAAATTGTTGTTACATATTAACATTTGTGTTGTTTATAACGTTATGTCAAAGTTCCATTTATAGTTTAATTGGTGAAAAGTGGATGTATGCATTAGTTAACACAACTTACATTATGTTATTGTCCATTTATTTTGATAGCTATTCTGCTATACAATATACAACTTGTCATCTGCAAACAACAAAACGTAGTTTATTTTTCTGTTTGTTATCCATTTACGAACGGAAATGAGTCTGTATCACGTTTTTTGTGTGTAACTTTCAGTTTTGAAGTTGTGGTGCGGTCTCCTGTGTTGTTGGCGAAGTAAATAGGCTTACTTTGTGACCTATGGTCGCTTGGTACCGTACTTTTTCTATTTGTCAAAACACAGGTGGAGTTTTGGCTGCCATTGTGTTGTGTGGCTGTGTCGTTTTCATTTGTTTCGTAGCGTGTTTGAATTGTATTTGGCGTCAAGCTTGGGAACCACTGGTGTACATTACTAACCCCCGCAACCTTACCTCAACAACGGCAACCTGATCTATCCTCGCGCTTCCTATTCAATCGCACATGATAAGTACTGAAAGACACTGTCAGTATCCAGTTTATGAGCCAAAATGTCTCTAACTTTGGCATTTTCGCGTCGTCGTCATAATGTGAGATGGATGTTGAAGGAAGCACTACGTTTGATGACTCATTTTTTAATGTGTGTACTCTGCATTTTGTGTAAGGTTCTTTGCGATGTACAACGTGTTTTTTTTCTTTCACATGTCCTGTTGCACTTTTTTTTTTTTTTTTTAGCACAGACTATGCGATCAAAAGTATGCGAACACACATACGTATTCAAGATTTAAGCACTAGATGTCACGAGTAGGTGACCTACCAGAAGAAACACTAGCGAGAGGTTCTGTGTTGACAATAGGGAAGCAGTAACACCAGAGAGCTCAGTGACTTTCAACGTGGACTGGTTATTGAATACCACTTGAGCAGCACATCCACCAGGGACATTTCAATCTTCCTAAAGATATACAAGTCGACTATTGGTGACGTGATTGCGACGCATAAACGCGAAGGAACAACCGCAGGTGAACTAAGACCAAGCAGACCGCAGACACAGACAGAAACGGACCATTGAACAGTGCTGAGGATGGTTGTACAAAAATCGCAAGGAATTACCTGAAGGGCTCACTCGGGAGTTCCAAAGCACTATCAGCAGTCCGAGTAACGCATTATGTGTAGCGCCAACAATGAAGTGTGGAGCATGTGGTGTTACAACCTCGCGTGCGTCCCGTGGTCAACGTGTGGCACCTGCCCATATTGGGCTTCAGAAAACACAAAATGTGGAAGGAAATATCTGATAGCATTGGTTATTATGTACAGTAGAGGATGAGGTCAGAGGCAATGGTTATTGGCACCGGCACGACAGACCACTCTGTCATAAAGCAGGAACTGTCAGGCAATGGTTTGTGGACACTAACACACCTAAAGAAAAACTAAGTTCTGCAATAAATTTCAGCTAGTAATGGCAAACACTCTGTTCAAGAATCACAAGAGGAGGAGGGATACCTGGAAACGTCCGACCGGGTGATAAGGGAAGATTTCGGTTACGTTACATCGAGGTCAGGCAGAGATTCCGGAATAGGATACCGGATTGTAACGCGTACCCAGGAGCAGATATAGAATCAGATCACAATGCAAAAGTGATGAAGAACAGGCTGAAGTTTGAAAGGAGTTTACTGGGGTACACTTGTATGTGGCACCAGAATATGATTTTATAAACGATGCATGTCTTTGATATGCTTTATATCGCTGACTGAAAGATCGCAGACCCATAGATACTGCTTCTGGTCTGAGATTATTATAGTGTTGGACTAAGAGAGCCGTTGGTGCTCAGTTGCAGGTTCAGTACCCACTGAACAGTTCAGATATTTATTCAATGTAATCTAAAGAATTCTTTTTTATTTAAAAAAGAGCGTTATACCTGCATTGATTGGATAATGCAACTCCCAATACCAGAAAAGAAATACAGTCACTGCAAAATACATTCAGCATCTTAGGCACTGAATCATATGGCCCTGATAGCACTGGTCCCTGTGCACATAACAAATAAATTAAATTGTCTTACCTCTCAGCAGCAGCAGCAACGGAGTAACGCAATATATTCTGGTCTCTCACGAAAAACAGAATTGCGCTAGCTACAGGCTCAGCAGTGTGCAATGCTGGCCATAATACTTGAAATGCACATGAAATTCTTTTGGCTGATAAACGAGAACATTTAAGAAAATCCAACTTCTTTAAAAATATTTGGCCTGGACAGGGAGGCGGTATTGATTATGGTGAATTACTAACACTTAGTTTTTTTAGCAAAATTATAGCCTATAGCATGTTAAGTTTCGCTTTTCGAAAACGTGTGACAAGTGAAGTTGGAACGAAAAATACATCATAATTACCAACTGATCCACAATCAATGATTTACACAATAAGTATTCTGCAAGTATAAATGCAAATCATCAAATTACATATAGCTCTCAGAAGTATTACAAAAATGAGATATCTAAGTACCCTTCTTATCAAAACTGTTTACGTACATGTTGGGGTTACTCATCAATTACAAATTATCAGACAACTCATCTATACTAACGCACTGGCAAAACAAAAATCACATTTATTTAACATCTTTACCTTGCTTGTAAGAAGACATCTGCTTCAAAGTTGAACAATATTGACACACGTACATTAATCTAACACTTGGTGACTTCACACAGCACACCACAAAAACTGCCTACTCCATTATCTTTCCCTCTCAGACAGCTACCTACAACTGAGCGCCAAGCGCATTCTTACTCCAACACTATAATAATCTCAGACCAGAAGCGGTATCTCGGGGTCTGCGGTCTTACACAGTCAGCGATATAAAGCCTATCAAAGACATACATCGTTTATAAAATCGTATTCGTGTGCCACATACAAATGTGCCCCAGTAGACTACTTTCAAGTTCAACAGACCCATTAGGAAGTATTACTACGCAAAGTAGTGGGATAAGGAACTAATAAGGAACGACTAGATACGATTGCAGTTTTCTAAGGTTCTAGATACAGCAATAAGGAATAGCTCAGTAGTCAGGAATGGACATCTCTAAAAAGGGCAATCACAGAATTTGGAAAGTAAAACATAGGTACAAAGGAGGTAACTGCGAAGAAATCACGGGTAACAGAAGAAACACTTCAGTTAACCGAAGAAAGAAGGAAGTACAAAAACTTCATCTACTTCGTGATCAGCAATCCTGATCTTAAGTTTCTCGGTGTTCTCATTTCTACTACTTCTCATTACTTTCGTCTTTACTAAACTTACTCTCAATCCATGTTCTGCATTTATTAGACTTTTCATTCCATTCAGCAAAAATCATATAATTCTTCTTCACTTTCACTCAGGTTAGGAGAGTGTATATACATGATATTTTGTTTCAGAAACTATGTTCAGATTAAAGAACTAGCATGTGGTATGGATTGCATAGATTTCTTTATAGGGATACGGATGTACGGGAAAAGGGTTGGACTCCCTTTCGACATGGCAGTTTAAGAATCTAATTTTCGCACAGTGGGATTCATCTACAATGAGTATAAAGTGACATGAATGTTATCCAAAAGCTTATTTTTTCTTAAAATTTATTTACCTAAATTATCTTATTACTTAAGCAGTTATACGTAAGTCTAAAAATGTGTGATAAGATTTTCTAAAATTTCATACCAGTGTACTGAGCAACCACACAGCGTCATATGAGAATATGAATAAATTTTTATTCACCTATCCTGCTCACTAACTGGCTATTTACCATATTCAGATCAATAAAGAATTTAGAAATTCAGCGAAAAGCCACGTTTCATGAAAAGTCGAAACTATATTACACCCCACAGAAACATATATTTTCTCTCGTACTGCATTCCAGAATATCATTCTCTTCTTTGTCTCCTGTTGCTGCCATTTGTCTGAAAGAGACCTGCCCTATCGATCCTTAAAATTCGCCAGGGCCATGCAGTTCCGTCCCCTAGGTTTTGAAATATATTCATTAAAACTTCGTCAAGGATTCCGCTTTGCTTTTGTTCCTCTCCGTTACATTAACGACAGTGCCACATTTCATTTATTATTTCATTGTCACTCTTTATACGGAATGAAAATGGAGGTGGACAATAGATGCAAACCAAATGGAAATTCTTTTGTGCCCCACTAATAACCAGCGTTATCGCTAAGGAAAAATTTCTCGCTGTATTTTGAGCATATGCAGCGACTTTGATGATGACTGAATCACAACAGTAATCTCTGTGCCTGCGGTTACGTTGTTTCCCAACGCTTTCTCTGGGTATAGGGTGCTTGGTTATTCTGTTCACCTATGGCAATCCACGAAATGTTATAGGATTTTCAACGAAAACGCTAGATTTCGACTTGCATCACAACAGGAGAAAGAAATTAGGGTGTTTTGTTTCTTAATTTGTATCTGTTTATTTATTTACTAAACCTGATGAGATTTGGGCTTCAGGTACTCTCTTACATCGGGCCAGGGTTTCACGTATACAGTACCATTTTTACGTCTTAGTTACCTAAGAAATAATATTTTTAATATGTAAAACAACGATAAAATGATTTGCGTGATTTTATAGACAACTAAAACTAAAAGCTAATAATGTTAATAGTGGCAGTACTTCTACAGCTGCTGTTCCCAGCAACAACAATCGCAAGAGTAATGACAGTAATAATAATGATAATAGCAGAATTTTTAGCCATACAAAATATATATTTTCTGATGCACCAAGTTTTGCGGAAGAGCAGTTTAAGGAGACTGAAAGTGCTGAGAACACTGGGAAACGATAAAGATCTAGTTGTAAAGAAGGATGTAAAGGGATAACGAGTGTGTGCAGGGACAATGGTAGACATTATTGTTGCTTCAGTAGATGCGTCACCGACTGCCTTTTGAAACGGAATATGTTATTCAGTTTTGTAATACACTAAGGAAGTTTCCTGCCACTAAAAAGCACTTCGAGAAAGTGGCTGAACGATGGAATGGCACGGAATGGGTTTTGCTCTTGTTCAGACAAGACCGTTAACGTCGAGGAGGCACATGACAGACAGTATACACCTACATCTACATTTATACTCCGCAAGCCACCCAACAGTGTGTGGCGGAGGGCACTTTACGTGCCACTGTCATTACCTCCCTTTCCTGTTCCAGTCGCGTATGGTTCGCGGGAAGAGCGACTGCCGGATAGCCTCCGTGCGCGCTCGAATCGCGCTCGAATCCCTCTAATTTTACATTCGTGATCTCCTCGGGAGGTACAAGTAGGGGGAAGCGGTATATTCCATACCTAATCCAGAAGCGCACCCTCTCGAAACCTGAACAGCAAGCTACACCGCGATGCAGAGCGCCTCTTTTGCCACTTTGCTAAACACCTCCGTAACGCTATCACGCTTACCAAATAACCCTGTGACGAAACGCGCCGCACTTCTTTGGATCTTCTCTATCTCCTCCGTCAACCCGACCTGGTACGGATCCCACACTGATGAGAAATACTCAAGTATAGGTCGAATGAGTGTTTTGTAAGCCACCTCCTTTGTTGATGGACTACTTTTTCTAAGGACTCTCCCAATGAATCTCAACCTGGCACCCGCCTTACCAACAATTAATTTTATATGATCATTCCATTTCAAATCGTTCCGTACTCATACTCCCAGATATTTTACGGAAGTAACTGCTACCAGTGTTTTTCCCGCTGTCGTATAATCATACAATAAAGGATCCTTCTTTCTATGTATTCGCAATACATTACATTTGTCTATGTTAAGGGTCAGTTGCCACTCCCTGCAGCAAGTGGCTATCCGCTGCAGATCTTTCTGCATTTCGCTGCAGTTTTCTAATGCTGCAACTTCTCTGTATACTACAGCATCATCCGCGAAAAGCCGCATGGAACTTCCGACACTATCTACTAGGTCATTTATTTATATATGTTGTGAAAAGCAATGGTCCCATAACACTCCCCTGTGGCACGCCAGAGGTCACTCTAACGTCTGGAGACGTCCCTCCATTGAGAACAACATACTGTGTTCTGTCTGCTAAAAACTCTTCAATCCAGCCACACAGCTGGTCTGATATTCCATTGGCTCTTACTTTGTTTATCAGGCGACACTGCGGAGCTGTATCGAACTTCTTTCGGAAATCAAGGATAATGGCATCCACCTGGGAGCCTATATCTAATATTTTCTGGGTCACATGAACAAATAAAGCGAGTTGGGTCTCACACGATCGCTGTTTCCGGAATCCATGTTGATTCCTACAGAGTAGATTCAGGGTTTCCAGAAATGACATGATACGTTGATAAGACAGTAGAGAAGATAGGCTAGTGAAATCTGTGCGCTTGTCAGCACGCAGACAAATAGCTGTACATGTGATGGTAAAATATGATCAAAGAGTGGAAAGTCACTGCTATATCGAACAAAGGCGTCCACAGGCAGTTGCAGGCGCCATGAGCTTTCCTAACGCCCTTGCAGGAAAACGTTGCTGTAATTAATAATTTGAAGTAAAAGTGTTTGCAAAAATTTGTTTTACAGGTCAAGAGGGAAGAGGTTTTTATATTTTTGTACGGCACAGAGACATGCTGATGCCTTTTGTCTAATCGACATGTTTTACTCCTAGACTTTTTTCTGAGAAGAGAATTTGATATTTGTCCGATTTACGATTAATGATGGTAGGAATTCCCGATATTTCGGGCTAAGGAGAGTAAAATGACCAACCAGTACCGCTTAATTGCACGCAGGTCAGTAGTGAAATTCTGGATAGCTGTCGTCAGGTTTATTGGTTTCGCACTTAGATCTACTGGAGATCGTTAGCAAATTCTTGGTATTCGTAATGGAGCAAAACTGATAAATCCATCATTGACTTACAAAGACAAGTGTCTAGAAGTAACACCAAACCCTGGACGGAAACCTTATACTAACTGTCTTCATTGTGACTCTATGGTGCCCGATATGGCACATTGATGACAGTCGCCGGTACTCAAAAAGTCGTCGCATTGCCTGTGTGGATATAAGTGGAAATATTTCCTAACTTAAGGAACTACGCGGCTGTACGATACTGCACGCCCGAGTCAACATTGTGTCACTTTGTAACCTCCTCACTGTATAGAGTGATTTTTTCCACCGCGTACGAACTCTAGGGATTGATCGATGAGAGGATACGGAACAAAACAGGTCCGATGAACCCATGTACGGAAATGTGTGGCTTCCATGCTAGAGACCATTTATTCAATCATACATTGTTACAAAGACTGCGATGTAATACGCGCTGTACCATGCAACCACACTCACAGTGTGTGTTGAGAATAATTTGCATGTGGCTCATCGAATGCGTGTACTCGCCGTAGCGTGTTCTGTCTCACACTTTCAAATCGGCCAGGATGCATCCGAAAAGTGTAAAAGCAGCATGAATACGCTGCTGCAGTGTCTGCACATCTGAAACGGGCCCTGCATACACGATTCTTTAGAGATGGCCCCACAAATGGCATAGATTGAGATCCGGTGAACGTGCAAATGGGGACACCTCGTCCGATCCATCGATCAGGGAGGACACGGTTGAGATGCAACCGAACGTGAACGGCAAAGTGGGCTGGAGCACCGTCATGTAGCAGCCACATAACCCTTCGAATCATCAATGGCACGTCTTACAGCATGGGAGGCATAGTCACCCGCAAGAAACGCCGATGGTTCCGGCCTGTTAGGGGCACAGTCACCAGCAAGAAACGCCGATAGCTTAGGCTTGTTAGGTGACGTGGAAGAAAGACTGGTCCCAAAATACGGTCGCCCATTATCCCGGCCCACACATTCTAGTTGCATTGTTGCTGATGATTCGCTGTCACCATACCATGGAGATTTTGCGTATCCCACAGATAACTGTTATGAAAGCTGAAGATACCACTCCACTTAAGGGGCTCCAGAACGCCCTATACTTGCAATGTTAAAATAACGCTTATAAATTACATCTTTCCTCACAAAGTATTTGAGGTAGGAAGTTGAACTTTTTACAGATTATTTATTGGAATATGGGCTACAACTTAACACAGGGATTTTACAAAATTTTAGTTCAGTTATTAAAGATGATTTTTTTTCAATTGTAATGAAAATTCACAATATTTTTTTGCAATTTTTTATTTATATATTCAAAAATATACAGTTTTTTGGAAAAAGGCTGTGTTAAATTATGCAGAAGGTACTGTGTAACATTTACTGAAAGTTTGAAACAAATATGTTTGGAATATCCTTAGAAAACATGTAATTAGTATGAGAAAATAAAAGTTTTGGGAATCGAGCGACAAAGATTGGATTAACTTTTTAGTGCATTCCAGGTCCATAGGATGGATTATCTTCATCCTCTGCAAACTCCTCCTCCAGCTTCCTCTTGTTCCTCCTCCTGTTTACTCTTGCTTGTATTTCTAGACTCTTTACAGCCCTGTCTGCAGCCCGAAGGCGTTCCTTGTCTAAAGCAAGCATCGCTCGTTGTTGTGTTCGTAGATTTTGCTACCATTTTCTTCAGTTGCAGTTACTGCAACACTGTTCCAAAAGGTGGTAATGTATGAACACTTATCAGATTTCAGTTGTATTTCACTAGCAAGTCCTACGTGCTTTATTATGGAGAATTCCAGACCAACTTCACTACAATGAATACATCTTACACAGTTTGAAAAAATTCCTTTGAGAACCGACATATCAAATATTTCATTCACATCCGATTCGCCCATAAAACATTCATAGTTTTCACTCATTGAACCAAGCTTCTTCTGTGAAGTATTTTCTTTCCCACTTTGACTGCTATGGGCAGGTGTACTTGAGAGGTTAGGTTCACTCACTTGGTTATCGTCTTTATTGTTTACAGTAATAACACATACCTTTGGCTTTCCAACATTTCTCCTTTTCTTAAAAGCCTTCAGAGGATTTCTAATAACTTTACTTTTACTCATTATTATACTTCAACAAAACAGACACTCAAGAAACAGAATTAATTACGAATATTTTCGAGATAACGACAGAGTAAATAAACATGAAACAATCGACAATCACACCAGCGATGTATATTGAACCATCACAGGTTAGCCACAACACATACTTTATCTCACATCACTAAAATGTACCTGATGAACACGGACGTTAATAATAACACCATTTGACAGCAGTTTAACAGCGCCACAGTGGGTCTCGCCCACGTAGAACACATTTCAAGAAAAATTTAAAAATAGTTGTAGTCTTCGGAATTGAATAAATTATATATCTATTAAAAGGTAATAGTCTGCAGATTCAGAAAACGCAAAAAAGTAAAAACTGAACTTTTCATGATTTTGAGCCTTTCCGGAGCCTCTTAAAGGTGGGTTCGTCTGTGAATAGGATGGATAACACAAATCCCAGAATCATGGTTGCCTGGTGAAGAAGCCAGTGATAAAACTGCTCCCGATGTCGAAAGTCTGTCGCTAGTAAGCCCTGCCCACGCTGTAAGTGATAAGGGTAGTAACAAACGTCATGGAGAATGTTCCACACGGTCATCTGGTGTACCCTGTATTGACGGGCCAACTGCCTGCTACTGACAGGGAGGTCACCTTGCACGGTCTTAATTATATTTTCCTCGTAGTGTGGTGTCCGAACGTTTCGGTTACGTTCTTCATGATCCCTGCTTCCTGGAACGACCCTATCTCAGATAAAAGGCGAAACGCTATTGCAAACAATAAATGCTGTGGTTGTTGTCGGCGGAGGTAGATCTCCTGATACAACCTTGCTGCCCACCGCACGTTGCCGTTTGTCTTTCCGTGAGCAAATACCATGTCGGTAAGACCTCGATTCGAGCACGGGACCATTGTGTACAACGCTGCATCACATCCACTACATGGGGAGTCAACAATAGAAGTGAAACGGACACAACATTATCAATTACTATGGCGGGAGAGTGCGCTAGGGCATGACGTATGCGGAACAGTACCAACCGTACCAACCTCTAGAAGAAAACCATGACTACTGCGACTATGGCTGCAGTCCCTGTAACAAAATATGATTGAATAGTCTCTAGCATGGAAACCATGCATTTCCTGACATAAGTTCATTAGTCCTTTTTTTTGTTCCGTATCCTCTTATCGATCAATTCCTAGAGTTCGTACACATTGGAAAAAATCCCCCCTATCTGTTTCTGTATGAAATTTAGCCCCACTTTACCTCCCACTCTATAAAAAGGCTACGTTTTACCCTAGTAACTTACTCAAAAACTATTATCCAGATTAAACTCATATGCTAACCTTTGACTAAACAGAACCTAATTTTCACTGAACTGTAACTAGTTTCAATGCATCTGCTCTTTATATTAAACGCACAACTGAAGTAAAACAGTTATCTGAACCTAACCAAAATTTGCACTAAATATTCAAACTGTTGCTTACTACATTCTGCAATGTGGTAATGCGTATCATAAACCTTCTTTAAACAGTGGTTCAAATGGCTCTGAGCACTATGGGACTTAACATCTGTGGTCATCAGTCCCCTAGAACTTAGAACTACTTAAACCTAACTAACCTAAGGACATCACACACATCCATGCCCGAGGCAGGATTCGAACCTGCGACCGTAGCGGTCACGCGGTTCCAGACTTAAGCGCCTTTAACCGCATGGCCACACCGGCCGGCTTTAAACAGTGGAATGGGGAGAGTATTCCTATATAATGATATTCGAAGAGAAAGATTTTAGAATGAAGTTTGTGTTCAAACTTGATCTTAGCACTCAACATTGGTCTGAAGAGTACTATGCTTAACAAATTGAGCATGATTTGAAAAGGGTGCAATGTTCACAGAGAATTTCTATAAAAATTAAACAGCTTAATCAGTCGATATCTTAATGTATGAGTCAGGGAAGTGGGGTGGTCTTTCTCTCAGTTCTGAGCAAGTCAACCAGCTGACAATAGTTATTCTAAAAAATGAGCTGCGCAGTGCTGCGGTCTTACCTCAAACTTCTTCCTTTCAAAAAAAATAACATTGTTCAAGCTCTATATTGTCTTCCCTTTCAAATATCTACATCATATTCATGGCGGATGTTGGCTGCAGTAAACCGTTCTTCATCTAACAGACGCAATGACAAGCTAGCACAGCACTACTGAATGCGTCCATCATCTACCATACTTCAACTAAGAATGTGTCAGACTGCCCAGGGGCCAATACTCGTACCGTGACGCAACAAAACCGAAGATTGCTTAAAATTAACACAACTTGCTATCTCTCTGAGGTGCACATTGGTAACTTACAAAAATCAGAATGACATGCCCACCTTACAGCATCTCTCTGGGCTAGTCTCTTCTTAATGATCTCTACATAAAACGTTAAAGGTTCATCTTAATCTACAAGTTACCTGCAAGCAATCGTACAGAGTGTAATGGAGTTCAAAACTATACTAAACTCCGTCCGAACAGGCCTTGGACGGTCCAACGGTACCGACCGGCCGCCGTGTCATCCTCAGCCCACAGGCGTCACTAAATGCGGATATTGATGGGCATGTGGTCAGCACACCGCTCTTCCGGCCGTACGTCAGTTTACGAGACCGGAGCAGCTACTTCTCAATCAAGTAGCTCCTCAGTTTGCCTCACAAGGGCTGAGTGCACCCTGCGTGCCAATAGTGCTCGGCAGACACTCTCCCATCTCCCAGGCCGACAGCGCGTAACTTCGGTGATCTGACGGGAACCGATGTTACCACTACGGCAAGGCCGTTGGCAATGGAGTTCAAGATAAACCATAATTATTCCCTATATTTCTCTTCTATTCACGAATGTTGTGCGGCAGAGGGCGTGAAGAAAGGATGGAAGATCGAGGTTTAACGTTCAGTCGACGATTAGACCCATAGAGATGCAACACAAGGTTGGATACTATGAGAATTGGGAAGAAATCAACCATCATATCCCTTTTAAAGGACTCATCCCGCCATTTATTTTCAGCGATTTAGGGAATTCACGGAAAAACATAAATGTGAATTCCCTGACGTGGATTTAAACCGCCGTCCTCTCGAATTCGCTCAGCGTCTTAACCTCAGTCCCAACCTGCTCGACGCCGTTCATTAACATCGTATGAGGAGCAGGTACCGGCCAACAGGTTGTTCGCTAAACGGGGAGTTTGCCGCTTGAATTCAAGTCTGGTCAGGCCTCTTTATTTTACGACCGTGGGCTACAACGAGAAGCGTCGTAAAACGCACGATACTTACCTGTGATGCGAAACGGAGCGACCACGTCCAACATCAAGATTTGCTTCAAGTTACGGTTTCTGTAACACTCTTAAAGTGCGGAAAGACCTTTTACTTTGCGATATCGTGTTATTTTATACGTAATAAGATAAGATACGTTATCTCTAAACTAAACCGAGAAGTTTTTAACTAAAAACAAGCAGACTAACTACCATGTTCGTTGCATACAGTCAGTACCTTCCCCTAACCTGCAAAGCGTTTATTTTCCGTACATAAACGTATGTTTTGTGATTTCTTTTTATGCGAGGGATAGGAACAATGAGGGAAGCTTTGTATTAGGTAAAGGAATCATGAAACTAAAATATTCTCCCCAAATATGAGATAGCACGGTACTAAAATATTTCCCACTTCACTTGTACAGATATAAGACTGTAGTTAAAACTGCCGAAGGGCACGAAAAGTAAGCAGTAATTCGAAGTGAGAAAGATTTATTTCCTATGCACGATGTTATTCTGTTTGTTAAAAAATTAACAAGAAGAGAAGGAAACAAAGGAGAATTTTGGAAAAGCAATTGAAGATAACGGGGCTAATAAAAATTTCTTAGGTCGGAGAATTCCATTGTAATTCTATCAAAGATGGAATTGAACTTGGAAATCAGCTGGAAAAAATGATTGGTGTCTTGTGGTTTCAAGATAAATATCAAAAAATTAAAATAAGTTTAACGGAATATTTTCGAAATGTATCAGAGATATTGAAGGTTATGAGACATTAGGCAAGTTTTTCTCTACTGACGGCAAAACAAAAGGCGTTGACCGAAGTAGAGAGCACACAAAATATAGTCTGGCGATAGCAAAGATACCATGCCTAAATGAGAGAAATATGTTAACTTCGAATATAAATTTAAGTATTATATATATGAAGACAGTAACTGTTCTCGAAAGAACAGAATACTGTTGATGACCGTGCAGCTTTGCCCTGGAATAAGTGATGACTAACTGAAACCCTCAGCTGCCGACAGGTATTGTTGATATACCTCGATGTGGACAGCTGAAAATGTGTGTCCCGACCGGGACCCGAACACGATCCCGGGATCTCCTGCTTTCATGGCAGACGCACTATCCATATGAGCCACGGAGGACACAGATAAATAGCGCGACTGCAGGGACTTATCGCTCGCTCGCTTCCCTTGAGACTCACAGTCCCAACAGTCCACAATTCTTACGGTAATCTCCAAAGTGTGCGCGAGTAATGAGTGAATGGGCAAATGTCTATAAGGTACATTACATATGTAGAATTGTGGACAGTTGGGAATGTGTCTCACGGGAAGCGTGCAAGGGAGAAGTCCCTGCAGTCGCGCTATTCATCTGTGTCCTCGATGGCTAAGATGGATAGTGCGTCTACCATGTAAGCAGGAGATCCCGGGTTCGGGTCCCGGTCGGGGCACATATTTTATGCTGTCCACATCGAGGTTTATCAACAACACCTGTCGGGAGCTGAGGGTTTCAGTTATTCATCATTTATTTAAGTATTAGGCTGTCTGTGGTGTAGCCCCGTGAGATTGTGAACCGTGGACGATAAATACACTGATGGAAAAAAATCATAAGACCTAGAAGGAACTGTGTGACACGAAACTTGATATGCGTGTATCTATGTCTATTCAAATTTCACGCCAGTAGCATAAGAGTGGCACTATTAGCGCCAATATGACGATGCAAACAATGTTTGCATTAAATACACGCTATACTGTCGTGAGCCTTAATTACCTTTGAGATAAGACTTGGAGAGTTCATATTAGTCAATAATACATTTAACGTGGCAAAGACACCACTACTAAAATCTCACGGAGTTTTAAGGGGATTGTGTGATAAGGCTACGAGGAGCTGAGTGTTCCTTCTGCGATACTGCAGAAAGACTTGTCAGAAATGTAGCCAGGCTCCGAACGGCCATCTGGCACTACCGAGAGCGGAGACTGCCGTGTTGGGTGTTTGGCTCTGCCGCATGGTACTGCATCTTCAGCAATAATTTGAGCAGCAGTTGGCATCACAGTAGCGCAACGAACTTTTATAAATCGGTTACTTCAAGGAGAGCTCCAAGAAAGACACCCTGCAGCGTGCATACCACTAACCACAAACCACCGCCGCTTACGACCTCAGTGGTGTCAAGCAAGAGATTACTGGAGAGCAGGGGGGAAGTCCGTCGTGTTTTCTGATGAAAGATGGTTCTGCCTCAGTGCCAGGGATGGCTGTGTGTTGGATAGAAGGAGGCCACTTGAGGGCCTAAACAAGACGACTCTCTGCGTGCTAGACACACTGGATCTACACCTGAAGTTATCGTCTGGGGTGTGATTTCACATTACTGTAAGACCACTGTCGTGGTTATCCCACGCAACCTGACCGGCAATTTGTACGTCAGTCAGTTGATGCGATCTGTAGTGCTGACACTCTTGAATGTAATTCCAGGTGGTGTTTTCCAGCAGGATAACGCTCGACCACTTAACCGTTGTCGTAACACAACCTGCTCTACAGAGTTTAGATATGTTGCCTTGTACTGCTCCATCACCAGATCTTTCTCCAGTCGAGCACGTGTGGGACATCATCGGTTGACAACTCCAGTACCATCCACAAAAATCATTAACCTACCCTCTATCGACTGACCAAGTGTAACAGGCACAGAATTCCACCATATAAACTGATATCGGGCCCCTGTGCAACACAAAGCACGCACGTTTGCATGCCTGTGTTCAAAGCTCTGGCGGTTACACTGATTATTAATGTACCAGCATTTCACATTTGCAATGACCTGTCTTGCGCTTTCATTAACTTGTAGTCTTGAACCGTTATTTTATCTAGACACTGCATCTTCAGAAACAATTTGAGCAGCAGTTGGCATCACAGTGACGCAACGAACTTTTATAAATCGGTTACTTCAAGGAGAGCTCCGAGAAAGACGCCCTGCAGCGTGCATTCCAGGAATTTCATTACTCTACATTAATTATTTTTATGTAATTGAGACAAGAAGGTGTAACGTCCCTTAGCAAAAGACATATTTTGTAGTAAAGAGAAAATATTGTGCATCGTATTCTGTTATTGTATGGAATTATGTATTTTTTTTATTATTATTTATTTTAGATAATATCTGTGTCGGCGAGTACTGAAACCGCACAGACGATAAATATCATACACAGATGAAAAACATCACTAGTATAAATAATACAGCATGAACATTAATTTCTTTGTCTTCCTCTTGGAGTTACGGAAGTAAGATAGCCTGTGTCGCAGTTGTACATGCTAACGTAGTCTTCTTTTGTCATGGTTAATCGATGTACGCCATTACGTACTCATTTTTAAAAAAGGTGTGTATTGTAGATAAGTTAACATATTTGAATGTTTTGAATAGAATTATTTAATGAAACCTTGCATTATTATTTGTAGTAGCTTGCTTAAATTATTATCCCATCCTTTTAAGACATTTTCAGTTATTTAAATATTATCCGTGGTGCAGAGCTGCGCTACGAACGAACAAGCCGCTGCCGCGGCGCATTCAAACTGCATTAAAAGAAATCGATCATACCGCAAAGAAGCGGGAAGGTAATAGTGAAACAAAATCATCTCTTTCAGCTTCCGGACTTGCAGAGCAGAGCAGCAGATTTTATGATGTGTTTTGCAGGTTGACGCGGGCTGTTGATAATATATTGCTAACAGTACAAAAGAGATAATTTACCTTCGTAACATAATAGGAATTTTGTTGTGCTTAGTTCTGGTCTGGCAAACCTTATAGTGAAAACGTATTTCTCTCCGACAATAGTCTCATGTTCTTGTGCTAGTCGTGGTAATTATTGGTGTTTTACGCTTAACAAAAATCCACTGCAAAATGTTGAACAATCTTTGCGAACTGTAACGTCAGTATTTCACAACAAAGTAATTTTCATTTTCAATAACTATAAAGTAGGGAAGATATGTTGATTTTTTATAGTGAGTTACAGTAACCAAAAATGTTCCTTTAATAGAAAGCCAGATACAGAACAATAAGAACCCAATATATTCTGTTTTGATGAAAATTAATGATTAAAAAGAAATTCTTGGCACAGCATTACTAAAAGGTATTTCGCGGCTCTTTTCGTATATGCGTTATTACGCGAGCAATAACAAAAACAAAACCAAAATAAATAGAAAAGAGTATATATATATATATATTTACGACAAAAACGCGAAATTGGACGCAACGAACTTTTATAAATCGGTTACTTCAAGGAGAGCTCTGAGAAAGACGCCCTGCAGCGTGCATTCCGCGAATTTCATTACTCTACATTAATTATTTTTTATGTAATTGAGACAAGAAGGGAATGGAAGCTTTTGATGTGTGGTTCTCTAAGAGAATCCCGAAGAGGAGCGGACAGAATAATGAGAAAGTACTTAGATTAAAAGAACAGACTGGATGATGGAGAACGTTCTGAAGCATCAAGAAAAAGTTTTGTAAGGGAGGTAAGTGTGGAGGGTAAAGAATCTAAAGGCAGACCAAGACTCGAATACCCAGTAGGCAGGTTTAATGGTTCAAACGGCTCTGAGCACTATGGGACTTAACATCTGAGGTCATCAGTCCCCTAGAACATACAACTACTTAAACCTAACTAACCTAAGGACATTACACACATCGATGCCTCAGGCAGGATTCGAACCTGCGACCTTAGCAGTCGCGCGGTTCCAGACTGAAGCGCCTAGAGCAGCTCGGCCACCGCGGCCGGCTGGGGCAGGTTTAAATGGATGTAGGGCGCGGTGTTCAGTAGAGATCAAAAGGCTTGCACAGATAGAGCAGCGTGGAGATCTGCATCAAACCAGTCTTGGCATAAAGGACAAAACAACAACAACAACAACCCTGTCTAGTTAAATGTAAGCCGGGCAAACGATGCTGACGTTCGAACAGTCTTCGGAGGGAAGACTACAAAAACAACACATGGACTTCACTAAGGAACAAAGTATTAAGTCAGTTGTTTCTGTCACTGTTAATGCTGACTTCCTCTGGCTTGTGAGCAGAATAAATGCAACAAATGAAATATTCGTGACAACCACATCTCTTCCTTGGGGTTCCTACAGCGTTTCTCTATCCTTCGCTAGTCCATTTGTCTGACATGACCAGGTCATCTTAAACGGGTCTTTGTGGCTTTTGCTACGAAGGATGTTCGAATTTTTCTTTTATTTTTCCATTACTAACCCTATTCCTCCCACATTTTTGGATCATAGCTGGGAAGAACATAATTTCTGCCGCTTGCAGTTTACTGTCAACCTGTTTGAGCGTTTTGCAGGTTTGCACTATGGGACTATGATATGACGTAAGGAGACATTGTTTTGAGTTTCAAGAAGACTAGACGGAAAACGGATTTTTGTAATTTTTTTATATGGTGCTAGAAGTTCAGGACTAAAATATCAGTCACCCAAAGCAGATCAACGCCAACTCAGATCAACGCCAACTCGAGAAAATGCACTATGAACTTTTCCAACCGTCTTCTATAGCCTAAGATGAGGACATTTTTTCGATAGCAGCGTGATTGTATTGTAGAGTGCTTGCCTGCCGCGTGGGGGACTTAGCCCACATACGCAAATGTCACATATGTTTCCCATATATTTAATAAATTTCACATATACTTGTTCATATATTTTGCTGTATCTACAGAGAATTTCGCCCTTTGGTTTGGTTTTCAAGCAGCTTAACGTTTATGACATCGTATTTTTTGAACTATATATCATACAATCATATAATTTCGTAGATACTGTGGGATTAAAAATAAAGTCAAATGTATTCTAAATATACTCAGCAGTACAGAACTAATAAATGCCAACTTGTAAGCACAGGTTCATGTTCTATGAGGACTTCTGTGAAGAGGCAAATACACAAAGAGCAAATTAAATTTAATTTGTAATGTTATTTTTCCAATTTGAACAATCGTATTAACAGTGTTTTATAAGAGATCAGTAATGGAGAATTTATACTTAGAGCAAAGCCTGGACTTTTGTATGTCCTTTAATTAGGCATAGAACTATCTACATTTCACATAAAATGACAATTTTTATGTGTTAATTATTATTTTATTTGACAAAATTTATATTCAAATGACATAATCATTCGGAAACTGAGCGGAAGAAACGACATAAATAATGATGAAAACGAGACTCGAACCAGCGATCCTGAGATTACCAGTCTCGGACGCTACAGACTTTTTTTTCATATTTATATATTTATCGCTTCACCGAAATACTCGTACAACATGCATCTTCGTTTAAAGATATGCGTTAGCTGGGAATCAAGCCATCCACAAGGTATATGGGCACTCTACCACACAGCCACGATGCGTGTCGCAAGATTCACCCTGCCTTAAGGTATCAAAAGAGCTCGAAAAACTTCAAAGAGTCGATTTTCTTGAAGAATTTTTGAGAATTGGATGGAATTGCTTTGGCTGGTTCATATTTAAGTTCTGAACTTCACGTGCCATAAACAGAAAAAAATTACGAATCTCGGGTTGTAGTGTGGTCCTCTTATCAACAGGAGTTGTTCGTTCCTGAGTAGATTACGAACTTGATTGTTGAGTTTTATTATTGATCTCGTGTTGTAATCTGTTACGGACTGACATGATGCACCCTGGATGTTTCTTGTGGTCTACTGTCTCCAGCTTTACTTTTCCATACTTGTTGTGCCCTTTGATTAACATCGTAACCCTTTTTGATCTACGTGTTTCAGTCTTTCTGCTTTTTCAATGCTTATCCGGGTTGGCCACCTTCTCTTGGACCCATTTTTCTGTATTCCTGCAAACTAGTACCTGCAAACGCAAATGCATTGGTGTTCTGCTGCTTTCCTTTCATCGATAATAGTCTTAAACCCACTTCTCAAGATTGCCGAAAGCAGCTGGGTTGGGGGCGCCCTCTACGCCCGGCTGCACTCGCTCTTGTGTATTACGCTGGATAATATTGCGCTCCTCTTTGGTAAAACAGTTTATTCGCCATTCAGTGCTCGTATTTCACGTTTCCAATCTCAGAATTCTGGTATTCGGTAATATAATAATTCAGGCCCTGTTAATAATTTCTATGGGTTGCCTAATTTATTTGACGATATTTACAGTTTGTCTCTCACTGATCTGTGAGAGGAACTTTGCTCTAAGAATTACCTTTATTTATGGGCGAGGGCAGTAGTCTTTCTAGCAGCCACGATGGCTTCCCGTTTCCCATCCTTTTTCCGATCGCCAGGGTAGCACGTGGTGTCGTTTGAACGCTCAGTAGTGGCCAAAGTTTCTCCTGTTCTCAGCTTCCCAACCCGCTTTGCCAACCTTCTAACTGCTATTTCTGCTCGATTTTAACGTCAGGAGGTCGCCTCCCTGTGAGATTCCGGCCCTCTGATTGGCCAGTTCATGTGCGCGCCCGTTTTTCACGCGGGTGGATAGTGGACAAAAGTGTGACCGTGCCTGCGACTGGAGGTGCTGCTTCCAGAAGATGGAGTTTGGGTAACCATGAGCGCCGACGTGCGCTGTAGCTTCGCACCCAGCTGCCCAGAGGGAACCTTACAAGTCATTTTACTGATGTGCGTTCCTTAAGTTACGGTTTACGCAATTTTCCCTTAAGTTACGGTTTACGCAATTTTCCGGGTAATAAGACTGCAGGTATTGTTTGTACAGTTCGGCATAATGTGCGCGGTGTGTTGGTTAGTCATAGTAACTTGCATTTCGGCACTAAAGTGTATACTTTGAGTCTCACTTTTCCGCTTCGTCTGGCAGCAGCTCTTTCAGTTATCCCGTGCAAAATTTGACTTATAATTTAGGTCTTCCTAGCTTGAAAACTTGTGCACTTTGTCCTATACCACGTGGTGTGGTGAGTGTCTGGCACCCCTTCACGCTTCGTTAACGAAGTCGGACCGCGAGCCAAAGTTATCTAGTATCGCCTGTATGAATAGTTTCGCGTATTGCTGATTTTACTCCTTTACTATACAGCGATTCACCCCCAGTAGCATCTTTCTTAGCCTTTGGCTGATTCTTGGTGGTGGTCGTTGCATACGTGCAACCCCTTCCTTTAGTAAATTGAACTCCAGTTGATAACATGGCGATCGTTCCTAAAATTCCTTTTCTGCTGCTATGGTGGCTTATTATGAACGTACGATCGGGCAGGTTGCTGAACTCACTTCTTTCTCCCCCCACCCCCATTTGGTTGTATAATTCTTCAATACTCAACTGTTAAATAAATGAGTCCTTTAATTTTTATACTCTTCCTTTCATTACGTAAAATCACCCCTAGTGTCACAGTAGAATAATGCAGAACTATATCTGTTGCTATAAGGTCGTGCAGGCCTCGGACCATTAATGATAGGATAAAGATTAAATATAGCGAGCCTGGCACCATCACTGCAAGCATGGTACCAATAACAACAATAATTTTCGATTATCCCCCATTAATAAACTGGGAAATGTTCACGGCTCGATGTGAGTACGTGAGCACTAAATCCACTTGACGTGGTGGAAGTAGTGGCCTCTGTTTTACCTTGCTGGTTTAGAAAAAATATCAGAATTACAGCCCATAGAGCAAGGGATAGTAACCTGTAAAAGAAAACGGGCCACCTCTTTTACAGTGCTCACACAACAAAGATGATGCGCAGCTGAATGAAGCCTTGAGAGTTATCTCCGGTACTGTCAGATATGCGCCCAGTCGGTGGCTGTCAGTCTTTGCTAGTATTGCTCCGCAAGATCTAAGTAGGAAAGCAGCTCAGATAAACTTGCTTAAGGTTCAAATGGTTCAAATGGTTCTGAGCACTATGGGACTTAACAGCTGTGGTCATCAGTCCCTTAGAACTTAGAACTACTTAAACCTAACTAGCCTAAGGACATCACACACATCCATGCCCGAGGCAGGATTCGAACCTGCGACGGTAGCAGTCGCGCGGGTCCGGACTGCGCGCCTAGAACCGCTAGACCACCGCGGCCGGCAAACTTGCTTAAGGAAATTACTTCTCTCGCTTGTGTGATGCCCTACAATATCCCTCAACAACTCATCTGAAATCACGCAAACCACCCAGGGTTGATTTAGAAAGTATCGCTTCTTTTGACGTGATCTCCAAATGGCGACAACGCTGGAACGAATATCCATCCAACGACGCTCACCTGGTTCAAGATCCAACAAAGTAGATGGAGGGATTCGAAGTACCACGCTGTATCTGGTCGAGGCTGGACCGCCCAGTGACTGTCGAAGGAAAATGTGGTTACACCACGAAGAAGTGGGGTTTCCGTCCATATGCTGACAGCGATTGCGGAGCGGAGTAGCAAAGAAGATCAAATTGTTAAGGAGTGACCACTTTGAGCATTTGGCGGTGATCAAGTAACAGAAAGTACTCCTCACTGCTTGTCACATTTGGACATTTCCATTTCATTGTAGATAGTGCTCGTAAAGTTATACAATTAATAAAATAAAGAAAAAAATGTTAAGAACTAAACACAACTGCCATTTCCTACCTGTACGCAACGGCAGCAGCCTTCGTGAAGCATTTTAACTATCTGGCAGTCTCATGGCGGTATACAGGGTGTTACAAAAAGGTACGGCCAAACTTTCACGAAACATTCCTCACACACAAATAAAGAAAAGATGTTATGTGGACATGTGTCCGGAAACGCTTAATTTCCATGTTAGAGCTCGTTTTAGTTTCGTCAGCATGTACTGTACTTCTTCGATTCACCGCCAGTTGGCCCAATTGAAGGAAGGTAATGTTGACTTCGGTACTTGTGTTGACATGCGACTCATTGCTCTACAGTACTAGCATCAAGCACATCAGTACGTAGCATCAACAGGTTAGTGTTCATCACGAACGTGGTTTTGCAGTCAGTGCAATGTTTACAAATGCGGAGTTGGCAGATGCCCATTTGACGTATGGATTAGCACGGGGCAATAGCCGTGGCGCAGTACGTTTGTATCGAAACAGATTTCCAGAACGAAGGTGTCCCGACAGGAAGACTTTCGAAGCAATTGATCGGCGTCTTAGGGAGCACGGAACATTCCAGCCTATGACTCGCAACTGGGGAAGACCTAGAACGACGAGGACACCTGCAATGGACAAGGCTATTCTTCGTACAGTTGAGGACAACCCTAATGTCAGCCTCAGAGAAATGGCTGCTGTACAAGGTAACATTGACCACGTCACTGTGTGGAGAGTGCTACGGGAGAACCAGTTGTTTCCGTACCATGTACAGCGTATGCAGACACTATTAGCATCTGATTGGCCTCCACGGGTACACTTCTGCGAATGGTTCATCCAAGAATGTGTCAATCCTCATTTCAGTGCAAATGTTCTCTTTACGGATGAGGCTTCATTCCAACGTGATCGAATTGTAAATTTTCACAATCAACATGTGTGGGCTGACGAGAATCCGCACGCAATTGTGCAATCATGTCATCAACACAGATTTTGTGTGAACGTTTGGACAGGCATTGTTGGTGATGTCTTGATTGGGCCCCATGTTCTTCCACCTACGCTCAATGGAGCACGTTATCATGATTTCATACGGGATACTCTACCAGTGCTGCTAGAGCATGTGCCTTTACAAGTACGACACAACATGTGGCTCGTGCTCGATGGAGCTCCTGCACATTTCAGTCGAAGTGTTCGTACGCTTCTCAACAACAGATAAGGTGACCGATGGATTGGTAAAGGCCTCCACGCTGTCCTGACCTGAACCCTCTTGACTTTCATTTATGGGGGCATTTGAAAGATCTTGTCTACGCAACCCCGGCACCATATGTACAGACTCTTCGTGCTCGTTTTGTGGACGGCTGTGATCCAATACGCCATTCTCCAGGGCTGCATCAGCGCATCAGGGAATCTATGCGACGGAGGGTGGATGCATGTATCCTCGTTAACGAAGGACATTTTGAACATTTCCTTTAACAAAGTGTTTGAAGTCACGCTGGTACGTTCTGTTGCTGTGTGTTTCCATGATTAATGTGATTTGAAGAGAAGTAATAAAATGAGCTCTAACATGGAAAGTAAGCTTTTCCGGACACATGTCCACATAACATATTTTCTTTCTTTGTGTGTGAGGGATGTTTCCTGAAAGTTTGGCCGCACCTTTTTGTAACACCCTGTACATGTTTTTCTTAGTCACTTCCATATGGTGTTCTTCGCAATTGAGACCATGAACTCAGAGGCCCTGTTTGCGTGTAAAACGAAGCCCACCTCTGCCGCGTACAATCAAGAGGCGGCGTGGTCCCGCTCTGCTCGGTGGGCAGGCAGCGCCAGCGGACGCGCGCTAACAAGCACACGGCCCGCCCCAGCGGTATCGGATTCGGATACCGCAGCGGCGCCTGGCGCCCGCCACCCGCACAACAACTTGCGGTCGGCACAGTTCGCCGGCGGCTGTGTCTGCGTCTCCAGTACTCGTATGCGCGCCGCATAGGCTTACAGGCAGCGGGCACAAGTAGGCCTACAACCACCGAATACATCTTACCCTTTATCTGACTTGGTCTTCAGCTACCAACTGAATCCTCACAATCTGCCGCAGAATACGTAATTTTTTTTCGGCAACTGTGACATGGTCGCGTATACGAACAGTGATCCAATACTGTCAAATGTTTTTTATTCCAGTCTTTGATCACAATATGAATTCTTTAGACGATGACCGGTTTCAGTCCGTAATGACCATCCTCAGATCTTTTTTTACACCATGTCCTGAAGTGATAAGGCCATAATGGCATCGTCAAAACATATAAATACAATCATACGTCGATGCTATGCTGATCCGGAGAGGAGTTTGAGGAGTCGGAGGCGGTTGTGGGCTTTGGATTGGATGGAGTGGAGATGAGGGATCCAGGTGACGTGACGGTCAATGGTGAGGCCAAGGTAGGTGAGGGTGGGGGTGAGGCGGACAGGACGGGTGCAGACAGTAAGGGAGAAATCCAGGAGCCGGAAGGAGCGAGTGGTACGACCTACGATGAATTCCTGGGTCTTGGAAGGGTTGAGTTTCAGGAGCCACTGGTTACACCATGCAGCAAAAAGGTCAAGGTGATTCTGGAGAAGGCGTTGGGACCGTTGGAGGGTAGGAGCGAGGGCGAGGAATACGGTGTCATCAGCATATTGCAAGAGGTATACTGGAGGGGGGGGGGGGGGGGGTTGGGGCATATCTGCCGTGTACAGGAGGTAGAGGAGAGGGGACCTCTCCAGGCTCCTGCGCCAGCCTAAATACTGCTTGGCGCATGGATATGGCTGGCTCTATTTGCAGTTACGTATGGAGCAGAAAGAAAGAGGTCCGCGGCTGTAGCGACCTCTTGCAGCGTGGACGCCTCCTGGTGGTCAACATAGTCACCACAGCGACGAAATCTCTCGCAACGAGAGACCAGTTTGCTGATACCGTCCTGTATAGTGTTCGACTTCGTTGACGGACCCACTACTTCACCTTTGTTTGCACCGCTTTATCACTATCAAAGTGAAGTCCTCGAACTTGTCCTTTAAGTTTCGAGAACGCTCCAAGATCTATCTCACGCGTTGAACCCAGCACCACAGGTTTCATCATTACCTGCACGAACATCGCAACATCACACGTTACATCGCAACGTCATCACGCAACATCACATGTCGATAAAATCATTACATTATACAGCTTTCATTCTTCTATGGATTTCAATTTGAGGCACATTTTCTGCAGTCAGAAACTCTACTGCAGCACGTTGTTTCTCATGCAACGACGTAGTTACACTACATACATCCATGTTACAGGCTACAATTCGGAGAGGTTGCAACTTGCATAAGCAGGGAAGTCGACCACGTAATATGCGTGAACTATAGTAGCTCAACCGATAATGAGATTAGAACAAAAATTTTGAAGTCATTATTCTTCAGCGCGCCTGCGTACATACGAGTGCTTTTATAACATGAATGAATTTTGTTTTTTCAAGCTCCGGTGTATTTTACTCTGTAAAAATACACTGCCAAATATGTGGATACGCCCAGTCTTATTTTATTTCTTCAATCTGTTATTTCAAAAGTTACCTGCTGACAAGCTCATGTGCAGCCATGAAAACCTGAAACTATATATATAAAACTTGGTGACAATGTTACCCTTCCTCTTCACATTTACGCTCAAAAGCGACAGGATTTTTGCTGTCACGGATGACTTGGCGGAGACGATCGCGGGTAGTAGTCTGCATATTCGACGTTTAGAAAATGTGCCTCCGAAAAAGCTTTGTCCTAGTTCTGGAAATACTTGCCATGCCACGTATTTTTTTCCATATGTGAAAAGTGGAAGATGTCAGTGATTACCACATGACGAAGAGGCGGGAGTGAGGCAACAAGATGGTCCACAGAAACAGCTTGCATGGCTGAGTCCTGCGCTGAATGAGCTGGAATCCTATCGAGGAGACAGCTACCTGCCCGGTTTGTCCTGACGGAAGCCCGTGACCTACATTCACATCTGTATCTAGATACATACATCGCAAGCCACCGTATGGTGCGTGATGGAGGGTATCTTGTACGACCACTGATCAGTTCTTTCCTGTTCCACTCGCAAATAGAGGAGGGAAAGACGACAGTCTGTATGCCTCCGTAAAGCCCAAATCACTCCAATGTGATCCTTAAGCGATATGTAAGTTGGTGGCAGTACAATCGTTTTGCAGTCAGCCTCAAGTGCCGGTCCTCTAAATTTCCTCAATGTTACTCCTCGAAAGGAAGTCACCTTCCCTCCAATGATTCCGATTTGAGCTCCCGAAGCATCTCCGTAACACCTAAGTGTTGTTAGAACCTACCGGTATCGACTCTACCAGCCCGTGTCTAAATTGCTTCGATGTCTTCCTTCGATCCGACCTAGTGAGGATGCCAAATACTCTAACAGTACTCAGAAATGGGTTGCACTAGTGCGCTATATGTGGTCTCCTTCACAGGTGAAGTTTCCTAAAATTCTCCCAAGATTCCAAAGTCGAGCATTCATCTTCCCTACCACAATCCCTACATGCTCACTGCATTTCATATTTTTCTGCAACGTTACTCCCACATATTTAAACGGCTTGACTGTCTCAGACATGACACTACTAATGCTGTACTAGAATATTATGGGTTTGTTTTCCTGATGATCTGTATTATCTTACATTTACTGTATTCACAGTTAGCTGCCATAGCTAGAAATTTTTTGCAAATATCTTGCATACTCCTACAGTCACTCCTGCGACACTTTCCCATACACCATAGCGTTATCAGCAAGCACCCGCAGATTGCTCCTTAGCGTGTCCGCGAGATCATTTATGCATAGAGAAAAAAACAGCGGTCTTATCACACTTCCCTGGGGACTCCTGATGAGCCCCTTGTCTCTGCTGAACTTTCGCCATCGACAGCATACTGGGTTCGGTCGCTTAAGAAGTCCTCGAGCCACTCACATATCTGGTAACTTATTCCGTATGCCTGTACCTTCGTTAATAGAAGGCAGTGTGGTACCGCATTAAATACTTTACGGAAAAGTAGGAATACGGAATGCACCTATTCCCCTTCATCCATGTTTCGCAGGATGTCATGACAGAAATGGGCAAATTTATGCTTTCTAAAACCGTGCCTAATTTGTGGACTGATGCTTTCTTCTCTGAAGGAAATTTATTGTATTCGAACTAAGGATATGTTCCAGGATTCTGCAACAAACCGATGTTAACGATATTGGTCTGTGATTTTGCGGGTCCTTTCTTTTACCCTCCTTACATACAGGAGCCAACTGTGCTTTTTTTTCCAGTCACTTGGGACTTTGTGCTGGGTAGATGTGTGATAAATGCAAACTAAATAAGGCGCCAATGGAGGTGTTCTTTTCACGAAGCCGAACTGGGAATTCCATCAGTGCAGGCGACTTACTTGCTTTCAACTCTTTCACTTGTTTCCCTACACCGAGGATGCCTATTACTATGTCCTCTTAAGGGAGTCTGTACGATGGTCGACGGCAGTATGTTTGTGCGATTCTCCTGTGTGAACGGTTTCTTAAACGCGAAATTTAAAACCTCTAATTTGCCTTTGCTTTCTTCTACATACACTAGACTGGATAGGAGCCTTAGAAATACTTAGCTATGCTCTACCGTCATTTATCCTCTAATTTCCTAATCTGTTAGCATTACACCTTGGCAGTCCCAAAATCACCCGATAACTGCTGCGTCTTCCACCTTGTTCCGCTGCTTCCTTTGCCCCTTTTACTTCGGCTTCACAGCGATACAGAGAGATATCATCCATATTTGTTAGACAGCTACAGAAGAGACCAGACGCCGCTGCAGCATTTCCGTTGCTGCCTCGGTTCGACATGCTTCTTGAATGTATGTGGGCAATCGAGATACACAGCAGGCAGCGACCTTCGTCACGTTCAAAGTGTTGTGTAACACATTGCAAACTCCCAATAAAATAATACTAATCGCCGTTATTGATGTTTAATTTTTAGGCTACCAGTTCCGACGATACACTACGTCGTCTTCAGGTCTCCTTCAATCGAGTAACCTTCGTGTTACAAAATACAGCAGCACTTTTAACTGGCCTCTTAACGATTATTACGGGCATGAGTGCTCCTTGGGCAACTGGCAGCAACTGTTAAAACATCCAGTTTTGACAAATGCTGACAGTTGTCCAGTAGTTTGCTGCATCGAAAAGTCCCACAAACATGTTACAAACTTTACGACCTAGTGTCTTCTGAATGATTGTAACTGCACCGCTAAGTGGATTATGCCTGTCAGTGTAGACTAGGCATCTCGCGTCCGTATGTCCACACTTCAGCATCTGAAAGCTTGCTCAGGGAAAAATAAGCATTAATCGCTTGCTCTTGTCACATGTACATGGAAGTACCAACCAATTTAAAGACATACAACTTGTAATAGCTATAATTATTATTCTTCAAAAGATGTAAATAACAATATAATGTTGTTGAGTTCACTGTACTCAGTTACCAACAAAAATATCTGCACTTTTATCTGTTACACACTGTAAACATATATACATACATATATAAATAATGTCCATGTAGACATAGTTAGCAATGTGCTCGACGTCATACCGCTCTCAGAATGTTGCAGGCTGCTTTCATCTCATTCTGCACAGTTGCACAGCCTTTTTCAGTTCACCGCTGTGGTTGTGCAACATTCTCAATTGCAACAGCATACACAAGCTCTCTGAGACGGCCCCAAAGGTAGAACTCCAGAGGGTTAACATCTAAAGATCTGGAGGATCACGCAACTAATCCTGCAGGACATATACATCTAAATGTGCAGATATACATGCAATTGTGAATACAATATTGAGATACTCTCATGGTACCTGAGTCAAATGTGTAGGGGCATCGTCGTGCATAATCTGTAAGTTAGTTCATGTATCTGGTTGGACAACATGAAGCAGATCATGTTCCCAAAGCTGTCGATACACCCTGCCACTCAGGCGATGTGGAATTATCTGCAGTCTGAACAACTGATTGTCTACTATACCACACCACACGTTCATTGCAAAACTATGGTGATACGATCATACTGTAGATATGCGAGGATTCTCATACCCCTACACATGCATATTATAAGCCTTCACGATACGCTGTAGGGTAAAGAGGCTCTCATTTGTGAATGGTACCTGAAGATCGAACATTTGATCAGCAGCATGGTCTTCAGCAGTTTTGTGTACATAGTTCCGCGTAGTGAGCGCGTACACAACTTTCCCACTAGAGCGCGCCCCGCTAAGCACAAGAGCGCAGGCGCAGCGCTCGTCCGTCTCCGCACTACGAGATAGCGCTGCCATAGGGACGGACCAAATTCTGCTTCCACCGATCCGCGTATTAATATGTAACGCAGCCAATGAGATTGCTGCTAACGTAGAACCTTTTCTCCTCGCGGATCACACTCGCGCAGTGATACATAAACGCGCGAGGTATTATAACGAGTGTACAGACCTCCGATTAGTCAGTCTGCATTTGTCTGCACCAGTCTGTACGAGTTCTACATTTGTCTGTACCAGTCTATAGTCAAGATTCAGTCTGCGCCTAAGAAGATTACCATATTCCTGTATATAGCCATGAAGATAAATGTATAGACACTTTTGTCAAGTATCAGATATATATGTGAGAATAAGATTAACGTACCAATAACAAAGGAACTTCAGATTGTCAATTGTAAATAGCATCCAGAACCAAGTTAAGTAATTTTTATGCTTGTTATTATTTTAATAAATGTGTGTGAAAATTAATCAAGTTCTGTTTAAAGTTGGTCACCGTCAATCTGCTACTCTAAGCGTGCAAGTTTCATTTCTATCGTCTGACCTAACGGCAGAAGACAAACGCGCCACGATAAGACCACGAGACATATTGCTGACACTCGCCTACTTCGCTAGAGCGACAAGTCAAATAATCTGGTGGTGTGTGTACTGAAGGTCTTGCAGTACGCACACCACAAGTAGTCACTGATGTCAAGGGTAGTCCACAGGTGTCAGCTCCTGTACCTTATGAAAGTGAAATGGTTAGAACTGCCGTCTCCGAAGCTAGCGCCATACAGTTGATTGAGGAGCCCTGCAGTGGCTCTTAAACAATGGGTATTTATGGTCAGCATTTCATATACCATTTTTGATGTCCTTATCGCCCGCTCCGTCCAGCTGAAGCTGACTTAACCATGGCACCCACGAATGCCTTATTCCTTCAAACGCATGCCCACAGCTGTGAAAAACTGATGGTTCGATACTCTTCTGTTTGGAAACATTTCTGTATACCGTCGTCTTGCTGCTCGTGCATTTCCTACCGGGGCGCCAGTGCCTATTATTGGTGGTTATTATACAGGGTGTTACAAAAAGGTACGGCCAACCTTCAGGAAACATTCCTCACACAAAAAGAAAGAAAATATGTTACGTGGACATGTGTCCGGAAACGCTTACTTTCCATGTTAGAGCTCATTTTATTACTTCTCTTCAAATCACATTAATCATGGAATGGAAACACACAGCAACAGAACGTACCAGCGTGAAGTCAAACACTTTGTTACAGGAAATGTTGAAAATGTCCTCCGTTAGCGAGGATACATGCATCTACCCTCCGTCACATGGAATCCCTGATGCGCTGATGCAGCCCTGGAGAATGGCGTATTGTATCACAGCCGTCCACAATACGAGCACGAAGAGTCTCTACATTTGGTACCGGGGTTGCGTAGATAAGAGATTTCGAATGCCCCCATAAATGAAAGTCAAGAGGGTTGAGGTCAGGAGAGCGTGGAGGCCATGGAATTGGTCCGCCTCTACCAATCCATCGGTCGCCGAATCTGTTGTTGAGAAGCTTACGAACACTTCTACTGAAATGTGCAGCAGCTCCATCGTGCATGAACCACATGTTGTGTCGTACTTGTAAAGGCACATGTTCTAGCAGCACAGGTAGAGTATCCCGTATGAAATCATGATAACGTGCTCCATTGAGCGTAGGTGGAAGAACATGGGGCCAATCAAGACATCACCAACAATGCCTGCCCAAACGTTCACAGAAAATCTGTGTTGATGACGTGATTGCACAATTGCGTGCGGATTCACGTCAGCCCACACATGTTGATTGTGAAAATTTACAATTTGATCACGTTGGAATGATGCCTCATCTGTAAAGAGAACATTTCCACTGAAATGAGGATTGACACATTGTTGGATGAACCATTCGCCGAACTGTACCCGTGGAGGCCAATCAGCTGCTGATAGTGCCTGCACACGCTGTACATGGTACGGAAAAAACTGGTTCTCCCGTAGCACTCTCCATGCAGTGACGTGGTCAACGTTACCTTGTACAGCAGCAACTTCTCTGACGCTGACATTAGGGTTATCGTCAAATGCACGAAGAGTTGCCTCGTCCATTGCAGGTGTCCTAGTCGTTCTAGGTCTTCCCCAGTCGCGAGTTATAGGCTGGAATGTTCCGTGCTCCCTAAGACGCCGATCAATTGCTTCGAACGTCTTCCTGTCGAGACACCTTCGTTCTGGAAATCTTTCTCGATAAAAACGTACCGCGCCACGGCTATTGCCCCGTGCTAATCCATAAATCAAATGGGCATCTGCCAACTCCGCATTTGTAAACATTGCACTGAATGTAAAACCACGTTCGTGATGAACACTAACCTGTTGATGCTACGTACTGATGTGCTTGATGCTAGTACTGTAGAGCAATGAGTCGCATGTCAACACAAGTACCGAAGTCAACATTACCTTCCTTCAATTGGGCCGACTGGTGGTGAATCGAGGAAGTACAGTACATATTGACGAAACTAAAATGATCTCTAACATGGAAATTAAGCGTTTCTGGACACATGTCCACATAACATCTTTTCTTTATTTGTGTGTGAGGAATGTTTCGTGAAAGTTTGTCCGTACCTTTTTGTAACACCCGGTATATATTAGTGGTTGCTACAGAATTTCTGAACAAAACGCAATAGGAACCTATAATAAACAAAAGTCGGGATGTCGAATATACGCCTTCACCCATAGCAGTGTTGACGCATCTGGAAGGCTCGCTTGCATTGTTGGCCGGATGTGCTGTGCCAGGAGCGCACTGCACAGTGACTTTGCCACTTCGCCTCGCCTCCTACGGGCGCTGCATCTGACGAGGCGCACGCTGGCTGCGCAGATTGTCCCCGGCAAGGAGGGCGCAAGAAGCAGCAGGCTGCTCCCCCACTTTGCGAAATTACCATCGGCCATCGAAAGGCGCGAGACAAAGGCGTCTTTCACGCCGCTGCCGCCGCCAGTGCTGGAACGCTGGGCCCGGTCTCAAAGGTAACGCGCCGCGCCGCTAGGCGGCTGGCAAAGAAAAGAGCGCATTTAATAATTAATGCTCCCTGCGGGATCTGGAATTTCGACGATGGGCTCCAGGGACACAAGAACTGGTCTCGAGTAAAGACAGAGTTGCCAGAGAGCTGCTTCAAAACGTGTTACCGGCAGCGAATGGGGCTTCTTTCGAGAAAAACGACTCATGTATGTAATTAAGAGAGATTTTCTCTCAGGGGCTTGGAACTGTAACGTGAGCTTGAGAGCATCGTGGCGGATGATTCAGAAAGCGTGAGCTAGACTCTATCTCTCTCTTTTCCGTTACCTTCCCATATAATCGAGGGGCTCTCATTAAGCATTGCAACACATCTTTCATTCTGAAAGAGGGTTTGTTTTATTCGGGATTCCAATACGCCATTCTATTCTGCGCCTAATGGTTAGCTTGGACGCTTTGTCACTTTTTACGAGGGTGCCAATACAAGATACGTTGGTCCTTTGGGCCAACATCTTCCATCTGGACTCATTAAGTTGTTCCGTCACGTCCTAACGACAACTTTCTTTTTGCGTACTGCGATGAATATCATGAGATGACGGACGGCACAGCCATGGGATCACCACTGTCTCCAGGAATCGCTAATATCTTCATGGCACACTTTGAGGAGCAAGCTCTGCAAACTACGACATTACGGCCATCTTGCTTTCTACGATACGTTGATGACACATTCCTGATATGGCCTCATGGTGATGATAGACTACAGCAGTTCGTCGATCACACGAATGGTGTCAATCCCAATATTAAATTTACTGTCGAGATGGTGAAGCACGGCAAGCTACCATTCTTGGATGTTTTGGTTGAGCGAAAGGCAGGAGGCCAGCTTGGTCATTCAGTGTACCGGAGACCAACACACACTGATCGGTACTTGAACGCCAATAGTTTCAACCACCCTGTACACATGAAAGCGGTCCTGAACACGTTGGTTCATAGAGCCAAGATTATCTCTGACGACGACCACCGACAGTCTGAACTGCAGAACTTAAAACGTGTTTTCGGGGAAAATGGATACAGCAAAAGAGACATCGCAAACGCTCTCAAGGTCCGCCGACGAAAGACACCTGGTGAATCAGTAGAAGAGGCCAAACGGACTGCATTCCGGCCTTACTGTGGATCAACTAACAGGATGTAAGGTCGTCTGCTGCAGAAAGATGGGCTAAGACCAGTGTTCCGGCCCGCCCCTAAGATACGAGATATGTTGCGCCCTGTTAAAGATGACGTCTTCGAGTGTCCGGAGTGTGTGGTGTACCCTGTGAATGTGGCAGAATGTATATCGGACAAATAATTCACACGGTGGCGGAGCGATGTACTGAGAACAAGCGCCATATAAAACAAAGGGAGCTTGACAAATCGGCCTTAACGGAGCATTGCCTAAAAAACGGACATAAAATACAGTTCGAAAATACAGAAGTGTTCGCTCATGCTTCTATATATTGAGAATCTGTTACAAAGGAAGCGTCCGAGATTCATTTAAACAACAATTTTAACAGAGACCAGGGGTACACGCTCAGCAGGGCATGGCGGCGGGCGTTGGACATCGAAAGAAAGCGAAGACAGACGCGCAACGCGGGAGCGGCAGTTTCAAACGTGGCGCCTGCCCCTGGCTGCGCCTGACGTCACCGATGCTGCCACGGGCAATAGCTCCGCCAACTGCCCGGGTCGACTTAGGCGGACGCTCCATAGTGAGTCCATTTGATTGGCTGATGATAATGTCAGCATTCCTATATAACCGAGAAACCGTAGCAGCCTCGGCAGCCAGTGAACTCCTGACGACGATGGCGGAGATGTTCATTAAAAGCTCGACGATTTCATTCGAATTGACACGGCGAGAAAACCGAGAATATTTTACACATAAAATAACCATTGTTCTTCAATACATATGTACATTCCTAATACAATCGAAGTAATAGAGCTGATGCTTCTGTCTATCTTAAAGCTTCCCCTGAACCGGGCCACGACAAGTCGGGCGCGGCACTTATGTTCTCCTCCCATAGGGGCCGCTGCTATCGCGTTATCGTCCTGGAGAGGGGTTGGTCAGCGTCCAGTTGGCTGACGTCTTGTCACAGCCCTCTCTACCGTTCCCGATTGGCGTGCCAGCGCTTGACTTTACACCGTAACAACGATACTACAGCATCATTTAAACACATGAGGACACACTATGTACCACTTTGTCGCCAGAGTTCCCACAATCGCTACCGCCTGCGACCTGAGGTCACATCCTCTGGGTCTCCCCATCATGTTGTTGTTGTGGTCTTCAGTCCTGAGACTGGTTTGATGCAGCTCTCCATGCTACTCTATCCTGTGCGAGCTTCTTCATCTCCCAGTAACTACTGCAACCTACATCCTTCTGAATCTGCTTAGTGTATTCATCTCTTGGTCTCCCTCTACGATTTTTACCCTCCACGCTAAATTGGTGATCCCTTGATGCCTAAGAACATGTCCTACCAACCGATCCCTTCTTCTAGTCAAGTTGTGCCGCAAACTCCTCTTCTCCCCAATCCTATTCAATACCTCCTCATTAGTTATGTGATCTACCTATCTAATTTCAGCATTCTGCTGTAGCACCACATTTCGAAAGCTTCTATTCTCTTCTTGTCCACACTATTTATCGTCCATGTTTCACTTCCATACATGGCTACAATCCATAAAAATATTTTCAGAAACGACTTCCTGGCACTTAAATCTATACTCGATTTTAACAAATCTCTCTTCTTCACAAACGCTTTCCTTGCCATTGCCAGTCTACATTTTATATCCTCTCTACTTCGACCATCATCAGTTATTTTGCTCCCCAAATAGCAAAACTCCTTTACTACTTTAAGTGTCTCATTTCCTAATCTAATTCCCTCAGCATCACCCGACTTAATTCGACTACATTCCATTAGCCTCGTTTTGCTTTTGTTGATGTTCATCTTATATCCTCCTTTCAAGACACTGTCCATTCCGTTCAACTGCTCTTCCCCAAGTCCTTTGCTGTCTCTGACAGAATTACAATGTCATCGGCGAACCTCAAAGTTTTTATTTCTTCCCCATGGATTTTAACACCTACTCCGAATTTTGTTTTGTTTCCTTCACTGCTTGCTCAATATACAGATTGAACAACATCGGGGAGAGGCTAAGACCCTGTCTCAATCCCTTCCCAACCACTACTTCCCTTTCGTGTCCCTCGACTCTTATAACTGCCATCTGGTTTCTGTACAAATTGTAAATAGCCTTTCGCTCCCTGTATTTTACCCCTGCCAACTTCAGAATTTGAAAGAGAGTATTCCAGTCAACATTGTCAAAAGCTTTCTCTAAGTCTACAAATGCTAGAAACGTAGGTTTGTCTTTCCTTAACCTAGCTTCTAAGATAAGTCGTAGGGTCAGTATTGCCTCACGTGTTCCCATATTTCTACGGAATCCTATCTGATCTTCACCGACGTCGACTTCTACTAGTTTTTCCATCATAATAGCAGAATAACGTAGCTGCGCCTTTCCAAAACACTGGATTAACGGGATCTCCCTCGCTGCCACACTCGCCAACGATGGCCATCTAGGGTAGTGTAGAACCGTGATTCCTTGACGAACACAATTCGACGCTATTCATCAGCAGTCCTTGATTCGCGGTTGAAGTACTACCCCAAACGCAGATCTTTTCCTTGCGCCATTAACGCAGTGTACGCTTGAGAGGATACGCTGCTACGTCTCTGACCACTTGTGCGGGGTGACATATCACGTTACCAGGGAGTCCCTTACTTGTTTTTGTATGGCTGCCCCAGATATGAGGTAATTACAGTGCGCTTTGTAGCAATACGGAGATTCTCCCTTGTGGTGAAACTTCCTGGCCTACTGAAACTGTCAGACCGAGACTCCAACACAGGACCTTTGCCTTTCGTGGGCATCTGGTCTACTGACTGAGCTACCCAAATGCGACTCACGATCCGTCCTCACAGGATCACTTCCGCCAGTACCTTATCTATTAGTCTTGAATCGTGCTCACGCTTCACCTCTGCCAATACTTCGTCCGTCCCCGGTAGCTGAGTGGTCAGCGCCATAGAATGTCAATTTTAAGGGCCCGGGTTCGATTCCCGGTTGGGTCGGAGATTTTCTCCGCTCAGGGACTGGGTCTTGTGTTGTCCTAATCATCATCATTTCATCCCCATCGACACGCAAGTCGCCAAAATGGCGTCATATCGGAAGACTGGCACCCGGCGAACGGTCTACCCGACGGGAGGCCCTAGTCACATGACATTATTATTATTATCTGCGGGTCGTGAGTCGCCCTTTGGCAGCTCAGTCAGTAGAGCACTTGCTCTCGAAAGACAAAGGTCCCGGGTTTGAGTACCAGTCCGGCACACATTTTTGATCTGCCAAAAAGTTTCACCTCTTGGCAGATTAAAACTGTGGCCGCACTAAGATTCGAGTTCGAGTCTCGGTCCGGCGCACAGTTTTAATCTGCCAGCGCACACTATGCTGCAGAGTGACAATTTCTTTCTGGAAACATGATCCAGGCTGTGGCTAAGCAATGGCCCCCGCAATATCCTTTCTTCAAGGAGTGCTGGTTCCGCGATGTTCGCAGGACAGTTTCTGTGAAGTTTGGAAGGTAGGAGACAAGGTACTGCCAGAATGAAACCTGCGAGGACGCGTCGTGAATCGTGCTTGGGTAGCTCAGTCGGTAGAGCACTTGCTCGCGAAAGGCAAAATCCCTCATTTCGTGTGTTCATCCGGCACACAGTTTAAATCTGCCAGGAAATTTCATATCAGCGCACACTCCGCTGCAGAGTGAAAATTTCATTCTCGATGTTTCATGTCGGTGCATACTCCGCTGCTGGGTGAACTACTCATTCCGGAAATTCTCCCTTGCAGTGTTCAGACGCTGTCGACAGCAATCTTGACTACGAGTAGTGCAGTGCAGTACAGATGACAAAAATTAGCGCCAGACAGGAAGTGATGAAGGACAGTATCAAACCAGCGGAACACCGATGGCTACAAAATAGATTTAAAACTGTCGGAACATCGCAAGAATCACATTAAGAAATCCAGTAGATTAATAACATGACGATGACTTTGTACGTGGTGAACAAGATAAAACTCAAAATTGTAACGCATTCGTGGCCACTTGTTGACAAAGTGCCTTTTGGCTTCTGTCTCGGATTTTTCGACCGACGTTCGTCTGATGATTCTATTGACGTTTCGCCAGCACGAGTGGCTGGCATTGTCAACGCTTCACCCTCCATTGTTGGTGGTGAACTGGAGCCGAGCTCGCGGCCGCAGCCTATATGTAGGCTACCTGGCGCGCCAACGTCCGAGGGCTTCTCCGCGGTCATTTCCTGTGCGGTTCTCCTCTTGCTACCTGCGACGGTCGTTCGCTGCAGCACGGGAAGCCAGGATCCATTTACCTTAAAGCTTTCTTCTTTCTTGTTGAAGCTAATGCGTGTGTGTGTGAAATCTTATGGGACTTAACTGCTAAGGTCATCAGTCCCTAAGCTTACACATTACTTAACCTAAAAAGGACGAACACACACAGACATGCCCGAGGGAGGACTCGAAGCTCCACAGGGACCAGCCGCACAGTCCATGACTGTAGCGCCCCAGACCACTCGGCAAATCCCGCGCGGCTGTTGAAGCTATTCCCGTGTTTTTGTATTTCAATAGCTTTCCTGAACAAGCAGGTGTGATAGTGCTTCTCTACAGCAAGGACTTCCGTGTCGCCGAATTTTATTACGTGGTCGGTCTCACTCAGTGCGTGTTCTGCAACGGATGATTTCTCCTCCTCCCCCAATCTGCAAAGTCCCTTATGTTCTTTGATTCTGGTGTTGATTGATCGTGCAGTCATTCCGACATATACTTTTTCTCATGTGCATGTCATACGGTATATTCCCGTCATTGGAAGTAGGTCTCTTTTCTCCTTTGCCGATCTAAGACACTCTTTGATCTTCCTTGTCGGCTTGAAAATCGTCTTTACGCCGTGTTTGTGCAATATACGGCCGATTCTGTCCGTCTCTCGGGGAATGTATGGCAGGCACTTCGCTGAGTGTTTGGCTCTGTTACACTTCTAATATAATTTGTGGAGTACCCATTGCGCCTCAGAACACTTTCCAGGTGTTGCATTTCGCGTCTAAGGTGCTGCGGCTCACATATTCATCCTGTTCGCGTTTCTTGCGTTTTAATCATGCTTCTTTTCTGGCTCGTGTGGTCGTTTGACAGTTTGTGCAGGCATCGGTCCGTGTGCGTTGTTTTTCGATATGCGCTGTGTCCCAGATTTTCACCATCCCTTGTGACCAGCACATCTAAAAACTGTAAGTTTTTGTCGTTTTCTACTTCCACAGTAAATTTTATGTTGGTGCGACAGAAATCTACACATTAAGAAGTCATAATTAAATATTTGGTACGTACTAAATACGGAAACAAAAAAAGTTTAGTTCTGGACGATAGACTTAAAGGGTAGTTTAGTTAATTCACGTAATGGAAAAGAAAATCCCAAAGCGCTTCATACCAGTAATTTCCTTTCTCTCTATAGCGAAAAGAAGAAAGTCGAATACATTAAATAACATTAATAGGAATGCTTACGAGACACGAGGTTATGATAAACAGCGAACCAGTACAGCTGTTATTTGCAAGTCAACGTACAGCGTGAGGAATCATCGTTTTGCTTCCTTCCTATTCCCATCATGTGTGGTATGCTCAGTGACGTATTCGACGTTTTTTGAACTAAAATTTCCAGACTTGCGCCGTCATAATAATTACCCCGCCAGGGCCTGAGTTAACGAAAAGAGAAGCGTTAAGATAGTTGTTTTATTGCCTCAGGTGTTCATCATAGTGTCACCCACTTGAATTAAAACGCAAAGAATGTTCACATAACCACGTGAAACTGTCAGAAAAGTTCTTTTTTTGGAATTTTATCCAACTCGCGCGTCACATGAGTGCCACTTATGTTATCATTGTGTTGACCCCGCATATGCCGTCCGCAGCTCGTGGTCGTGCGGTAGCGTTCTCGCTTCCCACGCACGGGTACCCGGGTTCGATTACCGGCGGGTCTGGGTTTTTTCTCTGCCTCGTGATGACTGGGTGTTGTGTGATGTCCTTAGGTTAGTTAGGTTTAAGTAGTTCTAAGTTCTGATGACCATAGCTGTTAAGTCCCGTAGTGCTCAGAGCCATTTGAACCATTTTTTGACCTCGCATATGAATTTCCGCAGTCTGTTGTTTTGTAGTATTTTCGTATTTACAACACTAAATTTAGTAACACGTAAAGCTTTCTTTCAAAAAAAAAAAACATTTCGTGATTTGTATTTCAGGCAAGTCACGACAGGCGTCTATGTTTTGTACACGTCACTTAGGAACGTCATTCCACTGCGATTCGTGTCAGAATTACGAGGATTGCCCAGAAAGTAATGGACCGCATTTTTTTCTTCAACAATTCTTTATTGAACATGATGAGAATTACAGATACGAAAGGATGGGTTTTATCTACGCACCCCCCCAGTTTTCGACGTAATCTCCATCCAATTCTACGGCTTTCCTCTAGCGCGAAACATGGGCATTTATGCCCTGTCGGTACCAATCCCTGTCCTGGTGGCGGACCCAGTGCTTCACTGTGTAAATCATCTCCTCATCGTCCTCAAACTGTCTGGCACGAATGGCATCCTTTAATGCCCCAGACAAGTGGAAGTCTAAGGGGGCTAGGTCAGGGCTGTATGGTGGATGGGGTAACACTGTCCAACCCAGTTTTGTGATGTGTTCAGCAGTCCTCAGACGTGTGTGGGGCCGAGAGTTATCGTGTTGCAGCAAAACATCTCCTAGGTTGCCGTGTCCCCGGAGTCGCCAGAAGGGCGTCTTGAGTCTTGCTAATGTGTTGACATATGCTTCTGAATTAATGGCACCGCCTCCTCGCATCACATCAATGGGATTCAGACATTCACAGTCCCAGAACACGGTGATCACGACCTTACCGGCGGAGCAGTTGCTTTGAATTTATTTCTTCTGTGGGGAGTGAGAATGGCACCATTCCATCAACTGACGTTTTGACATCTTCAATTTTTTGGTCCTGTCCTCCTCAGTTGCGCGTAATACTACGGTATGTTGATGATTTTCACTTATGGACCGTCTGACAGCAACTGAATAAAACACAATTTTAGTGCCATACGCGTTTCGCCTTTATTTTCTGCAAGGCATCATCAGTGGCCTGTAATATGTACATATGTTAGCTATTTTATTTACATTTTTGTCACTGTGCCTATAGGTTATAAACAGTTCTGGTGGTTGGTATTTCCTATTAAGTAGTAATGTTTTGAACTGTACTTACAGGTTGCGTAGACAGTTTCTTACATATTACGCTCCTGTTGCATTTTTGGTCTTGTTCGTCTTCCTATGAGCGCCAATTTGCTGTTTTTTCTGCATTCCACAGCACTATGCACTGAACGCTTTTTTTAATGCAATGTTTTGGTTTCTGTTGCCGACTGTCAAATGTTTTTGCCAAAGATCGAATGTTACTGCCAAACTTATGAGTGTAACTATCGAAGTATCTGTGGTCTGTTCGTGTATGCATTTGTGTGTGCGCTTGTGTATGTGTGTGTGTGTGTGTGTGTGTGTGTGTGTGTGTGTGTGTGTGTGTGAGTGTTTTTTGGTGTCATATTATTTAATTTTATTTTATTTTATTGTATTTAATTACATTTTTGTTTATGTCCTGTGTATGTGTGTGTGTGTTTTGGTGTGATATATATATATATATATATATATATATATATATATATATATATATATTTTTTTTTTTTGTGCTGTGTATGTGTGTCTGTATTTTGGTATTATGCATTTTAATTTTTTTTTTTTTGGAGGGGGGGCTGTGTGTGTGTGTATTTTGGTGTTGTATACTTTTTTTATGTTATCATTTCCTTTATTAAGTGTAGTAAGGAGCCTGTGCTGATGTGTGTTTGTTCATTTATCACATGTTTGTTTTCTGCTATGGCTTTCTGGATGTGGAAGTTTTCTTGCATTTGTATAAGATGTTTGTTATGGTTACTTATTCTCATTATTTTCATTTCTTGTTCCATGTCTGTAGGATGATGGTTGTAGTGTTTTAAATGCTCTGCAAATGGGGAATGGTTTGTTTCATACTTCCAACGTCTGATATGTTCTTTGTATCTTGTTTCAAAATTCCTGCATGTCATGCCTATGTATACTGCATCACAACTTTGACATTCAAGTTTATATATTCCTGATTGTTGGAATTTGTCCCTCTTGGTAGCTGGCAGGTTTATGAAAAGGTTAAAACAAAAGTTAACAAACAACAACATATTAATAACTAGAGCAGACAAGGGAAATGTAACAGTACTCATGGATAAAGAGCAATACATCACAAAAACCAAGGAATACATAAACACCAACGCAATACAAAAACTGAAGTCAGATCCAACTACACGATTCCAAGCAAATGTGAAACGAACACTGAAAAACATTGAACACACACTCACAGACAAACAAAAATACTACTTAACGCAGAAAAACCCACAAGCACCAACACTCCGCAGTCAACCGAAAGTACATAAAGACGGAATGCCAATGAGACCTGTTATCAACTTCAAGAAAGCCCCAACATACCGCATAGCCAAACACCTCCAAAAGTTAGTTACAAAACACTATAAAGTAGAAAACAACAGAACAGTGATAAACACAGGAAACCTAATAGAAAATATACAGAACATACAGGTACCACACACAGCATCACTGATTTCATTCGATATAGAAAATATGTATACCTCCATCCCTATCACAGAAACAATAGAAATCATAGAGCAAAATCTCTCATCCCACAGCAACCTCACCACAGACGCAATAAAAGAAATAACAGATATGCTCAGACTGACAACTGAACAAAACTACTTTCAGTTTGAGGAAGAATATTATCTACAAACTGATGGACTGCCCATGGGATCCCCAATATCAGGAACACTAGCAAACATTTTCATCAGTCACCTTGAAAATCAGATATTTGATAAGATAACCACAAATGAAAGTTTCAAAATCATATATTGGTACAGATACGTGGATGACATTATTTGTTTGGTAGACGAGCCAAGTGAAAAAATAGATGAACTCCATTCAGAAATAAACAAAGCTCATAAGAACATAAAATTCACACTTGAAAAAGAAAAAGAAAATCAAATAAATTTTCTTGACATTACAATTAAAAAAGAAAATGGAAAACATACATTTAACATCTTTAGAAAACCAACAGCCACGGACACAATAATACATTCCACATCCAACCACCCCCAAAGCCAGAAATTTGCAGCACTAAGACACATGTTACATAGATTAAACAGAATCCCACTCAGTAAGAGAAACTATGAACAAGAAATGAACACGATCATACAAATAGCTAGGAACAACGGGTATGACACACATGTGGTACACAGGCTCAATCAAAAAATAAAAACACAAATAAAAGACAGACACAACATTTCCACAATACAAAAGAACCCACAAGCTGAAAACTTACAAACACACTCAACAAACACACACAATGACAACACCACACAGAAAAGAACCAGATGGTACACCATGACCTACACACATAAACTAACACACAGAGTTGCAAACATCCTAAAGAGACAGGGCTTCAAAATAGCATATAAGCCTGGGCAAACCCTTCAATCACACCTAAGCCAGCCAGCTACCAAGTGGGACAAATTCCAACAATCAGGAATATATAAACTTGAATGTCAAAGTAGTGATGCAGTATACATAGGCATGACATGCAGGAATTTTGAAACAAGATACAAAGAACATATCAGATGTTGGAAGTATGAAACAAACCATTCCACATTTGCAGAGCATTTAAAACACTACAACCATCATCCTACAAACATGGAACAAGAAATGAAAATAATGAGAATAAGCAACCATGACAAACATCTTATACAAATGCAAGAAAACTTCCACATCCAGAAAGCCATAGCAGAAAACAAACATGTGATAAATGAACAAACACACATCAGCACAGGCTCCTTACTACACTTAATAAAGGAAATGATAACATAAAAAAAAGTATATAACACCAAAATACACACACACACACACACACACACACACACACACACACACAGCCCCCCCCTCCAAAAAAAAAAAAAAATGCATAATACCAAAATACAGACACACATACACAGCACAAAAAAAAGTATATATATATATATATATATATATATATATATATATATATATATATATATCACACCAAAACACACACACACACATACACAGGACATAAACAAAAATATAATTAAATACAATAAAATAAAATAAAATTAAATAATATGACACCAAAAAACACTCACACACACACACACACACACACACATATACACAAGCGCACACACAAATGCATACACGAACAGACCACAGATACTTCGATAGTTACACTCATAAGTTTGGCAGTAATATTCGATCTTTGGCAAAAACATTTGACAGTCGGCAACAGAAACCAAAACATTGCATCAAAAAAAGCGTTCAGTCCATAGTGCTGTGGAATGCAGAAAAAACAGCAAATTTGCGCTCATAGGAAGACGAACAAGACCAAAAATGCAACAGGAGCGTAATATGTAAGAAACTGTCTACGCAACCTGTAAGTACAGTTCAAAACATTACTACTTAATAGGAAATACCAACCACCAGAACTGTTTATAACCTATAGGCACAGTGACAAAAATGTAAATAAAATAGCTAACATATGTACATATTACAGGCCACTGATGATGCCTTGCAGAAAATAAAGGCGAAACGCGTATGGCACTAAAATTGTGTTTTATTCAGTTGCTGTCAGAGGATCCATAAGTGAAAATCATCAACATACCGTAGTAACTGACGTTTTGTTTCGGGTTCAAAATGGTGAACCCAGGTTTCGTCACCTGTCACAATCCGGGACAAGAAGGCCCTACCGTCAGCTTCAAAACGTTGCAACAAATCAAGACAAATGTTTTTTCTGTGCAATTTGTGATCCACCGTTAGACACTGCGGGACCCATCCGGAACACACTTTTGAATATCCAAGAGCATGGAGAGCTGCATTCACACTTCCTTTACTGATTGACAGATGCAGCACCAACTGCCGAGTCGTAATGCGTCTGCCCTCGCGACTGACAGCATCAGCTCGCTGGAGCATGTCAGGTGTGGCGGCCGTGGATACACTCCCGGACCGCTGCAAACCGCGGAGCTCCGCCTAACCGCCTTCCGATGACCTCACCCTACGTGCCCAGGGACTAACTGTACTTCTGTCGACAGCAGATACTCCACAGAGTTTCGCACAGGCGTTTCTGAATATTCCCCACAGTTGTTTTATCTGCTGTGAGAAATTCAATGACAGTACGTTGCTTGTAACGTACATCACCTACAGATGCCATTGTAAAACTGTTCTGCAGCTACGCTATCTGTCGGAAGTGACGGAAAATCGTCGAGCTCACTCAGGAGACTTCAAATAATACATACCTAACGCTCCGTATTCGTAACAATTTTTCCTACTGAAAAAAAAAAATGCGGTGCAACATTTTCTGGGCAACGCTCGTACTTAAACACTACTTTCGCATGTCCACCACTTAACACCGCCTGCTCACAATTGAACAGTGGAAAGCACATCAGTCTGTCGTTTACATTTGTTAGTTCATGCTGCCACCGTAGTTGATGCGATTAAATAGCTTGTATACCAGGAATAAAATGTGTCTCGGAACTTTTGATCAGACGATGTAAGTGCTACAAATGTGGAAATAAGTAATGTATGATCATGTATTCATCTTGGAATCCACCCTTAACCTTCACGTAATTCCTTTCCTGTCATGTAATACAGATGAATTAGTTGTGCCTTTTTTTTGTTTTTTTTTTTTTTTTTTTTTTGTACTAGCTCTCACAGAGCAAACACGATTTTTGAGAAATCGTGAAGTTTGTATTTAAGAATTTCTGTATCTCCTGCAAATAATTCTGGCCTCCGAACTGAGGAACACACTCACTTATTGAACGAATGAACATTTTGTATTGACCTGGTTCAATGAATTACCTTTCCTTGGTATTCTTCTGATGAATTCTGACAGTATTTCATCACAACTAAATTTAGGAAACATTTCCTTTAAATTACTCCGAACAGGTATCACCAAGTACTAACAGTAATTGCTTATCATCAATTCCATAAAATAATATCACCGACCTTCACCTGTTTACATGAATCCAGTTTAAATTAACAAATGGATGCTGGAGTTATACAAATTTAGTGTAAATATAATGTTTGCAATCAGTCGACAGCATGATCCCTAACTCAGCTTGCCAGTTGTTTCACTAGACACGTAGCGGTGCGCTGTCCCAGTCTCTCACTGTTTGCAGCTCTGTGATCTTGTCAGTCGTCGGCGTTTTCATTTTTCCGCTACAACGCTCACTATTGAGCGTGGTATCTGAAATTCGCTCCAAATACCGCGGATGAATGTTCGGGTCGGTGGGCTGCTATAACTACGCCTCTTTCAGCTGCCCAGAGTTTCCACATGTCAGTCCGTATCGCTAGTAATCGTTTTGACAAGAGCTCGAGGCATTATGGTAGTTTTGGAAAAGCAATGAAACGATTGCGGGACGCTCGGAGTCTAATACGAGGTCCCTAAATATGATCTGTTGTTCGAAGCTGTCATTTGGATATTGTGGAACAGGCATTATTCCACTAAAAAGTCGTGGAGATTCAAATTAACGTTCAATACGCAGATATGAAAACATAAATGACTTGTGCCTTTTGTGAAACCAGTCACTTTATGGTAACTGTCAAGAATTTACGTTGAAGTTATTAAGCTATGCCAGCACTGAGGGCACTAAAGTCCTAGAGAAGTAATTTCATATCTAGATAATCCTGTTGGGAAAAGGAGGAATTCTAGGGCGATAGTGTTTTACTGCAATATTTGAAGAAAACAGTTGTCATTTACTTTACCATATGCGGTAGAAAATCAAGGACTGGAGACCAGAAGGAGTGATTAATAAGTAGTATGTAGGGGAATTACTTCGCGGCCGGTTTGTTTAGTAAAGAATGATTCGCATCATTCTTTGGGTGACATACTAAGCTTATGGCGCTTATCAGTTATGGAACATTGTTCCCTATGCTGCATTATCGACATACAGAATTATTTATTTATTTACAGCGGACAAACCCGGGCATTGCCCAGGTGTTCATTCTGCCAATTTCCCATTAGAAGCGGAAACAAAAAATGAACTGCGTTTGTAGTGAACTACAGGAAAAATTAATTCCACGTATTCGTGGAAACACCTTTGGAATTATGAAACAGTCGCACAAAGTAATATGCATAATGCATAGCTAAAGTATCCAAATTAACAAATGTGATTTGGACAGTTTCTGTACGCTGGGTGCAGCTGCTTTGCAACGCGACCTTGTAAATGTATCCACACCAGTGCCGCTTCATGGCTCTACAGACGGCTATCGTTTCCTTCCACAGCTCCTTGCGCATCACAGGTGAAAGCTGTAAAAAGCGTTGTCAGGTTTCAGCGATTTCCTTAACTCGACTAAAGGAGTGTCTTAGCTGTAAAGAATTAATATATTACAGCACCATTTATGATGCTACATTTTTCACTTATCTCAGTGTTTCTGACATCATATCTATTGAACTATGCGGAGTACAGTGATACATTTGTGTAGGTACATTCAGCGGCATGTGTAGGTACTATCGGCGAAAAATGTTACAAATAGTATTAGTAGCTAAGAAGTAATAAATTTAGCCATACATGATGCTGCAGTTTTTCGCTTATCTCATTGCCTATGATGTCACATTTCTTGAACTGTGGTAGTCTTCTTACCACTATAGCGACTGTTACCTAATAATAAGGGAAATGTGTAAGACGTTTGGTTGAAATCGGTCCAGTAGTTAAAGGTCGAAAATGCATACCTTAAGGGTTACGAGTAATTTTTCATCTTCGATACTGTGAAGCAGATTTCTTCTACTGAAAGCTCTTTGCTTCCCACATTTTGGGAAATGGTAATGTGGACCAAAACAAGAAAATAATGTTCAGTAAACATGTGCTCTAAAATGCATACCTTAAGAGCTATGAGCACGTGCTCATCTTCGCGACTTCGAATGAACAATTGCTAATAACTTCTAAGGCATGCATTTTAGAGCAAATGTTTACTGGACATTTTTCTTGTTTTGGTCCATACTACTACTTTCCAAAATGTGGAAATCAAAGAACTTGCAGTGGAAGAGATTTGCTTCACAGTATAGAAGATGAAAAATTCCTCGTAGCTCTTAACATATGCATTTTGGACCCCATGTTTACTGAGACTTTCTTGCTTCTAGTATCGTGTACTTTCAACTGTATGCGTTTACGCCATTAACTATGATACACCCTGTACATATAATATGTACTGATACTTCACAGCTCTTCGGCCCTATGTGGTGCTAGGGATGTAATGTCGTTGCTATACATTAATTAACAATGTGGAACTTCCCTTTACCGAACTTACGAGTATAAACTGAATTTCAGTGATATGTGACACACATAAACCAACATCGAAAAACCATATCTGATTTTCAGAAACTTACATTTGTGGTATTACTATCACATTTTCGTGCTGCAGTCCTCAAAATTAGATAACGTATTGAACTTTACTCTGTACATCCCCAGAATCGCAAAATGGAACTCGTGACAGATATGTTCACTGATACTTGAGCAGAGACTGCAAACACGTAAGAGCAGTTGCAATATCGACATGTAAGTGGGTTCGAACGCTGCAAAATGGATCTCTTAGTATCGCCTGGCTTTTCATATGGTATAGTGCACTAGTCTACCTGCATCAAGTAGATTTACAGCAGATGGATTGGAAAAGTTCATGCACGACGACTTACAAGCGATGGAGGTGACAGTAAGATCAGACCAGATATGCCCGCCATTTTGCACACGTTGACAAATCAGAGCGTGCAGTTCCGTCGACAACGTTGCCACAGCAAACTTACACCTCGAGTGCTGTCGATCTGTCAGAGTCGAGAGGTCCGGGCCGTCTAATGTGGGCTGGACTCACGTCACTCATACTGTTCCACCGAATTTTAACGACCTGACTCTATTAATGCCTTTCAACCCAACGGGCGCTCTCGCTTCAACATGTCTTGTAGCGATAGTCGCATACTTGTCACTCTCCATGGTGTGACGTGGTAACCAGCACTATCGAGCGGCATAATAGACAAACACATTGGCTTTAGCTTAAAATCTCGATCCCTTATGTTTTCAGGGCGCTTTGAACGAAGACCTAGGAAGTTGACAGTCACAAAACAGCTTTCAGTATTTATTTGGTTTTTTTTTTTGTTGCAGTTATTTCGCACACTAGTCATTGCAGGGTTACTGTAAAGCATCGAATGCAAATAACTTTGTTTTGAAGTTTGGTTATTCTTTGAGAAATTCAGGGAGTATTCTTTTAATTCAGGCAGTGTTGGCCAATCAACTCATAGCCTATCTCACTGCGAATGCTGAGGCATGTGTTTCAACAGGGCACTCATGTAGTCTGCCGTGGAGGAGCGAGACCGTGTTTTAGAGTCTGTTGCCGCTGACTGCTGTGTCTCTGTACGGTAAGGTGGTGACATGTAGTTTAACTGTGTTCTAGCTGAGCACGCTCGCAATATTATCTTGCTACCCATTCATAGCTGTAATCGCGTGGTTCATACACAACTATTTTCTTTATTTGCATCACAGTGTCAATGTAATTTCCACGGTTAGGAAGTGTGTCCCGAATGCGGAGATTCGGTCATTGCATCTTTGTCCAGAGTATGTTCTGAAGATCGGCACAGAATCTGATTGCTATTGATTCCTCTGAATAGTGGTATGGTCAGTTATGTCTAAGTCGCTATCAATGACCCGTGAGGGCTATACGTTATTTGATTTTCAGATTATTGTGGACCAGCAGTTACCCACTGCCACACTTAGGTATCAGTAGCATTGTCATGACACCTATGGTGAGTAGGTAACAATAAATCGGCTACTCGTGTGTCTACCTGTTTGGGTAAGCATTTGTCATGATGTGCTTCCACCCTCCCCCCCCCCCCCCCCCCCCCATCACCAAGCTGTGCCAATGCACGCTGCATTCTCATGCACAACATCATAGTGCACACAGATTGGCATGGGGAGAAGCACGCATCTATACACTATGCTACTGAACTGGCTATACGTTCTGCAACGTGTACACTATGCAACAAATATTGTCCAAGTATTGGGTAAACACACTGAAGATTGCATGAGCAATGTATCCATTACTTTGAACCTTATCACGTAGCAGTTATCAAACAATTAAAGCTTTTTCAAAAATATGATACTGTTCAGAAGTCAAACATTAATAACCTTTTCAAAGATTGAATATTTTCCCTTAATTCGGGTAATTGTCGTCAAATAGATAAGTACTTTACACTACACACTGTCTAAAGTAGCTTATTCCCTTCCTCAGGACTCAGTCTATCTCCTTGCCAGATGTAATCGAAATTAGTTCACTGCGTTAGTAATAATAAATTTGAACGTCATGCATGTTGCTGCAGTTTTCACGCGTCTTGTTTTTTGAGATGTCACATATCATGAACTATATATCGTACAATGATATAATATTTCAGGTATATTCATTGGTATATGTGAACACTGTCTGAAATATGAATGGTGAATACGGTTAGTATTAAAGAAATAATAAATTAAAATGTCAGGCAGTCGTACTGCATGAACAGCGAAAATGTAGTTAGGCGACTGATTCTTCCTGTCATCATTTTGTGGGGACCGTAAGCGAGAAAAAGCTTCGTAAAGATTTTAAATCTTGTGTAAAATTCGTTGCAAGACGTGAAGCGCTCTCGTTCTTAAATACTAGGTGAATAAAATCTGAGCCGGCTGGAGTGGCCGAGCGGTTCTAGGCACTACAGCCTGGAACCGCGCGACCGATACGATCGCAGGTTCGAATCCTGCCTCGGTCATGGATGTGTGTGATGTCCTTAGATTAGTTAGGTTTAACTAGTTCTAAGTTGTAGGGGACTGATGACTTCAGAAGTAAAGTCCTATAGTGCTCAGAGCCATTTGAACCAATTAAATCTGAGCATTCGTGCATCGTGACCTTCTTATGGTTCAAATGGCTCTGAGCACTATGGGACTTAACATCTGAGGTCATCAGTCCCGTAGAACTTAGAACTACTTAAACCTAACTAACCTAAGGACATCGCACACATCCATGCCTGAGGCAGGATTCGAACCTGTGACCGTAGCAGTCTCGCGGTTCCAGAATGAAACGCCTAGAACGGCTCCGCCACACCGGCCGGCCTGACCTTCTTATTCAGCTCTATTTCCACCTCTTAGGTTCTTAGCCCACACGGGGATTCTTTCGAGACAGTAAGTGACATGTGTTCCAAGTTTGTTTGAAGTCGGTCAGTGGTTTCGGAGGAGATGTGGAATATACATACATACACACGCACATTTTCATAATAATTTTATCAATGATATGATACTCTTGAAATAAAGCCTATACGGCGCCTCATACTATACTCACTTTACCTCCGGAAATAACGGAGTTTTGGTAAAACTATTAAATGATTTATTTTCGTGGTCAGATTTTGATGAGTAAGGCCTCCACGATGCCCTGAACCACGCTCAGGATACCTGTGAAAACACCATGACAACTTGTCTGGCATTATTGAAGACTACCTTCTTCAAAGACAGAGAGACATGCCAGTTTTAGAGAATTATTATTAGTATAGACAGGAGCTCTTTGCGGTTAGAGTTTTCTGAACACTAACATTACACGTAATAAAGGGACTGAGTAACATTCTGGGTGTCAATTATATGGATTTACATTCAGATATTCTTTATAATTAATTTCCTTGTGACTGACTTTTCTTCTTATTTTGTACTCGGCAGCTGGAATGCGATAACTTCATATGAAATTAGCTATTTGCTTTCCACAGTTGCTAAAATTTTTAGGGGACTATAACTGTAATTAACAATTTGTTCAAAATGAGCAACAGAGACGTCGACGAGATGCTGCATCCCTAAAATGACGTTAGCAACAATTACTCGCAGCAGTTCCGTTGAAATCTAAGCAACGCCATTCTGTATACTGGCCTTCAGATCGGGTAGAGGCCGAACGACTCGCCCCCCGACAAAAGTGTTATTTTAGATACCCCTGGAGCCAAAAGTCACATGGGTTCAGATCAGATGACCTTACAGGCCACGCACCTTGAAAACTTCTGGAGATAACACGTTCGTGGAAGGTTGCGTTAAGCAGATCTGCATGGATTACTTTTTGAATATGACTCCTGTCAAATGATGCCCCTCTGCACAACACATTCATCTAGACGGCGTTGCAAGCTTTGCTTAACTCGGCGTAACGTATTCCCTGGGACATTGCCGACAGCAGTTCTAATGCGATCCTTCAACTCAGGAATGGTGGCACAACGTGTTCGGAACACTTCCTGCTTCAGATAGCCCCAAAAGAAAAAAGTCTGCACATGAAAGGTCAGGTGAGCGAGGTGGCCAGGAAATTTCACCAGTACGGGAAATTACTCTACCGGGAAATGTCTGTCGCAAGAAATCCATGAAAATTCTGTCCACCATTCCTGAGTTGAAGGATCGCATCAGAACTGCCGTCGGCAATGTCCCACGGAATACGTTACGCCGAGTTATGGAAAGCTTCCAACGCCGCCTAGATGAATGTGTTGTGCAGAGGGGGTATCATTTGACAGGAGTGATATTCAAAAAGTAATCCACACAATGGACGATTACTTACACATTAGTAAATGGCATACCTTTATCTATGAATTGACATAAGAGGTAATTAATAAATTACAGTTACTGCCTGATGTTGTGTTTTTAACATCCTACTATGAACACTGCCGCACCCTGTATACACTATACATATTTGAGACTTGAAAAAGTCTCTGGAATCATACACTTTCATTTCATTTACGTTGTAGAGGAACCTGTCGTGAGCTCCTGGCCAGCAGAATTTTATGTGATGACCCCTAGTTTCCGAGAAAATCGAAATTGAAGCTTTATGTGTACCTGTTAACGTTTCTTACGTTTCGACTGAGTGAACATACGAGGGTCACTCCAAAAGAAATGCACACTATTTTTTTAAAAAAAATCCGTCTTTTATTCTGCATGTTTGAAAATTTTACAGTGTGTAGATACAACCCTTAGGAACAATATTTTCATTTCTCCACATCATTTCCATCCCTCCCAACTGCCTTACGCCATCTTGGAAACAATGCCTGTATACCCGCACGGTAAAATTCTGGACCAACCTGTTGGAGCCACTGTATGGCAGCGTGCACAAGGGAGTCATCATCTTCAAACCTTGTTCCAGGAAGAAAGTCTTTCAGTTTCCCAAAGAGATGACAGTCGCATGGAGCCAGGTCAGGACTGTAAGGCGGGTGTTTCAGTGTTGTCCACCCAAGTTTTCTGATCACTTCCACGGTTTTTTGACTGACTTGTGGCCGTGCATTGTCGTGCAACAGCAAAACATCCTACTTTTGCCAATGTGGTCGAACTCGATCAGTCGAGCTTGAAGTTTCTCCAGTGTTGTCACAAATGCATCAGAATTTATGGCGGTTCCACTTGGCATGATGTCCACAAGCAAAAGTCCTTCGGAACCGAAAAACACCGTAGCCGTAACTTTTCCAACAGAAGGTGTGGTTTTGAATTTTTTTTCTTGGGGAATTTGCATGATGCCACTCTATTGATAGCGTCTTCGCCTCTGGTGAGAAATGACCTGCCACATTTCTTCCAAGAAATTCATCTCCACCATTCTACTGTTCCAAAAGTCCGCTGCATACCGCTTTTCCTGTTTTTTTTTTTTCTTTTAACCACTGTCAACATCCTGGGAACCCACCCGGCACAAACCTTTTTTAACGCCAACGCTTCCATTATTCTCCAAACACTTCCTTGCCCTATCCCAATGTAGAGTGACAATTCGTTCACTGTGATGCGTCTGTAAGTAGTCACCAATTCGTTAACTCTCTGCACATTGTCTGGAGTGTGTGCAGTACGAGGCCTGCCTTGCGAGGACAATCCTCAATATTTCCGTGCTCGCTTTCATCACGTAACCTGCTTGCCCACCGACTAACTGTACTGCGATCGACAGCAGCATCTCCATACACCTTTCTCAACCTCTTGAGGATGTTTCCCACTGTCTCGTTTTCACAGCACAGGAATTCTATGACAGCACGTTGTTTATGACGTACGTCAAATGTAGTAGCCATCATGAAGACCTGCTGTCACGGCGCCACTCACGGGAACAGGTTAAACTAAGTTTGAAAACAAGCGGGAAGGCTGTATCTACACACTGTAAAACTTTCACACATGCAGAATGAAAACTGTATTTTTACAAAAATAGTGTGCATGTCTTTTGGAGTGACCCTTGTAGAACAGCGGCTAAGGCTCATGGCTGCCCCTGTACAACTTCTCTTTTCAGTTTCATGATACAGAATATCATCAAATAGTATACGTCATGCAAAATTTTTCAGAAGTAGCCATTTTCGCTACAATAATTTGATTTCTAAATCAATCATTACAGGAAACGTTCCAGTTTGTTACGGAATAAGTTACAGAATCGTCCTTCTAGCGCCTGCATCGCTTCCTGTGGTAGAACAGAATTCCGGATAGTAACTGCCGCTGGAGCAACCGAAACAGAAATTCGTAGAGCAGCACGCACATTTAACGTAATTACTGCCTTGCCGCCACACTGATTTTTCAGAGGCAATACCTGAAAACGCAATTCATTTACATTCGCAAATACTGTTCTTTCTTCGATTAACTTGAAAACTAACCACGCGTATTTGATCATTCCTGTGAAATCAGGTGCATAAAATTGTTGCCGAATTAATGAATGTATTGTTACGGAATCTACATTCGAAGCCGTTTCTCTATGAATCTTTAACAAGTCCGGGGCATTCTGAATTGTTCTCGTGATAATTTGAACTATGTGTAAAATTAAACATCACATGCTTGGAAAAGTAGAGTGTATTTGGCTGAGATAATTTTTACGGCTCACGTGCATATTTGTCTTTTATCTACAAAGATTTGATCGAAAATTGCCTAATCAGTCTTCACTGAACGCGAATCAAAAACGCAAAGAAATTTCCTTGTCCCACGTACCGCAGAATGACAGATTTTAAAAACTCTTCGAGCAATGCTTTCGTGAACCTGCCTGATTTCTTGCAGGGAACAGCTGCATTTTTTGAGCCACGTAGCTCAATCGGCAAAAACGTAACCCTTATGCGACCTCTTTGTTATCCGCCTTTCTGCCTGTATGTCTGTCCAATTGTTAAGACTCCATGTCTTCCCAGAAACGTGTAGAGATGTCAAGTTGAAATTTATGTCACACGCTAAGGCGTACGGTTCCTTGGTGGTGTAAAATAATTAAACTTTCAAGTCTGTGCAATCAAAAGATACGCCCATATCTTGATACTTGAAAACTCACTCATAAAAAACGGTAGCGTACTTCCAATTGAGCTTGAATCGTGAAATTTGGTAAGAAACAAAGTTTCACAATACAGGTAAAGGAAAAACAAAATACGAAAAATCGTTGTTTTGTAATTACATCATAAAAAATATTGTTTTCCATTACAGACGTACACTGCATTCGTAAAACGTAAAAAAATCTCAGGAACTACTGTAGAGAGTTGCTTCTGATTTTCAGTAATAGGGAAAGTGATTCACGAGGAAAGTTTGTGTATATGATTTACAGATATTTCCTGCTAACTGGGTGAGTTGCGTAGAAGAAGTAAAGGCCCCTCTGTGGAAACTATGCCTTTGCCATCTTGCTTGATAGGTCTCAGGCTGCCTGGATACCGCGCCACACCAGTGCTAGTATAGCAACTTCTGAGGACATCCGTCGCCTAGAACTTAGAACTAATTAAACCTAACTAACCTAAGGACATCACACACATCCATGCCCGAGGCAGGATTCGAAACTGCGACCGTAGTTGTCGCTCGGCTCCAGACTGTAACGCCTAGAAGCGCACGGCCAGTCCTTCAGGAACTGCCCAGTCTATATACAAACACACCATGACAGTCCGCCCCATGAACCATGGACCTTGCCGTTGGTGGGGAGGCTTGCGTGCCTCAGCGATACTGATAGCCGTTCCGTAGGTGCAACCACAACGGAGGGGTATCTGTTGAGAGGCGAGACAAACGTGTGGTTCCTGAAGAGGGGCAGCAGCCTTTTCAGTAGTTGCAGGTGCAACAGTCTGGATGATTGACTGATCTGGCTTTGTAACACTAACCAAAACGGCCTTGCTGTGCTGGTACTGCGAACGGCTGAAAGCAAGGGGAAACTACAGCCGTAATTTTTCCCGACGGCATGCAGCTTTACTGAATGGGAGTAGCATGGAGAGCTGCATCAAACCAGTCTCTGGACTGAAGACAACAACAACAACAAACACGACAGACTACACCTACGACACGTACAGCGTCTCTAATGTTTCAAAGCAAGTAATACCGGTAATTGATGCGGGATTGCACTTTCATTGTTTCAACTGAGGTTCTCATATCCCATAAAATATCGGTTGATGCATTCCAGAGAACAACTCGACATTTGTAAAATTATAGTAGGCCTATGACTTGTCTGGATACTTCCATCGTATCTTAGCAGTAATTGCAACACGGACGAGAGCAGAGAAAGTCAACGCATATGCAATTAGCAGTTAGGATAGCATGTTAATGTAACTCAAAAATTAATAGACTAAATGAGAAGTTGCAATAGCTAATTCGAAATTGCACAAAAACATTCTAGAAAGTATTAGAATTATCGGGATAGATATCTTGCGACTATATATATCGATAACAGGCAAAATTCTTCGAGATTCTCGGTTCCCAGGATGAGTGAACTGTCTGTATACACAATTAAGTTTGTAAGGAAACCTCGGAGCGCCAGACCTACTCGCATTTGTCCTGTTTTTAACTTACGAGTCTCAACTTTCCAACCAAATTTCCGAAATAGTTCTTGCTTGCATATGAAAACGTTGGAAATATCTTTCCCGACGCAGATATAGTGCAGATATGTGCAGTTGAATAACGACTAATCTCGATAAAAACGTTTTCGCTCCCTGTTTCACAAGGGATTTACTGTATGACGCCTCGCATATCAGCCGGTTCGATCGGTACTAATTACACAGTCGCGGTGAAAATTAGAGATGAGTACTTTCGTCTGTGTTTGGAATCTTTCTGCAGCTGCCAATATTTTGTTCATCGTCGGGAACACTTTATAACTGTCCAAATATTTGGAATTTTAGCTACTAACTATAGACTGAATACACATTTGAAGCAAGTGTGTTGTAAAAGAGTGTGTGCTGTAATCACTGATTTATTAATGAGTAAGGTGACAAATCTGGCATTGCCCGGTGTAACGCCCCAAGAACAGAGAACCCCGATCAACAAAATTTGTGAAAACTTGAAGTAGGGAAGTGAGTCATCTTGACAGTGACAACAATTACTGGTGATAAAAAAATTAATTACACTGATAATGTTTTGATTAACAACTATAACACTTAAATACTGAGAGTAACATACAAAAAAGATATAAAAGGAAAGGGTTGTCATGCATTATCTTTTAAACATCTATAGAATAAATTTAAATTCATATGCACGAAGGTTAAATCCAAGGAGATAATTCGGTCAAAGATTACATTTACCATGGAAGAGAATTGTAGCCGCATCGAAAAGGAAATTCAATGCGCCTACAATACAACTCGGATATGGAAATGTTTAGTAAGTTGCTCTTGAGTCGCTCTACAGTACTATTGCGATAGTCTTCTGGAAGCAAACGCTATTAGATTGTTTCAGTTGTGAAAGTTCGATAGTTCGTGAGAGAGAGACTAAAGCCATACTCAATCATTCGACTGAATAAAGTAATCTTTACCGTTATCAACGCGACGTTGATTTTAATTGAGTGATACTGATTTACTGGAGTTAACCTTCGGACTGAAGAAGAGTTGCGAACTTGGTAGTAATGGATAAGTGACACGAAAACTATTCGTAGCCTTGAGTAGGACACAATATTACAAAGTCATGAAGAAAAACCAATACGCCGTTAAATCAAAAGTTGTTGTCAACGTCACGATTATTGGACTGATGAGAAGTTAATCTTGAATGACATATCGGTGTGTGTGCGTGGTAGGGACAAACAATTAATTACAAAAATATTAATAAACTATCAGCCAAGAGTTAAATCAGATGTGTCGTCTACATGACTCAAGGTATGTTCATGCTAGTGATTGAGTCTTTCAAACATTTTAAGTGACTGTGTGAAGACAGGAATAACAGACAGTGAAAGGTGAATAATATCAAATCAGCATTACGGCGTGTTACAAAGACGTTACTTCAACATAAGTGATCTCTGGAGTTACGTTGGACCGTTGTTAACAATTTGACGTAGCAACGCCATAGCAACGGAATTACCAACAGCAATTATTAATCCTTGCTAAAGATGATGTGAAAAACGACCGTAATGATAGGATTAGGAACCAAGATTTCACTGCTCAACGAAACTAACCGGGCATAAGATAAAAGACAAACAACTGATCAGTTAACTCAAACTGATAAGACGGTTACGTAAGAAAAATTAGAATATTTCTTAACTACGCGAGGAGTTGTGTTTTATGGGAGTTACAGGTGCTGTTCCACGTCAAACTGATTGGGACGTGCCTCGTGATGGCTGGGTGTTGTGTGCTGTCCTTAGGTTAGTTAGGTTTAAGTAGTTCTAAGTTCTAGGGGACTGATGACCATAGATGTTAAGTCCCATAGTGCTCAGAGCCATTTGAACCAACCATTTGATTGGGACGGACATCGTTACGAGTCGCGTCTCCTTCCCCCAACGAGTGCAGAAGGAGGGAAGGGATGTAACACCGGGTATTCACTTTACTAATTTTCAATTAGTAACGAAAACAAAAATAAACTGCGTTTGTAATTAAATATCGAAAAGAATCGTTTCCATATACTTCGTGAAAAATCTTTGAACTTACGAAACAGCATACAAAGAAATACGCACAATGTACAAATGTATAAATACACTACCTAAATTAAGAAAAACTATCCCGAACAGTTTGTATACGCTGGTCAGCGACTAAGTGTAAGGATAATGAGTCGGATGCGGGTTTCGTAACTGTGTAATAGTTTCCTACATTATAGAAGCGAATATTAAATTTGAACTAATATTGCGAAAATTTTGAACTTGGATAGCTTAGAATGAAAATCTTTCTGTTTATTGCAAAGGAAAACAATTGATTTTCTAAAACATTCTCTGTCATACACAACTTGAAACAGGTCACGTCGACCAAATCATATGGAAGAACTGACAGCAACGTATTTCGGAAGGCAGTAAGATCCTTGGCTTTTGGTTTGGCAGTATTCGACAGCCATTTCTAGGCGCAAGTAAATGAAGAAAGGTAGCGCGTTTTTGTTATCAAGTAACGTCTTCATCAATTACATTAGTTTTAATGTAATCTACGAGTGATTGCTGATGTTTGATATTAACATGAAGAGGATTCCGTAGACAGGGAAAGAACCTGTTCTTGGACAACTACTTCTATAATGACCAAAAGGGCTTAAATGATCTTCAAGCACATGTGTTCCAGCAACGGTATGAAGAAAATGATAGTAATAATGACGGTAATAATCGAATTATTCGGTAACTTCACACTTCACAGTGAATTTTCTCGAACTAAGAAATTTCCTGAATTAGTGGAAATTTCAAAATGGCTTCACATCGAGGCTATGATGCCTAGAAGAGTCTTTACATCCTGCTGACGTGAGAATAGCATAATCTCCGCGTCAGAAGCTTGCTTCTACTAAACCATTTAATAGAGTCGCATTTTTTCCACCGTGACTAATTTTGTAAGCTAAGCATCCGTTACAGCACACTCCTGGGGCTGGGAAATGTGGGCACAATGGTCTGGTGGAACGAACTATCACAAGTGCAATGCGTGAGTTCAGGCTTTTATCTTTAAGAGGAACAAACGTTACAACTGGTAACCTCAAGAGAAAGATGTTATAATAAAGAATCTGCATTAAACATCACGTTACTTCATTCCCAACTGGGCAGAGCCGGTTTACGTTGGGAAATGGCGTAGGTGGAGGTCATGGTAAACAGAAATACTGTCGCCAGTAAACTTACTTACATTAGAAAATTTTATTTCATTTGATGAACCGATATCCATTTAAAGGAACAGGTCTCCTACTTTACCTGTACTTGATTGAACTAAAGACGTTGAAAAATTTGATGCTGGACTGTGTTTCGAATTCGTATCTCCTCTTTCGAGGATCTGAATCTCCCAGAATAGTATAGTTCAATCATTTCGATCCTTTTCCATGGCTGCAATCTCCGCTAGGTCTCCTCCAAATGGGTCCGATTCCTGATCCAGTACAAAAATAATCATAATCTCTTTTCAAGCCCTATCATGTGCACACCGGCCTTCTAGTGAAAATTAACGTGCATTTTAATGTCTGTTCATGTGTTGCCAACAGTTTCTGGTCAAACACGCACACATCTTACTGTTGGTGAGTAAGCAATTGATACTTAAGCTATATTCGTGGACGATAAAGAAGAACGATAGGCGTGCGGTTCGACTGTCGCTCAGGCACAAAAATTTGTGTCCTTGTTTTAGATTCCAACACCTAGCAGCTGGTAAGAAAAACCGATATGTAACATTTGATTTCACTTAGTTAACAATCTAATTACGTGTTGGGTTCGTATCTCCTTCACAAAACTGCACATCATACACATCATCTTTAAATGCATACACACTTTGTTACTTCTGAATGGAGGTATATCAGACATCTCTCGTGGTTAGACAACAGGGATGAAAGTGTCTTGATAGGAGTCTAGGTTTATTGCAAAAACTGTCGTCTTTTATTTTCAAGTTTAGATTTGGTTGCTGATATTGGCGAAAATTTCGGTAATTCATGACTCTTCACGGCTAGTCAGCAATACGATTAGATTGGATTAGATTAGATTAATACTTGTTCCATAGATCATGAATACATTTCGTAATTATGTGGAATGTGCCATTTTAATGAGATTTCTTTACATACCGGTATCAATTTCCTTACAAATTTTTTTAACCTCTCTCTCATTCTTTTCTATTTTTATTTCTCTCTCTCACTCTCTTTCTCTCTTTCTCTCTCTCTCTCTCTCTCTCTCTCTCTCTCACACACACACACACACACACACACACACACACACACACACACACACATTCTTTTTTATTTTTATTTGTTTAGTGTGCTCGAATATCGGCATGGCACGAAAACGTCCGTGAATGAGTTTCTTAGTTTTGAGTACAGTTATGAAAGAAATATAAAAATAAGTATGAGAGTTACTGGTTTATGATGCTTAGTTTGTACTCAGTTCTGAGTACTATTAGTAACTACGCTCCAGTCCCTAAACCTAGTTACAGAAATGCGAATCAGACGCATTACATATTCCAGGCCGTAGCAGCCATATCTTTGAGACGCCAGCTATGGTCACTTTCCAGCCTGTTGTAGGATCACATCGCTTCGTCTTCTTCCTGCTGGTACTGTAACTGAGATTTGGCAACATGGCAGGGTATGTTTGGCAACTCTGTGATCGACGAGTTATTCCTTGTGTGCACGAAAATAATCCTCAAATTTCACTTGATTTTACCTGTCATTTCCATTGAATACTCTGCGTTATTATCGCTTGAGGTGTAACAAAAGTTTGTAAATTTACGTCTTTGAGCCCAGGAAAGTCGTAGCATGTGGATATCGCAACTAATCTCGTCCTTTAAATAGCGGTTTACCAGTTCTAGCCACTACTGGCCTCGTAAGTAGAACGCGTAATGCAGACATCTTCGGTAGCTCTGTGGTCACGTGGTGACGTGTGTAATGACTTCTAGTATGGCTCGTGGTTCCACACTCGCTGACTGTAACGTTTTTATCCCTTCTGTGAAAGAGCTACAAGCACTCAGATCAAACATCGATGAGGAAATCGCAAGAAAATACTTTCAGCTCATAGTGCAATGGTGAAAAACTTACAATGCTGCACAACAGGTAACGCCTCTTCCCGCTGCTGACAAGCAAATTTTGGGTTTCTAGGAATACATAACTTTATTTATGAAATGCCACATTTGCATACCTGTTGAGTATGACACAGCATACCAATTAAACACAGACCCAATCGGAATCTAAGTGAGAAGCATTTTACTAATTCGTGCCGATAGAGACACGCTTGTGTACAGATCCTCAGTTTTATTAGAACAGACTTTCGTCGTAAGGTTATCGTGGGTGGTTTTATTTCATTTCTTATATTACAGTGCACAATTTTCGTAAGGTTTCTTTTAGTGTTGTTAAAACAATACTAAACACGAGAGAGAAATTAATCATCAATGATATACGCGAATTCTCTGATGTTATCTATAACAGTCTGACAATGCACATGCAGTTTATTGATTACATGCATGTAGAAAACTTGTTCTGAGTTAAAGCTGTCAAACAAGGTTTGAAGAAGAATAAAATGCCATTACCAGACGATAGCTAATGTAGGAAATACTTTTCTGAATATTTTGGCATGGTACGCTCTCCCCATACATAATACAAAAGCTTCGAGATGCATTTGCTGCCTGGCCATCTTTAAAACTAAAAAAGAACAAAATGTCGCAGAAGTTAGCCCTTTTTCCACATGCGGCTATTTTGGGTTGAGAAGTGAAGGGAATTATGTTCAAAGGTCCATTAAATTGATAATTTCAGCAGACAGCAGAATTCCGTTTTAAAAAATGTAGCAGAAAATGTAATACAACTCGCCATGTCTCATGTATGATATGCAACACTTACCGTTCGCTACTAGCTGTCACATAGCTACAGCAACTTCGGAAGTCAACAACAGTTCCTCCAGAACTTCCGCATTCCACAGTGCTGTGAGATAGTGCATATGGCCGTATCTAGACTTCTGAGGGACAGACAGTTACAGCTTTTCTTTTTCACAGCACGACGTTTTCAACAAACAGAAAGCGCAACAGAGTAGCTCAAGTGGAAAGGAACACTTCCTATTTAAATTTCTGCATCCTACGCTCTTGGCAGTTCTGTGTAGGTGGCAGTTACGTGAATTTATTTTGGTGATTACAAAATAGAGTCGAATGTATGCATTGGGTAGCTGAGGCAGCTAGTTCATGGCAATTCGGTCAACCAAGTAAATGAATTTACTGAACATGCTGCAAACCACTACAGGGCGCCTGCGTGTCACAATTCTCATCGAGCGTGCAGCAGCGGTGTTATGACAGAGAAATGAGTCGTTGAGAAGACGGTTTGCTGGGCTGTTGGAATGATGCTAGGTTCCTAAGACGATGGTCTGGGTTCGAATCCAACTTCTACTGGTGACTTTTAATAGGGAGATACAGATTGTATTCTCTTCTGGATACGCTAAGTGAAGAAGGTGTAATGGCATTGTGGTCTGAAATTCACATTAAACACAATGTTCCTTCTCTACCAAGTTGACGTTAGGTTGAACCACAGTAAAATCAGGAGTGGCGAAATGTGGGAACTCCATCACCAGTAACCTTTCTTATACTAGTTATTTATTTCTTCTGACGAAACAAACGCTATGTATGATCATAGGACACTTATTCCATCTTTTATTTGAGCTTCTGTATGTCGATAAAATTGGTTCTGAACTTGGAATGCAACTCACACCGCTCTTAACGCGGAATTTGATCCCTTCGTGACAATACAACTCGACTAAAATGTGTTGTTTGTTCAAAACTGCAGATTCCTCAACATCTCCACATATTGCGTGTGAATGGGTTCGAGTCCTGGCCCGACACTGAAGTTTTCATTATGTATCATCAAGCTCTAGTATGGGAACACCTATCTGGTGGTGGATAATAATTTCGATTTTTAATGCATTTTCATTCGTTGTCAACACTAACGATATCTGACGTGTTTGACTCCCAGTGAGACTCAGAACTATTTGAGAGACACTGTAAGTTCAAGGATGTTATTCCGAGCTGCTGGTGGAGAAAAGTTCGGTAGCTGACGTCTCTTTGTATGTAGTCAACAACGATAGGTGTGGAGTTCGATTACCAGTCAGCACTGAACTCTTCGTCATATTATTTCTAGTTCAAACATGCTCACATGTCGCTGCTCGTATAACAAACCCATATTTAACGTTCGTTTTCTCTAGAATATAACAGCGTTAGGTGACGGGTTGGAGTCCTGGGAAGGAAAAAATTAATGTTTCGTCTCGTCATTTCAGTTAAAACATCTAGCTGCTGCCGAGAAAATCCGATATGTCACAGTTGATTGTGCTTCAATAACAATCCGATTAGGTTCTGGGTTCGAATCCCTGTCCAACACAAAGCCTTACCTTACGTCACTTCAAGTAAGTTACTTGTGAAGAAGCAATATTTAACATCTCTCGCAGTTCGTTAACAGGGACAATAGATGCTGGGTAGGAATTCGCGTCCGTTCAAAATGTTTACATTATGTAATTTAAAGTTGATATTTCCTAACTGATACTGTCTAAAATCGAGGTGTATCGCTGTCTGTATGCCTAGTCGGGAATGACTGTTTCCGTCAGTCACGAAATATTAGTTGGCATGACTTGGGTTTGAATCCACATGCAGAATTAGATGGTTCATCTTGTCATTTGAAGTTCATACATATTCTCAACTAGCTGCTCGTGAATAACTCAAATTTGTATCTCATTTTGTGTTAAATAAGAAGTACGGTATGTTACTTCGAAGAGGATATCATGAATACGACGAACTTACTAGGTGCATTACCTATCTGAGAGTGGTATACATTTCAGGTATGTCATTTATTGCAATAAATGTGAGCTTACAAGCCTTAAGGACAGTCTTATCTGTGATAAGGTGTTCTCTGATATTTCTAGTATCGTGGTATTACTTTTCATCTTGAGTTATTGCGATACAGAGCAGTGTTTTCTAGTGGTGACTTGCTGGAACCATTTTCAATAGTCAAACGACTGTACCAAGGAGCGATTAGAGGGCCTGCTAGACAGCTGCGTTATGCGGGTTGCACGTGAATCAAGAAAAATGCAATTCAGGTCGTTCGGATACTTTTGAGCGCGATTGTACCACTACGACTTTTATTAAACTAATTATCTTTTTGACACTTTATATATTCCTTTGTAATATTTAATCTAATTGTGACCTCCAAGTAACTGTCATATCAAATTTTATAAAGTGTAGTTTGCATCATCTATGATTCCAGTTGAAATTTCGTCTTTCTATTTACTGTAACGAAGAAAATTCCTCCGGCCGAACAGGCCCAACGGTACCGACCACCCGCCGTGTCGTCCTCAGCCCACAGGCGTCACTGGATACGGATATGGAGGGGCATGTGGTCGACACACCGTTTTCCTGGCCGTATGTCAGTTTAGGAGGCCGATTTGCTGTATCGCCATGGTCTAAACTTTAGCAAAAAAAGTAATATGAAATAGTAAGTTAGCCGCAAGAAGGACTGCATTACCAGCCACAGGCTGAAAGATGCTCGTGTTGCGACATGAACAGACAGGCAAGCGTGTTGCTTAGGGAAGGCAGTCGACCACCGCAGGAAACAGCATAGCAGAGCAATAGACGCCGCAGTGGGCTGGCTTCTGTTATGAACGATGTGACTAACTGCGAGTTTTAGGGAAACAAAGGTGCTTGAGAGAGGAATAAATCTTGCTGGTTGTGAGACATGAGAGATTCATCTTTGATTCTTCACCCAGTCATCTCCCGTCACCCCTGGGTACTGCAGCACCATCAAGATGCCAGGTCCACGCCACGCCGCATGACGATGAAGCATCACCACCAGCAGCCATGGGTTCACGTCCTGGCTGCACCCGCCGAGTTAAGCACTAAGTTCCTGGTGGTACTTAGTGTCTCAGTGTCACCAACCTGCCAGCGTCGCCTGCACTGAGATCCAATGGGCCCTCCTTGCCGCAGCGCAAACCGCCATCCAACTCCTGTCCATGGACAGCGGATTGAATCTCGAGCAGAGCAGTGTCAACGCCCACCAAAGTGCTCTAGCGCGGGCCAGAGGTGTCCGTCCAGAGGAGCCGCTACCACCGACAGTGCGCCAATGACGTCACGGCCGTGATCTAGTAGACTGCCGGCTGTCATAGGGCCTTCCGTCAGCTTGGGGGAGCGCCGACACAGCATCCTATGGGGCACGGCCAGCCTTACATCACCGCCAGTCAGGGAGTCGTGTGAAGTTAGCACCCCTTTTTCGAGAAATATACATTTTTTCATAGTTCTTGATAGATGTAGCATAGTTCTAGAGTTCTTTGTACAAAATTTCAATAGTTCTGCAGAATTTAGCGACCAAAACAACAATACTCGAAAAAATTATCGTATCGAAAATGTTCTTTGGCAGTTTCCGCAAAATGTAAATAAGTACAAGAGTTCTGAGCACAGTTCTAAACAGAGCTCCAAGAGTTCTTTCGAAAATCCAAGTAACATTTTTTTGTGCAGCTAATAGTTTACGAGATAATTGCATTTTAATGAGAAAATCTTTTCACTTACTGTGAAGTTGGCACCCTTTTTTTCAGAAATATATATTTTTATCAGAGTTCTTGATAGATATGGCATAGTTCTAGAGTTCTTTGTACAAAATTTCAATAGTTCTGCAGAATTTAACGAAGAAAACAACAATATTCGAAAAATTTCTCGTATCGAAAACATTTTTTGTCAATTTTCGCAAAAATTAAACTTGTACAACAGTCCTGAACAGAATCCGAAGAGCTCTATCGAAAATCCCAACAACACTTTTCTATGGCGATAATGGTTTGAGATAAATTGATTTAATATGGGACACACTTTCTTTACGGAAAATATAAATATATTCGTACAACAGTTCTGATGACAGTTCTGGACACCACGTGAAGAGTTCTATCGAAAATCCTAGTGAAATTTTTTTGTGCAGGTAATAGTTTAAGAGGTAATTGCAACTTAATTAAGAATTCCATAAGAGCTCCTACTGTGAAGCTGGCACCCTTTTTTTCAGAAATGTATACTTTTTTCAGATTTCTTGATAGATATGGCATAGTTCTAGAGTTCTTTGTACAAAATTTCAATAGTTCTGCAGAATTTAGCGACGAAAACAATATTCGAAAAAATTTTCGTATCGAAAACATTCTTCGTCAATTTTCGCAAATTGTAAATAAGTACAACAGTTCTGAGCACAGTTCTGAACAGAACTCCAAGAGTTCCATCGAAAACCCAAGTAACATTTTTTTGTGCAGCTAACAGCTTACGAGATAATTGCAATTTAAGAAGAAAATCTTTTCACTTACTGTGAAGTTGGCACCCTTTCTTTCATAAATGTATATTTCTTTCACAGTTCTTGACAGGTATGCCATAGTTCTAGAGTTCTTTGTACAAAATTTGAATAGTTCTGCAGAATTTAACGAAGAAAACAACAATACTCAAAAAAATTCGAATAGCAAACATGCGTTATAAATTTTCGCAAAAAGTAAATTCGGACAACAGTTCTGAGGGCAGTTCTGAACAGAACCCCAATATTTCTATCGAATATCCTAATTACAATTTTTTGTGCAGCTAACACGTTACGAGATAATTGCAATTTAAGGAGGGAACCTCTTCACTTACTGTGAAGTTGGAATCCTTTTCTTCAGAAATATATATTTTTTCAGAGTTCTTGATAGAAATGTCATAGTTCTAGAGTTGTTTGTACAAAATTTGAATAGTCCTGCAGAATTTAGCGAGAAAAACAACAATACTCGAAAAAATTTTCTCATCGAATACATTCTTTGTCAATTTTCGCAAAAAGTAAATTCGTACAACAGTTCTGAACAGAACACCAAGAGCTCTATCGAAAATCCTAATAATATCTTTTTGTGGCGATGATAGTTTATACGGTAACTGCTTTGATGTTAGACCCACTTTCTCCACAGAAAAAGTAAATTCGTTCAACAGTTTTGATGAACAGTTCAGGTTAACACCTCAAGACTTCTATCGATAATCATAATAACATTTTTTGTGGTTATAATAGTTTGTATGGTAATTGATTAATTGTGGGGCACTCTTACTAAAATAAAATTATGTCTGTTCGTATGCTCTGATGCCAGCTCTGGATACCACTGTAAGAGTTCTATCGAAAATACTAGTAACATATTCTGTGCAGGTAATTGTTTACGTAGTAACTCCCTTTATTAAGGAATGCTTATGAGCATTTCCCGTGAAGTTTGAACCCCTTTTACGATAAATATAAATTTTTTTCATAGTTCTTGATATATATGCAATACTTCTAGATTTCCCTGCTCAAAACACGAATGTTCTACAGAATTTCGGGAAGAAAACAATAACTCGGCAAAGTTTTGATATGGTAAAAAATTATTTGTCAGTTTGGAAAAAATAAATTTGTATAACAGTTCTGTTGGCAGTTGTGGATAGCACCGGAAGAGTTGCATTGAAAATGATAAGAACATTTTTGTGGCGATAATAGTTTATACAATATTAGTTTTAATCTGATACTCACTTTATCTAATACAGCAAAATTCGTAGAATAGTTCTGATGACAGTTCTGAATATCACCCACAGAGTTCTACCAAAAACTATAATAACATTATTTGTGACGATGACATTATATGAGATAATTAATGTGGGACTCACTTTTGTCATGTAAAAGTAATAAATTCGTACAAAAGATCTGATGGCATTTCTTAATACGACCCTAAGAGTTCTACCGACAACTGTAATAACATTTTTTGTGGGGATAACAGTTAATGAGATAATAGCATTTTCGAGAGACCCACTTGGTCTACATTATAATAAATTGGCACAACCCTATTGCTGACAGTTCTGGATAGCACCTAAAGAGTTCTTTTAAAAACCCTCATAACATTTTTATGGTGCCAGTAGATTATGAAATAGATTGTGTGTTCACTCTGCAGTGGGTGTGCGCCGATGTGAAACTTACTAGCAGATAAAAACTGTGTGCCGGACCGGGTCTCTAACCCCAGGCTGTGACGAAAGAATATCGTCACAATATCCTTTCGTCCAAGAGTGCTTCTGCAATTTTCGTAGGACAACTTCTACGAAATTGGGAACGCAGGAGATGAGGTATTGCTGGAAGTACAGCTACGAGGACGATCGTAAATTCTCACTTTTAGTTTGGAAAACCGAAAATCGAAAACCCGGATGTATATTCTACTAAACACAAAAAGGCTAAATGTTCAGCACTATACAAATGCCAGTACACCTTCTTAAGACTGACTGTAGTAACTGTAGGTGGAAGCGTGGGATGTGCACGCTTAGATGATTCAAGGAGAGAAGGCTCGTCAGTGCAAAACAAACAGATGGCTGAGAGAGCAGATACATTCACACGCGCCACTAACCAGATGGTGTCACACCTGTCGAGAATCGCACCAGAGGTACAATGAGCTGTGGTGGAGTGCTGTTGGCGTGGTTACTATGCAACTTACTTGATGGGCATCAATACACCGTTATATTAATGTACAATATTTGAGAAACAATGTCATTCACACACTCCGAGTTCCTCATCACTCAGTACTAGACTAAATTACCGGCCTAGTGATAAGCAGCCTATGTACCTCACCGACTACACATCTTCGTGTTATAAGAAAAAAAGAGAAAAATACCAAGGGACACAAAATATGAATCCGGATAAACCGGAAATCCGGATTACTGAGGACCAAATAAACGAGGTTCTTATTTACAAATTTCGAACTTGTTATTAACTTTAATACTGTATCCCTTCAACATTATAACACCTCTATCAGTCATGTATCGAATTAGGATTTAAACATACTACTTAGTTCGTTTGTACGATATATTCAGTAAATATACTTACATTTCTATACATTGTAAAAACTTTTAACTCTCGCTGTAGTGTAACTCATCAAACTTCCACACTTCCTTTCTAACTAGAACATATGTTTGCAACAATATTAACGACAGCAATTTCAAATTTATTCGTTACACACAGCACATGTTTTTATGTATCCTAGCGGCTGGTGATGTTGCCACATAACTTTCATCCATGAGGGTCCTGGGCATATTTTTAGCTGTTAGTGGGTCCTGGATGTCATGAGAGCTCAAAACAATTACTGTTTTACGTAATAAAATTCATCTGGTTCTTCCTGATTCTAAAAATATACACTTCATGTGTGCCTTTCAATGTTGTATGATTCAGTATCGACGCTAATGCTCTCTTGATGAGATATGAGCCGATTGCTCGTTTTTATCCACTGTGCCCTTTCGAATTTCATTTCAGCGATTAATTTATTTGTTTATCAACGTAGTAAGTAGTACAAAGCTAATCCAGAATGTAAACTGCACTTAAATTCTGTTTTAACTGTTTAATAGTCAGTGTCCGCTGTCTGAACGTCAAATTTCAGATTAATACACTGCGCCTGGTTGCGTTATTTTATAGGAATTTTATTATTGTAAGTGGGAAGTACTAGATAATGTTGAAGAAATCCAAAGCATATTGTTCGAAGAGCATAATATTATTCGAAATTTACCTGTACCAATAGGTGCAGCCAAAGCAGCATTTGTGATGCTGTAATTACCTCATAGATAACGATATTTGTCTATTGTAGTTTTGTATTCCAATCAGAATTTTGAGAGCATCAAAGCCTCATTTCAGCGTGAGAGAGGGGTAAAATCAATAGATGATATTGAATTGAAAGCCTTCATCAGTCTCTTGTTTTTAATTGTTGTTAACAAAAGTAACAGATAAAGCCTGGAATATCTGTGTGGAACCGATGGTGATGGCACTGAAAAATTTCACCTTCCAAATGAACATAAACCGTTTAAAATTTATTCTGGAGAGCCTTAGATTTTACAGTCGCGCTATTCGTGATGAAAGGAGACAATTAGACAAGCTAACAGCTATTCGAGAAATATTTACTGTGTTTGTACGCAACTACCACAAATCTTACATCCTTGGAGAAAATGTTACAGTAGACAAGAAGCTGGAAGGATTCTGTGGAAGGTACAGTTTTTGCCAATATGTATCAATCAAAACAAACGAGTATGGATTCTTAAGTGTGCGTTCTTAAGTATTTTACCTGTACAATTTGGAAATATACGCTGTGTTGCAACCAGAAGGATTTACCAACTGAGCAATAAACATTTTGATGTTGTTCTGTGACTGTGTAAACCTATATATCAGTCAGGTCGAAATGTGAAAGCGGACAACTGGCTTACTAGTACTGGAATGATAATAGAGCTATGAAGGGAGAATTTTTCTTTTGTTGGCATGATGAAGAAAGACAAGCGTGGAGATTTGTCTAGAGTTTGCTATCAGTAAAAGAAGGACTGCCCACATTTCCTTTTTTGGCTTCCACAAGACTGAACTCTAGTTTCCTCCGTACCTAAAAAGGGGAAGTGAGTGATCCAGGCATCACGTTTGCATGAAGATATTTCGATAGATGCTGACATTGTAGATAAACGGAAGCCATCCACCGTAAAATTTAAAATAGTGTTAAGTGTGGTATTTTCACAGCGGATAAGCCGAATACTTTGTACAACGCTGCAAGAAATGTGCGCCGCTGGTCAATGATTGTATTTTTGTAATGATCAGTACAGTTGGAATCTATGCACAAGTGATTTATTGTGGCAACAGTAAGAACTGTATCAGAAGGAAAGGGTTCCTGAATCAGCTTTGTTATACAATGTTGTTTTCTTCGCTAAATTCTGCATAACTATTGAAATTTTGTACAGAGAACTCTATAACTATGACTTATCTATCAAGAACTCTGAAAAATATACTTATTTCCGAAAAAAGGGTGCCAGCTTCACAGTAGGAGCTCTTATGGGGTTCTTAATTAAGTTGCAATTACCTCTTAAACTATTACCTGCACTAAAAAATTCTACTAGGAATTTCGATAGAACTCTTCACGTGGTGTCCAGAACTGTCATCAGAACTGTTGTACGAATATATTTATATTTTCTGTAGAGAAAGTGTGTCCCACATAAAATCAATTAATCACAAACTATTATCGCCATAGAAAAATGTTATTAGGATTTTCGATAGAGCTCTTGGGGTTCTGTTCGGAACTGTCCTCAGAACTGTTGTACAAGTTTAATTTTTGCGAAAATTGACAAAAAATGTTTTCGATACAAAAATTTTTTCGAGTATTGTTGTTTTCTTCGTTAAATTCTGCAGAACTATTGAAATTTTGTACAAAGAACTCTATAATTATGGCATACCTGTCAAGAACTGTGAAAGAAATATACATTTCTGAAAAAAAGGGTGCCAACTTCACAGTAAGTGAAAAGATTTTCTCCTTAAATTGCAATTATCTCGTAAACTATTAGCTGCACAAAAAAATGTTACTTGGGTTTTCGATAGAGCTCTTGGAGTTCTGTTCAGAACTGTGCTCAGGACTGTTGTACTTATTTACAATTTGCGAAAATTGACGAAGAATGTTTTCGATACGAAAATTTTTTCGAACATTGTTTTCGTCGCTAAATTCTGCAGAACTATTCAAATTTTGTACAAAGAACTCTAGAACTATGCCATATCTATCAAGAAATCTGAAAAAACTATACATTTGTGAAAAAACTGGTGCCAACTTCACAGTAAGTGAAAAGATTTTCTCCTTAAATTGCAATTATCTCGTAAACTATTAGCTGCACAAACAAATGTTACTTGGGTTTTCGATAGAACTCTTGGAGTTCTGTTCAGAACTGTGCTCAGAACTGTTGTACTTATTTACAATTTGCGAAGATTGACGAAGAATGTTTTCGATACGAAAATTTTTTCTAATATTGTTTTCGTCGCTACATTCTGCAGAAGTATTGAAATTTTGTACAAGGAACTCTAGAACTATGGCATATCTAGCAAGAAATCTGAAAAAAGTATACATTTCTGAAAAAAAGGGTGCCAACTTCACGGTAAGTGAAAAGATTTTCTCTTAAATTGCAATTATCTCGTAAACTATTAGCTGCACAAAAAAATGTTACTTGGATTTTCGAAAGAACTCTTGGAGCTCTGTTCAGAACTGTACTCAGAACTCTTGTACTTATTTACATTTTGCGAAAATTTTCAGAGAATGTTTTCGATACGAAAATTTTTTCGAGTATTGTTGTTTTCTTCGTTACATTTTGCAGAACTATTGAAATTTTGTGGAAAGAACTCTAGAACTATGGCACATCTAAGAAGAACTGTGAAAAAAATGTATATTTCTCGAAAAAGGGGTGCTAACTTCACACGACTCAGTCAGGGTCAATGAGCAGAGATGTTTCTGCCTCACTGAGCCACAACGCGATGCGTGACGAAGAAAATAAAGACGTAGTATGTTTTTTTCAACAGTGTTTGTAGTGGGCCCTCGACCACACCACTCATCATACAGACCCTTCATCATGTTTTCTTTATGTCAGGATAATTATACTGTGCATAGATGTATCTTTTGAAGAACGTTATATATACACAGAAGAGCCAAAGAAATTGGTACACCTGTCAATTATTGTGCAAGACCCCAGCGAGCACACAGAACGTGGCATGCATTCGACTAATGTCTGAAGTAGCGCTGGTGGGAACTGACACCGTGAGTCGTGCAGGGTTCTCCATAAATCCGTAAGAGCACGAGGGGGTGGATATGTCTTCTGAACAGCACGTTGCAAAACATCCCAGATGTGCTCAATAATGTTTGTGTCTGGGGAGTTTGGCTGCCAGCGGAAGTGTCTAAACTCAGAAAAGTGTTCCTGGAGCCACTCTGTAGCAATACTGGACGTGTGGGGTGTCGCATTGTCCTGCTGTAATTGCCCGAGTCCGTCGAAATGCGCAACGGACATGAATGCGTGCAGGTGGCCAGACAGGATGCTTGCGTACATGTCATCTATCGGTGTCGTACTAGACGTATCAGCGGTTACATATAACTTCAAGTGCACACGCCCCAACTTTTACAGAGCCTCCACCAGCTTGAAAAATCCCCTGCTGACATGCAGGTTCCATGGGTTCATCAGGTTGTGTTCATACCCATACACGTCCATACGCTCGATTCAATCTGAAACGAAACTCGTCCGACCAGGCAACATGTCTCCAGTCATCAACAGTCCAATGTCGGTGTTGACGGCCCCAGGCGAGGCGGAAGGCTTTGTGTCGTGCAGTCATCAACGGTACACGAGCGTGCCTTCGGCTCCGAAAGCCCATATCGATGATGTTTCGTTGAATGGTTTGTCATGCTGAACGATTCTCTTCAGTCGTCGTTGGCTCCCTTATTGCAGGATCTTTTTCAGCCGCAGCGGTCGGAAATCTGATGTTTTACCGGATTCCTGATATTCATGGTACACTCGTGAAATAGCCGGCCGGTGTGGCCGAGCGGTTCTAGGCGCTATAGTCTGGAACCGCGTGACCGCTACGGTCGCAGGTTCGAATCCTGCCTCGGGCATGGATGTTTGTGATGTCCTTAGGTTAGTTAGGTTTAAGTAGTTTTAAGTTCTAGGGGACTGATGACCTCAGCAGTTAAGTCCCAAAGTGCTCAGAGCCATTTGAACCACTCGTGAAATGGTCGTACGGGAAAATCCCCACTTCATCGCTACCTCGATGATGCTATGTCTCATCAGTCTTGCGCCAATTATAACACGACGTTCAAACTCATTTAAATCCTCATAACCTGGCATTGTAGCAGCAGTAACTGATATAACATCTGCTCCAGACACTTGTTGTCTTATTTAGGCGTTGCCGGCCGCAGCGCCGTATTCTGCCTGTTTACATATCTCTGTACTAATTTCTTTGGCGTTTCAGTGCATACTTGAAGAGTGTGTTACAAACGCTTAACTTCTGTCTACTGAACCTACATTATGTGGGCGTTAAATGCTTCTAGTTCTTTTCCAGCAAGATAATTGGATTAACCTCTATGTGCTTGATTACTCTGGTTTAATTGTGGTGTCTCACCCACTCGTCGCTATTAGGGCTCCTACGCGATGCAGCGTTCTCGGAATGCTATTCAACAATTTCAAACAAACAACATTAGTAGCTTTATTTCCAGAAAAGGAAGTGGACAAAACTGTACTGCAATCCGGGGAAATCAGACTCAAAAGGGGAAGGTTTGCTGGACATGCAGTTAGGATGAGTATGGACAAATGACGAAGAGAGTGTGGGAAACAACAGGGAGGACAAGGGGAAAGACAGGAACCAAGTGGATTGTTGAACTTCAGAGGGTCTGTTTGGAATTGCGGATCAAGGTCGAAGGAAAGGAAAATTGGAGGAACAAATATACACCGACCAATATGCCGGAGATCAATGACAGAGAAAAATACAGGAAAAGATTAGAGTGTCACCAGTGGAACCGACAGGAGAAACGGAAACTGAAGGTCTCGGAAGAAGAGTGGGAGAGAAGAAGAGAAAGAATGATGAGATTCTAGGAGAAGAAGAGGAAAATGCAGTCCACGAAGGGGCTACCCGTTGTCCTACAGAGGCCGTAGCGCAAGAACTTTACTACAGCAAATGTCGCTACCGAGAGACGACGTGAAAGCAGAACAGGTCTTGCTATTCACAGAGTCCATGGAAGAACTTGATACGGACCTGACAGCGGAGCACTAATCACGTTGCAGACTCGGGTCGTTCTAGTGCGGCCGAAGTTGACAGGAGCTGCGTTTATTTGTAGCTGTTGCAGGTGGCGCGCCTTTTGTGGCGCGGTCAAGTTCTGCTCACTATGGTCGCCGATTCCTCACTGCCTTCTCTGGTTTTCGTTTCGCCTCTTCGTTTCGGCGATTGTGGCTACGCCAGAAAAATTCTCTCCCCCCCCCCCCCCCCACCCCCCACCTCACCCCATCGAAGCGACAAACTGTAATTGATACTTTTCCATTGCCACGCCCAGAAGATGTTATGGACAAATTAGGCACTGGACACTACTTTTCTAAAATTCATTTGCGCGACGCATATCTTCAAATACCGCTTGATGAAGAATCTCAAGAAGTGTGTGTAGTAAATACTCATTTGGGTTTATTTAAATATTTGCGTTTGCCTTTTGGCAGTGCTTTCGCACCCGCCAATGGTATTTGTAACGGCTGACTACACAAGTGCCAAACCGTTCAAACTATTTGGACGATATTGTAGTAGCAGGTCTGAGGAACATATTGCAAATTTACGTGCTTTGTTTCGTGTGTTACCTCATGCAGGACTAAAGTGCAGACTGGACAAGTGTGATTTTCTTAAACCCGAGCTGCAGTATCTTGGTCATGTCATAAACAGTCAAGGTATACATCGTCTGCAGTCGCATTTGTAAGCCATACGGGACTCGCCAGTTTCTCGTAATATCACAGAACTGCAGTCAGTCTTAGGAAAAATGAACTATTATATTCGGTTCATACCGAATGCTGCACAAATCGCAGTTCCAGTGCATCGCTTGCGTCGCAAGCGCCGTTTGGAGTGTCAAGTTGCTTTTCGAAAATTTTAACATGTGTCGCTCAGTGATCGTTGTTTAGTTGACTTTGATCCTGAAAAACAAGTAATATTGGAACTTAACGCTTCCTCTTACGGAATCGGTAGAGTCACCACCGTTTCAGCTACCTTACTTTTCTAATATACCGAAAATAAGAGCAAAAGCACACTGATGACGAGCAGTTTCAGTGTGTAGAGCAGCCCATGTAGGGAGGGGCGCCAAGTTTCTATATAAATTTATGATCTAGTGCCTTATCGTTCGATAATGGAGAAATCCTTTGTTACTACGTTAATGAAGCTAATATTGGCAAGCGTGACAGGTCGTTTGGTATCTTGGGTAATGCTGAATATGGTAACGGTTCTAAAATGTGGTGAATATCACTTGCTAGTGGCTAAATTAACCCTGGCTGTACCATGGCAGGGTGTTTACTTTGTGTCCACTTTGTGAAAATATCAAAAATTGTTCAACTGCCTCTGAGCACTATGCGACTTAATTTCTAAGGTCATCAGTCGCCTAGAACTTAGAACTAATTAAACCTAACTAAGCTAAGGACACCACACACATCCATGCCTGAGGCAGGATTCGAACCTGCGACAGCAGCGGTCGCTCGGCTCCAGACTGTAGCACCTAGAATCGGACGGCCACTCCGGCCGGCCGTGAAAATATCGTAAATATTTGAAGAAAAATTTATTATTTTTAATGACTTCTGATATTGGATTCTGTAACTGTTTTAAATTCCCCATTAAGACATAACCCAAAAATTACTTAGTACTGAATGTGACCTTTCGCACAAATGTGTTTGTAGCTTCAGGTTCAGGACGCATCTTACATAGGTGTATAACTTCAAAAAGTATGTTGTGACTGAAAATCAACGATGACCAACGGAATATTTATGTTTCAAACTTTTTGTGGTGGTCAGAAAGTACCGCATCACACGGTGTGAACATCGCTGAAAATGCGTTGGTATAGGTAAGATAGTGCTAAAAGGTATTTTAGTTTCTGTACCCTACATACAGCAGTATAAAATATGTTGTTAATAAAAGTTAAACACATATAACGAATTTTTTTTAACTTTTTATGGTAGTGAAAGTACACCCTCCTCCCCCCCCCCTCCCCCCCCCCCCCGGCTCCAACTTGGTACTACGTGTTATGGAAAATGCGTTGGTACTGTTATGGCGTAAAGCCAAGCTCCGTGACGCCAGTCGGGAATGTTAGAGCAGAGAGGACTGTGAAGAAGACGTCAGCCAATTGCACGCTGACCGACCCCTCTCCAGGACGACAACGCGATAGCGGCGGCCTCTATGCGAGGAGAACATAAGCGCTGCACCCGACTCGCCGAGGCACACCTATAAATCCCTCATCCACCCTATCCTTTGTTACGCCCATCCAGCCTGGATCTCTGCCACCCCCCCCCCCCCCTACAAATCCCTTCAAATCCTTGAACGCCATGCTCTCCGCCTCACATCTGTCTCCCCTCCCCCATGCAGATCCTGTACGATCTCATTCCGTTCCCCCACCTCCTCCTTTTCCTTGAAAGGATATGGATCCTCTACACCTCCCGTAAACTCGATCCTCCTCACCCGCTTGTCTCACCCATCCTCTCCCATCCCCGCCCTCTGCCGCGCATGCATTCCCACGTCTCACTCAGTCTCCATCTCTCCACCCTCCTTACCCTCTCCCAAGGTGGCTTCCGCCAACTCCCCCTCCCTGATGATGTCCTCCTCCCCTCCATCTACCCCCCCTATCAACTTTGATCCTCCCCCCCCACTTCCTGTGTCTTTTCCTTTAGGCACCCTCCCTCTCTTCTCTCTCCTTTTCCCCCCATCACCCTTCCTCCACCCCCTGGGTTTCCCCTCCCCCTTCCTCCCTTCCCACTATCTCCCCTGCCCTTGGCATCTCTGCTCTCCCCTCTCCCTTCCTCCCCCTCCTCCTCTCTTGGCAGGTCCCCAGACTCGTACACGCTCAGTGGACATTCGCGCGGCAGAGATCATCGCCATCAGCGTCTCGTGTGTGTGCCTTCGTTTTGTGTTTAGTGTTCTTTCGCCGTCACGCCACCACTGTTCACGTGTGTCATCGCAGTCATCCATGTTACGTGCGCCGTGTCAACAAGTGTTAGTGTTTTTCTCGTCCATAGTGAACGGCTTCATGTTTATTGTTTTTCGTATCTACAGTTTTTGCCCGCCGTTTTTATTGTATTATCAGTGCCACCTATATGTCATGTTATTGTACCACTCACGGCTGAAGAGCAGCGTAATATGCTGCTGACAGCCCGCCTTGTATAAGGTGTTTAAAATAACAATAAAGAAAAAAAAGAAAAAAAATACTGGCCGAGGCGCAGTTGAAGACAGGCCGGTTCTGTCGAGTTCTAGAGTAGTGAGTTCAAGAATAGCATTAGGGCTAGTCATTTCGCTATGTAGCATTGTCTATGCTGAAGAGATTTTTTATTTTCTCTGTCGCCCTTTGCTTGCGACACATCTCTTCAACACAGAGTTAAGTATTGTAATGATTTTCTTTTGCAATGAACTTCATTAATATGATTTGCTTGGATTGTTGTCTAGCGAGCCGTGAAAGCAGGTTTGCTAGGTACCCCATTTTTCTATAGGCCTATATCTCTGACATCGATCTGCTGTAGAATTTTAGAACATGTTTTTTGCTCGAGTATCATGTCGTTTTTGGAAACCCAGAATCTACTATGTAGGAATCAACATGGACTCCGCAAACAGCGATCGTGTGAGACCCAACTCGCTTTATTTGTTCATGAGACCCAGAAAATATTAGATACAGGCTCCCAGGCAGATGCTATTTTTCTTGACTTCCGGAAGGCGTTCGATAAAGTTCCGCACTGTCGCCTGATAAACAAAGTAAGAGCCTACGGAATATCAGACCAGCTGTGTGGCTGGATTGCAGAGTTTTTAGCAAACAGAACACAGCATGTTATTGTCAATGAAGAGACGTCTACAGACGTTAAAGTTACCTCTGGCGTGCCGCAGGGGAGTGTTATGGGACCATTGCTTTTCACAACATATATAAATAAATGACCTAGTAGATAGTCTCGGAAGTTCCATGCGGCTTTTCGCAGATGATGCTTTAGTATACAGAGAAGTTGCATTATTAGAAAATTGCAGCGAAATGCAGGAAGATCTGCAGCGCATAGCCACTTGGTGCAGGGGAAGGCAACTGACCCTTAACGTAGACAAATGTAATGTATTGCGAATACATAGAAAGAAGGATCCTTTATTGTATGATAGCAGAACAAACACTGGTAGTAGTTACTTCTGTAAAATATCTGTGAGCTTACGTATGGAACTATTTGAAGTGGAATGATCCTATAAAATTAATTGTTGATAAGGTGGGTGCTAGGTACAGATTCATTCGGAGAGTCCTTAGAAAATGTAGTCCATACACAAAGGAGGTGGCTTACAGAACACTCTTTCAGCCTATACTTGAGTATTGCTCATCTGTGTGGGATCTGTACCAGGTCGGGTTGACAGAGGAGATAGAGAAGATCCAAAGAAGAGCGGCGCGTTTCGTCACAGGATTATTTGCTAAGCGTGATAGCGTTACGGAGATGTTTAGCAAACTCAAGAGGCAGACTCTGCAAGAGAGGCGCTCTGCATCGCGGTGTAGCTTGTTGTCCAGGTTTCGAGAGGGTGCGTTTCTGGATGAGGTATTGTTGTACATACTTCCGCATAGTCAGCGCGTACACAACTTTCCCACTAGAGTGCGCCCCGCTAAGCACATCAGCGCAGGCGCAGCGCTCGTCCATCTCCGCACTACGAGATGGCACTGCCTAAGAGACGGACAAAACTCTGCTTCGCCGATCCGCGTATTAATATGTAACGCAGCCAATGAGATTTCTGCTAACGTAGAACCTTTTCTCCTCACGGATCACACTCGCGCAGTGATACCAGAAAGCGCGAGATATTATAATGAGTGTAGAGACCTCCCATTAGTCAGTCTGCATTAGTCTGCATTAGTCTGTAGTCAAGTTTCAGTCTGCGCCTAATAAGATTATCATATCCCTGTACACCGCCATGAAGAGAAATGTATAGACACTTTGTCAAGTATCAGAGATATGTGAGAATAGAATTAACGTACCAAGACCAAAGTAACTTCAGATTGTCAGTTGTAAACAGCATCCAGGATCAAGTTACGTAATGTCTATGATTTTTATTATTTTAATAAATGTGTGTGAAAATTAATCACGTTCTGTTTCAAGTTGGTCACCGTCAATCTGCTACTCTAAGCGTGCAGGAGGCATTTCTATCGTCTGACCTAACGGCAGAAGATAAACATGCCACGATAAGACCACGAGACATACTGCTGACACTCGCCTACTTCGTTAGAGCGACAAGTCAAATAATCTGATGGTGTGTGTACCGAAGGTCTTACAGTACGCACACCACAGGTATAGAATATATTGCTTCCCCCTACTTATACCTCCCGAGGAGATCACGAATGTAAAATTAAAGAGATTCGAGCGCGCACGGAGGCTTTCCGGCAGTCGTTCTTCCCGCGAACCATACGACACTGGAACAGGAAAAGGGGGGTAATGACAGTGGCACGCAAAGTGCCCTCCGCCACACGCCGTTGGGTGGCTTGTGGAGTATAAATGTAGATGTAGATACTCGAGGAGCAGGCAGGATACAGGTATTGCTATGGTTAATGAAATACTTCTTATGAGATTTTTACGTTTGCCTGTGGTATAGAAATAAAGTAATTGACTGAAACATGGCGAATAGATATTGCAGAATTAGGTCCTCGAGGTTCACGTGTGAAACGGGCGGGGCGCGCCCTTTAAACCGGATGCGACCACAGCGCTTTTGCAAATAGGTAACTCCGCCAAAGAACTGGTAGTACACCTACTCGCCGTAGGAAGTGCATTGTGTACAAACAGGCAGAAACAGTTTGGCCACAGCCGGGCGTGCTTCCACTACAGCGTAAACGTCACAGTGGGCGCCGGGCGCATGTCGTTTGTAGGCGGGCCGCAGTGGGTGGGGCGTTGTAAATACCAGGGGTGGGCCTCGCCGCACACACACCCCGCTCCGCCCCGTACCGCTGCGGACCAAATGGAATCCCGCTTTTATGAGGCGCGCAGGTGCGACCACTTAAGCGGAGCCGCGTCCGTTCTTCAGAGGCTCTGGCCGGCTTTCCACTCAACTGCATTACCACAGAGCGCCGAGTTGCTAGGGCCCCCCGCGTAGTGTTGCAACGAATCACGCCACACACCCAACTACTCCGCGCCCCAGAGCCATCTTGGTGGCGGACCGAGGAATCGCTCTCGCTCAGTAATCATTTCCAGTGATACGTAAAATAAAGTCCTAGATTCTGGGTGCCATCATGAGGGAAAACAGCAACTTTTGATGTGCATAGAGGAAGAGGGCAAACGCTACGTTACTGTCGAACGCAGTGTGACCTTTGCTGTTGAGCTCTTCATGTAGAAGACTGATTTGACGCATCTCTCCACATTAGTCTATCCTGTGCAAGTATCTTCATTTCTGCATAATAACTGCAACCTTCATCCATTTCAACCTGTTTACGTACTGAAACCTCAGTTTGCTCACATTAAGAAATGGTTCAAATAGCTCTGAGCACTATTGAACTTAACATCTGAGGTCATCAGTTCCGTAGAACTCAGAACTACTTAAACCTAACCTAAGGACAGCACACACATCCATGCCCGAACCTGCGACCGTAGCAGCAGCGCGGTTCCGCACTGAAGCGCCTAGAACCGCTCGGCCACAACAGTCGGCTCACATTACCAGATTGATGATTCTTTAATAGTGTGTTTTGTTAAAGTCCTTCAGTCCACATCGCTGGAGCAGTTGTTTCTCAGCCTGTCGACAACGATACTGTACTACGAAGTCACTATACTTAGTACTGCGATATTCAGGTGTTTCTTACCGTTGTAGCGTCCTTTTCTCCTCTCTCACATCTTAAAGTGCAGTTGTCACGTCAGAAACTCCAGGAATGACACAGAGAAAATTTTATTGTGTGTTTCCAGAGCGCGTGTGCTTCCTGCTGTCAATAAGTTTACACTCACAACCGCAAGTGTCCATAACTCTTGTACGCTGCTGGTAGACCTCTTACGTTATTTGATTGTCAAACAGCTGAGCAAAACTGAACGTACTCAGACATGGACGTGTGTGATGTCCTTAGGTTACTTAGGTTTAAGTAGTTCTAAGTTCTAGGAGACTGATGGCCTCCTTTGTAATGTCCCATAGTGCTCAGAGCCGTTTGAATCAATCATACCAAGTGATTAAGATGTCTGAGGTCTGGCATGTACATCGGCCCAGCAATGCCCCCTTTTGTGTGTTCAGACAGGTCAGTGTTACGGCATGCGAGGTTGGTACAAAGCTGTCAAACGAAGTGGAAACGTGTAAGCAAGTTCCGTTATGCGTCATCAGTGTCAAACGGTGCAGTATCAGGATGTGAGTGAGTTGAAACGGGGCGGAATGATAGGTGTCTGGGAAACGAGTTTGCCGTAACGTGAAATTACGTCTCGCTCAGGGCTTGCTGCTATGATAGTAGTGCTTACGTGGAGCCAGTGGACAGAGGGAGGTCCTACACAGGGACCGTGTAATGTGACGACGGTGTGGCACGACAACCACCTTGTCCACGTGTCCATAACTGATTAAAGAGCTTCATCCACAGTGTTGACTTGAAATACCGCAATGGGCGTGGACATGTGTGCAACGATGGTTCAACGCCTTCTGCTTAGGACTGGACGGGCAGCACACATGCTACTGCACTTGCTTCCACTCTCCAGATACTACCAATGTGTAGGGCCCGCCCGGTTGGCAGTGCGGTCTAAAGCACGTCTTTCCGGGCGGGAAGGAGAGCCTGGTGCCCGGCACGAATCCGCCCGGCGGATTTGTGTCGAGCCGGCCAGTCTGTGGATGATTTTTAGGCGGTTTTCCATCTGCCTCGGCAAATGCGGGCTGGTTCCCCTTATTCCGCCTCAGCTACACTATGTCGGCGACTGCTGCGCAAACAAGTTCTCCACGTACGCGTACACCACCATTACTCTACCACGCAAACATAGGGGTTACACTCGTCTGGTGTGAGATGTTCCCTGGGGGGTTCCACCGGGGTGGGAACCGCACAATAACCCTGCGTTCGGTGTGGGGTGGCGGAGGGTGAAGCGGACTGCAGTAGTCGTCGTGGGATTGCGGACCACTGCGGCTGCGGCGGGGACGGAGCCTGTCCGTAGTTTCTAGGTCCTCGGTTAACATAACATAACATAACCAATGTGTAGGACTGTACGGGGACATGAACGCCGTCGCTGGCTTACTGAGTGGCAAAATTTAGTGTTTTCGGACGTGTATCACATCAGCTTGTCCCACAGTGATGGCAGCATTAGTGTTGGATGCTACCGTGGTGACAGCATTGTCTGGCAGACTGCATTGTTGGGTGGCATAGCTGACAAATGACAAGCGTGATGGTTTGGGGCGACATGGCCTATAACAAGCCATCCCACGTCCTACGTACTGTGGGCAATCTGAACAGCAACCTGGCATGCTAGAGCTCGAACCACTGCCCGCCTTCAGGGAGCTCCACATGCCATATTTCAGAAGGACAAAGCCTGGCCACGTAAAGCAACGAATGTGCATGTCTTCTCCAAAGAATAGTGTGTGCGACTTATTCCCTAATCTGCACCTATGCCTGAAAAGCACTACATCAAACATGTCTGGAGTATGGTTTTTTTAGTAACCCCTCTTTTTGGTCCTCTTGCAACCACTGTCAGTCCTTTATGGAGGCTGCTACGAATGGCATCGCATGGCATCAAGTTTCCCAACAGCAAAGCCAGGCCCTCTTTGATTCCATACCACGACATCTAGAGGCTCTGATTGCAACATGTGGAGCCATACTGAACTTTGACAGTGAAAGTGTATGTACAGTTCTTTAATTCTAATCATTTAATGTAGTAATGTGTCTTCTTCTTGTTGCTGAAGTTTTCACGAACAGTAGTGTATTTTATAATTTTTCAACCCATTGTTGCGTGTCTGTGTACCCAGAGCCTTAAAGATGTGAATCGTAAGATTAATTAAGACACGAAACGCCACATCCGATAAACGGAAGAACGAACATTGTGATTACTCCTGAGCGAAAAGTTTCCACAAGTCATTTTTGCTCAGCATCCTATTCTTTCTGCGCTACCTCTGTACTTAGCTGAAAATCACATCTGAATTCCGAGGCCCAGCAGATAAATTGAAAAGCGTGAAGAAAAATCTGGAAATGTTTATCGGAGAGAAACGTGTATGCCTTACCACGGCTCAGATGTGTTACTGTGGACAGCAATCTGCAGCGTCCACTACCGCTATCAATCACAGCCCACAATGAAGGCTGAATTATACACTACGTGATCATAAGTATGCCAGTACCTCTGTGTAAAGCGGAGTTGACCACTGGGTGTCACGAGAGAGGAGTATTGTATTGTCAGTAGAGAAACGGTAATAGCAGAATGAATAGATCAAGAGAACTCAGTGAATTTATGATTTTGTTCTTCGCCGTAGTTCCGCAGCTGTAGAATATTTCAACAAAAATTAACAGTCAGCCGTCAACAGCACAAGAAAACTTTTATTTTGTTCACTTTACCGGCGTCGACAGTTTAAAGTGTCATCTTCAGAAGTTAAATTGGCTCAAATCTGAAGATGACAGTTGAAACTGTCGAAACCGAATGACTTTTTATCTTTGTTGAAGTGACTTTGAACGTGGACTAGTCAGTCGATGCTACTTCACTAAGAAACGCATCAGGGATATTTCAGCCCTCCTGAAGCTTCTCAGATCGGATTTTGGTAATGTAATTGTTATCTGGAAACGCTAACGAACAACGACAGCCAAACAAAGAACTGGCAGATCTCGCTTATTGACTGACGAGGACTATCGTGCATATGAAGTGTGGTTGTAAGAAATCGGGATCTAAAGCGCTACTATCAATCCAGATAATGCACTGACTGTGCGCAGGGTGTCCAAAAGAATGGGTTACAATACTTAAGAAACTACTGACTCGTGTAGTCAGTGCTAAGGGACGCCTGAGGTGGTAAACAGATAGGCGCCACTGATCAGTGAATGACTAGAAACGAGTGATTTGGACTGATGACTCATGCTGTACCCTGTAGCAATTCGAAGGAAGCTTTTGGACTTCGCGAATCTTCGGATGACGTTACCTACCATCGTGTGTAGTGGTGTTACGGGTTGGCTGTGCTTTTAGTGGTAATCGTGTGTTCCCATTATAGTGCCTAACAGGAGTCTAAATGCGGAATGATTGTCGGCCGCTGTGACCGTGCGGTTCTAGGCGCTTCAGTCCGGACCACGCTGCTGCTACGGTCGCAGGTCCGAATCCTGCCTCGGACTTGGATATGTGTGACGTCCTTAGGGTAGTTAGGTTTAAGTAGTTCTAAGTCTAGGGGACTCATGACCTCACATGTTAAGTCCCATGGTGCCTAGAGCCATTTGAACCATTTGGGCGGAATGATATGAACAAATGTTACAGCCTTCCGAAATTCCTTCACCAGACAAGACGAAGTACATATTCAAATCAAGAACAGCTGCCAACATGAATAACTCAGAAGCAGATATCCTGCGAGTAGTGAAGCAACTTAAATCACTTAATAGAAGCGAGTCTTCCGGTCCATACCGTATATCAATCAGATTCCTTTCAGAGTATACTGATGCAATAGCTCCATACTTAACAATCATATACAAACGCTCGCTCGACAAACATCCGCACTTTAACACTGGAAAGTGGCACAGGTCACACCAATATGCATGAAAGGCAATAGGAGTAATCCACTAAATTACAGGCCCCTATCAAAAATGGCTCTGAGGACTATGCGACTTAACTTCTGAGGTCATCAGTCGCCTAGAACTTAGAACTAATTAAACCTAACTAACGTAAGGACATCACACACATCCATGCCCGAGGCAGGATTCGAACCTGCGACCGTAGCGACCGCTCGGCTCCAGACTGCAGCGCCTAGAACCGCACGGCCACTCCGTACAGGCCCCTATCATTAACGTCGATACGCAGCAGGATTTTGGAACATATATTGTGCCCGATCATCAATAATTACCTCGAAGGGAATGGTCTATTGACGACACCCAGTCAACATCGTTTGGAAAACATCGATCTTGTGAAACACTATTAGCTCTTCTCTGGTACGAGGTGCTGAATGCTATCGACAGGGGATTTCAAATTGATCCCGTATTTGTAGGTTTTCAGAACGCATTTTACACTGTGCCTCACAGGCACGTTGTAATGAAAATGCGTGCGTGTGGAATATCGTCTCAGTTATTTCTCTAGATTCGTGATTTCCTGTCAGAGAGATCACAGTTCGTAGGAAATGATGGAGTCGCCGAATAAAACAGAAGTGATTTCTCGCGTTCACGAATGTAGTGTTATAGCCACTCTGCTGTTCCTTATCTATACAAACAATTTATGAGACAATCTCGACAGCCGTCTTAGGTTGTTTGCAGATGATGCTGTCGTTTATCGTTTAGTAAAGTCGTGATAAGATCAAAACAAATTGCAAAACGATTTAGAAAAAACATCTGTATTATGCTAACATTAGCAGTTGACCCAAATTAATGAAAAGTGTGAGTGTAAGAAGGAATCCGTTAAACTTCGGTTACACAATAAATCAGTCAAATCTAAAGGCCCTAAATTTAACTAAATACCTAGGTACTACAATTACGAACAACTTTAATTGGAAAGATCAGATGGAAAGTGTTGTAGGGAAAGCGAACCAAAGACTGCTATTTATTGGCAGGACACTTAAAAGATGCGACAAATCTACTAGAGACTGCCTACACTACGCTTAACCGTCCTTTTTTTTAGTACTGCTGCGCGGTGTGGGATCCTCACCAGTTACGATTAACGGAATACGTCGAGAAAATTCAAAGAAGAGCAGCACGTTTTGTATTATCGAGAAATATGGGAGAGAGTGTCAGGGATATGATGCAGAATATGGGATGGACATCATTAAAACGAAGGCGTTTCTCGTTGCAGTGGGATCTTCTCACGAAGTTTCAATAACCAACTTTCACCTCCCAATGCGGAACTAAAAGGACAAACGATCACCATAATAAAATAAGGGAAATCAGAGTTTGCTAGGAAAGCTACAGGTGTTCATGTTTTCCGCGTCCGCTCCGATAGCTGAATGATCAGCGTGACGGACTGCCATCCTAAGGGGCCCGGGTTCGATAGCCGGCTGGATCAAGGATTTTCTCCGCTCAGGGACTTGGTGTTGTGTTGTTTTCATCATCATTTCATCCCCATCAAGCGCGCAGGTCGCCCAGTGTGGCGTCGAATTTAATAAGACCTGCACCAAGGCGGCCGGACCTGCCCCGTAAGGGGCCTCCCGGCCAATGACGCCAAACGCTCATTTCCATTTCATGCTTTCCGACCGAGAATGGAGTAGCAGAGAATTATCGTGCAGCTGGTTCGGCGAATCCCCGGCCAAGCACTTAAGTGTGATTTGCAGAGTCTCGATGAGGATGTAGACTGCGTATTGAGTAGGATAGAGGAACAGTTCGGAGACGATGAATGTTCCACCACGACAAAGCACCTTTTCATAAAGCAGTGTATGCTACGCAACTGTATGTGCATAATAACATTCCTGAAACTGACTGATCCGCTCAGCATATCGAACTAAACCCATTGCAAAACCTTCAGTATGAGAACAGCGACTTTACCTGGGACTAATATGTCCATCTTCGTTACGTTCTCTGGTTTCGGCTTTTGAGGCAGGATGTGCCGGCATTCCTCCAGACAGTCAGACAGCTCACCGAAAATATCTCCATCGTAGTTCAAGACGCCGCAAAAGTTAATGCTGGACGCATCCAGTACTAAATGTCGACTATTAGATGTCCGGACACTATTGGTCGGATAGTGTGTAGTGCAGAAACGTAGACAAGATGCAATATAAAAATAATACACACTTAATCCGTCATCCGCAGTGATTTGATTTGTAGAAGGGCTTTCACTCAGTTGTTACTTATAGCAACAGAGCTAAACTACTCAATGAGGAATTTCTTTCAAAATGAAAGGCGAAAGTATTAAATACGTAGAAGCGAAAGAGAATTATTAGAGATGGAGCAACAGCTCGTGTTCGAAGAGGAGGGGTATTACGTTGAACGCGTTAGACTTGTCACTGGGATCTTTTACGCAAAAGAAATACAAATAAATTAGCTGATAGGCGTTTCTGGCGTGTTGACTCGCAAGGGAAGTTCTTACATAACAGCATAAATCGCCGATGAGTAAACTGCGACTTCGAAGTGTGCTCTGGCACAATAAAAATGCTATAAACACAGTAAACAGAATTATTAGGTTTTCGAGTTTTTTAGCTGCCTCGTATTTCCACGAATAACAGCAGTGGCCACCATGAAAGATATTTAGCACATATTCAGCTTACGATGCACAAGAAACTATGAAACGAAATGTTTGCATACGAATTTGCGGAACTGTTTGGAAGAAAGAGCTATGTCTTAAGTGTCGTTTACGTGTTGGTGTATATAAGAAGTTAATTACATAATAAAGACTAACATACATTTCTTTTTCGGTGAATAGTCCTTGCCTTTACACCTATTGTAGGCTCGTCATGTAGCGTTATTTTTTACTCGCTCCTGGAGTCCATCAGACTATCTGTTCCTCGATTCCTATTTACACTATGAATGTAGCGTAATGGCGTAGCATGACTGACGAGACTTCAAACGATGGAATTCGTTAGCAGCACATGAAAAGAATTTTCAGCAATAAAAAAACAAAAACAAAAAGCTATTGACATACAAGAAATAAAGAAAATAAATTTTCCTGGTTCTTAATACAATATTGAAGTAATTTAGGAACATTAATTAGCGTAATTCCAGATATATTGAATGTAAAGAAACATGAATGCATCGGCAACGGTCTTTCTTAGTATTTAAAACAATACTGAAGTAATTTAAATTCTTTAATTAGTATAAAAGCCTCTGACGAACAGTGGCGCATGCAGCAAAGATAGAAAAGCAGCAGACCAGCGTCAAAGAGGTTTGTTGCTAAAAAAGAAAATCGGTTGTAGCAGCGAGATATTTGGTGCCTGAGATAGGAAGAGATGGTACAGATCGGTAAATTTAATACGAAGCTTTGCCGCTAATAAGATGAGGAATGGGTAAAAAGGTAAGTCGAGTTTAGTCGCCAGTGAATAGGGTGAATAGGCGTACACTGAAAGAAAATGTCACGAGTTGATGAACTGAAATACCAATACCGCGAAGCTGAAAAGGGAGAAATTAAGCCAAATGCTAACTGAACAGGCTGTGAAGTACGGCGCAGAATAAAGCAGACGCCAGTGTGAAGGTGCGCAGCATGCGAATGGCGGTGTTAGCGGAAACAAGATCCTCCGAAGATCACTAAGAGATAATCCTCGTAGGAGCAGTGAAGACCGATGCCCCAGTGCCCCAGTAACATTAGCAGGCTTCTATCTACGCCTGTACTCGGAAAGACACTTCTTCAAAAACACCGAAACTATAAATATTAATAATTCAACCAATTACCAAGAAATAACAGTATCTTTACAAAACCAAAATAACCCAATATTTATTTAATAATTAATCTGCGTGGTAGAAGGTATTTCGTGTACGACTCTCCATTCCCCCCTTTCCTGTTCCAGTCCCCTTACTTTTTACTTCATGACTTTTACGCGACGTATACGAAGAACGAAACAGTATATCTTCTGACCAGGAATGCGCGCTTTCGAAATTTCAACAATGAGCCACGCCATATGCATTTCGCCTCTCCTGCATCGTCTGCCATTGTTGTTGGATGAGAATTCCTATGACGCTTTTGCGCTTTCTAAATGAACTGCAAAAAAATCGTACTACCCTTCTTTGGACTTTCTCTATTCCATCTGGTACGGATCTCAGACTGATGAGGAATATTCAAGTCTTGGTCGAACGATACTTTTGTTATCACTTCCTTTGTGGATGTATTACGTGAGGATTCTTCCGATCAATCACAGTCCGGCATCGATCTTATCCGAGATTAGTTGTATGTCACCATTCCACCGCAAATCGCCCCGTACACATGACCCAGATACTTGATGTACGTACACTGAGGGATAGTGATATGCACAAATACAGATGGCTGTAGTATCGTGTACACAGACGCCAGTGTGTAAATGATTGATGCGATTTCATAAATTCACTGTAGCTCCATTCATTGACATATGGTCACGACACACTACAGACACGTAGAAAAACTCATAAAGTTTTGTTCGGCTGAAGCCGCACGTCAGGTTTCTGCCGCCAGAGCGCTCGAGAGCGCAGTGAGACAAAATGGCGACAGGAACCGAGAAAGCGTATGTCGTGCTTGAAATGCACTCACATCAGTCAGTCATAACAGTGCAACGACACTTCAGGACGAAGTTCAACATAGATCCACCAATTGCTAACTCCATTCGACGATGGTATGCGCAGTTTAAAGCTTCTGGATGCCTCTGTAAGGGGAAATCAACGGGTCGGCCTGCAGTGAGCGAAGAAACGGTTGAACGCGTGCGGGCAAGTTTCACGCGTAGCCCACAGAAGTCGACGAATAAAGCAAGCAGGGAGCTAAACGTACCACAGCCGACGGTTTGGAAAATCTTACAGAAAAGGCTAAAGCAGAAGCCTTACCGTTTACAATTGCTACAAGCCCTGACACCCGATGATAAAGTCAAACGCTTTGAATTTTCGGCGTGGTTGCAACAGCTCATGGAAGAGGATGCGTTCAGTGCGAAACTTGTTTTCAGTGATGAAGCAACATTTTTTCTTAATGGTGAAATGAACGGACACAATGTGCGAATCTGGGTGGTAGAGAATCCTCACACATTCGTGCAGCAAATTCGCAATTCACCAAAAGTTACCGTGTTTTGTGCAATCTCACGGTTTAAAGTTTGCGGCCCCTTTTTCTTCTGCGAAGAAAACGTTACAGGACACGTGTATCTGGACATGCTGGAAAATTGGCTCATGCCACAACTGGAGACCGACAGCGCCGACTTCATCTTTCAACAGGATGGTGCTCCACCACACTTCCATCATGATGTTCGGCGTTTCTTAAACAGGAGATTGGAAAACCGATGGATCGGTCGTGGTGGAGATCATGATCAGCAATTCATGTCATGGCCTCCACGCTCTCCCGACTTAACCCCATGCAATTTCTTTCTGTGGGGTTATGTGAAAGATTCAGTGTTTAAACCTCCTCTACCAAGAAACGTGCCAGAACTGAGAGCTCGCATCAACGATGCTTTCGAACTTATTGATGGGGACATGCTGCACCGAGTGTGGGAGGAACTTGATTATCGGCTTGATGTCTACCGAATCACTAAACGGGCACATATCGAACATTTGTGAATGCCTAAAAAAACTTTTTGAGTTTTTGTATGTGTGTGCAAAGCATTGTGAAAATATCTCAAATAATAAACTTATTGTAGAGCTGTGAAATCGCTTCAATCATTTGTAATAACCCTGTATATTGGCGAACCTCTTCTTTGTATTCAGGTGAGTCATATGAAAAGGTTTCCGACGTGATTATGGCCGCTCGGTGGAAATTACCAGACTTTGAACGCGGAATGATAGTTGGAGCTAGACGAAGTGGAAATCGTTAAGAAATTCAATATCCCGAGATCCACAGTGTCAAGAGGGTCCAGAGACTACCGAATTTTAGGCATTACCTCTCATCACGGACAAAGTAGTGACCGACGACATTCACTTGACAACGGAGAGCAGTGGCGTTTGCGTAGATTTGTCAGTGCTAACAGACAAGCAACACTGGGTGAAATAACCGCATAAATCAATATGGGACGTACGACAAATGCATCCGTTAGTACTGGAAAAGCATGGCCTGGTCAGATGAAGTTCGATTTCAGTTGGTAAGAACAGATGGTAGGGTTTGAGTGTGGCGCAGACCGCACGAAGCCATGGACCAAGTTGTTGACAAGGCACTGTGCAAGCTGGTGGTGGTTCCATAACGGTGTGGGTTGTGTTTACATGGGATGGACTGCGTCCTCTGTTCCAACTGAACCGATCATTGTTGGAAACAGTTATTTTCAGCTACTTGGAGACCATTTCCGAGCATTCATGGACTTCATGTTCCCTAAAACCGATGGAAATTCTATGGATGACTATGCACAATGTCACCGGGCCACAGTTGTTCGCGGCGAGTTTGAACAACATTTTGGAGAATTCGAGCGAATGATTTGGCCACCCAGATGACCCTACATGAATCCATCGAACATTTACGGGACTTAATCGAAAGATCAGTTCGTGCACGAAATCCTGCATCGGCAACACTTCAGCATTTACGGACGATTATACGAGGGCAGTTCAATAAGTAATGCAACACATTTTTTTTTTCTGAAATAGGGGTTGTTTTATTCAGCATTGAAATACACCAGGTTATTCCGCAATCTTTTAGCTACACAGCACTATTTTTCAACGTAATCTCCATTCAATGCTACGGCCTTACGCCACCTTGAAATGAGGGCCTGTATGCCTGCACGGTACCATTCCACTGGTCGATGTCGGAGCCAACGTCGTACTGCATCAATAACTTCTTCATCATCCGCGTAGTGCCTCCCCCGGATTGCGTCCTTCATTGGGCCAAACATATGGAAATCCGACGGTGCGAGATCGGGGCTGTAGGGTGCATGAGGAAGAACGGTCCACTGAAGTTTTGTGAGCTCCTCTCGGGTGCGAAGACTTGTGTGAGGTCTTGCGTTGTCATGAAGAAGGAGAAGTTCGTTCAGATTTTTGTGCCTACGAACACGCTGAAGTCGTTTCTTCAATTTCTGAAGAGTAGCACAATACACTTCAGAGTTGATCGTTTGACCATGGGGAAGGACATCGAACAGAATAACCCCTTCAGCGTCCCAGAAGACTGTAACCATGACTTTACCGGCTGAGGGTATGGCTTTAAACTTTTTCTTGGTAGGGGAGTGGGTGTGGCGCCACTTTATTGATTGTCGTTTTGTTTCAGGTTCGAAGTAATGAACCCATGTTTCATCGCCTGTAACAATCTTTGACAAGAAATTGTCACCCTCAGCCACATGACGAGCAAGCAATTCCGCACAGATGGTTCTCCTTTGCTCCTTAAGGTGTTCGGTTAGACAACGAGGGACCCAGCGGGAACAAACCTTTGAATATCCCAACTGGCGAACAATTGTGACAGCACTACCAACAGAGATGTCAAGTTGAGCACTGAGTGTTTGATGGTGATCCGTCGATCATCTCGAACGAGTGTGTTCGCACGCTCCGCCATTGCAGGAGTCACAGCTGTACACGGCCGGCCCGCACGCGGGAGATCAGACAGTCTTGCTTGACCTTTTGGTGATGATGACACACGCTTTGCCCAACGACTCACCGTGCTTTTGTCCACTGCCAGATCACCGCAGACATTCTGCAAGCGCCTATGAATATATGAGATGCCCTGGTTTTCCGCCAAAAGAAACTCGATCACTGCCCATTGTTTGCAAAGCACATCCGTTACAGACGCCATTTTAACGGCTCCGTACAGCGCTGCCACCTGTCGGAAGTCAATGAAACTATTCGAGACGAAGCGGGAATGTTTGAAAACATTCCACAAGAAATTTCCGGTTTTTCAACCAAAATTGGCCGAGAAAAAAAATGTGTTGCATTACTTATTGAACTGCCCTCGTAGTAGCAGTATGGCTCGGTATTTCTGCAGGGGACTTCCAAAGACTCGTTGAGTGAATGCCACGTAGAGTTTCTGCACTACGCTGGGCAAAAGGAGACCCCAAACGATATTAGGAGGTATGTCTCTTTACTGTATTTGACTGCTTCCAAAGATTATTCCGCAAGTGTGTAATCATACGAGGGTCACTCCAACAGAAATGTAAACTATTTTTTTTAAATCCATCTTTTATCGTACATGTTTGAAAGTTTTACAGTGTGTAGATACATCCTTTAGGAACGATATTCTCCATATAATTTCCATCCTTCTCAACTGCCTTACGCCATCTTGGAACCAGCGCCTGTATACCCGCACGGTAAAATTCTGGACCAATCTGTTGGAGCATCAGTTTGGCAGCGTGCACAAGGGAGTCATCATCTTCAAACCTTGTTCCACGAAGAGAGTCTTTCAGTTTCCCAAAGATATGATAGTCACATGGAGCCAGGTCAGGATTGTAAGGCGGGTGTGTCAGTGTTGTCCACCCAAGTTGTATGATCGCTTCCATTGTTTTTTGACTGATATGTGGCCGAGAATTGTCGTGCAACATCAAAACATCCTGCTGTTGCTTATCTGGTCGAACACGACACAGCCGAGCTTGAAGTTTCTTCAGTACCGTCACATATGCATCAGAATTTAGGGTGGTTCCACTTGGCATGATGTCCACAAGCAAGAGTCCTTCGGAATCGAAAAACACCGTAGCCGTAACGTTTCCAGCAGATGGTGTGGTTTTGAATTTTTTTTTCCTTGGGTGAATTTGCATGATGCCACTACATTGGTTGCCTCTTCGTCTCCGGTGAAAATGATGGAGCCATATTTCGTCACCTGTCATAATTCTTCCAAGAAATTCATCTCCACCGTTCTCGGGACTGTTTCAAAATTCGCTGCATACCGTTTTTCTTGTTTCTTTGTGAGCCATTGTCAACATGCTGGGAACCCACCTGGCACAAACCCTTTTTAACGCCAACACTTTCAGTATGCTGCAAACACTTCCTTCCCCTATCCCAACGTAGCAAGACGATTCGTTCACTGTGATGCGTCTGTCAACAGTCACCAATTCGTTAACTCTCTGCACATTGCCTGGAGTGTGTGCAGCACGAGGCCTGCCGCTGCGAGGACAATCCTTAATATTGCCGTGCCATCTTTCATCACCTAACGTGCTTGCCCACCGACTAACTGCACTGCGATCGACAGCAGCATCTCCATACACCTCTTTCAATCTTTTGTGGATGTTTCCCACTGTCTCGTTTTCACAGCACAGGAATTCAGTGACAACACGTTGCTTCTGACGAACCTCAATCGTAGCAGCCATCTTGAAGACATGCTGTGACGGCGCCACTCACAGGAACATGTTGAACTAAGTTTGAAACCAAGTGGGAAGGATGTATCTACACACTGTAAATCTTTCACACATGCAGAATGAAAACTGTATTTTTACAAAAATAGTGTGCATTTCTTTTGGAGTGACCCTCGTAGAATAATGGCTCATTCTGCCTATTTATGCTCAGTATGTAACATTTGTTTACGGTCCTCTGCAAGTCTTCGTGCATTTGGATAAATTTTCTAGCTCTGCGACTCCTTTGCACACCACAGCACAATTTCTGACGCTATTCACTAGCCCATTTACATATACTGTGGAAATTAGTGGTCCTATAATATAACCTTTTTGGTAGATCTGAAGTTATTGTTACGTACGAAGATTTTTCTGTAATTCAGAACTATAAACCGTGCTCTGTTTTGCAACTATTAAATCTGACCGTAGGGCTGTTTTGATATTCCATACTCCTGTGTTTTGTCCATTAGGTCGCAGTGCGAAACTGTAACGACCACTTTCTGGAAGCGAAAGAACACGCATCTATCTGCAAGCCGATAAGTATTGTTCCCTGGGTCTCGTGGACGAGGAGAGTGAGTTAGGTTTCACAGGGTTGGAGTTTGCAGAATACATTTTGATACCTACAGTGCTATTTTAGGTATCCAAAAAATTCGTAAGAAGCGAGCGTAAAACATGTCCTAAAATTCTACAACAGACCGACGTCAGCGATATTGGACTGGTTGTGTTTGTCTTTTCAACGACCCTTCCTCAAAGTGGAAATTATATGCATTTCTTGTTCTTTTCTTTTTCAAGTAGCAGTTTTATTTTCAAGAAGTAGATCTCAAGTGAACTACGGTAAGCTGCTCCAACAAGAGGGGCCAGTACTTTCGCATACTCCTTGTAGAAGCGTATCGATATCCCAACAGGTCCAGTGGCCTTCCTCCTGTAGAGTAATTTCAGTTAATTTTCTATCCTGTGGTAACTTATTTCAGTATCTGTCATTTTTATGATTTCAAGGAGGAACCACAGTACGATCTTCCTCTGTAAAACGGTACTGGGCAAAAGGAGATAAGTATTTCGGCCTTCTCACTGTCATCCGCTTCGATGCTGTAAGGGTCACAGAGGAGTCACATGACTTTGGTCCGTTTACTGATTTAACATGAAGACCGGAACATCTAAGGATTTCCTGTCACATAAATACACTGCTGGCCATTAAAATTGCTACACCACGAAGATGACGTGCTACAGACGCGAAATTTAACCGATAGGAAGAAGATGCTGTGATATGCAAGTGATTAGCTTTTCAGAGTATTCACACAAGGTTGGCGCCGGTGGCGACACCCACAACCTACTGACATGAGGAAAGTTTCCAACCAATTTCTGATACACAAACAGCAGTTGACCGGCGTTGTCTGGTGAAACGTTGTTGTGATACCTCGTGTAAGGAGGAGAAATGCTTACCATCACGTTTCCGACTTTGATAAAGGTCGGATTGTAGCCTATCGCGATTGCGGTTTATCTTGTCGCGACATTGCTTCTCGCGTTGGTCGAGATCCGATGACTGTTAACAGAATATGGAATCGGTAATACGGAACGCCGTGCTGGATCCCAACGGCCGCGTATCACTTGCAGTCGAGATGAGTCACCATATGGGGACGTTTGCAACACAACAACCATCTGCACGAACAGTTCGACGACGTTTGCAGCAGCATGGACTATCAGCTCGGAGACCATGGCTGCGGTTACCCTTGACGCTGCATCAGAGACGGGAGCGCCTGCAGTGGTGTACTCAACGACGAACCTGGGTGCACGAATGGGAAAACGTCATTTTTTCGGATGAATCCAGGTTCTGTTTACAGCATCATGATTGTCGCTTCCGTGTTTGGCGACATCACGGTGAACGCACATTGAAAGCGTGTATTCGTCATCGCCATACTGGCGTATCACCCGTCGTGTTGGTATGGGGTGCCATTGGCTACACGTCTCGGTCACCTCTTGTTCGCATTGACGGCACTTTGAACAGTGGACGTTACATTTAAGATGTGTTACGACCTGTGGCTCTACCCTTCATTCGATCCCTGCGAAACCCTACATTTCAGCAGGATAATGCACGACCGCATGTTGCAGGTCCTGTACGGGCCTTTCTGGACACAGAAAATGTCGACTGCTGCCCTGGCCAGCACATTCGCCAGATCTCTCACCAATTAAAAACGTCTGGTCAACGGTGGCCGAGCAACTGGCTCGTCACATACGCCAGTCACTACTCTTGATGAACTGTGGTATCGTGTTGAAGCTGCATGGGCAGCTGTACCTGTACATGCCATCCAAGCTCTGTTTGACTCAATGCCGAGGGTATCAAGGGCGTTATGACGGCCAGAGGTGGTTGATCTGGGTACTGATGTCTCAGGATCTATGCACCCAAATTGCGTGAAAATGTAATCACATGTCAGTTCTAGTATAATATATTTGTCCAATGAATACCCGTTTATCATCTGCATTTCTTCTTGGTGTAGCAATTTTAACGGCCAGTAGTATAGTTACTGCTGTGTCGTGCTGTAAATTAATTTATTTATCTGTTTTCGAGTAATAAAGCAGCTTATGGACTACTGCAGGTACTATCTACAACTTTGAGAAGAATTTCCATGAGATATTTACTATTTGTGACATATATGTCTCTAATTTTCGATGCATTAGTGTCTGCAACTGCGATGAATATTTTGAAAGATTTCTTGAAGCCTTCAGCTGCGATTCTCTTTACTTCATGCACGATTGAACAATTTCTCCCTTAGGCCATTTTCAGGTATCTAAAACGGAAGTATCATACATTGGATACATTAGTGGCACTTGTGACTTTGATGTAGGAACAAGTCATATCTATAGATATACTAGGCGTATTATAACTTAATTTATCAACTTTCTTTTTAGTAGTAGCTTATGTCATATGCGTCGTTGCTTCTATGACATCATGTTATGTTCATAAATTAATCCGAGATATTCACACTATTTTAGAAGCTTGTCACTTTCGAGCTGTTGTTGCAATGCTGTTATATATAACGCACTTAACGCTAGGAAGATTATAATTATTTTACAGAAATTTGCCACTTAACCTGCATATGCTTATGTTCTCCGTTATATTTAATTATCGTTCGTCACTGGTGTAAATATGACTGTATGTAATTTCTTTAAAATAACTTGTAAATACTTGTTCTGTTGTTTTAGGAGTACGTCATTTCTGAATATTGGTACAAAGTCATATATATATATATATATGACATATATCACAGAACTCTAATGAAATGGTACTGAGAACTACGAGAGTCGAGTAAAAACTGATTTATAGTTGAGTGATGTATCGCATTACAGTCATATTTTTTTACGAGTGTAGCGACAATTTTCTTTAATGCTTAACTTAAGGATGAAAGTAATTTTTGGATGACGTATCACTGGCAACTAACGCAGCTCGGTGAAACTTGGACCATACATAGAAAGAACTGTTACAGTATAATAAAGAAGGTAACTGAGATAAATACCCAATGAAAAGAACAGTAATGAGACTTTTATTCAGAGACAATAGATACAGTGAAGTCACCGCTTTCTCTGATGGTCCCCTGGACGTTAAAAAAAGCGGGCCATGTTCTTAATAGGGTGTCTGATCACTATAGACGGCAGGAATGCTGTTTATTGTACTCCCACACTGCCACAAGTTTGACAAGAAGTTCTTGTGGCAGGCGTTCCATTCCTCCATAATAAAGGGATGGTCGTTGGTGCGTGTGGAGGTGCTGCAATACGGCTCCGCAACTCCACACTTGCTCGAATGGATTTAAGACGAGGGAACGGGCAGGCTAGTCCATTTGCCGAATATCCTTTCGTTGCAAGAGTTCCACCACCAGCGCGTTTCGATGCCGTCGTTTTTGTCATTTATAAAGTGAAATCATGGCCGGAGGTACACGGCAATCTCACCGGTCAACATTGTTTTACACTGTACTCTTTCTCCGTGTGTGCCTTTTCAAGGGCGGAGGGTAGAGTGGGGGGAGGGGGGGGGAGAGGTATGGGGACCTGCTCTGACTTCGAATTTATAGATGCCAATGCTCGATCGCATCGAAGTGCGCAGGTGGTGGAGATCTTGCAACGAGAGGATTTTCTGCGAATGGACTGACCTGTCCATTACCCCGACTTAAATGCAACCGAGCACGTACCGGATGCCTTGCGGAGGCGTATTATATCACGTCCACAGCACCTTCCACCAGCCAGTAGTTGTAAACCGCACTGGTTGTGGATTGATTTGCGGTACCGTAAGAAGTCCTTACATACCTTACGGCCAGTATGGGATCACGCTGGAGTGCATACATTGCTGTCTGTGGCGACTACATACCCTGCTAAGAAGAACGTCCTGCCTTTTGTAATGTTCAGGGGACTATAATATACCACATTGACTTCAGTATACTCAATGTGTTTGAGTGAAAGTGTTATTACTGTTCGTATCATTGCGTACTTCTTTCGGTTATCTTCTGTACTGTACAGTACCATACTGCAGTTGTAAGGTCCTAGTTTCGTCGAGTTCTTACTTGGCAGTAACACACCACGCGGAAATTACTTTTGCCCTTACATGCCAATTTAGTATCAAACGACCTACATCTATATCTACGTGACTACTCTGCAATGCACATTTAAGTGCTTGGCAGAGGGTTCATCGAACCACAATCATACTATCTCTCTACCATTCCACTCCCGAACATATTATATCAAGCATCATGGGGTCTGCGACGTGCGAGAACTGATCTAGTCTGTTACACAATACTTTGTATCTTATTTGTCGCCTGTTTACCTTAACTGCCTGAAACTCGTGTTTTCAAGTGTATCACAGCAAAAGTTGCATACGAGGCTACAGAGCAAGAGTAGAAAGCAGATAATAGTAAAGTGAAGTTCCGGAAACGTAGACCTATTTTCCTCAACAATTTAAAAATAAAATTTTTATTATTCCAATTCCGAGCGAAGTGTTTCATCAAGAAGGTGTAATACGAAAAAGAGACTAAGGATGAAAGTCACATTTTAGGTTCAAATTTCACGTTTCTTAGTGATCATAATTTTCCTTGTATGATAATGTGTTAGTGGTTCTTTCCTGTATTTCCTGCGTTGCATGCGTCAAATACAGCTACAATTTACATAATATTAAAAAGTATGATACATTTACGAAACACACAGGCAAAAATTTTTCTCCAAAACGACAAAGAATTTCTTGTCTCAGTCACCTTTATGTAGAACACCTCTAGGAGTTTTAATGTTCTTGCCATCATGATTAGGTGCATTACGATGTTTTTACATCGTGGAATGTGTTTGTTATATGCACCTGTGTCGTCTGCTTGGAAAACAGCTTTGAAGCCAGAATATTATTTGTTGTCTTAGACTGGTGACGAATTTATAGCAATGAAACATTTCTACATGTATGTAAAAACCTCAACTGCCCCACATTTCTATGAATAGATTTTCTGTAACCTGCCACAGAACACCACTCGTGCTTGTTGCTACAATTACAAGATCACGATACTTTGGAAGACTTACAGTGAAATGGTTTCACAAAAATATTGGACACTCTCGAGAGATATTTCAAAGATACTGCGATATATTACTGTTGTTGAGTTCTTACTTCTTCCCATCAATACAGTAGCATGAAAGTAATAATGTTAACTTCGAAACAAAACGCAACTGTGCTGAACAAAAGTAATACAGACTTGCAAATAATAACGATCTCTACGTTCAGGCCGTGGAGGCGCAAGGGACTTTACCGGCCGCCATGTCTGCCTTGCTGTGTCATGCGGATATGCTATGGAGACGCGTGTCGGCATACAACGCTCACCCAGTTGTTTTGCAGACTTTCCACACCGTAGAGGCGCTACTATTCATTCAAGTACCTTCTCGGTAGGCGTCACGTGGCTGAGTGTAACCTCTACCAGCCAGCCAGCAAGGAAAAATCCTTGGCAGTACCAGGAATCGAACCCGAGTCCTCCACATGGCGGCTATCTACGCTGAACCCTCAGCTACAGAGACTAATGTAAGCTAATTATAAAATTTGTGTCCATGAAAATTACAACTGGACTTGGAGTACATAATTTTTTGCGTGTAGTAATATCAGCTGTTCTGTAATTTATATATTTTGGAAAATTTTGATGAAACCTTTTGAGATGGATTGAGATTTTTCGTTTCGCAATTTATTTACATATAGTCTTCTTATTGTATATTATAATCCGCAGCTCTTCATACACGTCCGTTTGTGAACTTTCTATACCTTATTTTGAGGTTATTATTTACGTCCTGTGCTTAATATGTTTTCTATTACTGTGAAAATTGCAACTAGGATGGGCTACATAAAATAGTTTTCATAGTGTGACTAATATTCTACTAGAATTTATATATCTGAAATTTTTTTAAAGAAATTTATTGGAATACGCATTGGATAGGAAGGCTACTGATCATCACATAATAATGAGAGCAAACTGACATCCATTCATATCCTGGAATCTATGAAATCGTCTGCTCTCAATGGACTCAAATTCAACAGTTTCCTGTATAAATTCAACAGTTTCCTGTATAATACACACAGTAGATACGTCTGCAGAGACGTCAGTATAGTAGGATGTATATTCCACAGATAGGTGAAGCTCTTCCATCTCAGTACCAAGCGCACGGCGTTAGAAACGGAACCTAAAGAGGAAGTATCGACGAAGGGCAGATACGTTTTGCTGCTGCTGTGACTGAACGAAATAACTGATTAGAGAAATCGAGGACAATCTGTATCAGAAACTTCTTGGGTTTCGTCGTAGTGATTCGTTAATGCTGTGCTTTCCAATGCTCGGTAGAGTTTTTGATCCTATTTGTATGTAGGAAAATGAAATCACATATTCGTTAGAAAACCCGAAAGTGCATCATTAGCCTGTTTCGGGATAGCCAGACGTGAAAATTAGTTGCAGCTTCTGCACTTAGATAGCCTGAGCATTTCATGGTGTGCAACTAAGAGTAATGGTGTGACACAAGCTCCTACGATTCTTCCGAAGCAGATACTGTTATTAATAGTAATAATACAAGGTTTTTTATTTCCAGGGAATATCCAAAAGCATAACGCAATTCTTTTCCGCTCTCTATCCAGTAACTTTTATCAGATTACACTTTAACAAACCTTCGGCACCGTAACTTGCAACGATTCAAAACGTCAGAGACAAAAACTTTATGGCCAGCCGGTGTGGCCGTGCGGTTCTAGGCGCTACAGTCTGGAACCGAGCGACCGCTACGGTCGCAGGTTCGAATCCTCCCTCGGGCATGGATGTGTGTGATGTCCTTAGGTTAGCTAGGCTTAATTAGTTCTAAGTTCTAGGCGACTGATGACCTCAGAAGTCAAGTCGCATAGTGCTCAGAGCCATTTGAACCAAAAACTTTATGGGATGGTGGGAGAAGGGAGTTTACAGGAACCTTGTTTGAGTCATAACTAGGATAACGGGCACGAGTATCATTTGTAATAGTGCAGTGAATATCATGTTCTTTCTGGTAATTTATTTAGCTTTACTCGAAGACCGTCCAGCGAAATAATGTTTTGAGCCGCTATCAGTATCTCCATATGCCGCCAAAACGCAGGTATTCACAAAGGCACTGTCGCTTCCAAGATGGCCACCACGCTATCCGTCAGTCAATATACAGGGTGTTACAAGAAGGTACGGCCAAACTTTCAGGAAACATTCCTCACACACAAATAAAGAAAAGATGTTATGTGGACATGTGTCCGGAAACGCTTAATTTCCATGCTAGAGCTCATTTTAGTTTCGTCAGTATGTAATGTACTTCCTCGATTCACCGCCAGTTGGACCAATTTAGGGAAGGTAATGTTGACTTCGGTGCTTGTGTTGACATGCGACTCATTGCTCTACAGTACTAGCATCAAGCACATCAGTACGTAGCATCAACAGGTTAGTGTTCATCACGAACGTGGTTTTACAGTCAGTGCAATGTTTACAAATGCGGAGTTGGCAGATGCCCATTTGATGTATGGATTAGCACGGGGCAATAGCCGTGGCGCGGTACGTTTGTTGTTGTTGTTGTTGTTGTTGTGGTCTTCAGTACTGAGACTGGTTTGATGCAGCTCTCCATGCTACTCTATCCTGTGCAAGCTTCTTCATGTCCCAGTACCTACTGCAACCTACATCCTTCTGAATCTGCTTAGTGTATTCATCTCTACGTTTGTATCGAGACAGATTTCCAGAACGAAGGTGTCCCGACAGGAAGACGTTCGAAGCAATTGATCGGCGTCTTAGAGAGCACGGAACATTCCAGAATACGACTCGCGACTGGGGAAGACCTAGAACGACGAGTACACCTGCAATGGACGAGGCAATTCTTCGTGCAGTTGGCGATAACCCTAGTGTCAGCATCAGAGAAGTTGCTGCTGTTCAAGGTAACGTTGACCACGTCTCTGTATGGAGAGTGCTACGGGAGAACCAGTTGTTTCCGTACCATGTACAGCGTGTGCAGGCACTATCAGCAGATGATTGGCCTCCACGGGTACACTTCCGCGAATGGTTCATCCAACAATGTGTCAATCCTCATTTCAGTGCAAATGTTCTCTTTACGGATGAGGCTTCATTCCAACGTGATCAAATTGTAAATTTTCACAATCGACATGTGTGGGCTGACGAGAATCCGCATGCAATTGTGCTATCACGTCTTCAACACAGATTTTCTGTTAACGTTTGGGCAGGCATTGTTGATGATGTCTTGATTGGGCCCCATGTTCTTCCACCTACGCTCAATGGAGCACGTTATCATGATTTCATACGTGATACTCTACCTGTGCTGCTAGAACATGTGCCTTTACAAGTACGACACAACATGTGGTTCATGCACGATGGAACTCCTGCACATTTCAGTCGAAGTGGTTGTACGTTTCTCAACAACAGATTAGGTGATCGATGGATTGGTAGAGGCGGACCAATTCAATGGCCTCCACGCTCTCCTGACCTCAACCCCCTTGACTTTCATTTATGGGGCATTTGAAAGCTCTTGTCTACGCAACCCCGGTACCAAATGTAGAGATTCTTCGTGCTCGTATTGTGGACGGCTGTGATACAATACACCATTCGCCAGTGCTGCATCAGCGCATCAGGGATTCCATGCGACGGAGGGTGGATGCATGTGTCCTCGCTGACGGAGGACATTTTGAACATTTCCTGTAACAAAGCTTTTGAAGCCACGCTGGTACGTTCTGTTGCTGTGTGTTTCCATTCCATGATTAATGAGATTTGAAGTAATAAAATGAGCTCTAACATGGAAAGTAAGCGTTTCCGGACACATGTCCACGTAATATATTTTCTTTCTTTGTGTGTGAGGAATGTTTCCTGAAAGTTTGGCCGTACCTTTTTGTAACACCCGGTATATACTTGGCTTTACACTGCGACCAATCACGTACTGTACAAAACCAGCTGATTAGCGTTAGCTTTTTAAATGCAGCGCTAAAATTTCAGATGTAAACCAATGTTGAGGACTGTACCTGCAAAACAGAATTCGCACGGCTAATTAAGAGCACAGTTCCAACTTCTGCGTCGTAATGGGAGACAACCACAAGCTTTCGAAAAACTGACTCTTTAATTGCATTCTGCCAGTGTAGTTTACAAAATATATTTTCTATAAAAGCTTCTCGAATTATTAACTGTCACCTTCGTCTTCTGCTCTCCTCTTGTTCATGCCACCGTACCTGAGGTCGCTAACGCACGCCTGTGCGATGGTACTCCACTCGGAAATAATTCGGTTCGAATTCTGGTGGTAGGTGAAATTTCCAGTGTAATTCTTGACCAGCATGGGGAGAGAGGTGGTGTATAAAGTTCCTGATAACCCTTCTGTAAGAGATTCGAGATGAGCAAGCTATTCATCGGCAGCGTGTTTCATCCTCTTCCTTCGCTGATCATCATCATCATCATCACCATCATCATCATACACATTACACGCATCCATTACACTCATCTGCATCCCATAAATAAGCGCACGACACATTTTTCACACACCCTGCGTGGACAGGGACCAATGTGAGGGAGGAAGAACACACTTTCCGACAGATAGGTGACCCCAACTCGTGGTGTATCCCAGCCAACGACGTCATACGACATTTACATTTTTATTCCTCTAGTGTACCATCCATCAGATTGCAGCCACTAAGTTGCCGTCTAGAACGTATTCTGTCATAGTCTGCCGGTTAAAAATTGACACTTCCGAAAACATTACAGTAATTACGAGAGAGATGGACCACTGGACGAGATGGATCAGCTCTTTAGTTTCTAATTAATCCGCTTGAACGCGTCACCGGCGGCCTTGTAGCAATGTGGCGGATGAGGTAAGAGCGTCTTCTGTTTTTAACCGGGCTTTTGCGAGTCTTCCGTCGATAAACCACGTAAATGTGAACTGAGGTACGTGAAATTTTTCCTTCCACCTACAATAAACGATTTCCACATCAGCATCATGTTGCGTAGCCTCATTAGCTCCCAGTATTCGTTCAGTCACGTATCTCACGACCCTGGTTGTGAGGTTAGTAAATGTGGACGCAATGGCGGCCTAGTCCAGCCGTCCCTGAAACTCGGGAGAGATGGACCAATAGACTGGCCAAGCTGTACAGCGTACTGTTTTGCAAAATTGTGCTTTTGAGCACCACCTTTAACAACTATAATTTCAAAACTAAAAACTACAAATAAAAAAAATTAAATGTAGCCCTTTTTTCTATGTGTTCTTAAGAGTTTCTATTTAAAATCAGTCTTTTATTTTAATTTTTGGCCGGCCGGTGTTGCCGTGCGGTTCTAGGCGCTTCAGTCTGGAACCGCGTGACCACTACGGTGGCAGATTTGAATCCTGCCTCGGGCATGGATGTGTGTGATGTCCTTAGGTTAGGTTTAAGTAGTTCTAAGTTCTATGGGACTAATGACCACAGATGTTATGTCCCATAGTGCTCAGAGCCATTTTAATTTTTGTTTTTAGTTAAATTATATTAATGAACTGTTATTTTTGTCATGAGACGGTCTATATAATTGTTCATTTAACTATTGTAGTTTGTGTATTATAACACTAGTTTGTACCAATCAAAAATTCAATTGGCTCTGAGCACTATGGGACTTAACATCTGTGGCCATCAGTCCCCCAGAACTTAGAACTACTTAAACCTAACTAACCTAAGGACATAACACACATCCATGCCCGAGGCAGAATTCGAACCTGCGACCGTAGCAGTCGCGCGGTTCCGGACTGAGCGCCTAGAACCGCATAGGCACCTCGGCCGGCTTGTACCAATCATCCTCCAGAACATTTTATTCTAAATGCAGGTTTCTACAGAGTTTTTTTATTCTTATTTGTGCAGTAAAATGTCGACACGTTATGAAAGAAAGGCAGGTTCCATAAGGGGATGATGGAGTGAAGAAACTAAATAGATGGCCGAAAACATGTGAAGAACTGCGCAGTGGGTGTCAATACAGCTGCCAGGCTTTACCAGGTAGTGTCAACAAAATTAAAAAGAACATTAAAATCCGCCCACGTTTCGAAGGTTTGTCTCGGGCCATCTCATGTTCTTGAAGAAGATGCAGAGAAAAAAAAAGAAATAAATTTTGCTTCACATAATAAACTGCAGTCTAGCGGTTTTTCTTCCAATAGAGAAACGGTTGAAGTGATGGCTTTGAAACTAGCTTAAAGCCTCAATATTTCCCATCATTTGAATAAAGAACACAGGAAAGTAGGTTACGACTGGCCATAAAGTTTCTTGGCAAGGAACCCCAAGGTACTAGTCTAGTTAGAAAAGCTGAAGGAGTTTCGATAGACAGAGCTGCATGGATCAATATACGAGGCCTGTTCAGAAAGTAAGCTCCGATTGATTGCCAAATTGAAACCACAGTGAATATCAGAAATGTTTTACTTGTAACAATTAGCTACACCTTTCAGCTACTTCTCTACGTAGTCGCCGTTCTGACTTAGACTTTTGTCATAGCGTTGTACCAACTTTTCAATAGCCTCATCATAGAAGGCAGCCGCCAGTGCTTTCCGCCAATTCTCCACGCTGGACTACACCTCGTTGTCTGTGTCAAAATGTTGTCTTCAAAGACAGCGGTTCATGTGACCAGAGATGAAACTCAGGGGGAGACAATTGCGGACTGTATTGTGGGTAATCTAACATTTCCATTTGAAAACGATGCAGGAGCATCTTCATTGCCCCTGCAGAATGCGGCTGAGAATTGTCGTGAAGACGAAACAGCACGACAGTTATGTAATGTTAGCTGCATAGCTTCAGGCGAAATTTCTCACCAGGCCCTCGTACTTGGCGGCAGACACTATTTTCTAGACATTTTTACGCACTCACTGCGAGCTCAGAAATGAGAAGAGCGACGTGATGCTAACTGGGGTTATACTAGAGACACTACCCAACACATCTGTGCAAAGCTTTATCGGATTTTCATAGTCGTTTCCATTTCGCGACCGATCGGAGCTTACTTTCTGAACGCCCCTCGTAGAAATAGAGAAAACTATTTCCCCATGGTGGAGAGAATCCTCCCGGCACAGTAATTCAGTAGCGATTCCAGGTCACATTTGTAATGTAGACGGGAGTGGTTTACAGCTGAATAGTAAACCCAGGCAAGTAATGCCGAAGAGAGGCTCCAAAAAAGGGATCACTATTAACAGTGGTCAAAAAGGCGAAACAATTCCAGTTCTTGTTTTTTTTTTTTTTTTTTTCAGTGCCGCAGAGGTGTAAATTCCTCCCTACTACATTTTAAAGAGAAAGTATTCGAAACAAGAGATTACTGACAGAATGCCACCTGGATGACAATTTGTGTCATTTAGAAGTTAGCTCATGTGACTTCATATATTTTATGCTCATCTCAGAGATAATTTTCTTATGAGAAAACAAGTTGGAAAAGTCCTCTCTATTTTGGATGGGCATGCCTCCCATTGCTCAATATGGACTTTTTAGAGTGTGCAGAGGCTAATGATATATTACTAAGTCTGCCAAGTCATACAACTTACTTCCTGCAGCCGTTTCGTCATTGAAGACATTTTACTACTCTGCTTGTAACAATTTCATCTACAATAACCCTGGCAGACGAATAACCATGCTGGAATTTGGCGAATTATTGGTAACTGGGCGAAAGCAGCAACAGTAGCGAACGCCACGTCTGGATTTACGGCAACTGGGATCGTACCTTTTGATGTGGCAGCTATTCCAGAGCATGCTTACCTTACCACCGAAGAATCAGCACAACCAACACCGGAGGAAGCACCTCCTACCACCAGTTGACAACCTAGCAGTGCTGTTTCAGACAGTTTTCTAGATATCGCCGAGTAGCTAGCGGATCCAGAGGTAGTTCAGTCGCAAACGAAACTCCTAAACAAAATCTCTCCGATCGTGGACGTGAAAAAAAATCACGCCACGAGGTGCTACCCCAAGTGCAACTACAAACTGACACAGCCAATAGCCCCAACAGATAAAACAAGGAGGTGAATAGAGAAAAATTGAAGAATCCGAAACGTCTACTAACGAAGAAGAAGAGTAGGAGCGACACCACTTGCTCAAAAGACTCAGAGTCCAATCTGGATGACGGCGAATACTGTGACGAGAACCTCTGTGCGGGCTTTGGGGAGGACTATGTTGTACAACCAGCGCCGCTGATTGGATCAAATGTTCCTTGAGAGCGGCACAAAATTCGATAGCACTTGTGACCTATGTAGTATATTTGCGATTCTAAATGTTAACACTTTGAACAGTGAAGGGGATGGCAAACACTTTTGTCGGCGACTAAATTTTTATTTCTGTACTACGAATGCCTCCTACAAATTGTTTCATGTTGCAATCAATAAAATACTGCATAGAATCACAGACTATACTGAAATTGTTATCTAGTCATCGAAGGTCCATCTCACCCGGATGGTCGGGGTTAGATGGACCAGTCATCAAGTGTTTTTCAGACCTAACATCCTAGCTGATAATTTTCAGGAATTTTTCCTATTAATATTGATAATATATTTAGTATTAGATAACAGTCTCTTTTCAATTACTAAAAAATAACTGTCTCGGAACCGCATTGTAGAAAAGGAAGTCCACCTCTCCCGGAATTACCCTACATCTTGCCATTCGGAGGCCAGCGACGTCGTGACATACCCGTTTCAGCCTCAGGTATCCTTACTTCCTGGCACAACGGAATTCACAGCCGTCTTTGTAATATGGCTGTCACCCGTTTTGTACACAGCACGTTACACAATCGTAGACACAGATAAGTGAACCCACAGAATAGGTGCAACCTCGACTTCGTTAAATATAACGTACCAATCGCTATCAGATAATATCATAATTGACATCGTATTTCTTCTTTCTTTTATTTATTCAGAGGTCAGTTTTAGTTTTCAGTCACATCACGAAGGATTTCGGCAATACGCTACAATCATTTTCTGACAAAACTCTGCAACATAACGAGAGTCATAACACCCGTTCTGCACGTAGGGAATATACCTCATATGGTACGATGACCTTTATGCAACAACATTGATCTGAAATTGACCCAGATTACTGTCTGCGCAAATAAAGGAATTAAGAATTACTGCCTCTGGTCAACACAGGACGAAGCTGCATGTTTCGTTAAATGTTCAAATGTGTGTGAATTCCTAAGGGACAAAACTGCCGACATCGTCGGTCCCTAGACTTACACACTACTGAAACTAACTTAACGCTAAAGACAACACTCACACCAATGCCTGAGGGAGGACTCGAACCTCCGGCGTGTGGGGCCGCAAGTATGTTTCGTTAAGGACGTGCGAACAGGATGACGATCATTCACTGATGTAATATCATACTTCTTCCATTACCCTCTTTTGGTTTCGTCGGACTCTCTACTAAACCACTGATTTTACTTACGCACCTTTACATAAGAATAATGTCTTCTACGACTCAAAATGGGACAATATGAGGAACACGTGTCCCGAAGACTGATGACTGTGGTCCGTTCTCTCTCCAATGCTGACATAAACCTTTTGATTTCGACTAAGACCACTGGCACTTGCACTCGATTCGGCACTTGGTTTCACAGCTTTGCGTTAAATGAGCTTGAAAACACGTCTACCCAACCTTAGGCGACTCTGCTCTCTATAATCCTAGCCTCTTTCTGATAACATGCTTTTCAATGCATCTTCATTCGTGCCATTCTTCCTCCGTACCGCATTTTTCACAATTCGTGTAGTTTGAAGTCCACTGCAAAAGTGCTTATTGTGAGACTGTAGGTGAAAACGTAGGGCGTAACAAGATTTCTGGTGGCAGTATTATTTTAGATTCGGTGTAGCTTTTAATAAAGAAAATCAGCTGTAGTAAAGTATCTTTTAGAGCACTTCCATGAAGCATAGCTCTAAAATTCGATATAGAAGAAATTTAAAAAATCGTAGTATTTGGGGTGCAAGAGTGAAAATACTATCTTTTAAATTAATATAGGCAAGGAAAGCGTTTCTCAAGAAGAGAAAAATGTTAACATCGAGTATAGATTTAAGTGTCAGGAAGTCGTTTCTGAAAGTATTTGTATGGAGTGTAGCCATGTATGGAAGTGAAACATGGACGATAACTAGTTTGGACAAGAAGAGAATAGAAGCTTTCGAAATGTGGTGCTACAGAAGAATGCTGAAGATAAGGTGGGTAGATCACGTAACTAATGAGGAGGTATTGAATAGGATTGGCGAGAAGAGAAGTTTGTGGCACAACTTGACTAGAAGAAGGGATCGGTTGGTAGGACATGTTTTGAGGCATCAAGGGATCACAAATTTAGCATTGGAGGGCACCGTGGAGGGTAAAAATCGTAGAGGGAGACCAAGAAAAATGGTTCAAATGGCTCTGAGCACTATGGGACTCAACTGCTGTGGTCATAAGTCCCCTAGAACTTAGAACTACTTAAACCTAACTAACCTAAGGACAGCACACAACACCCAGCCATCACGAGGCAGAGAAAATCCCTGACCCCGCCGGGAATCGAACCCGGGAGCCCGGGCGTGGGAAGCGAGAACGCTACCGCACGACCCCGAGATGCGGGCTGAGGGAAACCAAGAGACGAATACACTAAGCAGATTCAGAAGGATGTACGTTGCAGTAGGTACTGGGAGATGAAGAAGCTTGCACAGGATAGAGTAGCATGGAGAGCTGCATCAAACCAGTCTCAGGACTGAAGACCACAACAACAACAACAGGGCACAGCAAGTAACATCCAACGTATCACACAAAAACTTCGAAACTATACTTCTCAGAACGCGGTACCGTCCTAATCATTGGAAAGGTTAACCGCCACGTGTCAAAAGTCAAACTCTTATGACTAGTTTTACTTGAGCCAGAATTGCATCTTTAATGTAAGTATCGTATTTTGTAATGGAGCTAAAATCACACATCTAGGCAAGCATTAGAAATCTGTTTTGCTGAATTTATTTGAAGTTGTACAGAGATATACTAGTTAACCTTCAATGAGTGTGAAAGACCAACACGAAGTCTTGAATAAGACACTATGAACACCTAAAGCACTACGAATGGCTGACATCGAAATAAGTGTCCAAGGAATAGAAAAGCAACTGGAATCACTCAATAGAGGAAAGTCCACTGGACCTGACGGGATACCAATTCGAATCTACACAGAGTACGCGAAAGAACTTGCCCCCCTTCTAACAGCCGTGTACCGCAAGTCTCTAGAGGAACGGAGGGTTCCAAATGATTGGAAAAGAGCACAGGTAGTCCCAGTCTTCAAGAAGGGTCGTCGAGCAGATGCGCAAAACTATAGACCTATATCTCTGACGTCGATCTGTTGTAGAATTTTAGAACATGTTTTTTGCTCGAGTATCATGTCGTTTTTGGAAACCCAGAATCTACTATGTAGGAATCAACATGGATTCCGGAAACAGCGATCGTGTGAGACCCAACTCGCTTTATTTGTTCATGAGACCCAGAAAATATTAGATACAGGCTCCCAGGTAGATGCTATTTTTCTTGACTTCCGGAAGGCGTTCGATACAGTTCCGCACTGTCGCCTGATAAACAAAGTAAGAGCCTACGGAATATCAGACCAGCTGTGTGGCTGGATTGAAGAGTTTTTAGCAAACAGAACACAGCATGTTGTTATCAATGGAGAGACGTCTACAGACGTTAAAGTAACCTCTGGCGTGCCACAGGGGAGTGTTATGGGACCATTTCTTTTCACAATATATATAAATGACCTAGTAGACAGTGTCGGAAGTTCCATGCGGCTTTTCGCGGATGATGCTGTAGTATACAGAGAAGTTGCAGCATTAGAAAATTGTTGCGAAATGCAGGAAGATCTGCAGCGGATAGGCACTTGGTGCAGGGAATGGCAACTGTCCCTTAACATAGACAAATGTAATTTATTGCGAATACATAGAAAGAAGGATCCTTTATTGTATGATTATATGATAGCGGAACAAACACTGGTAGCAGTTACTTCTGTAAAATATCTGGGAGTATGCGTGCGGAACGTTTTGAAGTGGAATGATCATATAAAATTAATTGCTGATAAGGCGGGTACCAGGTTGAGATTCATTGGGAGAGTGCTTAGAAAATGTAGTCCATCAACAATGGAGGTGGCTTACAAAACACTCGTTCGACCTATACTTGAGTATTGCTCATCAGTGTGGGATCCGTACCAGATCGGTTTGACGGAGGAGATAGAGAAGATCCAAAGAAGAGCGGCGCGTTTCGTCACAGGGCTATTTGGTAACCGTGATAGCGTTACAGAGATGTTTAATAAACTCAAGTGGCAGACTCTGCAAGAGAGGCGCTCTGCATCGCGGTGTAGCTTGCTCGCCAGGTTTCGAGAGGGTGCGTTTCTGGATGAGGTATCGAATATATTGCTTCCCCCTACTTATACCTCCCGAGGAGATCACGAATGTAAAATTAGAGAGATTAGAGCACGCACGGAGGCTTACAGACAGTCGTTCTTCCCGCGAACCATACGCGACTGGAACAGGAAAGGGAGGTAATGACAGTGGCACATAAAGTGCCCTCCGCCACACACCGTTGGGTGACTTGCGGAGTATAAATGTAGATGTAGATGAAGTGCAAAAACATATGTGCACCACATCTGCAGCCGCGCGGGGTATATTAAAGTAGTGTGTAAGCCTAGCGACCGATGACTTCAGCATTTTGGTCCCATATGAAGTTATCGCCACCACCAGATTTGCAAACCACTTCGTGGAACGAGATAATCAGCCTACTGACATAAAAACACCAGCAAGAGGTAACAATAATTCGTAGACCTGCCACAACCCAAACAGATCCACTGCGGTAACTTTAATCATAATATCCGTCAGCCGTGTCACTTGAACAAATTATGTTTCGAGGCCATAATCACCTAAAATTTTGCGATAACGATGTTGCCTACTTGTGATTCCCAATAAACCTGCCACCGGTTCTTCAGTTTCATAGATCACTAGCTATATCCCGTTTATGACATTTTTCATCGCCAGAACTTATCAGCTTCCCACAGTCCATGATTCATGTTGTGTCAGCCATCACGACAAGAAAACAAAAGTAAAAAACAAATGTCTGATTCCACAGACTGTCGTCCGAGATCTGTACGTTCGGACAATGGGGTCGGCTACATTGTGACCTCGCACGTAGTGGCGCACTGGTTTGAAAAGATCGGCCGTCCTCGGATGATGTCGGTCGTCGTCGGAATCCACCGATATCGGTGCCACTGCGATCGCAGCCTAAATTGTACGAGCAGTGTCGGCCGGGTAAACAGTCACACGACCGAGATGTCCACGGCGTCATCGCCATGCATCAAGAAGAGCTTGTGTTCGTCTCGGCAGTGTGTGTGGCGCAAGACGGCCGTGCACTCAGATATGGCCAATTTCTCTTCTGTCGTTATTGCGTGGCTGTGTGATATCGAGGTGCGAACATTTTGATGTGCGCGAGTGCTTGCGCCAAGTATCTCGCGGTTGCGAACATAACGTCGTTTAAAATCAGCTGTTATGAGCTGTTCATGCTCTTAAGTTCCTCTGAGTAGCGTGTTGGAACTGAGAGTAAAAGGATGTGAGCTCATCATCTACATCTACGTGGATACTCTGCTAGTCACATTTAAGTGTCTGGCAGAGGGTTCATTGTACGACCTTCACAATTCTCTATTATTCCAATCTTGTATAGCGCGCGGAAAGAACGAACACCTATATCTTTCCGTTCAAGCTCTAATTTCCCTTATTTTATCATGGTGATCGTTTCTCTCTGTGCAGGTCGGCGTCAGCAAAATATTTTCGTATATGGAGGAGAAAGTTGGTGATTGGAATGTCGTGAGAAGACTGCTCGGCAACGAAAAACGCCTTTGTTTTAGTGATGTCCATCCCAAATCCCGTATCATTTGAATGACACTCTCCCCCCTATTTCGCGATAACACAAAACAAGCTGCCCTTCTTTGAACTTTTTCGCTGTACTCCGTCAGTTCTATCTGGTAAGGATCCCACATCGTGCAGCAGTATTCTAGAAGAGGACGGTCAATCGTAGTGTAGGCAGTCTCCTTACTAGATCTGTTACAATTTCTTAGTGTCCTACCAATAACACGCAGTCTTTCGTTAGCCTTCCCCACAACATTTTCTGTATGTTCCTTCCAAATCAAGTTGTTCGTAATTGTAATTCATAGGTATTTAGTTGAATTTACGGACTTTAGATTTGACTGATTTATCGTGTAACTGAAGTTTAACGTATTCCTTTTAGCACTCGTGTGGGTGACCTCAGACTTTTCGTTATTTAGGGTCAATTGCCAATTTTCGCACCATACAGATATCTTTTCTAAATCACTTTACAATTTTTTTTTTGTTCTTTTGACGACTTTACTAGTCAGTAAATGACGGCATCATCTGCAAACAACCTAAGACGGCTTCTCATATCGTCTCCCAAAACGTTAATATATATAACAAAACAGCAAAGGACCTATTACACTATCTTGGGGAACTCCAGAAATCACTTCTTTGTTACTCGAGGTCTTTCCGTCAATTACTACAAACTGTGACGTCTCTGACAGGAAATCGAGAATCCAGTTACATAACTGAGAGGATATTCCATAAGCAGGCAATTTCAGTACAAGCCGCTTGTGGGTCAAAAGCCTTCCGGGAATCCAGAAATACGGAACGAATTTCAAATCCCTTGTCAGTAGCACTCAACACTTCGTGCGAGTAAAGAGGTAGTTGTGTTTCACAAGAACGATATTTTCTAAACTGTGTTGACTGTGTGTCAATAGACCGTTTTCTTCGAGGTAATTCATAATGTTCGAACACAATGTATGTTCCAAAATCATAATGCATATCGACCATAATGATATGGGCCTGTAATTTAGTGGATTAGTCCTACCATCTTTCTTGAATATTGGTGTCACATGTGCGACTTTTCAGCCTTTGGGTACGGATCTTTCGAAGAGTGGACGGTTGTATATGACTGTTAAGTATGGAGCTATTGCATCAGCATACTCTGAAAGGAACCTAATTGGTATGCAGTCTGGACCAGAAGACTTGCTTCTATTAAGTGATTTAAGTTGCTTCACTACTCCGAGGATGTTTACTTCTACGATACTCATGTTGGCAGCTGTTCTTGAATCGAATTCTGCAATATTTACTTCGTCTTCTTTTGTGAAGGTATTGCGAATGCAAGAGATGTTGCTCGAATAAGTTTGTAATTATTATGTGATTAGTTTTAGGCTGCGTACGTCGGCCTGGAAAATGGAGATGATTCTAGGATCATTTTAATTTTATAAGAAATTGAAAAGCAGTTAAATTAACGTTGTTTTACGGACAGCGTTTCTGCTCGGGGACTGAAGTTACCAAAGGTGCAATCTGGACGTTCATGGTCCTTCAAAAGGCACGACGATAGTGTGATGAACTGTTTCATTAATTATTTGTATATTCTTAAGATGTGTTCAGAGAAATTGTCTTTTAGTGAAATTTGAAAGAAAACTATTTGCAATTTTAGCGCTTTATTGTTTGTATTGTGTTTGAAGTGTTTTAATGTTTATATTCGGCTTAAATACTAAGGTAGTCAGGAGTTGTTATTACTAATCACAATTTCAAAATTATGCATTTTCCAAAAATAATAATGGGATTGCGAGTATCGTTACTTTTTGCTGTGGAATCTGTGAACAGGGAGTTAAAGCTTCTTCTTCGCGAGATAAAATGTTTTTCGAAAGAAATATAGCTTTTAGTGGTAAAATCCAACAGTAGGCTTTCCAATTGCAAATCAACACGTCCTTTATGATCATTCTACTTTCAATTCTAGCAACAGCTGTCAGTGCGAAAAATACCCAAGTTGTTCCATGGTCCAGAGATCCACATTAAACTAGAGGACCCCCTAAGTAGAAAAAGACCCGGGCAATCGGTTAAAAGGTCGGAGCGAGGCCACGGCTACAACCTCTGAAAGGACTGTGAAGAGTGTGCCTGCTAAAGCGCTCCAGCGTTCAAACCGACCATCGATTTGACGACAGCTACAGGTCAGTACATTCGAATACGACTCCGAGCCTGAACCAGAAGGCCCACGATTTCTGGTGTTCATGGGAAGTGGATGCAGATTTCCACTTTTCTCTTTCCGAACGCGAATGCAATATTTTAAGACTTCAGGCTGCACATATAGTAAAGAAACGCACGTCATTTTCATACGTTATACAGAGGTCTTTGATTTAAAAAAACATACAATTGTTATGGCAGATATTAGTAAGAGGCTTACCAATCAGTATATCTTATAGTAATTCAGAAGATCTCTGCTAATATAAAAATTGAAGAAATTGTGGATAACGAGAAAAGAACGGAGAGAACTTAGAAGTACCACAAGTTTGCTGACTTTTGCCACTGATCTGCAAAACATGTATTTATGAAATTCTGCGGCAGTGGAAAATTAAACAACAGGATTACACAAATGATTTTAACCGACAAGATTACACAATTATGATGCTTATTGCAGATGATCAAGTTTTAATCTCGAACAGTGAAGGTGGACTATGCAGTACATGAAGTACGTCAGATTTATAACAAGTCAGTGTCAATACAAATAACAAAAACCAAGGCTTTCTATGGGGAAAACATGGTAAAGCCAAAACTCATAATAGAAAACAAGATCATACAGGAAATACATAGATTTAAATTTTTGTAGACCATGCTAATATACAGAGGAGACCTATATCAAAAAAATGAAACTGAGAAGTTTAATCACCTAAGCAGCACCAGCTGCAGGATAATGTAAGAACAAAAGCTTATCTTAAATTTTATAAAAATTGTTGGTACCAACACTGCTGTGTGGGAGTGAAAGACTAGTGAAAAGATCGAAGAACCAAATGGTGGCTGCAACAGATCAAATAAGGCTTAACGCATGCCAGACGAAAAGATACTCCTGTCTACACGACAGTACATGTTCAGGGACCAATGGTTTATCACTATTTACCGTAATTGTTATTTATTTTTCATCTAATAGCATTAAGCGAATAGGAGATTTAAGAAAGGAATTTTCTTGGATAATTGCTCTGAAGCTTTAGGACGGTTTCGAGCATTCTTGAGTACCGTCATCGAATCTTAAGTGTGTGCAAGTGCATTTTAATGAGTCTTAGCTGGTCCGAAAGCTACTTCTCGACCGATTTGTATACAACGAGCTATAAATTCCTAGTGATCTGTCCGTCACTGTGAGCTCTGGAGATTGGTTCAAATGGTTCAAATGGCTCTGAGCACTATGGGACCTAACATCTATGGTCATCAGTCCCCTAGAACTTAGAACTACTTAAACCTAACTAACCTAAGGACATCACACACATCCATGCCCGAGGCAGGATACGAACCTGCGACCGTAGCAGTCCCGCGGCTCCGGACTGAGCGCCTAGAACCGCTAGACCACCGCGGCCAATACATTCCCTGGAGTTTCTTTGGGTATGACAGTATAACAGATTTCATTACATGTCTTGGTAAAGCATACACAGATCTGTTATTTCCAGAAAAATGCTTTAATGGCTGCTAACCCACACATAAAATTCTCCTTACAAAATAATAAAGAGCGCCATGTACTTTGTTACTACCTAGTGAAGGGAATATTCCAAAAGGTACAAAAAACATCCTAACTACTACTGTAGATCTATTTTACATGTGAGGTAGTGTTATGAAAACTTCAGCTAGAGAAGCTATAAGAGAAGGAACGCACATCCAGTGGGCCTCTATTTCCGAAACTGCAGTGGGTTGTTTTCACAGAACTGCACATTTCACCAAGGGCGCGTTGACAATACTAAACAAAATGGAGTGTCGGCGATTTCCCTACGGCAGCACTCGTTAGTATGGGAGAAAAGAGCAGGTGATGATTAGTGGGGTCCGTGATTCGCCGCTGGTGGGCTCGTGACGCGCGAATGGAAATACTGCAGTAACATCTATCATTGACAAACAAGTTCGCGTACAGATTTCTTTAACTCCGTGCTATGTAGGTCCAATCAGCAAGGGTCTAACAGCAAGCAATGATGGAAAAAAGCAAAGGGGTTGAAAGTCAACTTCCCCTCTAATACCTAAATACAAGCGTACTGTAATACCGCACATAGCTTTCATTCCTGCAAAACGGGGCAACGCAGAACCGTTAACTCATGTACAGCAGTAAGCACGGACAACACGAACCCTGACACGGGGAACTGTTTGAAGAACGCGAAGTCGTGGAGAGGGCTGCGCAGATAATTGTTATGGAATGCAATGGGGAGTGGAATGACTACCAGCGTAAGTTCGGTAAACACAAATGTTAATCTCATGAGTGCAGATAGGTGAAACTATGCGATTATGTTGGATTATATGATAGTCGGCATTACTCAAAATCCTCAACTCTTGTGGGCTTTCCATCTGGAGCGCTTTAAAGTGGAACACTCACATATATTTTAGTCGTCGGCAACGAAACCCACTGGGTGAATAATAACACAGTTTCATTCTTCGACGACGGAAGTTGTCTTTAAAACGCCAGCTGGCCAAATCTTAAGTTATGGTCCTTAGTATGACGCTTTTACATTAAGGAAATAAACAGACGAATTGGAGAAAATTCAAAGAACAGTGGTGCGGTTCGGCAAAATGTTTATTCAGTCCGTGAAAGATCGTTTCATAAACGTTCTGTTGTCCTGTTATCTAGGAAGAGACTCAACAGCAAAGGCATTGTGTTCAATGTAAACACTTATTGTCAAACACCAAGAAGTGAGCATTCCAAGAGTAGTCATGAGAAATATTGTCTCGTACAAAATAAATATTAGATAATTATCAAGACGGTTTACGCAGATGGTACCGACATTAAATTTTTCAAGCAGCATACGCAGTTCGTCTAGGAATAGGAAAAGGACCGGTGCTGAACGATCATCGTGCTTCATCTTCCAACCTTAAAAATAGCTTTTGGAATTCTCATGTACATAGGATTTAAAACACAATTTTTTTGGTTCTATAAATTAGGTAGAGCATCACAACGAATAATGGTATCTTTTGGTAACTGATAATCCGGAACATTTACGAAGATGAATATGATGGGGTTCATTCACAAAGGCAATTACGTCTTTTGATTTTTAATCAAGATTACGAAGTGAAGTCGCGAATGGAAATCTAAACTGTTTGCTAACACCGCTGTCATAACGATACGTAGTACGAACGTTGTTGGTTTCATTATCAAGCAAGCTCCATTGACATTTAATTTACTCACAGTACTAGGTGCGTGAGGAGAATCTGCCTAAAATTTAAAAGAATAGCGCATTGGTAGCTTAAAATAATTGTGTCGAGAACTATAATCGAACCTCGGTTTGTAAGAATGAGTCATTAGCATACATTCTGTCTCTCTTCAGGTCCGATTATCTTTGAAACAATGATCTCTCTTACCTAAAATTATATTTGCCCTTTCTTCAAGCGGAACTCTTTACCTGTCACTGTAAAAACTGTCAAACAGTTAGATTAATTTTTGAAATGCTTTATATATCTCAAAATTTCAAGGAAACACATGTGGCAATACGTCTGTTGTACTACATGAAGACTTATTTATAGCACCTGCCGAAGAAACTTGGATATTCAGCTGTAGTATTTTGAAATCCTATCCTATGTCTGATGTGCAGTGATGCAGAACATGTTTCCAAATCTTTTGTTATTGCACTTTTTGATTCCTGAAAACTAACGTTATTCACTACTGCAGATAAATGCGACATTTACGAGTGTCTCCCATGTGTAGTATTGTACGATGAAAAAAATACGCTACCAACATCATTTATACGTGTAGCACTTTAACTGAAGGATCTGCTACTGCCTGTCTGTCCAGAACAGCATAGTAATCCGCAGTTCAAGAAAAGACAATAGCAATTTTTTAAAGCGCTGATCATGTTAGCAGCAATACTGTGGACAGGATGAGAATTGATTTATCCAATCAGAAATCGACAACAACTGTCAGTGTATTTCCATAACTCCCCTGAATGTACCGATGAACCACAGCTCTGCCAGATAAGCAAAGATTCACTGCATGATGTCTTCGCTCACGGTTTCCCATTCTCATTAGCAATAGCGAAACGAAGAAGTGTAGAATTTAAAGCAGCGGAATGAAGAATTCTGTCCGTGAACACTCATTCTGTTTCGAAAACCTGTCATCAGCGACGCTTTCAAAGGAAAAGCTGGATACCCACGCCAATATATCGTTCTTGGTACTGGCCTAAGATTACAATTATAGTACTATTCATGAACTTCGGATTCTTGTGGAATAGTTATAACGATTTTTTTTT